>NW_028318031.1:2839375-3443750 GCF_062004578.1 Staurois parvus | reverse complement strand
TGTTATATAGACATGAAATACCTTTGGGTTCACACTCTTCATTTGTATGAGTGAGAGATGAAGAGTGGACTTCAGAGTAGAATAACTATATTCACTATATTGGCAAAAGCATTGGGACACCTGCCTTTACATGCACATGAACTTTAATTGCATCCCAATCTTAGTCTGTAGCATTCAATATTGAGTTGGCCCACCCTTTGCAGCAATAACAGCTTCAACTCTTCTGGGAAGACTGTCCACAAGGTTTATGAGTGTGTCTATGGGAATGTTTGACCATTCTTCCAGAAGCGCATTTGTGAGGTCAGGCATGGATGAGAAGGCCTGGTTCACAGTCTCTGCTCCAATTCATCCCAAAGGTGTTGTACTGAGTTGAAGTCAGGACTCTGTGCAGGCCAGTAAAGTTCTTCCACCCCAAACTCACTCATCCATGTCATTACCTAGGGGCCAAGCCCAATCCCTGATAAAACAACCTCACACCATTATCCCCCCTGCACCAAACTTTACACTTGGCACAATGCAGTCAGGTAAGTACCATTCTCCTGGCAACTGCCAAACCCAGACGTGTCCATCAGATTTTCAGACAGAGAAGAGTGATTCATCACTTCAGAGAACACATCTCTGCTCTAGAGTCCAGTGGCCGCGTGCACCACTGCATCCGACACTTTGCATTGCACTTAGTGATGTAAGGCTTGGATGCAGCTGTTCGGCCATGGAAACCCATTCCATGAAGCTCTCTACACACTGTTGTTGTGCTAATCTGAAGGCCACACAAAGTCTGGAGATCTTTAACTATTGACTCTGCAGACAGAGGAGGAAAAGCGGCTTCCGGCTGCTTCATTGAAAGCCATACAGGGAGATTGGTGGTTGTAACTCTCGCCACCACTGCACCGATCATGCCTGACCATCCATTGTATTTCCCTTTCTTTCTGGGCCCCCCTGTGTGCTCCTCAGTTCCCAGCCCCTCCCCCCATCATCTGCAATTCGCAGGGACATCGCCACTGCTCAGACTTCCACCCCACCTAGCATCCCTCACACTAAAACCCCCTCAACACTCCACTCCTTCGACCTCGCCACTGCCCAGACTCCCACTCCACCTAGCATTCCTCACACTAAAACCCCCTCAACACTCCACTCCTTCGACCTCGCTACCACTGAAGAGGTCACTAAGGTCTTCTCTGAAGCCCGCCTCACCACCTGGCCCCTTGACCCTGTCCCCTCACAACTCCTATGATCACCCTCTTCCTCCATCCTATGCTCCCTCACTTACATCTTTACTCTTTCCCTCTCTTCTGGCACATTCCCCTCCCCTCTAAACCACGCGCATATCACTCCCATACTTAAAAAACCCTCCCTGGATCCCACCGTCCTGAACAACCTTAGACCCTAGAGCGCTTAGTCTATAATTGCCTGAGTTCCCACCTCACCGACAACAATCTCTTTGATCCCCTACAGTGTGGCTTCCGCCCTCTACATTCTACCGAAACTGCCCTACTCAAACTCACCAACGACCTGCTAACCACCAAAGCTAATGGCCACTATTCAGTGCTCCTACTCCTCGACCTCTCTGCAGCTTTCAATGCGGTTGACCACCCCCTCCTCCTCAAAAAACGACACTCTCTTGGCCTCAGAGACTTCGCCCTCTCCTGGCTCTCTTCCTATCCATCACAGCGCTCCTTCAGTGTTACCTATAAAGCTGCCACCTCCTCTTCACTCCCCCTCTCTGTTGGGGTCCCTCAAGGTTCTGTCCTCAGGCCCCTTCTCTTCTCCATCTACACCTCCTCCCTTTGCCAATTGATACACTCTCACAGCTTCAACTACCATCTCTATGCCGACGACACACAAATCTATCTCTCTACCCCTCACCTCACCCCTTCAGTCTCTGCCCGTATCACAAGCCTACTGAGCGACATATAAGATTAGATGTCACTCCACTTCCTCAAACTAAATCTTTCCAAAACAGAGCTCCTAGTTTTCCCCCCAGCCCGCGCCCCCCCCCCCCCCGACTTCTCCATCAAGACCAACAACACCACCATCAGTCCCACCCCACAAGCCAGAGTACTAGGTGTCACCCTAGACTCCAATCTGTCCTTCCAGCCCCAGGTCCAATCGCTGACAAACTCATGTAGACTTCACCTCCACAACATATCCAAAATACGTCCGTTCCTAACCCCAGAAACCACTAAACAACTCATTTACTCCCTTATTATTTCACGACTTGACTACTGTAACTCCCTCCTCATCAGCTTACCTCACCGCAGGCTATCCCCACTTCAGTCTATCTTGAATGCTGAGACCAGACTCATCTACCTTACTAACCGCTCCGTATATGCCACCTTCTCTGCCAATCCCTCCACTGGCTTCCGATTGCCCAACGGATAAAATTCAAAATGCTAACATTGACGTATAAAGCTGCTCATAATACTGCCCCAAACTACATCACCAATCTGGTATCCAAATACCACCCAAAACGTACTCTCCGCTCCTCACAAGACCTCCTGCTCTCTAGTTCCCTGGTCTCCTCCTCCCATGCTCATCTCCGAGACTTCTCCAGGGCTTTCCCCATCCTCTGGAACTCCCTACCCCAATCCATCAGACTATCACCTACTCTCCTCACCTTTAGGCGCACCCTGAAAACCTATCTCTTCAGGGAAGCCTACCCCGCCCTCAGCTAATTACTGAACTCCTCCACTCTTCCTACCACTCCATCCCCCACAGCTATTTCCTCCTGTACCACTATCCCCTCCCTCCTAGATTGTAAGTTCCAAGGAGCAGGGCCCTCGAACCCCTCGTATATTGAATTGTATTGTTACTGTACTGTCTCGTGTACTGTCTCCCATTATAATGTACAGCGCTGAGCAAACTATTGGCGTTATATAAATCCTGTATAATAATAATAATAATCTGCACCAATAGGAGAGAAGAGAAGCTGGATCTGCTCTGCCTCCCGCTGTGTGAAGTCTGACCTTCCTTCCTTCCACTCCCCCCCTTCCTTCCTTCCCTCCCCTCTCCTCCCTCCACTCTCTTCCCTCCCTTCCTTCCTTCCCATCCTTCATTCCTTCACTGCCTTTCCTTCATCCCTTCTTTCCCTTCCTTCCTTTCTTCCTTCCTTCCTGTCTTCCTCCCTTCCATCCTTTCTTCCTTCCTCTCTCTGCACTATGCATCACACCGCTGACGTCCACACTGTGCGTCATTTTGTTTCCCTATTGATGTAAAGCACTTATTTTCCTTTTATGTTTACATCGCTGTATGTTAATATTGTTAAAGTTGTTGTTAATATTTATTTTTGTACCTTTATTCTGCATAAAACATTTAACAGTGCCATTTCATGAGATAATTTACGATGGCGTGTTTGGTGCGAAGCAGAGTAGGGGTTGGGTGAGGCAACTGGTGATGAGTAACTCTTAAGTCCTGGCTAGTAGCTCAGGACTTGAAATTTTGATCCCTGACCTAGGCTGTTGAAGCACCCACTCACCCCAAAAAAAAACCAAAATGGGGGAGAAGGGGGGAAGTTCTGCTTTAAATAGCTTTTTCAGTGTTTTTTGGTGCCCAGATACAGTTTGGTTCCTCTTTAACGATTAGGGTTTCATTAATTTGCGCCTTTCATATCTGCCTAGAGTTCTTTCACAACAATAGAGCAGTTGTGTTGTAATTACTAACCTCCCCGCTTATCTATATATGAAGCTGGACTCTACACTCGTCCAGCAAGAACAATTTACTCAACATTCCACTCCTGTCTGTCACATGCAAAAAGATTGTTTTATTTACCCTGCCCACACCTATAATTTGTGGTAAACTCAAGTAATAAAATAAAGGAGAAATTATGAGGCATACTGTATGTAGTGCAGGGTTGTTTTCCTAACCATATAGCCTAGAGAGCATTGGATATACAGAAACTGCTTTAAAATGACAGTTCACAGACTATGTGGATTGTGCTTCCTAATGATTTGTTGAGGTGGATTTGTCCTTTAATTAATTCAGATATATTTGAGATTTGATGTGTCAACTCCTTTAGGCTTAGTTTACAACTGTGGTCGAGGACAGTTTACACAGTCAGGGGCAGCTGGATGGGGTTGTACACAGCCACAGCAAAAATGTAACCCCCTGTCATGTTTGGTGGGCAGTATTGCTGCAAAGCATGCAGTTTGCAGCACAGTGATTCAGGCATTGCAGGGTTAAAACAGGTGGTGAGGAGATGACATAACACTTCCCAGCCACCCATGAAATTCCCTATGTAAAGCAATCAACCGTAGATTACTCTTTAGAGGGTGACACAGGTGTAAATGAGCCCTTACAAAGTATTTGTGCATACACAAGTGTTTTCTAGCCACACTATACATCACTAATATAAGCTCCACTACCTAATGGGACTCTGCCATGAGAAAAGTATGGACGCTGCTATTGCTCCTCTTTTGTGGATCAGCAGCCTCAGGTAATGGATGTCCCAGATCCATCTACCTCTGTGTCTCTCCCCCCATGTCAGGCTTCGGAATCGCCAGCTGTAAAAAGCCAGGGGTTTGAGAGTGAGCATGGAACCTTAAGATTCATCCAGCAGATGGTCACCCCTGAGAGCAGACAAGTTTGCCTTTTCTGATGACCCTTCAGAAGTCCCTGAGGATGGACAGAGGACGTACAGACCAGCAAAGCCAGTACTGGTGGAGAAGTCCCAGTACACCAAGATGTCTGCTTCCAGCATGCTTGCCCCACTGGCTGTGCTGGATTGTGTCTCAGCTGAGAAGCAAAAAGAGAAGGAGCTCTGCAAGGAACCGGCTGTTGGTCTTTCTGCCATAGAGAAACCCTCTGCAGACATGGAGGGAAAACCCCTGACAGAGATGTTTCCAAACCACCAGAGGAATGTGGATGGGTCTGCGCCAAACACCTTGGACATGAATTTTGCTGCTCCTGCCTTTGCTGAGACCAGTAGTGCCTCTGGGAATGCTGCAAGCAGGATGGCCACTGGCTGTAAGAAGTCTGCTGCACCTGAACTCCCATGTGTTTCAGAGCTGATTGATGCTAGTGGGGAGGGGAGCAGCACAGTATACCATGTGGAGAGCAAACAACAAACATGGATGTCTCCTGTGTCAGGGGTGTTTCACTTGTTGGTATGTCTGAACAGCATGCACGTTCCTGGGCTGAAAGTTCTGTCCTGGAGGAAGAGATGACAGCTGAAGCTTCTATGGTTGCAGCAGTGAGTATGGACATTGCTGTGAAGATTATGAATGTGTCAGCAAATAATATGACTGGTGAGACTGGTAAAGCATTGGATGTGTTGGTGAAGGGGTTAATGTTGCTGGCAGGATTAAAAATGACATTTCTGCCCCTGCTCAGAAGAGAGAGGATTCACCATCCAATCTCGAATCTGTACAATCGGTATTTGCTAGTTTGGTGCCAAAGGTAGTGTCAAGGCAGCCTTTGATAAAATCAGTGATGATCCTGGTCCATAATGAATCCATATCAGAGGCTGATTTGGTAGTGTGGCTACGCCAATATGGTGAGGTCCTCATCCCAGTGCAGAAGGTCCTGGATGAGCATAGGTTATGGACAGGGGCCTGAACAGTGTCACTGCAATTGAGGGTGCTGGGCAATGTGGTTGAGCACCTGCCCTGCTCTTCTGGGGAGGGATAGGTTGACCATTTTCTATCAGGGTCAGCCTAAGGTTTGTAATAAATGTGGAGAAAGGCCACTTTGCATCGTCCTGCACCATCAAGAAGTGCTTACTACGCCAGGATTTAGGCCATTTGGCCAAAGAATGCACCCAGATTCGGTGCAATTTGTGCCAGCAGCTGGGTCATCCATATAGTCATTGCCCAGAGGTACTACACAACCTGCCAGGATTGGAGGCTGAGCTGCAGAGGCTGGATAAAGAAGATGAGGCAGCTGATGCTAGGGAGAAAACTGTTGTTGCCCCTCCTGTGTCTGTTCCGTCTGTTGTGTCAGATTCTGTTTCCCCTAGTAATGTCATCCCTGAGTCTGTCCCTTCTGTTCCTAATCCTACTGTACATAGATCATCCTGACTAGTGGAGGCTGCTGGGGGGGGGGGGGTCGGGTTTAGCGGATCTTTCCCCTCGGCCTACTCCACCTCCAGTACCTGTCCCCCAACAGCACAAACGTGATAAGGAGAGTGTGGAGCCGATGGGGCTGAGGGAGAGGTGTCATGTCCCATGTATCGCTTCCTGCTGAAGGGGATTCAGCTGATGAGGGGTGGGAGAGGGTCAAGTGGAAGAAAAAGAAGAGCTGTCCTTTCTTCCTCAGAATCAGACCCAGGAGGGGTCCCTCTTGGCAACACCTATTCAGTTCTGTCAGGTGATGAGATGGAGTCTGATACTGTATATCCATTTCTTTATCATTTATGGATGAGGGGGAGTCACATAGCCTGAAGAGAGCTGTTTCTGGTGATGAGAGTGTGGTAGAGGTTACAAAACTACTACTCCAATTATCCTGATGACAGTTCCAGCTCCATTAAAGGTAGCGACCATTAATGTCACCAGAATTAAATCTGCAAGAACTCGTGATATGGCCTTATTTTTGCTCAGTGAGTTTGATGCTGAGATTTTATTTTTGCAAGAGCTCAATACTTTGGCCAATGTCTATCTAGCAAAAAGGGAGTGGAGATGTGGTCCCTCCTTTTGGTCTCTTGCAGCTGAGCCTTGCAGCGGAGTTGAGGTGCTTTTTAAAACCAATATGGTAGCATGCCAGTGGGTAATTGAGGTAGAAATGGGGAGATGCATGGTCTTAGACATCTCTGTTAGGGGGTAGGATCTGCGACCAATCAATATCTATGGACATCAGTCAAAATGGGACATGAAATGCCTGCTCACAAAGATTAGGCCATTCCTTTTTACATCCCAGCAGGGTGTCTTTGGAGGTGACTTTAACACCATAATTAGGCCTGAAAACAGGAGAGGTTCTATAGACAGGCTGGGTTATGATAGCATTTTTCTCAGAGATATGGTTAGACAGGCAGGCCTGGTAGATGTGCACATTAAGCACTGCCCTGACAGCACAGGTTTCACAGGTTTGTTTTTTTTTTTCCAAAGGAGAACTCTGCTTTCTTGGCTCCTGAGTTGAAGGTGGTGGAGTTCTCTGACCACTGTATGCCGTCTGTGACTCTGAATGCTTCGGACACTCCACCCAGGGGAAGAGGTGTCTGGAAACTGAATTTGGCTCTCTTGGAAGATGTAGAGGTAAGACAGGATTTTTTTCAGGCACAGGTTTCTATTCTGGACTTTTGCAGCAGTAAGTCATAGTGGTGGGAGCTTGTGAAACAAATGGCGATAGGACTTTTCAAGGCCATAAGTAAGGGGAAGCAGCTTGGTATGTATATTGCCTACCAGCATTTGTGGAGAAATCTTGATCATCTTGCCTCATATGGAGGAGATCCAGGGGAGATCTCAAAAGTGAAGCTTCTTCTTAGGAAGAGTCAATATGACCGGCATGCTTCCTTAGTTTTGGAGAGGGATTATGGGAAATATCACTCACCTGATCCTTACCAGAACTGTAAGCAAGGCATAGCAGCTAAGACGGTCATTGGCCTGAAAGACTAGGGTTCCCTGGTGAAGTCTAGATCAGGGATCTTGGAGATCTTCGGGTCATGTTATGCAGACCTTCTGGGAAGAAAGAACCTTAGCCGGGACAAGATGGAAAGATTTCTGGATTCTACTCCAGGAATGGGAAATGGTACATTGCTTTTGATAAATTTGACAGAACCAATTTCAGCGGATAAGGTAGTTAGTGCTATAGACAGGCTGGCTACCAAAAAATCACCTGGGCCAGATGGATTAACAACTGAATTTTAACAAGTGTTTTAAGTCATTCTGTCTCCCTTTTCAGCTGAGGTTTTTAACAGCTGTCTAGAAGAGGGTTTGCTCCCACCCTTCATGAGGCAATCCTCTGTGATTCTTCTGTCAAAAGGTAAAGACCCCTCAATGATTGAGAACTGGTGCCCCATCAGTCTTCTCAATGTTGATAGAAAGATCTTGGCAAACATTCTTTTTGGGCGCTTGTCAGTAGCAAGCGATTTGTTGTCCAGCCATCAGCAATATTCGGTTCAAGGTAGAAGTATCTTTTCAGCAGTTTTGGCTGTCTGGGAGGCTTTGGAGCGATGCAGGGCTGCTGGATGGAGAAAGTACTTGCTGGCATTGGATCAGGCAAATGCTTTTGATCGAGTGAATCATGAACATCTATGGTATCTACTTGGTAGATAAAGACTGCAGGGGAGGTTTATAGATTGGCTGAAGACATTACATAGAGGGGCTGAGAGCTTTTCACGTGCTAATGGTTGGGTTTACTGGCCTTTTGAAGTTGGCTCTGGTGTGCGCCAGAAATGTCCTTTGAGTCCCCTGCTATATGCTTTCGCAATTGACCCCTTTGTAAGAAGGCTAGAGGGTGGATCATTGTGTGGGGTGCCTTTGGGCATTGCTGGTGCGCCGCCTTTAGAAGGTCATGGCCTATGCCGATGATGTGTCTGTTATTGTCTCTGGGACTGAGGAGGCGCAGGAGGTGGTCTCTGTGACAGAGGCTTCTGGCTCTAAAGTCAACCATGAAAAGAGTAAAGTTTTCCGGATCGGTAAGGAGGGTAAAAGCTTCGAACTACCGGATGCCTTCCCGGAGCCCCAGCAAGAAATTAAAGTGTTGGGCATCAAATCTTGTACAATTCCAAGTAAACAAGTAAATTCCTTTAGAGAATTATGAAAAGTTAATAAAGGCCGCTTTAGATATACTAAAATTATGTAATGTGAGAGCCTGCTGTCAAAAGAAATCTATACAATCAGACTGTAATGTGTACGACCAGCTAAGATGATTGTAATCTTGGAAAATAATGCCAGAATAATGTCCCATAGATGGTTTGAATTTTGGAGACTCCTGCCACAGGCTAAACCAGAGAGAATCGAATTGTGTATGGGGCATTAACAATCTTTACTATGTAGGGAGGTTAGAACCTCCTGCTCAGGTTCCTCTATTTTAACCACTTGCCTACCAGCACTTTTACCCCCTTCGTGGCCAGGCCAATTTTCAGCTTTCAGCTCTGTTGCACTTTGAATGACAATTGTGCAGTCATGCAACACTGTACCCAAAAGAAGTTGTTATAATTTTTTCACACAAATAGAGCTTTCTTTTGGTGGTATTTAATCACTACTGGGGATTTTATTGTTTGCACTATAAAGAAAAAAGTAGCAAAAAATGCTAAGGAAAAAAAAGGTTTTCTTTGTTTCTATTATAAAATTTTGCACTGATGGGCACTGATAGACAGCACTGATGAGGTGGCAAGGATAGGCAGCACTGATGAGCACTGATAGGCAGCACTGATGAGGCTGCACTGATATGCAGCAATGATGAGCACTGATGGGTGGCACTGACTGATGGGCACTGACAGGCGTCACTCCTGGGGGGCACTTCTGGGCAAAGGTGGGTGGCACTGCTAGGCACTGATTGGCACTTGTGGGTGGCACTGCTGGGCACTGATCATCAGGGCACTGATCATCAGGGCACTGATCATCAGTGCCGATCTGTTCCCTGACAATTGCCGGTTATTGGCAGTACTTTCCTTACGCTGTGACAGCGTGAGGAAAGTGCAGCCGATAACCGGCAACTGCATTTACCTGGTGATCTGCTGTGTCATTGCACACAGCTGACCACATGGTAAAAGGCTGGCCTTTTAACACATCACATGATCAGCTGTGTCCGTAGGTCATTCAGCTATTGTGCGGTTGCCAAGTGGTTAAATGTGTCTACTTAAACTCTCTGGAGTATCAGTAGACTTGGGTGACCAGACATCCTTACTTTCCAGGGACAGTCCCTGATTTTAGCACTCTGTCCCAAAAAAGAAGCATCCCTAAATTCATCCCCACAAATTCGTCCCTGACCCATGGGCTTCATAGTAAAAATTAGCCAATAAGAAAAGGGTTGTCAGGTTAAAGTTATCCACCTTTTAGGCCTGGTTCATACCAACGTAGGCTGTGCAGCCCTTGTTTACGCAGGCGCAGCAGCTTCTTCATTTGAATGGGCTGCTGTGCCCGTGTTTCATGCAAGAAAAAGGTGCCTGCACCTATTGAAAAACACATCCACAGGGAAACCGTATAGTCTTTTTGACTATGTGGTTCCTGCACCTGTGATCACATTGCGGGCTGAGATGCATGGGGGTGCCATTCAAAATGAATTGCAGCCCTGTGCATCTTGTAAAAGCAGCACAATTTGGCCGCGGGTGGTTGCAGATGTGAGAACCCATACTTACTGCAGATCCCTGTACTCTGCATTATTTACTACTGACCCCTGTCCTCTGCATCTCTTAATACTGACCTCTGAACTCTATGTTACTTACTACTGCTCTCTGCCCTCTCTGTCACATATTATTGACCCCTGCATTCTGCACTACATATTACTGACCTACAAACTTTGAGATACCTACTGCTGACCCCTGTACTCTGAGTTACATACTACTGACCCATACACTCTGCATTACATATTACTGACCTCTGAACTATGCAATACTTACTGCTGACCACTGTCCTCTGCATTATTTACTACTGACCCTTGTCCTCTTCATCTTCCACTGTTGTCCTATGAACTCTATATCACTTACTACTGCCCTTTGCCCTCTGGGTGACTTACTACTGACCTCTGAACTCCGCTTCACATACTAATATACTAATGAAGTCTGCAACACTTTACTACTCACCTCTTAACTTTGCATCTCTTACTACTGACCGCTGCACTGTGCGATGCATACTAGTGACCTCTGAATTCTGGGTTACTTACTACTGACCGCTGCACTGTGCGATGCATACTAGTGACCTCTGAATTCTGGGATACTTACTACTGACCGCTGCACTGTGCGATGCATACTAGTGACCTCTGAATTCTGGGTTACTTACTACTGGTCGCTGCACTGTGCGATGCATACTAGTGACCTCTGAATTCTGGGTTACTTACTACTGACCGCTGCACTGTGCGAAGCATACTAGTGACTTCTTGCTCATATATTGTCATGATTACCCATTTGTTGTTGATGTATTCTATCAATTACAGCATACATGATATATAAAAAAAAATATGGGTGGTTGTGGCATTGGGGCCTTGGGAACTCACAAGTCTTGGTTCTTTCAGCTGTCAGCAGGATTCCCCGATGACAGCTGACATAGGAATTATAAAAAAATCCTGCAATTACTGGTTGTTAAGGAGTGGGGCCACAGCATCCTTAACAACTGATGACTAAATCAGCTGTCAGCAAGGTTCTCCTGCTGAGAGTTGAAGTGCAAACAGGTGCCAGCAATTGGAGCTGTCAAACAAAAAGCAGCTTGACAATGTTTTTTAACAACATTGCTCCACTGCTAAAACAGAAACGTAAAAAGAAACATTGTTTCATTTTGTATATTTCTGTTTATTCATCTACAAATCAAAGGGATGAACTTGATCTGCAGATGAAGTCAGTTAAAGGTAACTTGTAAAGTAAAAAGAAGTTGTGTTTTTTTTGTTTTTTATTAAATGTTCCTATGTTTAATCCCTTATTAACCCTTAATTTACTCTAATCAGCCCTAATTAACTCTTTATTCCCTTTCTCCATTTCATTATTATTTTCCTGCTGATTTTTTTTTTTTTTGTTCATTTCTGTTTTATTAACTATTATTAATTAAAACAGATGGGGGGACAGTCACAGATGGGGTGCTGCTTTTGCGTGACTGCTGCGTTGATGGAGTGCTAAGACGCAGTTAAACACAGCAGTTGAACTAAAGCAGGATAACTCAAGCAGCAGAAAGATAAAACAAGAAACTCTACTGCATGCTGGACAGACTGCAAGCAAACACCCTGGGAAACATCTCCTACAAGTCTGATTGCCACTCTGTGTACCTTTTTAATATACCATCTCTACTCCTCCTTTTCATATTACTATCATGCGTTCCCAAAATCTCACTTCTTTACCCCTCTGCTCCACCCCAAAACTTGTACATCTCACCCTCACTGCTACCATCTCCCTACTACTGCTCTCATCACCTCCTGCTGATACTTTACTCTCCTGCTGACCCAAACACCAGGACTGGAAGGCATGTGCACTCATATATATCCTGCTCCCATGTTACTTTCCTAACCTCTGGGGATATCTACCCAAACCCTGGTCCTCCACTATCTCACACCCACACCAGGCGTCCTCTTTCTTCCGGGAATAGCCGCAATCCCCTCAATTTAATGTCGGTTCTCGTGCTCCCAAAAACCACACTCCTTTTTTCATGTGTGCTCTGGAATGCCCGCTCTGTCTGTAATAAGCTCACCTATGTCCATGACCTTTTTCTCTCCCGCTCCCTTAACCTACTAGCAATTACAGAAACCTGTATTCAAGCAGCAGATTCTGCTTCTCCCGCAGCACTTTCCTATGGAGGCCTCTTCTGGACCCACTCACCCAGACCCAGTGGTCGGAAAGGAGGTGGGGTTGGTTTGCTTCTATCCCCACTCAGCATATTACAAGTCCTCCCTAACCCTCCCTCTCTATCCTTCTCTTCTTTCGAGACTCGCTGCATTCGGCTGTTTTCTCCCATTTCTCTGAGGATTGCAGTGATCTATCAGCCTCCTGGACCGGTGTCCCACTTTCTTGATGATTTCTCTGCCTGTCTACCCTACTTTCTCTCCTCTGAACTACCCACTATCATTCCCGGAGATTTTAACATCCCGATTAATATCAATTATCTTTTGCATTAGCACAATGTATACAGTCCTCCACTCACTCTGATGGGAATACATTAGACCTTGTTTTCTTCCATATTTGCACTCCCTACAACCTCACAAACACCCCCTTTCCTCTCTCTGATCACAATCTCATCACCTTCACAGTGTCCTTGACTTCAAACACCTATCCCTCCAAGCAGCAAACAATTACCCACAGAAACCTTCACAACTTGAACCCTGCTCCTTTCCACTCTGCAACTAACCAACTCTATGACACAATCTCTCCTCTGTCCTGCCCTCACCTGGCCACTGCTTGTCTATGACAGTTCGCTTTCATCCACATTAGGCTCACTTGCTCCTCTAACAACACAAAGCATTAGGCCACGACCATTACAACCTTGGCAGACTGACGGCACCAGAAAACTTAAACGACATAGTCGTGCACTGGAGCGATTGTGGCGTAAAACCAAATCTCCACAAGCATTCACCCTATATAAATCTGCTCTCTTAACATACAAGTCCTCCCTTCATGCTGCCAAACAAGCCTACTTTGTAACTCTTATTAATACCTTGTCATCCAGTCCTCGTCGTCTCTTCTCTACTTTTAACTCTCTACTTTCTCCACCTCCACCCAGTACCTCACTCACTGCTCACGAGATTGCAAATCATTTCAAAAACAAGATTGACGCAATTCGTAGGGGCATCGCCACTGCACAGACATCCATCCCACTTAGCATACCTTATACTAAACCTCCCTCAACACTTTCCTCTTTTGATCTTGCCACTACCGAAGAGGTCACTAAGGTTTTCTCAGATGCACGTCTCACTACCTGCCTCCTGGATCCGGTCCTCTTACAACTACTACGGTCACCCTCATCTTCCATCCTATGCTCCCTCACTCACATCTTCAATCTTTCCCTCTTTACTGGTGCCTTCCCCTCCCCTCTAAAGCATGCGCACATCACTCCCATACTTAAAAAGCCCTCCCTGGGCCCCACCAACCTGAACAAATTAAGACCCATTTCCCTGTTGCCATTTACCTCTAAACTCCTAGAACGCTTAGTCTACAATCGCCTGAGCTCCCACCTCACCGACAACAACCTTCTTCACCCTTTACAGTATGGCTTTCGCTCACTACACTCCACCGAAACTGCCCTACTAAAACTCACTAATGATCTACTAACTGCTAAAACCAATGGTCACTACTCCATACTCTTACTGTAACGGAACCGGAACCCAGACCGCACTGAGTTTTTCCGTTATAGCACAACTTCCCCTGTCCGAACACCATCCACGGACCACACCCTCGAAATCCCTCAGGAAAAAAAGACAACACCCAGCTCTTACTAAAACAGGAAGCCAACAACTCTTTATTTTACACAAAACACAGAATATATACAGAGGGCGGGGAAACACAACCAGGAACAGGAAATACATCATCAGCCCACCCTCTCAGTGGGAAGGGCTACAGTATAGGCAGGAAACACCTCATCACCCCTCCCCATCCAACCAGACACAGAACAATGAGATGCAACCATGTGGCAAAGGACATTGACCAACCCCCACACCAATACACAAACAGTACATCCCATAATAGTTCACTGGACAGGAAGACACAGCACCATGGGGGGGAGCACATGGTAAACAGACAATGGACAGTCATGTGGCCTAGACAAAGGACAACACACTATACACAGGACTCAGACATTCACATACACACCCTGTAATCCTTAACAGGCACAGGGTGGGTTAAACATAATGATTCGGGGAGATGATACAGAGGTCCCCCGACACCCAAAAGTCACTCCCGTCACACTTACTACTTGACCTCTCTGTGGCTTTTGATACGGTTGACCATTCCCTCCTCCTCAAAAAACTCCACTCTCTTGGCCACAGAGACTCTGCTCACTCCTGGTTCTCCTCCTACCTATCGCAGCACTCCTTCAGTGTTACCTATAACGCTGCCTCCTCCTCTTCACTCCCTCTTTCTGTAGGGGTCCCTCAAGGTTCTGTCCTTGGACCCCTTCTCTTCTCCATCTACACCTCCTCCCTTGGTCACTTTATAAACTCCCATGGCTTTAAGTACCATCTCTATGCTGATGACACCCAAATCTATCTTTCTACCCCTCACCTCACTCCTTCAGTCTCCTCTCGCATCCCTAACCTACTAAGTGACATATCGGCATGGATGTCACTCCACTTCCTCAAACTCAATCTTTCCAAAACGGAGCTCTTCGTATTTCCCCCAGCCCGTGCCCCCTCCTCTGACTTCTCCATTAAGATCAATAACACAACCATCAGTCCCTCCCCTCATGCCAGGATACTAGGTGTAATCCTAGACTCCCATCTGTCCTTTCAGCCCCAAATCCAATCACTGTCCAAATCTTGTAGACTTCACCTCCACAACATCTCCAAGATACGGCCGTTCCTAACCTCGGAAACCACTAAGCAACTTATTCACTCCCTTGTTATATCTTGCCTTGACTATTGTATCTCCCTCCTCATTGGCCTACCTCATCGCAGGCTATCCCCTCTTCAGTCTATCATGAATGCTGCTGCCAGACTCATCCACCTTACTAACCGTTCTGTATCTGCCACCCCTCTCTGCCAATCCCTCCACTGGCTCCCAGTTGCCCAACGGATAAAATTCAAAACATTAACAATGTATAAAGCCATTTATAACTCTGCCCCAAATTACATCACCGATCTTGTCTCTAAATATCACCCAAACCGTACTCTCTGCTCCTCGCAAGACTTCCTACTCTCTAGCTCCCTTGTCTCCTCCTCCCATGCTCGTCTCCAGGACTTCTCCAGAGCTACCCCCATGCTCTGGAACTCTCTACCCCAATTTATCAGACTATCGCCTACTCTGCTCACTTTTAGGCGATTTCTGACAACCTATCTTTTCAGGGAAGCCTATCCTGCCCTCAGCTAATACTGGAATCTTCTACTCTTCCAACCAGTCCATCTCCCATAGTTACTACCTTTGTACCACTAGCCCCTTCCTCCTAGATTGTGAGCTCCAAGGAGCAGGGCCCTCAAATCCCTCTTGTATTGAACTGTAGTGTTGCTGTATTGTCTCCTGTTATATTGTAAGGCGCTGAGCAAACTGTTGGAGCTATATAAATCCTGTATAATAATAATAAAACATTTTGTTTGTTTTCTTTGTTCATTAATATTTTCACACCTTTAACATACAGTATTTACATGTTTCACATTGAAAAAAAGCACAAAATTGAAAAGAATACATTTCATTCATTTGTAAATAACTGTTCAATGCTTTGTACCGGAATCATTATTGTAATGTATTTTCAAACAGAGCAAATTACAGAATAAAATGCACACTTTTTATGTGCAGTACACTATTTATTTTGAAACTAACACTGCTCAAAAAATGAAAACATGCTTTTTGTTTTTAGCTTTGTTACATTTAATCTAAGGATTGTAAAAAATATATCATTGTTGCAAGACAATATTCACAAAAATAAAGCCTAGTTTGTCCTTAAAAAAACATTATATGTATGACATCTTCATCATAAGTAATGATAAAGCTTATCAGTGCCACCTCATCAGTGCCCATCATCAGTACAAATCAGTGCAGCTTATCAGTGCTACCTCATCAGTGCCCATCATCATTACAGATCAGTGCAGCCTCATCAGTGCAGCTTATCAGTGCCACCTCATCAGTGCCCATCATTACAGATCAGTGCAGCCCCATCAGTGCAGCTTATCAGTGCCACTTCATCAGTGCAGCTTATCAGTGCCACCTCATCAGTACAGATCAGTGCAGCCTTATTAGTGGACATCAGTGCAGTCTCATCAGCGGCCAACAGTGCAGCTTTATCAGTTCCCATCAGTGCAGCCTCATCAGTGCCCATCATCAGTATAGATCAGTGTAGCCTCATCAGTGCAGTTTATCAGTGCCACCTCATCAATGGCCATCATCAGTACAGATCAGTGCAACCTCATCAGTGGCCATCAGTGCAGTCTCATCAGTGGCCATCAGTGCCGCTTTATCAGTTCCCATCAGTGCAGCCTCATCAGCGCACATCAGTGAAGAAGAAAACGTACTTATCTGAAAAATCATATAACAGAAGCTAAGAAAAACATTTCTTTTTCAAATGTTTCTGTTACTTTTCATTTATTTATAAAAAAATAAAGAACCCTATCTGTTTCAAAAATGCTAAAAAAATATCATTTTGGTACAGTGTTGCATGACTGAGTAATTGTCATTCAAAGTGCAACAGCACTGAAATCTGAAAATTGGCCTGGGCAGGAAGGGGGTGAAAGTGTGTGATATTGAAGTGGTTAAACAGGAACATAGGCAATGATTAACCACTAGCCTACAAGGCACTTATACCCCTTTCCTGCCCAGGCCAATTTCCAGCTTTCAGCACTGTAGCACTTTGACAATTGTGCGGTCATGCAACACTGTACCCATATGAAATTGTTATCATTTTTTTGAGACAGATAGAGCTTTCTTTTGGTGGTATTTAATCACCTCTTGGATTTTTATTTTTTCTTAAACAAACCAAAAACCACTGAAAATTTTGAAAAAAAACCCTTATTTTCTTAGTTTTTGATATACAATTTTGTAAATAAGTGATTTTTCTCCTTCACTGATGTGCGCTAATGAGGCTGCGGTGATGGCCACTGATAGGCTGCACTGATGGACTCTGATAGGTGCACTGATGGGCACTGATGAGGCACTGGTAGGTTGCACTGATGGGCATTGACAGGCATCACTGATGGGCACTGAAAGGCAGCACTGATACATGACACTGATATATATCACTGATAGGCGGCACTGATAGGCAGCACTGACTGGCACTGATAGGTGGCACTGACTGGCAATGTTAGGCAGCACTGACTGGCACCGATAGGCGGCACTGATAGGTGGCACTGACTGGCACTGATAGGTGGCACTGACTGGCAGCACTGATAGGTGGCACTAATTGGCATTGGTAGGTGGCACTGACTGGCACTGATGGGTGACATTGAAAGGCAGCTCAGATGGGCACTGATATGTGGCATTGATGTGCACTGGTATGCACTGATATGTGGCACTGATGGGCACTGGCATGTGGCACTGATGAGCACTGACTGCTGGCACTGATGGACACTGACAGGTGGCATATCTGGGGCCACACTGATCATCAGGGCACACTGATCATCAGTGCCTTGATGATCAGTGTACATGTCCCCTCCGAGGAAAGCCGATTACCGGCTCTCCTCTCCTCTCGAGCTGTCAGTGTGACAGCTCGAGAGGAGAGAAATGCCGATAACCGGCATTTCTGTATTTACATGTGATCAGCTGTGATTGGACACAGCTGATCACATGACCGAGCCGACATCTTCGGCTCTTTCCGTGATCCGCTGTGTTCGAGGGACACAGCGAACTGGCGATCGCCACGCTGCGCGCTCCCTGAGCCGCTGCGCGCTCCCGGAGCGGTTGGAATGGGAGGATGTCATATGACATCCTCTCAGAACGAGAGAACCACCTTGCACCCGTCATTGTGCTATAGGGCGGGCGGAAGGTGGTTAAAGACTAAAGAAGCTGTATACTTAGACAAACAAACAAATCAGCTTTTGAAGATGAGAGTTTAGTATCACTTTAAATGCTAATATCCTTAGAGTATGTAGTAGACACAGAGTTGTGTGTGTTTTAAAGGGTAGGTTCACCTTTAGGAACATGTCACATGTTCCACCCATTTTTAGGGTGGAACATGTGACATGTTCCCATAGTTGCTGCAGCACCTGTTACCCCCCCCCCCCCGATATATAGCTCTGCCCACACAGCCACATCACTCATTCACAGAGTTCCGTGAATGAATGAACTACAAGTCCTGGCAGCCTTAGTGGCTGTCAGCTTGTAGTTTTCAATGAACTACCATGACGCTTTGGAGCACCGTGGTAGTTCATTGAAGCTTCCTGTCAGAATATCTGCTTGGCTGTACATCCTGTACGCCTAGCAGATATTCTGACAGGTCTGCAGGAGACCTGCATGGCATTAGCAATCTACTGATCGCTGGTTCAATGCTTTCCAGGCTCCTTTCAACAAAAATAATAAATTAACATTTTTTTTACCTGCAAACGGTGAACTTACTCTTTCAACAAATATGGAGTTCCATCTTAAAGTGAAAGAACAAACATTTCTAGGACATATACATATTTCATTATTTCGCTTTACATATCCCTTTGCTGTAACCAAGTGTGGCTGGAAAATAAAAGCACTTGTGAGACAGGGGAGATAATATTACATGTGGAAAGAGGAAAAGAAAGAGGAACTTAACAGAACCATTTGACATCTTAGCACATTGTAGAAAATCCCACTTTGTGACCTCTCCTTCATCTACAATGACATTCCAGTAACCAAGACTTCTATGAAATAGCTGGGCTCGGAAGGGTGTATCATCTTTGCATGCGAAAGAGGAATCAAGAAAATCTAGTTTTGTTTTTCCAGGGCAAACAAAGCTCGTTTTATGTCCACTGGATTTATTTGTTCTCGCTGTCTACTGTGAATAAACCTAGAACTAAAATACTTCAAGTGTTATTGTTTACTGCCCGTGGGGGATATTGTATGATACAAAATGAAAACTGCTTTTACAGGTTTATGTAATAAATATTACAAGACATTAATGTAAAACCAAAGGCAAAACTTTATTTCTTAATTTTGGATTGAGTAAGGGAGGGTTATAACCCCAGACAAATTTTTTTTTTTGTAAACAATATGTTTTAATGAATATTTTGCACACAAAAATGCACAGACACATAAATGAAAAGTGGTAACAAATAAAATTCTGTATAGAGGGCAAATAGTAATGGATGGTGATACAATCCAGTGGAAATTATAGAACTACAAATACAATGTTTGTTCAGTAAAAAATAAATATCTGAAAGTTAAAAGTGTTACTAAACCCACAACAGTAAAATCAGTCTGTATATGCAGTAAAGCATGCTGGTTATACTCAATGTGGAACCTAAGGGGCTAATCCTGCACCTTATGTAAAAAGGTTGTTTGATCCTGTCTTTTCTGATCCTCCCCTTCTTCTACTGTCCCCAGTCCATCTGCTGGTAGTACAGAGCTCTAGGAGTCACTCTGCACATGCTCAGTTTAGTGTGTATCGCTAGAGAGTTGTTTTTTTCCTTTGGGGGGGTTCATGTGATCAGCACAGGGCCAATCAGCCCTGTGCAGACAAAGGGTTGGGAGTTATACAGCCTCATAGGACAGTCAGAAGAAAATGAAAACTCATTCTACAAGCTTTAACGAGTCCTGGGCCAGACGCTAATAGAAGTCACATGACTGCTATATACTGCTGATGAGAAAAGGTATTTAGCCATTTATATTTACTAAAAAATTGGAGGACAGGAGAGGAGAGTATCAGAACGGAATGGAACTGGGAGTGGTACTTGTCATCCAGTGTCTAGCAAACAGAGCTTGGCCCGCTGATAGGAGAAAGCAAAGAAAACCATTTGTGGCAGTCAAAGCCCAAGTCATTTTTATTTTTGTCATCGGTGTCCCATTGGGGAGATTTCCCTTTACTTCCTGTCCCATAATCAAGACAAGAAGTGAGCATAAATCTCTCCAAAGGTAAGGAATACATGGTTGTAACCATAACTATTGTCCATGTTGGAGCATTTCTCCTCTATTTCTGTTCTGGTGACAACCCGAATATTGGGATTTTCTTCCACTTCACTCTTGGAGATAACAGTCACCAGGACAAATAGAGAGGGTGAATCTCCCCAATGGGGGGCCCAGATGGCAAAAAAAACCTGACAGGTGTTCTAATATATCTCCATCTCTACAAAAAAGTATTGGCCTTGGTTCGGCTGGTTTGCTCCAAGTGAACTGGCTAATTTAAAGCTGAACTTCCACTTTCCCTTCAGTCCAGCACAGTTATAAAGGCTTCCCTCCTGTACTGATACTGCTTACTCTGATTTCACTGTACACTGTGAGCTTCTCAGAGTCAATGAGATGCAGTCGCTGTTTGGGAACTCTGATAGCTAGTTATGAACAGGGCCTACTGCGCCCATGCACTAGGGGTGCCTTTGCCCGAGGGCATACTCACCAACACCCAGGACTAGATGGGGACTGCGATCATGTGTAAAGTGTGACATAACGCAGTTTCCCAACTTACAGATGAGCTGTCACTGCGTGTAATAATGAAACAAAGTTCCTCTGCTAAGTGATGTCCATAGATCTACACACCATGACTTCTACGTTTTACATTCAGAGTGGCAGGCCAAGTTGCACCATCTTCACCAGCCAGTGTACCTGACTCTCGGTAACAGAATAAGATCCAGCTGGACACATAGCATGGATCTCATGTGTGTCCTGTGTTAATGCTTCTTCACCTATAGCATGCGGCTAGCCTGAAGGCCTCTGTAATGCTGGTCTGTTCCTGGTTAGTATGGAAGATAGACTGCTATGGAGGGAGCCCAGCAGAGACCCCCTCACTACTGGAGGACTCCTCACCTCACTCAGGTACCACTCCTACGACTGGTTGCTTTTTGTAATGAATGTGTACTTAGCCCTTAGCAACAGCCTTGCTATTCCTTAGCATACTGCATTGACACTGTAGTGTGGTGTTCTTCATACCCCTCTAGTGCTATACAGGCTCAGGTTCCTTTGGATACACCAGAACCAACATGCACCTCTTTAATAACCTCAGATCAGGCTCAAGAAACAGTTAACATAACTTTTACTGGAGAACTTTAGCTGTACAGTTGAATATGAACAATGTCCATATCCCTAACTCACATGGAGTATGGCAGAGTGGATACCTTGTCTAGGGCCTCATGCTAATTTCATTGGTCTCTGACTTAAACAATTTAGGCTTTAATGGTGGTTACTAGAATGAAATCAGCTACTGAAGAACTAGGATGTTTTGTTTAATTTTAGGGAGAAGCATATATTTGAAAATGTATAATGTATAACAATATACCACGGAAATCTATTGGAATTCATGTGGAATTTCCAGCAATGTACCTGGTCGGCTATGTGATTGACAAGCTGCAATAAGCCTGCTATTAGCAAGGATGTGCAGAAACTGGCAAACAAATAGCAGATGCCTAGCGAGGTCTTTTCAATTTTGGCACATTGAAAAGATCACAAAACCAAACCGAAATGATGAGATAAGGATAGACAACATATAAAATATATCAAATGAATCAGAGTATACAAAAATAAATAAATATAGAAAAAACAGTAGAGAACTGTTTTTTTTTATCATTTTCTGCGGTACTACTTCACATGATAGTCTCTATTAGGAGCAGCGGTGCTGAGTCTTCGTTTCCTATACCATGAACAGAAATTACATCCTCTATTATATCTTTAATACCGGTATGATATTTCAGCTATGGGTAGATCTGGTTCTCCACCTACTATCTTCCTAAGGCAAATCCACACTTTTCTCTGTATTGGCAAATTAGTTTTCTGTTGAAATGAATGGAAAAGCATCAAAATGTGCATTGTAGTCATCGTGCGTCATAAAGTCACATTCGTGAGCATAATGAGGCATGTATACATGAATTATGATGTGTTTTCATTAATTTCAATGGAAAAAGCATCAGGCAATAATGGACATTGTGAATGATCCTTTGTTTTAATGTATTCCTCCTGGAGTTCCTGGTTTCTGACATCCACATGAAATGCATTGGAATCAGTGGAAAAGACTAAATTAATTTCTGTCTTTGGGCAAATAACCCCCATCCATCCCTCCCTCTCAGGACCCTCTGGTATGCCAGCACTGCAGTCTATCACACATAGACTGGTCACTTATTCATGATCAGGGGCGGACTGACCATTGGGGCACTCGGGCACTGCCCGAGGGCCCAGGTCAGTAGGGGGCCCCCTGAGATGCCCCTGGTACATTTTTTATAGGCTATTTTGGGTGTGCTTTGAGTGTGGGCAAGGACACAGGGGCCCCATGATCCCCTATTGCCCGGGGGCCCCATGAGTTGTCAGTCCGCCCCTGTTCATGACATTGTCAGTTCTGGAGCCTGAGAGGACACTGCCGCTGGACAGCCAATAGGAAGTGTCCATATGGCCCAGACAATGACTGGGACATTTTTGTTTAGCTTCAGCTAGCAGATACAATCACTTACTGAGTATGCAGTCTCTAACCATCTCCTGTATTATGTCCACAGTCTCTGACAATCTCTTGTGTTATGTCTACAATCTCTGACCATCTCTTGCATTAAATCCACAGTCTTTGACAATCTCTAGTATTATGTCCACAGTCTCTGACCATATCTTTTATTAAAGTAGAACTCCACCCAAAAGTGGAAGTTCCGCATTAAGGCCTCCTCCCCCCTCCTCTTTTACAATTGCCATTCTTTTTTATAGAGGGGGAGTGGGTACCTGATTTTGATAGGTACCTACTCCCATTTCCACTTGGATCGCCTAGGCAATCTAAGCAGAAGTGCTTCTCCCCCCTCCCTCCCTGCAGTGTTCTAGGACACAGTACGGGTCCCAGAAGAGTGCAGGACCAACCACAGTGTGCAGCGGGCACCCAGCTGTGGAGCCATAAGGTGTCGCACTTGGCCACCCACAGCTAATATGCCAGTTCTGGGAACCGAAGACAGTTCCTGGTGCCCCCTCAAGTAAGCACATCCCTGGATCCGGGGACAGGTAAGTGTCTGTTTATTAAAAGTCAGCAGCTAAAGTTTTTGTAGCTGCTGACCTTTAATTTTTACAAAAGCGGCTGGAGCTCCACTTTCAGTCCACAGTCTCTGACCATCTTCAGTATTATGTCCACAGTCTCTGACCATCTCTTGTATTATGTCTACAATCTCTGACCATCTCTTGTATTATATCCACAGTCCCTGACCATCTCTTGTATTATGTCCATAGTCTCTGACCATCTCTTGTATTATATCCACTGTCTCTGACCATCTCTTGTATCATGTTCACAGTCTCTGACCATCTCTTGTAATATGTCCATAGTCTCTGACCATCTTCTGTATTATGCCCACAGTTTCTGACCATCTCTTGTATTATGTCCACAGTCTCTGATCATCTCTTGTATTATGTCCACAGTTTCTGACCATCTCTTGTATTATGTCCACAGTCTCTGATCATCTCTTGTATTATGTCCACAGTCTCTGCCCATCTTATGTATTATGTCCACAATCTCTGATCTCCTGTATTATTCCTTCTATCATGCTTTTGTCTTTGAATTTATCCTGTTGTGTCTCTGCTGTCTCTAAAACTGAATATTCACTGAATTTTATGTTCAGCCCTTTGGTGACATCAGGAGCCATACTTGAGGCCCCCCATATCAAGAAAGTTGACCACTACTGCCATAATGAACAATTAAGCCATGCTGTGGGGGGTTTGGGGGCACTATAAAGGTCAGTTTATTAAGTTTCCTGGAGTTGGGGTTTAATTTGGTGTCATGACCGCTGTCCCAGGTTTACTATTTCAGAGTGGATCCTTTGTTTTGCTTAGCTAAGGGCAGTGTGGAGTTTGGGAAACCCTGCTGCAATCTTACAATACAATCAGTTTCCCTCAGTAATGATTCATCTCACTGGTGCACACTGAAGGTTTAATACTGCTTTATGAGGCGACATGGCAGGACATTGGAATTGCCAACTAGGATTTTTTTAGCCAGGCTTCTGAGGGGACCCAAATGGCTTACAAGTAAAGCAATAAAACGAATGATCATTTTACAAAGCTACACATATTTTTCATATCTGCTGGAGTCCCTTGACTGCATAGGCCTTTTTTTTAAGGTGCTTTTAATGGAGTACAGAGAGATTAGTGATTACAGGACAGATGGTCGTGATATGTGGCTATATCACTGCTTTTTTAAATGAGCCCCTAACTGAAAATAAACATCCTAAATTCACCCTCTACATATAGTTAAAAGAGAGAGGATCATTATTTTTTCATCTAAGCAGCTTAATGAGTGAAACTGAACATTTCCACAATGGCAAAACTGGTAATTTCACAGCAAAATCAATTTATCCAAAATCACACTACTCATCCCTACTTGGAACTGCGCTGCATCATATGTCTCTGAGGACTCATTCTCACTAGCTGCACTATCCTGAATTGGCCACAAGCAAAATTCCAGGACAAACAAATTTATTGCTTTCTGTAGGACCTGTTCCCATTTTCTCACTGCATTGGAGAACTTTGTGCAGAGGTCAAGCATGCTACATTTTGATGCACAGCCTTGCATTGTCCCATAGCTGCCGGTTAATTATACTGTGTTTTCCAACATTCTAGGGGTAATTCAGGACCTTAATCTGGACGTTAAGGACTGTAAATCTTAAATGTAATAAACATAGTAGAAATGTATCAAACCAAGCAGCTATTCTCAATCAGGGTGCCATGGAACCCTAGAGTTCTCCCACGGGTTATCAAGGGTCTCTTGAGCTAATGCGCTTCCCATTTGATGGTAGTTCTAAAATTCCAGGACCAATGACACTTGGCAGAGCCAGCTGCAAGACACCAGTGTTTTTAAACTCTATTACCACTGACTATGAATGAATGGAGCATGTTTCTCACTGACCACCAATTTATGGGGATTTTTCTCACTGACCACCAATTAACTGGTCATAGCAGGGGTTTCCATAGACATAAAAATTATTTCAATGGTTCCTCTTGGTTAAAAAGTTAGAGAAAGGCTGAAATAGAGGTTTCCTAGATGACCCGTACATACCAGCCATGTTGAGCTGCATGTTGTCCAAAACAGTCCCAATGCAAGAACAATTAAATTTGCTCTCAGCAAATTTGTGAATGCATTGCATTGTAAAGCACTGCAATGCGCTGCAGTGCATTAGAATCACAAATATGTTTAAAATAAAGTGAAGAAAGAAATGGGTATTTTTAACAATATACTGCATTTTAAAGCAGAACTAAACCCATCAATTTAACAAGTTTAAAAAAAAAAGTTACATTCCAGGCATGAATCCAAAGAACAGAGGTATACCGCTCAGGCAAACAATACAGATCAATCCACGAAAGATGCAGGCTCTGCCTCACCACCACCAAAGATGGAACTGTAACCATCTCACAGAGACGTCCAGGCCATCCATGGAAGTTAATACCTTAACAGTGGCATCTTCTGCTGAAAAGTGTTGAAGAAAATTGCCATGCAAGTTCACTGCAGTTAGCTAAAGAAGTAAAAAGCCAAATTGGGGTGATTGTTTCCCGTGACACAATACGGCATAAATGGGTGTCCTCCACGAAGGAAGCCTCTCCTAAAGCCCATGCACAAAAAACCCCACCTAGGATTTTCCCATGCTGACAAAGAAGAAGACTACTGGGAGTGAAGAGACCAAGATAAATGCTTTTGGAACTGATGACTTCAAAACTGTATGGTGTCACAAATGTGAGGAGTACAAAGAAAACAGTGCCTACAGTGAAACATGGTGGTGGTAGTATCCTTCTATAGGGCTGCATGACTGCTGCTGGTTTAGGGGAACTGTATTTCATTTATGGTATCATGAATTCACAAATGTACTGCTCTATAATGAGAGAATATGCTACCATCACTCTTTGCCCTTGGTCGTCGTGCGCGTTTCCAACATGACAATGATCCAAAACACACATCTAAGGCCAAACAAGATATGGCCAAGTATGTCTCCTGATCTGAACCCAATCGAACACCTTTTGGGGATTCTGAAGAGACAAGTTGAGCATCACTCTCATCCAGCATCCAGGCTCTAAAAGAGGTCGTTTGTGAAGAATAGAAAAAGATAGATGTTGCAGTATGTCGTCAACTTGTTCATTCCATGTCTAGAAGACTTGGTGCTGTCCTTACAAATCATGGAGGTCATACAAAATATTAGATGGAGTAGTTTTTGTTGTGGGTTGTATTCATGTTTGCTTCAACTAATTTGAGTGAAACTGAAGATTTTTTACAACATTTTGGAAATTGTTCTTGTGTTCATTGAGATATTGATTAAAATCTTACTTTTCAACAGGGGTGTACTCATTTATACTGAGCACTGTATGAACTGCATCCAATCCGCATGACATGAAAAAACATTGCTTCATATGGTGCCTGTTCATATATGTCTGGTACACTGGTCGTGTGGGTTCATTGCGGTTTTCAAAAGAGTTATGTCTGATTTCTGAGCAGTGCGGTCCGGTTCAGGTGCTGATTACAGGCTATTGACTTCTTTGGAAACAGTTTCCAAACCGCGTATGTGTGAACAAGATAAGATCCTGATCTAATCCTGTCTTGAACCTGATATCTGACATGAACCACTGAACAACTTTTGTGTCAATTAGCTGTGAAACCTGAGCTTCAATCTACATCACACATGTGTGAATCAGCTCTTAACCACTAGCCTACAGGGCACTTATACCCCCTTCCTGATTAGGCCAATTTCCAGCTTTCAGCGCTGTTGCACTTTGAATGACAATTGCGCGGTCATACAACACCATATGAAATTTTAATCATTTTTTTGAGACAGATAGAGCTTTATTTTGGTGGTATTTAATCATCTCTGGGTTTTTTATTTTTTGCTAAACAAACCAAAAACCACTGAAAATTTTGAAAAAAAAATAATTTTTTTTTAGTTTTTGTTATAAAATTTTGTAAATAAGTGATTTTGCTCCTTCATTGATGTGCGCTAATGAGGCTGCAGTGGTGGGCACTGATAGGCTGCACTGCTGGGCACTGATGAGGAGGCACTGGTAGGTGGCACTGATGGGCATTGACAGGCATCACTGATGGGCACTGAATGGCAGCACGTATATATGGCACTGATAGGCAGCACTGACTGGCACTGATAGGCGGCACTGACTGGCACTGATAGGCAGCACTGACTGGCACTGATAGGCTGCACTGACTGGCACTGATAGGTGGCACTGACTGGCACTGATAGGCGGCACTGATTGGCAGCACTGATAGGTGGTACTGACTGGCATTGATAGGTGGCACTGACTGGCACTGATAGGTGACACTGAAAAGCAGCTCAGATGGGCACTGATATGTGGCATTGATGTGCACTGGTAGGCACTGATATGTGGCATTGATGTGGCACTGATGGGCACTGGCAGGTGGCATCAATGAGCACTGACAGCTGGCACTGAGGTCAGCGTGACAGCTCGTGAGGATAGAAATGCCGATAACAGGCATTTCCCTATTTACATGCGATCAGCTGTGATTGGGCACGGCTGATCACATGACCGAGCCAACATCTTCGGCTCTTTCCGTTGATTGGTGATCCGCTGTGTCCGAGGGACACAGCGCACTGCCGATTGCCGGGCTGTACGCTCCTGGAGCTGCGCATGCTCGGTAAGAATGGGAGGACGTCATATGACGCCCTCTCAGAACGAGAGAACCACCTTGCGCCCGTCATTACCTCATATGGTGTGCGGGAGGTGCTTAAAGTGGAACTTTAGCCAAAAAATTAAAGTGGTTGTAAACACTTGCATATACCCAGTGAAGTGACTGGCCTCCTGCCCCATGCAGTCTTTTCTTCTGTACATCTGTTCAAAGTACAGAATTTATGTTGGTTGTCTGGGAGTTCAAAAAAAGGGTGCAGAGAGCTTAAGTTATACTCTTCAGAGATCAGTGAGGAGACCTCTGAGAGCTGATTGGAGGGAATAGACACCCCCCCCCCTTCACACAGCTTACAGGAGCAGAGCTGAGGCTGTCAATCTGCTGGAGGTCCCTCCCCTGTCACCATTTTTCTCTTGGTGTCAGGAAAATGTATCAGAAGTGGCTCATGCTGATAGCAGAGGAACAAAGCAACAGACAGAAATGACGCTTAGTGCTCTGGATTGAGACGAGTACATACTATAGAGGGATATGCTTTGTTCATATTTCATATCTGAGGTTTACAACCACTTTAAGTCCTGGTAGGTGACTTCAGGCTGGTCCCTTTTGCAGGTATAGTTATTAAAATCAATAAAAATAAGTGCCTATACTGTTTAAAATCCAGTCATATAATGGGGTTGATTAACTAAAGACAAAAAGGCTGTGCACTTCAAGTGCAGTTGTTTTATATCCGAGGGGAAGCTCTGAAATGCGATGAAGCTCTGCTGATTTCTTTCATACAATCATGTTTGAGAAAAAATGCTGTTTTTTTATTTTCCTTTCATGTTCCCCTCAAATCTAGACCAACTGCACTTTCAGCACACTTCCAAGTGCACTTGGAGTGTACTTGCAATGTACAGCCTATTTGCCTTTAGTAAATCAACCCCAATGTCTCACCCTGCTCTGCACATGCTCATTTGCTCTCTATTTTAAGGCACTGTCCATAATTAGTATCTGCTGACAGCCTAAAGATTTACTGCTGCTCAGGGGCTCTGGGCTTCAGCAAAATGGCAGCCTACAACAAGAAGAAACAGGAACAATGCTGGATGCAATTTACAGCACACACTGATTCTGGCATCATAAATATTCATATGGAATGTACTGTATGTTCCTTGCTAAAGAACATTATTTTTTATCAAGTTGTTATAGGTAACGTTCCGCTTTAAATTCGCAATGCACACCAACATAGGTGTTATGTAAACAATAACGTGTTCTGGTGAGAATGGGCCCAGAACCTGATTGAACAACTGAAGTAAACAGACTAATGTGGAAAGTGAACCAGCTCCAAGGTATCCATGTAAACCTTTCCCTGTGCTAGGTAGAAAACTCTCCAAAACCTGGACTTTTTTTTATCAATCTAACACGTTTTCAGCTTAGTGTGAATCCCATACATGGGATTTGCTTTAAATGGAGGGGAACTGTGTAGAAATTGGCACAGTCATCATGGTTCCTTATTTAAGTAGAATGTTCTACAAAAACGAGAAGCTCTTCTCATTACAGCAAGAGGTCACAAGTTTTCATTTCGTGATTATACAGAGAAGTGTGGAAGAAAGAAACATCTTGCACGCTTCGGCTTAGTTCCTCTTTAGGTAGAGAAACATTTCAGTTTCACTTGGAGTGACTGTTTCCTTTCCCAGTCTCCCCTACACATCACAGACATCACATCTGTATATACTGGTGTTGTGGGTTAGTGCATGATATACAGTGCTCAGTATAAATGAGTACGCCCCTTTTGAAAAGAAAACATTTAATCAATATCTCAATGAACAATTTCTAAAATTTTGAACATTTGTTTAGTTCATTACATGAAAGTAAGGTTTATAATATAACTTAGATTACAAAATCTTCAGTTTTACTCAAATTAGTTGATGCAAAAATGAATACACCCCACAAAAAAAACTACTACATCTAGTATTTTGTATGACCTCCATGATTTGTAAGGACAGCACCAAGTCTTCTATGCATGGAATTAGTAAAATGGCAACATATTGCAATATCAATCTTTTTCCACCCTTCAAGAATGACCTCTTTTAGAGCCTGGATGCTGGATGGAGAGTGATGCTCAACTTGTCTCTTTAGAATTCCCCATAGGTGTTCGATTGGGTTCAGATCAGGAGACATACTTTGCCAATTGTAAAATGGGATAAAAGACGAGCGCTTGGTCTCAAAGATTCAAGCTGCTAGCATGAAGGTAAACCTCGTATAACCTCCTCATAGACAAATAAAAACACCAAAGCGCTGCATTTTTGGTGTTTTTATTTATACTTTGCCAATTAATCACTTTTAACCTGTTCTTTTCAGAAATGCAACAGCGGCTTTAGATGTGTGTTTTGGATCATAGTCATGTTGGAAAAATGCACAACGGCCAAGGACATGGAGTGATGGCAGCATCTTCTCTTTCAATATAGAGCAGTACATCTGTGAATTCATGATACCATCAATGAAATGCAGCTCCCCAACACCAGCACCACTCATGCAGCCCTACAGAAGGACAATGCCACCAGCATGTTTTACTGTAGGCATCATGCATTTTTCTTTGTACTCCTTACTTTTGCAACACCATACAGTTTTGAAGCCATCAGTTCCAAAAACATTTATCTTGGTCTCATCACTCCAGAGTACAGAGTCCCAGTCTTCTTCTTTTTCAGCATGGGCTCTGGCAAATTCTAGGAGGGCTTTTTTGTGCATAGGCTTTAGGAGAGGCTTCCTTCATGGATGACACCTATGCATGCCATTCCTCTGCAGTGTATGACGTATTGTGTCATGGGAAACTATCACCCCAGTTTCGCTTTCTACTTCTTTAGCTAACTGTGGTGAACTTTCATGGCGATTTCTTCAACCCTTCTCATCGGAAGATGCTCCTGTCGAGGTGTTAACTTCCATGGACGGCCTGGACATTTCTGTGAGATGGTTGCAGCTCCATATTTTTTAAATTTTTGTATCACTTTTGCTAAAGTATTCTGACTGATACGTAAAGCTTTGCTGATCTTATTGTAGCCTTCGTATGTTGAAGAATTGGGGTGACCATCAGGTGATAGGAGGTGAAGTCCCAGTTAGTAACAAAGTGCCATGTCCCTACATAAGGATTTTTGGGAAGAAGAATATGAGATGGACTTTTTAGGCACAGAGACTCAGTACACAAAAAGAAAAATCAGCGTTCCTTTATTAACATCACATCACCTCTAAAATGTATCTTATATACAATTACATTGCACAGTTAGCCCACAGCTATTATCCCATAGCCCACCAACCACACAGATTGATTTCCATTGAATAGTTACAGTACGGATGGTACCAACAAAGTATTCCTTCAAGAAGGTTGGGGATATTCAAGCTGTGCAGGCAGCGCCCGACAAGTTTTGCGACAAAACGTCGCTTCTTCAGGGGCTATCAATGTATCTGAGAATGATAGATAGACTTAGACAATATAAATATATATATATAATTACAAGACAGCATAATGTACAAAACATTAGTCATTATTTACAAAATTAACCAGTGTGCATTGTGCAATACTGAACTCCCCTGGGCACACAATGCAGGTTCCCTCAGGCCACACACAGGGAGAACAACCTCCAGAAGTCAGGTATGGGGGTGTAAAAGCCAGGCTAAGGGCGGGTGAAGGACCCACGAGACTCCTCAAACGTATAGTTTCTGTGTATTAATTAAAAAAACTTCAGGCTAAGAGTATTAAAACCCAGAAATGCCCGAGAAGAGACCATAATATGTAAATTAATGCAATGGCATCCTTCTAAAAAAGGCCGATACTAGGACATGAGCTTACTTTCCTGATGGGGGGGGGGGGTCAGTCTTCGACTGTGCTTGGGTAGGGGGGGCAGGTTTTTGCCTGTGCTCGGGTGGGGGGGAAAGTTTGGCTGTATTTGGCTGACCATCTCCTGCAACCTGTCTGCAGTCTCTTACCATCTCCTGTATCCTGTCTGCAGTCTCTGACTGTCTCCTGTATCCGGTCCGCAGTCTCTGACCATCTCCTGTAGTATGTCTGCATTCTCTGACTGTCTCCTGTATCCTGTCTGCAGTCTCTGACTGTCTCCTGTAGTATGTCCGCAGTCTCTGACCATCTCCTATATCGTGTCTGCAGTCTCTGACCTTATGTATCTTATGTATCATGTCCACAGTCTTTGACCTTCTCCTGTATCATGTCTGCAGACTCTGACCTTCTTCTGTATCGTGTCCGCAGTCTCTGACCATCTCCTGTATCGTGTCTGCAGTCTCTGACCATCTCCTGTATCATGTCTGCAGCCTCTGACCGTCTCCTGTATCATGTCTGCAGTCTCTGACCTTCTCTTGTATCATGTCCGCAGTCTCTGACCTTCTCCTGTATCATGTCCGCAGTCTCTGACCTTCTCATGTAGTATGTCTGCAGGCTCTGACCATCTCCTGTAGTATATCTGCAGTCTCTGATAATCTCCTGTATCCTGCCCACAGTCTCTGACCATCTCCTGTAGTATGCCCGCAGTCTCTGCCCGTTTCCTGTATCATGTCTGCAATCGCTGACTGTGTCCTGTGTCACGTCTGCCGTCTCTGACCGTTTCCTGTATCATGTCCGCAGTCTCTGATTGTTTCCTGTATCATGTCTGCAGTCTCTGAGCATCCCCTGTATCATGTCTGCAATTTCTGACCGTCTCCTGTATCATGTTCACAGGCTCTGACCTTCTTCTGTATCGTGTCTGCAGTCTCTGACCATTTCCTGTATCATATCTAAATTCTCTGACCTTCTCCTGTATCACCTCCGCACTCTCTGTCCTTCTCCTGTATCACCTCCGCACTCTCTGACCTTTTTCTGTATCATGTCTGCAGTCTCTGACCATCTCCTGTAGTATGTCTGCAGGCTCTGACCATCTCCTGTAGTATGTCCGCAGTCTCTGACTGTCTCCTGTATCATGTCCGCAGTCTCTAACCAACTCCTAATATGGAGCTCTAATAAGAAGAAGTGGAGCCTAAAGAGGAAGGGGCAGAGTTTAAAGATAAAGGGGTGGATCTTAAACAGGAAGGGTGGGACAAATTTAGATGGGGGAGCACTCAATTTTAGTCTTGCCTAGGGCAGCACAAAACTAAAATACACTCAAGCTGAGTACTGTAGAAGGAGCTTTCATTCTTCTGATTGTCCTGTGAAGCTACATAACCCCTGACCTTCTGTCTGGACAGAGCTGATTGGCCCTGTATTGATCACATGCACGCTACCAAGAAAGAAAAAACTCTCTAGGAATACACACATAACTGAGCATGTGCAGCTTGCCCCCAAGGCTGTATTCTATCAGCAGATGGATTAGGGAGTGTAGAAAAAGGGGTGGATCAGAGAAGACAGGATCAAACAGCCTTTTTACACAATGCAGAGGATTAACCCCTTAGGTTCCACAGTGAGTATAACAAGCATGCTTTACTGCATATACAGACTGATTTTACTGTTGTGGGTTTAGTAACACTTTAAAGTAGAACTCTAAGTGAAACTTTTTTTTCTTTCATTTTGGATAGCATAAGAGAGGGTTATAACCCCTGTCACGTTTTTATTGTCATCCATGTCCCATTGGGGAAATTTCTTTCACTTCCTGTCCCATAGCCAAAATAGGAAGTGCCGGGAAATCCTCATAATGTGATTGAATCCCTGGAGGTCACGGAAGAAGGGACACATGTGACTTGGGGACCAGGTGGGATCTGAGAGAGGCTGCGGCCTGCTTGACTTTCATTCCTGGGGATGTCCAGAGCTGTGAATGTGAGTGTCTTTCTCTCTCTTGCTGGGAGGGGATTGGCTGGTGTATGGGGGCAATTGTAGCTTTGCTCATAATGTACTGACTTTGTCTTTGAAGAGGTCAGAATAATATAATAAAGATGTTTTTATAAAATATATGTAGTTTGTTACAAAATCCTAAAGAAAAGGGGTTCTCAAATTTTGTGATATAGATCTTAAGTTAGATGTCATTTACAGTACTGTGTCCAGATCTGAATGTACTAGAACTAGTGCAGAGGTGGGCAACAAAAATGCTGTAGATCAGGAAGCTCTGCACTTTAAGGTGCGTTTGCATTTTTTTGCCCTGACAGATGCTTTAAAGTAGAATTATATACAAAATATATTCATTTTGGATAGAGTAAGGGAGGGTTATAACCCCTGTCAGATCTTTTTTCACCATTCCCATTGGGGAGATTTCCTTTCACTTTCTATCCCATAGCCAACACAGGAAGTGAGAGCAAATCCTTGCAAATTAAGGGAATCCCTTGGGGGGGCACAGGATCACCAGAACTAGTGTCCATGCTGGAGATTCTCCTTCTATTACTTTTCTGGGGATTTTCTTTTACTTTCAATGATAATGGTAAACAGGACAAATAGAGAGGGTGACACTCCCTAATGGGGTCCCAGACAGCAATAAAAAGTGACAGGTGTTCTAAGCTATCTCCACTCTATCCAAAACTAAACAAAAGGTTTGCTTTTAGGGCTCCTGTACACTGCAGCTGATAAACTCACATTTAGGAGCTGTTCAGCATGTTTTCCAGCAGCCCCTGAACTCACCCTAATGTTTTCCTTTGTGTCCATGTACACATTGTCATTTCCAGTAGTTTACAGGCAGTTGAGTTTACAGTTGTTTTTCTGAACGCAGAAAACTTGCATTCAGCAGTAGATTTTATCAGCGTTTCAAATGCAAAATGCTTGTAATCGCATGTAAACGTGACTAAACGCGTTTGTAGGCATTTGTGTTTGAATATTATTTTTAACTCTTCCATTTCCAGATGCTGTCCAGAGCCTTTTTTCATCATAAGAAATGCATGCAAAGTGTTTTCCCGGTACTCAAATGGACCTAGCACACCATACTTTGAGGTTTTGCATGAAAAAAAAAATATGTTAGTGCTGCAATAATTTCTGCACAGAAATGAGCTGGAACACATCCAAACACCACAAGAAAAAAAAGACAGCTAATCTCAACAAATACTGCTCTGTCTGCTTCTGCTCTCTCTATTTCTCTCAAATGTCTGAAATAGTTAATTTTTTACTGTTTTTCAGTGCATTCTGGAAGGTCTCCTGAGGTTATCTTTAAAAACGCTTCTAAACGCAATCGCTCATAAACACGGTGTGCAAACGTGGCTAAACAGACGTTTTTTAACCTACATTTCCCAGCAGTCAGTTTCCATTGTTCAGAAGTGTCTCCTGTACATAGAGCATTAGGTATACTCTTCTTTGTTACACTTTGTTACAGTATAGTCTTTGTTACACTATGATACAGTATAGACTTTGTTACACTTTGATACAGTATAGTTAGGTATACTCTTCTTTGTTACACTTTGATACAGTATAGACTTTGTTACACTTTGATACAGTATAGTTAGGTATACTCTTCTTTGTTACACTTTGTTACAGTATAGTCTTTGTTACACTATGATACAGTATAGACTTTGTTACACTTTGATACAGTATAGTTAGGTATACTCTTCTTTGTTACACTTTGTTACAGTATAGTCTTTGTTACACTATGATACAGTATAGACTTTGTTACACTTTGATACAGCATAGTTAGGTATACTCTTCTTTGTTACACTTTGATACAGTATAGACTTTGTTACACTTTGATACAGCATAGACTTTGTTACACTTTGATACAGCATAGTTAGGTATACTCTTCTTTGTTACACTTTGATACAGTATAGACTTTGTTACACTTTGATACAGTATAGTTAGGTATACTCTTCTTTGTTACACTTTGTTACAGTATAGTCTTTGTTACACTTTGATACAGTATAGTCTTTGTTAAACTTTGATACAGTATAGACTTTGTTACACTTTAATACAGTATAGTTAGGTATACTCTTCTTTGTTACAGTATAGTCTTTGTTACACTTTGATACAGTATAGTCTTTGTTAAACTTTGATACAGTATAGACTTTGTTACACTTTGATACAGTATAGTTAGGTATACTCTTCTTTGTTACACTTTGTTACAGTATAGTCTTTGTTACACTTTGTTACAGTATAGTCTTTGTTACACTGTTTAACTACTTGCCAACCGCAGATAGCCAAATGACGTCTACACTGCGGCCGGCCAGTTCTGGGAGGGCGTCATATGACGTCCTCACAGAACGCGCTCTCCTGCGCGCCCCGGGGGAGCGCACCCGGTGATCTCCGTGATCCAATGACACGCTGATCACCAGTAAATGCAATTGCCGGTTCTCGGCTGCACTTTCCTCACGCTATCAGAGCGCAAGGAAAGTACTGTTGAGAACCGGCAGTTGTCAGAGCAGGGATCGGCACCGATCATCAGGGCACTGATGATCAGTGCCCTGATGATCGGTGCCCAGCAATGCCACCCACCAGTTCTGCCCACCTGTGCCCAGCAGTGCCACCCACCTGTGCCCAGAAGTGCCACCTTCCTGTGCCCAGCAGTGCCACCCACCTGTGCCACCCACCAGTGCCCATCAATGCAGTGCTGCCAGTGTCACCAGTCAGTGCCGAGCGGTTGTGCCAGTCAGTGCCCAGCAGTTGCGCCAGTCAATGCCTAGCAGTGCCGCCAGTCAGTGCCCAGCAGTGATGCCAGTCAGTGCCACCTATCAGTGCTGTCCATCAGTACCCATCATCAGTGCCGCCTATCCATGCCACCTCAGTGCTGCCTATCAGTGCCCTTCAGTGCTGCCTATGAGTGCCCATCAGTGCTGCCTCATCAACGCACATCAGTCAAGGAGAAAAATTACCTGTTTGAAAAATTTTATAATAGAAACAAAGAAAATGTTTGTTTTTTTCACATTTTTTGCAATTTTTTGTTTATAGCGGAAAAACGTAAAGAGCCCAGCAGCGATTAAATACCACCAAAAGAAAGCTCTATTTGTGAGAAAAAAATGATATAAATTTCATATGGGTACAATGTTGCATGACCGCGCAATTGTCAATCAAAATGAAAGCTCACTGAAAGCTGACTATTGGTCTGACTATTGGTCTAACTATTGGTCTGGTAAAGAAGGGGGTATAAATGCCCGGTAGGCAAGTGGTTAAAAACAATGAGCACTTCCAGCTTGTTCACACCACACAGCATGTTTTTGTGTGAATGCATACTGTTCTCAAGAAAATTGTATAATGTATGGCCAGCCTAAACCTCGCACAGGTTTTAACCCTCTTTTACTATGGCTGGCCATACATTATACAATTTTCTTGAGAAAGTTGCTTTAGATTTACCAAAAACCATATAACATGAGGTCAAACCTAAACAACACTTTCAATTGCATCCAATAAGGCAGGCCCTTGCACTACATCGTTGAAGGTAATTGGGCAGAAATTGGACAGAAAATTGTATAGTGTATGGCCTGCCTATATCCAAAATGAAGACAAAAGTTTTGCTTTTTAGTTCTAAGCACCTGTCAAAATGTGCAAAAACAGAAAAAAAGTGATAACGTGCAGTCATTCCTCCCCAGTCCAATTAACTGTTGTACTATCATGTCTATGTGGCTTTTTGCAAGCCCAGTATTTTTATACAAATACTTTTCTGATGATTTTTTGTTTTGTATTTTTTTTTTCTCTAGTATTCAGTGTCAGTTCTCCTCCTCCCAGTGGTCAGGACTATTCCCTGTGCACATGGCAAGTTGCTCAGACTTGGAATTTCCCCGTGTACGTTGGTTGGTGGGGCTCTGTCAGTATACACATAGATGAGTCTGGAATGTAGTGATCGGGACTCAGCTGACAGCCAACCAATCTTCCTAGAAGGGACAATCCCCGTCTGACAGCCTGCCTTGAATGTGAGAAGTGCATTTCCTGCTCGAAAGGAGCAGGCCTCCTGTGACCTGGGGCTGCTTTCACTTCCTTCTATAGGACGTTGTAGGTGTACATAGGGGAGCCACATTCCTGGTCTGTTGTGTCTGACCCCCTACACGTGGGAGCCTGCTAAGCTCTCCTGGTGCGGTCAGCGCCACGCCCACCCAGCTCCGGGGTCTATCTGTGGGTTCCCCGATCACAGGGCTCCGAGAGGTGATCAGACATCGAGAGGAGGAAGAAGGAAAGAGGAAAGTTCCCCGAAGCTCGGCATGGATGAGCGGAGCCCCCTGATCGTCTACCCGCTCAGCACAGAGGAGCCAACCGGCAATGGAGCCCCCCGCAAGGACAGTGCGCACCGACCAGCGACCAAGAAACTCTCCACCTTCCTGGGGGTGGTGATCCCCACTCTGCTGGCCATGTTCAGTGTGGTCCTCTTCCTTCGGATCGGTAGGTCACTTCCTTGTCATTACAAGATAACCTGTCATTGGAATGATCAGAATTGGAATGACAGCTCTGCTGCTCGTCATGGTGGCCATACATGACCGATTTCTTTTTTAGTCGATGTATTCTAATAGGAAAGATCACTTTATAGTCATGAACTCATCCATGAGCCACACATCAGGAAGTGGTTCCTGATTGATGATTCAGATATGATTGTAAATTATTGTTCACAGCTCTGTTTCCACCATATAATCTCATAATCTAATCCATCCAAATACAATCGTATTCATGAACAAAGTGCTGCCATTGATTAAAAATGATCAATAATATTCCGCCTTGGATGATTGTATCAGTTTAATCGAAATTGGGTCTAAATCAATCAAAAGGGGAGTTATGACTATTCAATTGTTTGCCGATCGTGGATTGATTGATGGTTTGGATCATTTTGAACATTGGTTGGATTAAACAAAATTGAAGCGTGTATGGCCACCAGTATTATATTTTGTCTGCTGTTATTCATCAAAAGGTAAAGTAGAACTAAGACAAAACTTTTCCTTTGTTAAATTTGGATAGAACTGGAGTCTTCAAACTTTTCAAACAAAGGGCAAGTTTACTGTCCTTCAGACTTTAGGGGAGCCAGATTGTGCCCTGTGGGGGGAGGAAATGTCCCGGGCCCAGCATCAGTTATAATAAACATTGTCCCAGGGTTGGTGGTCAGTAGGAGGAGGAGCAGCACCCCATCACTGGTATCAGGGCAAGGTACAGTGCCAAGGAATAGTGCCCCACCGATGTCAGTGGGAGGAATAATGCCTCACCATTGGTATTAGTGGGAAGGATAGTGACCCATCCTTGGTATCAATGGGAGGAATAGTGCCCCATCATTGTTGTCAATAAGAGGGATAGTGCCCCATCCTTGGTATCAATGGGAGGAATAGTGCCCCATCATTGTTGTCAATAAGAGGGATAGTGCCCCATCCTTGGTATCAATGGGAGGAATAGTGCTCCATCCTTGGTATCAATGGGAGGAATAGTGTTCCATCCTTGGTATCAATGGGAGGAATAGTGTTCCATCCTTGGTATCAATAAGAGGAATAGTACCCCATCCTTGTTATCAATGGGAGGAATAGTGCCCATCCTTGGTATCAATGGGAGGAATAGTGCCCATCCTTGGTATCAATGGGAGGAATAGTGCCCATTCTTGGTATCAATGGGAGGAATAGTACCCCATTCTTGGTATCAATGGGAGGAATAGTGCCCCATCCTTGGTATCAGTGGAAGGAATAGTGCCCATCATTGGAATCAATAGAAGAGAAATAGTGCCCCTTCATTGGTGTCAGTAGGAAGAATAATACCATATCATTGGTATCAGTGGGAGGAATAGTGCCCCACCATTGGTATCAGTGGGAGGAATAGTGCCCCATCATTGTAATCAATGGGAGGAATAGAGCCCGATCACTGGTGTCAGTAAGAGAAATAGTGCCCCATCATTTGTATTAGTAGGAGTAATAGTGCACCATCATAGAATTAGTGGGAGAAATAGTACCCTATCATTAGTATCAGTGGGAGGAATAGCTCCCCACCATTAGTATCAGTGGGAGGAAGAGTGCACCATCATTGGTGTCAGTGGGAGAAATAGTGCCCCACCATTAGTATCAGTGGGAGGAATAGTGCCCCATCATTGGTGTCAGTAGGAGGAATAGTGCCCTAGCATTATTGTCAGTGGCAGGAATTATGCCCCACCCTTGGTGTCAGTGGGAGAAACAGAGCCTCATATCATTGGGTGGAATAGTATCCTGAGGCCCTGATAAAGGCTAGCAAAGGGCCACAGTTTGGAGACAACTGGGATATAAATCAGGAGAATTAAAGACCCTGCAGGATTTTTACTGCTGTCTATGGATTGGTTCACCTATGTCATGCTGTAACCAAGATTGATGCCCCATTTACAGCAACACAACCACCATAGTGAGTTGCGGCACACTGTGACATGTCAGATAATTGGGACATTTTGTTACATCAGAAGCCCATTGATTTCATTGGGCTGCCTTAAAGCAGAACTGAAAGCAAAATGTTTTCTACTCCATTTTGGATGGACTAAGGGCGGCTATACCCCTGTCATTTTTTTTCCCCTCTGTGTCCCTTTGGGGAAATTTCCCTTAATTTCCTGTTCCATAGCCAAAACAGATAGAGGAAATGGCTCCAAAGTGAGGGAATCCTGATGTGTCACCAGGGTTACCAGAACTAGTGTCCCTATTGGTAGATTTTCCCTCTATTCCTGTTCTGGGGACAAGCCAAAATTTGGGATTTTCTTTCACTTTCACAGTAAGCAGGACAAATAGAGAGGGTGAGTCTCCCTGAGGAGGGCACAGATGGCAATAAAAACAGACAAAGGTTCAAATTCCTCTCCAGAAAGTTTTGCCTTTAAGCTGGCCATACACGTGTAGATGTTTGGACAAGAATATTCGTACGCAAAGTCATACGAACATTCTAGAACATTTGATAAATGGATGAATATTGTTTGAAAATAGTCTTTTGCACAGCAGAGATACACAGCAATATGTTCCCTAGTAAAACACACACACAGTAAAACAGCACACAGTTAACCCTTTGATCGCACCCGATGTTAATTCCTTCATGCCCAGTGTCATTTGTACAGTGTCAGTGCTTTTTATTAGCACTGAACACTGTATTAGTGTCATTGGGGTGGCAGTCAGTTCCCCCCCAGTATCAGAATGCTCCCCGCAGTTCCGCTATAAGTCGTTGATCGCCGCCATTACTAGTATATTAAAAAAGATTCCAGTATATATACCACCATTTGTGGACGCTATAACTTTCACATAAACCAATTAATTTACACGTACTGGGATTTTTTGTGTAGCAGAATACATTTTGGCTTAAATTTATGAATATATTAGATTTTTTTTTAATTTTTTTACTGGACATGTTTTATAGCAGAAAATCCAAAATTTTGTTTTTTTTTCAAAATTGTCAGTCTTTTTTTTTGTTTATAGGGCAAAAAATAAAAAATGCACAGGCGATCAAATACCTCCAAAAGTAAGCAGAATTAGTGGGAAAAAAGGCCGTAAATTTCATTTGGGTGCAGCATTGCATGACCGCGCAGTTGTCAGTTAAAGTAACGCAGCACCATATCACAAAAAATGGCCTGGTGAGGAAGGGGGATAAATCCTCTGGAGGGCAAGTGGTTAACATTCGAATTTTAAAATGAATGTAATTTCTGAACCATAACCACATGCACTGGCTGAAAATTCGTTTGATCGAGAAAAGTTTTCCTTCCTACAAATTTTTACGTCACTGCTGTCGAAAACAAACATCGAAAACTAACGATTAGAAGATCAAATGAATATTCTTGAATGAAAATCTATACGTGTATGGCCAGCTTAAGTTATACTTTAGTGCAACACACATTAACATGTAACATAATATGCATCAACGCACTTACATTAATGCACTGCATGTATGTAAATGGACCTGAAAGTGGTCAGTGGTGAAATCTTCCTATGGAGACACTTATTCCGGTGACACACTGTCATCATATCAGTACCCAAGCATGGTTCACCCCTAAGGGTGTGCTTACACCATAATCTTTCTATTCAGTAGGCAGTTCCGCCATGCGCGATTGGTAAAAGTCACATTCACTGCTTCATAGGACGCCCTCCCAGAACTGGACAACTGTGTTTTAGCCATCATTCGGATATAGAGCAGTTGTGAAGTGGTTAACCACTTGCCTACTGGGCACTTCTACCCCCTTCCTGCCCAGGCCAATTGTCAGCTTTCAGTGCTGTCACACGTTTTGAATGACAATTGCACGGTCATGCAACACTGTACCCATATGAAATTTTTATCATTTTTTTCACACAAATAGAGCTTTCTTTTGGTGGTATTTAGTTGCTGTTGGGTGTTTTATTGTTTGCGCTATAAACAAAAAAAAGCAAAAAAAAAAAAAAGTTTTTCTTTGATTCTACTATAAAATGTAGCAAACAGGTAATTTTTGTCCATCACTGATGTGCGTTGATGAGGCTGCACTGATAGACAGCACTGATGGGCACTGATAGGCAGCACTGATGGGCACTGATGAGGTGGCACAGATAGGCAGCACTGATGGGCACTGATAGGCGGCATTGATAGGTGGTACTGATGATGCTGCACTGATAGGTGACACTGATGGATAGCACTGATGGGTGGCACTGATGGGTGAAACTGCAGGGCACATGTGGGTGGCACTGATGGGCACAGGTGGGTGGCACTGATGAGTACATGTGGGCAGCACTGATGGGCACAGGTGGACAGCACTGCTGGGCACTCATGATCAGTGCCAATCCCTTCGCTGACAATTGCTGGTTCTCGGCAGTACTTTCTTCATGCTGTGACAGCGCGAGGAAAGTGCAGCCGATAACCGTCAACTGTATTTACCCAGTGATCTGCTGTGTTATTGGACACAGCTGATCAGGTGGTAAAAGACCGCCGTGATTGGCCGTTTACCATATCACGTGATTAGCTGTGTCTGTAGGACACAGCGATCACCGGTGGCACTGGGTGCATGCAGGGAGGGCGTGTTCTGGAATGATGTCCATGGACGTCGTCCCAGAACTAGACAACCACGCTGTAGCTGTCCTTCAGCTATAGCGCGGTTGGGAACTGGTTAAGCTTGTCACCTAAAAAGGGGTGAGAGCTTCTTTTGATCAAGAAACACGCATAGGGCATAACATGTGTGGAAATTGCGCTTTTAAAACTGCAAGCAGGAACACTTGTTCCCACAGTGCGATATCTAAACGGGCCTCAATTCCAAGCCATACGTCATGGCCATTAAAGCACTGGTTTTCAGCCAATTCTATCAGGCTTTCGATTGCAAAAATGGTCAATGCAATGAAGACTTCCCAACACAGAATAGTTCACGACTTTCATACAAGCTGCTGTCGGTACGTTGTCTTGATCTATCCTATCATTTTAGTCTGGTGACAAAAGGTTCAAATGGTTTGGAAATTGCCATGGTCAGCATATGAATACCTTGATGCTGCCCATGGATGTGACAATTCTGGAAATTTTCATTGCCTGTTGGCTGTCCTAGGATTGTACAGATATGATTTTATCTGATTATGTATGGCTAGAATTATTTTGTTGCCTTGTTTGCTGGAGGTGACATCTGACCGATTTGTAACCTAGCTTTCCTTTCCTAGTCACAGTTACTGTATTTGAGTTGGAAGACGGGCACGGCAATTGTTCCTGTTTTTTTTTTTTCTTCATTGAAACAATTTAGTTTCACTCTGCAAAACCGGTTATTAACCCTTTATATTGCAGAGAAACTGTACTAAACCACTGGGCAACTGAGACAGAATGGAATTTGTTAGCAATAATTCTGTAACATATGAATTCAAATTTAGTGGGCTTGTCCAGTGAAAAGCTGCCACATATGAAATCAGATCACAGTGTTTTTTAACAGACCGAAAAGTGTAAAAAAGGGCTTTTACATTATTTATGCTTCCAATGCCAAGTGATCAGCAGTGGAAAATTGAAAGTGCAAAACCACTGCACAGAGCAGATAAGGCTCCATTCACACTAGGGTGTTTTTCAGCTCGACGCCTGTCACTCAGAAACACTCAACAAGCAAAATCCAATTCATTTCTATGGCCCTTGTTCACATAGGAGAGTTTTGTCGCCTATAGCAAAACGCCTGTAGCTTAAAAAACTACTTGCGCTACTTTTCAAGCAGATTTGAGTGTTTTATCCCCATAGACTTGAATGGAAAACACCTAAACAGTGGGAATGAGCGTTTTTTCCAAGTGTTATTTCAGGTGTTTTCACCTCAAACAGCAGCTTTTGCTATTTTTATTGGCCACAGCAAAAATGCCTAAATGAAAAATGCCTGAAAAAACGCCTATAATATTTGAAAATCTGCTAAAAAAAACCGCTCAAAGACGCCTGAGAAAAATGCTTGAAAAAATGCTTGAAAAATGCTCAGTTCAGTGTGAATGGAGCCTAAGTATGACATGTTTGTAATTTTTTTTTTTAAAACAAACCTTTAATATCACTTTAACTTTTTTTTTGTTTGCATTTTGATGAGCTTCCTTAACGCACCCCTCAGATGTAGGTGGACCCTAAATCCTCCTTCTCTATGTTGTCCAATTGTTGCTAACAATACCTAACCCTTGGTTCACATCTGTGCGGGTAGTGCTGCTGCGGGACATGCACAAATACCTTGAGCTGCACCACCCGCACAGAGGAATGTGGGATCCACAGGCGGGTGCCATTAATTCTAATGCCACCCGCACTGGAAATCGTAACCGTACAGGGAACCTCGGTTCCCATGCGGGCTGCGATTTCCAAAGTAGTGCAGGGACTTCTTCCCTGTGTGTCTTGGGGCATGGGAGTCCATTCAAATGAATGGGCTCTCATGCCTGCACAAATCACAGCCGAGGACTGCACAGATGTGAACCAGTGCCAAAATGGACCTAAACTCTTTGCATACACTAACCATTCTCAGCCAGGGTTCCTCTGGAGGTTGATAATGGTTCCTTGACCTGTGGCTGATTAATCTCCCATCCCACCAGAAATCGGTTTACAGTAGTTGTCTGTAAGGGGGACATTCTTCCCACTGACCACTAACAGAAGGGATTTTCTTCCCACTGACCCCCAAAGAATTTATTTTAGCTGAGTTTCCCTGAGACCTGAAAATGATTTCAAGTTTCCTGTAGGGAAGGGGTCTCAAAAATTTCTAAACAAAGGGCCGGTTTACTGTCCTACAAACTTTAGGGGGGCTGGTCTGTGACCAGTGGGAGAAGAAAATGGCATGGCGTCAGTGGGATTAAACAATGCCCCATCATTGGTATTATGGGAGAAGTAGTGCCCCATCATTGGTATTAGGGGGAGTAATAGTGCCCCATCATTGGTATTATGGGAGGAATAGTGCCCCATCATTGGTATTAGGGGGAGTAATAGTGCCCCATCATTGGTATTAGGGGGAGTAATAGTGCCCCATCATTGGTATTATGGGAGGAATAGTGCCCCATCATTGGTATTAGGGGGAGTAATATTGCCCCATTGTTAGTATCATTGGAGGAAAAATGCCCCATCATTGGTATCGATGGGAGAAATAGTGCCCCATCATTAGTATCAATGGGAGAAATAGTGCCCCATCATTAGTATCCATGAGAGAAATAGTGCCTCATCGTTAATATCAATGGGAGAAATAGTGCCCTGTAACGGAACCGGACCCCAGACCACACTTATATTCCGTTATACCGCAGCTTCCCTGTCCGAACACCATCCACGGACCACACCCTTGAAATCCCTCAGGAAATAGCACCCGACTCTTCTTAAAACAGGAAGTCAACTACTTTATTTTACACACAACAAGTTATATACAGAGGGTGGGGAAACACAACCAGGAAAAGGAAACACATCATCAGCCCACCCCATTAGTAGGGAGAGCTACAGGAAACACATCAGCACCCCTCCCCATCCAACCAAGACACAGAACAATGGGGCAGCACATGGCAAAAGGACAATAGACAGCCATCTGGCCGAGAACAACAGACAACACACCAATACACAATAGATATTCATATACACACCCTGTACCCTAACAGGTCACTTAAACATAAGAATTTGGGAAGATGATACAGAGGTCCCCCCACCCCCAAAAGTCACTCCCATCACATGCCCCATCATTGATATCAATGAGAGAAATAGTGCCCCATCATCGGTATCAATGGAAGGAATAGTGCCCCATTGTTAATATCAATGGGAGGAATAGCGCCCGATCCTTAGTATCAATGAAAGGAATTAGTGCCCCATCATTAGTATCAATGGGGGAATAGTGCCCCATCACTGGATTCAATAGAAGGAATAGTGCCCCATCATTGGTGTCAATGGGAGGAATAGTGCCCCATCATTGGTGTCAATGCGAGAAATAGTGCCCCATCGTTAATATCAATAGGAGGAAAAGTGCCCCATCATTGGTGTCAATGGGAGGAATAGTGCCACATCGTTAATATCAATAGGAGGAAAAGTGCCCCATCATTGGTGTCAATGGGAGAAATAGTGCCCCATCATTAATATCAATGGGAGAAATAGTGCCCCATTGTTAGTATCAATGAAAGGAATAGTGCCCCATCATTGGTATCAATGGGGGAATAGTGCCCATAGTTGTTGCCAATAGGAGGAATAGTGCCCCATTGTCGATGTCAGTGGGAGAAACTATGCCACACTGTTGCTTGCAGTGGGAGGAATAATGCCTTAAGGGCTGGAAAAAAGCAAGCAAAGGCCCACATCTGCCCCCAGGCCGCAGTTTGGAGACCACTGCTGTAGGATATTAAAGTTGAGAAAGGCTGAATTAAAAATTAATGGCACCGCCATGCGTCTGCAGAGGGCAATGCATATCTGTAAATGTCAGGAAAGCATGCAATATTGCACCCGTTCCCAACATGCACAAAGTGAGAATGCAGCCTGAAAGGTACAGAGACTTTAGAAATATAGGGTTTAGACAAAAAAATGGAAACACTACATGATTGGCAGGTTTGAAAGTGATGAATAAGAATAAGAAGACAACTGCAGCAAAAGTGATTGCAGAGCTCAATCTCAGTCTTCATGGGACTCAATCTTCACAGGACTGAGATTGAGCTCTGCAGTAATTTTTTGTTGTTTTCTTATTCCAGGTCACAATCCTGTGCAATGTCGTTTTCTTTCTTTTGGTCAGCTGGCCATGTCGATTGCGCTTATGCTTATCATACAACGTTTTCCCAGAAACTATATATGCCGTCATAACCTTTGATACTGTACCTCATGACACGGCAAACAAATTGGCAACTTCAGTCACAGAGGCACCAGCTAAGCAGGAACCAACAATTTGCCCCCTTTGAAGCTCAGTAAGCACTGACATGACTCTGTATTACTAGTAGAGCACACAGGGAATGATGACAGTGAGACTTCCAACCTATTAGCTAGGTGTCTCATCACACAGCAGAAGCAAAAGAATGTTACATCACTTTCGCTTTCATCGCAAAACATGTTGTCACTTTCATACCTGAAAATCATATAGTGTTTCCATTTTTTGTCTAACCCCTGTACTTTCCGATTAGGAGCCCTGACATTGCAACAGATTTCAGGTCTGAACTGCAGCATGGGGCAAGTTTTGTGTGAGGTTTTCTCTAGTCAACCTTTATTCATATGGCAGGGTGACAACTTTGCTGTGACATTTCACTGCCAGCCAAACAGCGCTGTTACCATATTACAAGAAATCAACAGGTAATAAAAATATGTTATGGGGGTGACATACTGAGATTGGTTTACTGAAAGCAAATAGGCTGTTCACTTTGCAAGGGAGCTTTCCCCAGAGCTTAGTGAATGAGATGAAGCTTTGCTGACTTCCACCTAATCATGTGCAAAAAAATAATACTGTTTTTTATTTATTTTCTTTGCGCACGATTGGGCAATCTTGCCAATGTGAAATTTCACTGCATTCACCAAGCTCTGGGGAAAATTCCCTCACAAAGTGAAACGCCCCTTTGCTTTTAGTAAATCAACCTCTCTGCATTATATATGTACTAATTAGTTAGTTCCACTTTAAGGAAAACTCCTTAACCGGTTCCCTGCCACCCTATAGTAGAACCACTCTACAGGGCAGCAGGGCTGCGTGGTTTTGCATTTCTGGGTAGGGGGCGCGCTCTGCCCTACCCGCACTGCCATTGGCGACTACAGCTGCCGATCACCGGGTCCTGGCCGGAGATCCCCCGCCGGCACCCGGCGATCGCCAAGGAACAGTGACAGGGGAGAGGTCTGTATGTAAACAACACACATCTCTCCCCTGTCAGCACCGACATGCTGTTTTGTATTGCTCTGCATAGCAGAGCAATACAAAGCAGTATGTTTTCCTAGTAAAACACGCAACACACATAGTAAAACAGCACAGTTAACCCTTTGATCGCACCAGATATTAACCCCTTCCTGCCCATTGCCATTATTACAGTGTCAGTGCTTTTTATTAGCACTTATCACTATATTAGTGCCACTGGGGATGTCAGTGGCAGTTAGTCAGTTCCCCCCCAGTGTCAGAATGCCCGCTGCAGTCCACAGTCCCGCTATAAGTCGTTTATTGCCACCATTACTAGTATAAAAAAAATGAAAATGATGCTATAACATAAACCAATTAATTTGCACGTATTGAGATTTTCTTTAGCAAAATTTGATTTTTAAAATTTTTTTACTGAATATTTTATTTATAGCAAAAAGTAAAAAATATGTTTGTTTTTATTCAAAGTTGTTGGTCGTTTTTTTGTTTATAGCGCAAAAAATTAAAAATGCAGAGTTGATCAAATACCACCGAAAGAAAGCTCTATATAAAAAAGACATACAGTCAAGACCATAAATATTGGGACATCGACACAATTCTAACATTTTTGGCTCTATACACCACCACAATGGATTTGAAATGAAACGAACAAGATGTGCTTTAACTGCAGGCTGTCAGCTTTAATTTGAGGGTATTTACATCCAAATCAGGTGAACGGTGTAGGAATTACAACAGTTTGCATATGTGCCTCCATATGTGTGTTAAGGGACCAAAAGTAATGGGACAATTGGCTTCTCAGCTGTTCCATGGCCAGGTGTGTGTTATTCCCTCATTATCCCAATTACAATGAGCAGATAAAAGGTCCAGAGTTAATTTCAAGTGTGCTCTTTGCATTTGGAATCTGTTGCTGTCAACTCTCAAGATGAGATCCAAAGAGCTGTCACTATCAGTGAAGCAAGCCATCATGAATAAACAAAACAAACCCATCAGAGAGATAGCAAAAACATTAGGCGTGGTCAAAACAACTGTTTGGAACATTCTTAAAAAGAAGGAACGCACTGGTGAGCTCAGCAACACCAAAAGACCCGGAAGACCACGGAAAACAACTGTGGTGGATGACCAAAGAATTCTTTCCCTGGTGAAGAAAACACCCTTCACAACAGTTGGCCAGATCAAGAACACTCTCCAGGAGGTAGGTGTATGTGTGTCAAAGTCAACAATCAAGAGAAGACTTCACCAGAGTGAATACAGAGGGTTTAAAATGATAATTTAATCAATATTTAAATTTTGAAACAACATATTATATGTAAACAACAATACTAACTGCTCATTCCTCACAACTTGAGCATGATTAAATCAAATACATTTACAACATCAGTCCCCCTGTTCTGTCCTCCTTATGTGTGAAGGTACATAGCTTGACAGACAGCTAAACCTTTCTCGGCAATGAGTTGACAAAGAAGCAACGTCCAACTTTGTCTTTATTGCAAAGATATAAGAGGTGAAACTGAGGAACAGAAAATAAGGCGCTTAGTAACACTGTCTGCCATGTGACAAAGCATATTATACATTACAGTAAGGCAATGCACATATAAACACATGTAAGACATGTAGGTTACATAAAACACAGATGCATAAGATATAGACATGTGTGTAGACGTACCGACGATGCTATTGTGAACCTGAATGTGAGGGCTGGATCCTACCAGCATACCACAGGAATGGAGTCTGTGATGAGGGAATGGCTGCTATGAGCAGGGCTGATGATGTAATCAGAGTTCATAGGCTACAAGCTATGGAAGCTGAAATGGGTCAAACTTCTACTGTGAAAAGATGCAGTGTATACAAACAGCCACTAGATGGAGCAGTTACACAATGAACAGAGAATTACAAACTGATAAGGCATACTAATAATGCCTAATTAACAAAGAACAAATTGCTGAAGGCATGACACTCCCCGTCTGGTATCTAAAGGATACCACATTAAATCACCCCTGGAGAGAGCAACAAAACCAGTTCAGTAACGGGTCTGAGGAAGAGTTTGGGCTCCTGTTGTCTGCAGACCTTGACCTCCACTTTTCTGACTTTCCCATCTTCACTTGGGAACACCTTGGTTATCAGTCCCAAAGGCCAGTCATTTCTTCTTGACTGAGAGTCTTTGACAAGAACAACATTACCAACCTCCATATTGGGTTTGCTGGTTTGCCATTTATTCCGGACATGTAGAGTAGAGATGTATTGTTTTCTCCATTTATCCCAAAAGGTATCTGCTAGAGTCTGCACTCGTCTCCACTGACACTTGTACAAGTCTTTAGCACTAAATTCACCAGGAGGAGCCGATGCTGTACCGACTTTTTGGGTGAGAAGAGTGGAAGGGGTGAGCAAGAAGGGATCTTCTGGATCACTGGATATTGAAGTCAAAGGTCTGGCGTTCATGATCGCCACTACTTCGGCCATGAAGGTTGAGAGGGTTTCATGGGTGAGCCTCGAAGTTCCCAGCTGTAGAAAGACAGAATCAAGGATCCGGCGAGCTATGCCAATCATACGCTCCCAAGAGCCTCCCATGTGAGACGCATGTGGGGGGTTGAATGTCCATTTACAGTCTTGGGCGGCAAGATATCTCTCTACATGGTCACTGTCAATGTTTGAGGGGATATGCAGTTCTTTGCAGGCCCCAACGAAGTTGGTACCTCTATCAGAGCGGATTAGTTTAACTGGGCCTCTGATGGAGATGAAACGTCTGAGAGCATTTATAAAGCTGGATGTGTCTAAAGACTCGATAACTTCTATATGCACAGCCCTGATACTCATGCATGTAAATATAACTGCCCAGCGTTTGCTGTTTGCCTGGCCTCCTCTAGTGTGCCGTGTGGTGACAGACCAGGGACCAAACACGTCAAGACCAACATTAGTAAAGGGAGGTTCTATACTGAGTCGGTCCGCAGGGAGGTTAGCCATCTTCTGTGACTGAAACATACCACGTAGTTTTTTGCAAGTGACACATTTGAAAATAAGACAACTCACAAGTCTTTTCGCTCCCACTACCCAAAATCCAGCTGTACGTAAAGCTCCTTCAGTGAACAAACGTCCCTGATGTTTAGTCTTCTCATGGTAGTGTTGCACAAGTAAAGATGCAATGTGATTGCTTGGAAGTATTATGGGATTACATTCTTTACTCTCGAACTTTGCATTTGAAATACGTCCCCCAACTCTCAACAGTCCATTAGCATCTATGAAGGGGTCAAGCCTCTTGAGGGAACTGTCTTTAGGAACACTCTTTTGATTTTGGATGAGTTCAAATTCTTGAGTATAAACCTCTTGTTGGATACAACGGATGATAACGTCTCTGGCCTGTGCGAGCTCATCCACTGTATGGGCCTTGTGACAGTAATGCCAACCTTTGCAGTGATCTGATCCTGTAGGTGTGGCTCTAAAGGATCTGGCTATGTGGATCAAGCCGGCTATAGCTCTGTTCAGTGATTTCCACGTAGAAAACTTGTTGAATCGTTTGGATCCAAGCTCTTTGTGAGAAACTCTTGTGGTGAGTACAGAAATATGAGGACGAATCTCTGCATCAGCATTTGGTTCTAATAGCTGAAATGAGTATTTCTCCAGGGTGTCAAGTACAGGTTTGTAGAAGAATGGTGGCCCTGTGAACCACGTAGTATCTTTAAGGTGAGCTGCTGGAACAGCTCTTGTAGCATGGTCTGCTGGGTTGAGGTCAGTTGGTACATAGCACCACTGGGTAGGCTGTGTTGACCTCCTAATTCTTTGAACTCTGTTATGAACATAGACATAGAATCTCCTAGTCTCATTGTAAATGTAGCCCAATACTACTTTGCTGTCTGTATGAAACATTGTACTGACAAGTTTTATATCTATTTCTGACACAATGAGATCTGCCAGCTCTACTGCCAGAACAGCGGCACAAAGTTCCAGTCTTGGTATGGTAATCTCAGGGCTTGGTGCCAGTTTTGCCTTGCCCATTACAAAGCCAATTTGGACTTGACCTTTAATGTTTATAGTTTTAAGGTAAGCGACTGCAGCGATTGCTTTTACCGAAGCATCACAAAATATGCACAGCTGCCTAGACTGAACTTCTGCAGGGGAGAAGTGGGCATATGGCCTATAGATATGTAAGTTAGATAATGCCTGTAGAGAGTTTCTCCATGCTATCCATAGTGCTTCTTTCTCTGAGGGAAGTGGCGAATCCCAATCACACGTATCTGTGGTTAACTCTCTGAGCAGAGTCTTACCTTGGATGATCACAGGAGCTGCAAATCCAAGTGGATCATATAGACTGTTAATGGTAGATAACACTCCACGTCGTGTGAAAGGCTTTTGCTCTTGGTCGACCTGAAAGGTAAAGGTGTCAGATTTGAGGTCCCAGCTGAGCCCTAGGCTGCGCTGCATGGGTATCGGGTCTGTCGCTAAGTCTAGATCTTTCAAATCACTGGCATGATCTTGAGTAGAGAAGGCTTCCATAACAACTTTGCTGTTTGAAGCTATCTTATGAAGTCTGAGGTTTGAACAGGAAAGCATACTCTGGGTCCTTTTGAGTAGACTGATTGCAGCCTCTGGTGAGGGAAGCGACTTTAAGCCATCATCTACATAGAAGTCTCTTTCAACAAACTTCTTAACGTCTTTCCCATAGTCTTTTTCACCTTCTTGAGCAGAGAGTCTGAGTCCATAAATAGCGACAGCTGGAGATGGGCTGTTGCCAAAAACATGGACCTTCATGCGATATTCTATGATGTCTTGAGTAGGGTCATTGTCCTTGAACCAAAGAAATCTCAAGAAGTTCCTGTGCTCTTCTTTTACTAGGAAACAATAGAACATTTGTTGTATGTCGGCAACTATAGCGATGGGTTCTTTACGGAATCTGATGAGGACACCGAGAAGTGTGTTATTGAGGTCTGGTCCTGTCAAAAGGACATCATTGAGAGAGACTCCCTCATACTGTGAACTGGAGTCAAATACCACTCGAATTCGTCCTGGCTTCTTAGGGTGGTAAACGCCGAAGATTGGTAGATACCAGCATTCTTCTTTTTCTTTTAGGGGTGGAGCTACTTCTGCATGATTGTTCTCAAACATCTTTTTCATGAATAAGAAGAAATGTTCCATCATCTCTGGTCTTTTCTGAAAGTTGCGTCTAAGTGAACAGAAGCGTTTTAAGGCCTGATACCTGTTGTTGGGAAGATGACGTCTCTGTGTTTTGAAAGGTAGTGGTGCAACCCAGGTGTTTGTTTTATCCTTGAAGAATCCTTGTTCCATTATGCCCAAGAAGGCCTCATCTTCAATAGAGGGAGCTATCTTGTGGTCTTCCTTTGTCCTCTGGAACACCGTGCACCCCAAGTGATCTTGGTCTTCACTGCAAGAGTGGTTCTCGGTTTCTGTAAAGTCAGGATATAGCACACTTGCCGGCTTCTCTCTTAGAAGGAATCTGTTAGGACAAGGCTGAAAGAGGGATGGACGTCCATTCTCCAAGGTATTTGTGTAAAGAGAATTCACTGTGGTTGGCTTGTGAACATTTCCTAGGCAAACATCACCTATGATGACCCACCCCAGGTCAAGCTTCTGAGCATATGGAGAACTATGAGGACCATTTATTTGTTTTCTTACCTTGTGGACTCTTATGATATCTCTCCCAAGGAGAAGTACTATTTGGGCCTTTGGGTCGAGTGCAGGTATGAGATGCGCTATGGTCTTTAAATGTTCATGATGTAATGCTGCCTCAGGTGTAGGAATCTCTTTTCTATTGTTTGGGATCTGATTGCATTCAATCAAGGTAGGTAGTTGCAGGGATGCTTCACTATTTATGGATTCGACTTGGAAACCAGTAGCTCTTCTGCCTTTTTCTTCACTCACACCAGTGCAAGTTTTAAGTGAATATGAAGAGCAGTGTCCTTTAATACTGAAGATATCAAAGAAGGCTGAGTTTGCAAGAGATCTATTGCTTTGGTCATCAAGGATGGCATACAACCTTACCGCTTTCTCTTTATGACCGATGGGGTAAACTGTAACAAGACAAATCTTGGAGCAAGATTTGTTACTAAGACCTTCTCCACAGACTTGGGTGCACTGGGGTGTCACTTCAGGAGGTACTGTGTCTCCCTCCTCCCCGCCGTGCTCTACAGCCTGGTCTGGGGGTGTGAGAGTCCATGGGGCTGGCCCAGGGTGTAAAGCTGTATTGTGCGCTTCACTGTTGCATTCCGAGCATTTGATGTTCGCTGTGCAGTCCTTTGCAAGATGAGAGGTTGAGGCACAACACCTGTAGCAAATGTGGTTTTCCTTGAGGAAAGTTCTGCGATCCCTGAGAAGTTTTCCTCTAAATCCTCTGCATTTCAACAATGAGTGTGGTTTCTTATGTAGAGGACATTCTCTGCATGGGTCCTTTGTGGAGATCGTCTCAGACTCTGTAGTACTGTAGGTTTTGTTTGAGGAGTCTTTAAGAGACACACTGGTTTTGTGTACTGCAACCGGTGTACCTTTCATGTTACGAAGTGAGATAGGTTTACCTGATTTGGGGTAAGCGGTGTCAAACATCGAGAAGTTAAAGCTGGGATCATTCCTAGTTTTTGCTTGTTGGTGCACGAAGTCCATAAAGAAAGAGAATGGAGGGAACGAGACATCGTACTGTTGCTTGTACCTGGAGCCTTGAGCAATCCACTTCTCTTGCAGGTTGTACGGTAATTTTTGTACTATGGGGTTTACACCACGTGCAGTATCTAAGAATGCCAGACCTTGTAAGTCTCCTTCAGTTTTGGCAACTTGTAGCTCTGTTAACAGATCACTCAGTTCTCTTAGCTTCTGGGAATCTTTGTTTTGGATCTTAGGGAAATCCTCAATTCTTTTGAAAAGTGCGTTCTCTATCACTTCTGGTGAGCCGTAACACTCCTCAAGTCTCTCCCATATCATGTTTAACCCTCTGATTGGGTAGTTAATATTAATGTCTCTAATCCGCCTTGCATGCTCTGTCGACTCATTTCCTAGCCACTTGACAAGAAGATCTACTTCCTCACATGCAGACAGATCCAGATCTCTAATATTATTCCTGAATGATGATCGCCATGACCTATAGCTTTCAGGTCTGTCATTAAACTTGGAGAGTCCCTTGGTTATTAACTCACGTCGGGCAAAGAATTTTAGAAAATCTGACATACCTGTATCTCTGTTTGACAGATTGTTGCTGTAATAGGCACCATCTACTTGTTCTTCCTTAAAGGGTTTGACCATACTGCGATCATTTGTGGGTTTGAATGCAGGTTGCATTGAGGGTTGATGTTCTATGGAACCGTCGACTTGTTCCATGCAGGGTCTTTGGTTAACTGAGGTCGCTTGTTGTATGACTGGAGTCTGTTGGAGCTCCTTAGCAGGGGTTGATGTCGCTCTTGGACCTGGATTTAGGCCGTCTTCTGACTTAGCATGTTGCAGTACGTAATCTGAAGTGCGTTGCAAGTTATTGTGAAGACTGGGTTCGGGCCTACTTATGTAGCTGAGTCTATCGCTTGTGAAGTTTGCTGCTTCCTCTAAAGCCTCTGCTTCTGCTACAGCAGCTGCAGCTTCTTTTTCCACAGTTAGCTTTTCTAGAGCTGCTTCCGTGCATGCTTTCTCTATTTTTAATTGTCTTTCTTGTTCGGCAAATGTCGCGCGGGTTTTGGCGGCTTCGGCCTTCGCGCGGGCAATGGCGACGGTGGAGCTGCTCAAAGATCTCCCTGAGCCTCTGGAGTTAACTGAGATGCGAGACCTTGTCTCGAACTGTCCGGATTCCCTTGCTGACATGATGATGCTGTGAACGGGTTAGCACACTTGCAACCGCTGCGGGTGGCGATGCTGCGTAGTTCCTCTTATCCAGCTTGTGAGAAGCCACCGTTTCGCTGCAGTCAGGACTTCAGGAGTCGCAGTCCTCGTATCCAGCTTGTAAGAAGCCGTCGTTTCACTGCAGTCAGGACTTCAGGAGTCGCAGTCCTCGTATCCAGCTTGTAAGAAGCCGTCGTTTCACTGTTCTGTCCTCCTTATGTGTGAAGGTACATAGCTTGACAGACAGCTAAACCTTTCTCGGCAATGAGTTGACAAAGAAGCAACGTCCAACTTTGTCTTTATTGCAAAGATATAAGAGGTGAAACTGAGGAACAGAAAATAAGGCGCTTAGTAACACTGTCTGCCATGTGACAAAGCATATTATACATTACAGTAAGGCAATGCACATATAAACACATGTAAGACATGTAGGTTACATAAAACACAGATGCATAAGATATAGACATGTGTGTAGACGTACCGACGATGCTATTGTGAACCTGAATGTGAGGGCTGGATCCTACCAGCATACCACAGGAATGGAGTCTGTGATGAGGGAATGGCTGCTATGAGCAGGGCTGATGATGTAATCAGAGTTCATAGGCTACAAGCTATGGAAGCTGAAATGGGTCAAACTTCTACTGTGAAAAGATGCAGTGTATACAAACAGCCACTAGATGGAGCAGTTACACAATGAACAGAGAATTACAAACTGATAAGGCATACTAATAATGCCTAATTAACAAAGAACAAATTGCTGAAGGCATGACACCCCCTTTAATCCAAGGTGACAAGTCTGCCTAAAGTGCCTACGACCAGGGAGGGAGGGGAGCTTGCTGTGCTGTCGCTGACCAACTCTGAGGAAAAAGCGGCTGGAGAAGCCCTTAAATATACATTCCAGGATTCTGGAGAGGACTGGCAAATTCTAGAATACAGCCTTAAAAGGTCATAAGCCAAACATTTAATTTAAAACTAAAGTGTTACTAATGCCACAACAGTAAATTCGGTCTGTATATGCAGTAAAGCATGCTTGTTATACTCACTGTGGAACCTAAGGGGTTAATACTCTGCATTGTGTAGAAAGGCCGTTTGATCTTGACTTCTCTGCTCCTCCTTTTGTTCAAATGTCCAAATCTTATCTCCTGATAAGACAGACTGAACCGTAGCCATTCTGCGCATGCTCAGTTTGGTGTGTAACGCTAGAGAGGTTTTTCTTTTTTTTTTCTTGGAAGAGTGCATCTGATCAGCACAGGGCCAATCAGCACTGTCCAGACAAAGGTCAAAAGGTCAGGGGTTTTGCATCCTCCTAGAGCAGAAAGAAAACTCCTCCTACAAGCTTTAACATGTGCTCTGCTGAACACTGATAGAAGCCACAAGACTGCTCTAACTGCTGATGAGAAAAGGTATTTAGCAGTTTATATTTACTAAAATAATTGCACTTCCATGTTGTGTGTACTGTGGGAGACCAGATAGAGTGAATGCAGGGTCCTGGGTTTAGTAACACTTTAACAAAATTATGTTGCTGCATTAAGAACTGACTTATGCAGCCACAAGCCCATGAAAGTGCTCCAACACACAGTTGTGCCCCTTTTTTTCATTCTTGTGGCTAGTGTAAATGAATGTTCCAGCCAATTGGATGGGTTTACTTGCATATGCCTCATGTATACTGTAATTACTTGTCAAAACAAGCATTCTTTTTAGGCCTCATGCACATTGGACATTTGGTCATCTCCCCTAGACGCCATATTTTGGCATAAAAAACACTGTTTGTAAAAGCATGTAACGTGTTTAGACACGTTTAGGCGCATCAAGCACTTGGGGGTTAATTCATTTAATTGGCCAGAATAATAGTTTATTCTGGCCATTGAACTGAATTAATTCTCAAGTGCTAAATGCACCTAGCTTTAACACACATATGAGGCATATTTTTCTAACTCTGCTGCTCTTGGACACGCTGGCAGTGGGGTTTGTTTCCGGCCTCTAAATGCCTATATGTGCACATAAACTAACATGCAGGGGTTCTAAGAGTCAGAAAAAAAACCAGATGCCTCTAACAGCCATGTTAATAATGTCCAATGTGAATGAGGCCTTTACCCCCAAGTCACATGACGTCCGACTTTGAAATCGTGCGACTTACAGTGGAGTCACACGATTTCAAAGTCGGGTGAGATGCCGATTTCAGGTGCAATTTTGCACCAGATGTCTATACAAATCGCACCAAAAGTAGTACATGTACTGCTGAGAAATTGGTGTGGCTCCGACTAAGTCGGAAACGCACCGATATTGCGGACAATAGGGTGCGACTTGGCATACGATTTGCAAATCGCATGGCATGCAAATCACATGCCAAGTTGCACCCGATGTGACCGGGGTGGAAGCTGGATTTTTCGGCTAGCCAGATGTATCTTACATAGGAGTATTTTAATACAACTTTGTGCACGAGGCCTAAGGTTGTTTATTATTTATTTATTTCAGGCACTTATATAGCGCTGTAAATTTACGCATTGCTTTACATATATATTGTACATTCACATCAGTCCCTAACCCTCAAGGGGCATACAATCTAAGGTCCCTAACTCACATTCATATACAAGGGCCAATTTAGACAGGATCCAATTAACCTACCAGCATGTCTTTGGAGTGTGGGAGGAAACCGGAGTTCCCGGAGGAAACCCACACAGGCACAGGGAGGATAGTTGGATGTTGGATAGTTTTATGTTGGATAGTTTGGGAGGTTTATGGGTGTTGTAAGCTTAGCACATCATGTTTTAAAATACCATATGGATCAAAAGTTGCTGTCTGCATGAAGCTTTTGAATTGCAAATTTAGGAAAGTTATATCTGGTTTAAAGAACACTATGACCAAGCAGGATGATCCTGGGCCAATAATGAAGGTGCTTTGGGGCCACCCTACCTGAGTCTAACAACATGTTACCCCCCCCCCCCCAAAATAAAAAAAAAACACCTAAGCAAGAAGACACAGAGTGCATATCTCTATATATCTGGTGCATGCATAGGCTCTGACTGTGCCTCAGATTTTTGGATAACTGGAGTGTTTATAGAGTTATTGCATTTTTCAGATAAGTTAAGAGTACCAGGGAGTACAATTAGTATCCTCTGTACAGTCATTTTGGCCTAGCTCAAGAATACAATGTGGTGGTCAGGTAATCTTAGTGTTACTTCCCAACACTGTTGCTTCATCATTGGCTTGTTCTGGTCACATCATTGAAAATGGGCTTTGAACAAATAGGAAATGTTTCAGATGTTTTTAGGAATAACCAAATATAACAGTATTTTATCTCCAGTCACATCCCCTAGTACACACATTTGGGTTAGAGGTGGCACACAAAAGGCCCTTCTGACTCTAGGTAATATGAGACTTCTCATACAGACTGCTCTTAGACCTTCACTTTAAATGTGGACATGTTTGCCTTAATAAACTCATTTTTTAAAAATGCAATTGTCCATAATATTCTATCCTTGAATATACTGAGTTATCATTGACACTAGCACTAGTTGCTTCTTTTACAAATATTGGTTGATCTGCTCAGATAAATAAGGCGTGTAGTTAAAGTGGAATTTAAAAAAAAAAAAAATAGTGAATAGACAGGATTTTTAATGTAGAAAACACATGCTTTATCTTTTCTGCATTTATTTATTTTTATTTATTTCAGGTACTTATATAGTGCCATCAATTTACACAGCGCTTTACATATATATTGTACATTCACGTCAGTCCCTAACCCTCAAGGGGTGTACAATCTAAGGTCTCCAACTCACATTCATACATACACATACTAGGGGCCAAATTAGAAAGGAGCCAATTAACCTACCAGCATGTCTTTGGAGTGTGGGAGGAAACCGGAGTACCCGGAGGAAACCCACGCAGGCACAGGGAGAACATGCAAACTCCAGGCAGGAGGTGCCGTGGCTGGGATTCGAACCAACGACCCTAGTACTGCCAGGGCGGAGGTGCTAACCATTTAGCCACTGTGCTGCCCATTAACAATATAATAGTCCCTTACTCTTCACTGAGTGAATGCAGGCTTTGTAACAGGTTGATGTGACTTGCTACTCCGGATGTAAGATTGTTACAAATGATTGAGGAGTGTTGCTTTTGTATGCACCAATCATGGATTCCTGTGAGTGTCCCGTTGTCTTCTCTTCGCTCTAGATCCGTGGGCCTCCTAGGGACTGTGCTGGCCCAATCATTGAAATACTATCCTGTTGATTAATTTATTATTGATTTGTGATCTTATTCTTTTGGTTTTATTTGTTTTTTAATGGCATAGAGCAGTGGTTGTCAACTTATGATCTAAAGGGGACCTCAAATGTAACCCCTGATATTGCCGAAGGGCTGCACATAATGTTCAATATACTGTATGAAACGTTTGAGAAGACTGTTAGAAACTGCAGACCTATTAGAGGAAATGAGGTCAGAGTGTGGACATGCTACATTTGTGGCTGGGGATATGCTGCAGAAGACATTATGAAAATGGGAACATGTTACCTGAGGCTAGTAAAGATCAATGGCATTACCCTAATCAATGTTCCCACTACAGACTGCTAAGGTCCAAGGGCTGCACACCATATACCAAAGGGTCACATGCAGCCCTCGGGCTCCAGGTTGGGAACCAGGGGCATAGAGCGTATGCATGTGTTTATTTATAAAGTGTTTTCTTGTGAATTTTACTAATCCAGTTTCAAGGAATCCCCATCATTTGCATATTTTTAAGTAAACCCAGCCATTAAAATCTAATGTAAGCTTGTAAGCATGTTAATCTCATTTCAGAAGTCATTCATTTCCAGTGTTGTAAATCTGCAGCTTTTTTCTAAAGCTTATCAAGGGTCCTGAATAACACAGTTTTACTTACCGGATCCTTGCGTCCCTAGCAGCCAGTGCTTTTCTTGATTTCTCTACAGTCTAGCTTGTGGACTTTCCCTCGGCATCTTGGCATCCAGTGCAGTGCTATGGGCCCTGCTTTGTACATCATAGCATGAGGGTACCTGCGACCACTGGAGTGTATGAGGGAGCAGGCTGCAGGGACTAGCCTAGCAGCAAAGAGGAGCCTGCTTGAGAAGAGGATTGGGTAGGTAAAAATGTGCTATTTGGTACCCTAGACCTAATTCTCAGCCCGCCAGTTGATAAAAAAAAAGAACAGTCTATGACAAGCCTTAAGTTGGGTACACACAATACCTTAAAGTAGCTTTAAAGTTTTGTTTGTAGTGCAAGCACAGATGCCTTTCGTAATGAGGCAAAAATATTGTACGTAGGTTAGGTAACCTTTGTAACTTCTATTTACCATTTTTTTACCATTCCCCTATTTTGAAATGCGTCATCAAGGCCTTATGATAATGCTTGCCAACAGTGACCAAGGCTGCCAGCAGCCATCTTGGGGGAGCCTGTGTCTAGTGAGGCTATATACAGTTAGGTCCATATATATATTTGGGCACAATTTTCATACTTTTGGCTCTGTATGCCACCAGAATAAATTAAAATGAAACAATCCAAATGAATTTGAAGTACAGACTTTCAGCTTTATTTCAAGGGAATGAACATAAATGTCAAGTACAAATTTTAGGAACTGCAACTATTTTTATACACAGTCCCTCCATTTTCAGGGGCTCAAATGTAATTGGATAAATAAATATAATCATAAATAAAATGTTAATTTTTAATATTTTGTTGAGAATTCTTTACTGGCAATGACTACCTGAAGTCTGGAACCCATGGAAATGACCAAAGACTGGGTTTCCTACTTTCTGATGCTTTGCCAGGCTCTAACTGCAGCTGTCTTCAGTTGTTCTCTTTGTGGGTCTTTCTGCCTTTAGTTTTGCCTTCAGCAAGTGAAATGCATGCTCAATGGGGTTGAGATCTGGCGAATGGCTCGGCCATTGCAGAATATTCCATTTCTTTTCCTTCAAAAGCTCCTTGGTTGTTTTTGCAGTGTGTTTTGGATCATTGTCCATCTGTACTTTGAAGTGCCGTCCAATCACCTTTGCTGCATTTGTCTGAATCTGGGCTGACAGTATATCTCTAAACACTGCAGAATTCATCCAGCTGCTTCTGTCTTCTGTCACATCATAAATAAAACCAATGACCCAGTGCCACTGGAAGCCATGCATGCCCATGCCATCACACTGCCTCCACCATGTTTTACAGATGATGTTGTGTGCAGATGACATTGTGTGCTTCTCCACACTTTTTTCTTCCCGTCATTCTGGTACAGATTAGTTTCATCTGTCCAAAGAATGCTTTTCCAGAACTGGTCTGGCTTTTTTAGATGTTTTTTGGCAAAGTCTAATCTGGTTTTTCTATTCAGGCTTATGAATGGTTTGCACCTTGTGGTTGAACCCTCTGTATTTGCTCTAGTGAAGTCTTCTCTTGATTGTAGACTTTGACAATGATGCGTCCACCTCCTGGAGAGTGTCCTTCACTTGTCTGGATGTTGTGAATGGGTTTTTCTTTACCGTAGAGAGGAACCTGCGATCATCCACCACTGTTGTCTTCCATGGACTTCCATGCCTTTTTATGATGCTGAGCTCACCAGTGCGTTCTTTCCTCAGAATGTACCAAACTGTTGATTTGGCCACTCCTAATGTTGCTGCTATCTCTATGATGGATTTGTTTTGTTTTTGAAGCCTTACAATGGCCTGTTTCACTTGCATGGATAGCTCCTGTGAACGCATGATGTAGGTTCACAGCAATAGATTCCAAATGCAAATACCACACTTAGAATCAACTCCAGACCTTTTACCTGCTTAACTGATGAAGAAATAATGAAGGAGTAGCCCACCCCTGGCCATGAAACAGCTTTTTATTCAGTTGTCCAATTACTTGGAAAAGGGGGGATGGCTACTCTTAAGAGCTGTCATTCCTAAACCCTTCTTCCAATTTGGATGTACATACCCTCAAATAAACCTCAGAGTGTACACTTTCAGCCCATATCCATTATATAACTATAGCTTGAATATGTTTTGGTAAATACCTGAAAAAACTAAAATTGTGCCTGTGTCCAAATATATATGGACCCAACTGTATAACTCCTGCTATGTTATTTTTGGTGAACCCTGCAGTATTTAAAGTTAAAATGGGGACAGAGACCCGCTGGTGAGGGAATGCATAGAGCAATGTTCTTGTGAAGGAGGGTTAGCATGGGGTTGATCCTGTAACCCCTGAAAGTCATGTGGTTTAGAAAAGGACCATTCTGCCAGTTTACATCTGGATTGACGCATTCTCATGCCTTTGCGTCGCTAGCTCAGCACCCTATCTGAGAAGCCCAGTGTGTGAACATGGGAGGACCCGGTTAAGGAAGAAATCCCCAAGCACACTTTCTAAGGTGAGCTGCATAGTTGAATTGCCTTCTTACAGACCTGTAAAAGTGCCTTGCTGCTCATACTGAGACTTTGGGAATAACCAGTAATGCATTGCTGTGTTATTTACTAATCATTACATAAACCAGAAAGATTTCTAAAAAGCAATTTTCCCGCTTGGTCCTTTTAATTTACTGCCACCTAGTTAGCCATGCCCACAAGTAGGTCTTTTTGTCTTCATACTAACTTCTATATATGCGCAGGAAGAAAACTTTTAGGCTCAAACAAGTGAGAATTCAGTATCCAACACTTTTATTATGTAAAGTTTATGTGGGTTTCATTTAAAGAATGCTTGACTATCATATATCCTACATCCCCTGTGCCATTAATAATACCTGTGTTGTACTGAACACAAATTATTTCCTTGTTACAGCTGAGTTTTGGAAGAAACGATCTGTCATCTTTCAGCAGTCACATGGACACGCCTCAGGTCCTGGTTGTCAAAGATATGAAAGAATTTAATATAGGGGAAAGAATTTTAGAGAAAAAGTCACAAGACTGTTGGTGATTTATAAACAGAGCCCATAGTTAATAATCTGCGTGGTTTGGAACATGCAAAACATTTAGGTCAACACTAGTCAACGGCAAAGTCAGTACTCTGTAAACAGGAATAGGTTTATAAAACTATAAACGCTATAAATGCTATAAAAGCTATGTTATGCTAATAAACATAGTAAAGAGAGTGAAAGAAGAAGATATATCTGTTTCCAAATCACTGTGTACATTGTCATTCTGAGTAATCATCTCCAGCATCCAGATGCAGAACCACTTGGAATCTCCTGACTCCAAAGTTGTACATGTTCCACAAAAAATGGGCACATGTATGATGTGGGCTTCATCTCTTCTGTTGAAAGGAAAACCAGTTCCTTCATTAGTGTTCATATAGTTGTGAAGCCAATACACCCCTCTATTTTTAAATATTAGTGAATATTCTGAGAATCATCATTCAGGTAGCACTGGACTGTCACAATGGAGTAGTGCAGAGGAAGGCATAAATGTAGGTTCTGAGACACTTTATACTGTTTTCCATGTTAACGTAAGACCCATATTTTTTTTATAGGTAAAGTCAATCCAGAGAATATTCAATTGCTTCTCGGGGGATCAGGAAGGATTTTCTCCCCTGCAGGAACAAATTGGATCATGCTTTGCTGGGTTTTTTGCCTTTCCCTGGATCAACTGTGGGTATAGGATTATAATTTTTTTTTATTAATGGTTGAACTAGATGGACTTTTGTCTTTTTTCAGCCAGACAAACTATGTAACTATGTAAAAGAACAGGTTACAAGGCACTTACATAGAGACCACTGTGACCTAGTGTCTCTTGTAGTAGAATTCATTTAATAGGAGGGCATATTTAATTTTGGAGTCCAGGTTTCCATATATATTAATATTACCAGCTCTAAAGTGTATTCACCAGCTAAAAGTTTTTTTAAGTGCATTTATGTTCTAGCTTCTATGCATTGTCTCCTAAATTCAGTAGCAGAGACTGACAGGAGCTCAGTTATGAAAATACAAACCAGAGCTTAGATAATATAGCTTTGGAACTATATGACTAGTCCTCTAGACTAGGGGTCTTTATTATAGTCCATGGGCCATATCTGCCCCGCTACAAGATTTTGTCTTGCCTTTAGCAACCTCAGCTGGATGGCAGTGGATGCATTGGTCTCTGTATCATAATGTAAATACTGGCACATCTACCAGCCAGCTGTGACCCTCCCCCAGTCCCCAGCTCAGATTCTCCACTTCTTCTGTGATTGGTTTCTAGGACTGCCAGCATCCTAGCAACCAATGATATGATTGCCCCAACCCCAGCATTTATAGAAGAACCAGACTTCTTCTGTCAAGACCTGCTCCACCTCCTGGCTTCTGACCTGCTTCTCTGCCACTTGAAAGGGAAGGGGAGACTGCTGGGCACTTTTGGATGTAAAAGGAGAATTTAAAAGGAGACACTTCTGGATGTAACAGGATGTTTTCTGGGCACTACCAGATGTAAGGCAGGAAGTCTACTAAGCCTTCCTGGATGTAAGGAGGGATTCTGCTGGGAACCCCTTGGATGTAAGGTGGGATTTTGCTGGGCACCCCTTGGATGTAAGGAGAGATTCTGCTGGGCACCCCTTGGATGTAAGGAAGGACTCTGCTGGGAACCCCTTGGATGTAAGGAGGGATTCTGCTGGGCACCCCTTGGATGTAAGGAGGGATTCTGCTGGGCACCCCTTGGATGTAAGGAGGGATTCTGCTGGGCACCCCTTGGATGTAAGGAAGGACTCTGCTGGGAACCCCTTGGATGTAAGAAGGGATTCTGCTGGGCACTCCTGGATGTAAGGAGGGATTCTACTGGGCACACCTGGATGTAAAGAGGGACTTGTTCATTCATTTAAATTTAATTAATTTGTAAAACTGATGTTTTACAGCCCGTGAATACTTTATTTGTAAACTGTACAATGTGGCTCTTGTACTGAACAGTTTGCGGACCCCTGCTCTAGACTCATGCGCCTAACAGAGAGACCATCCATCACATTTATTAGCTAATACAGAAGTGCAAAAAGGAGCAGGTTAGAGTTTCAGTGCCTCTGAAACAAAAGCAGTACAAAATTTAAATGTTTGATCATTGCAGGTGGGCTATGCTTTTTCTGATTTGAGTGAGAAGTTGATGGAGGGTTAGGAGATATGAAATTTATATTATAAATGTAAAATAAACCTGCATCCTTACCTTAGTTTTTGAAGGTGGCCCTGAGTCCACCTTCAAGTGCCTGCTTCCATGCTTGCTTTAACTATGCCCGAGCTGATGCATTATGCATATATTCACCACAGGTTTTGTTGTCAATATTTAACACCGTAGAAAGGTGCTGGAGTAGTGAGGCCAAATGTTGACTATGGGATTTGTGATCAGTATTTGAAATATTGATGCTGTAAAGATTATACAAGTGGTTACCAAGAGTTGCTGCTGTATGGAGTGGCAACCACCTTACACGTTAACCTGAGCCCTCAGATTCACTTAGATGTGCAAGTAAATTAAACATGCTCATTTTATGTTACAATGAATTAACTTTAATCCAGTAGTTTTCAACCAGTTGCTTATAAAGATTACAAAATATAAATGTTCAGATGAACTAAAGTTTTAAATTTAGAAATAGGTTTCCTATAAACTTACAGAAATGTATAAATCAGAATGCAAAGAAGTCAGACAATGAGCAAAAGAAAAAGAAAATTAGAGGAAACAAAATGTATTCAGAATCTGTGGAATAGGTTGACAAGCGTGTTCCATTGTTATGATAATTATGTATTTACCAGAATTTTCAAATGTATTAGGAGAATGTGGCCTGTTTATTTTTTTTTTGGAGGGGGTTTTATATCAAATTTTGTGTGCAAAGTGGCAACACAGGAAGTAAGGGAAAATCTCCAAATTGGAAACACAGACAGCTTTAAACAAACAACTGAAAAGCTTATCCTTCCCAGGCATACATACAAAAAAAATTGGACTGATTACATTTTACGGGTTTGATTAGTTAGGATTGTGTCCCAGAAAACTGATATGAAGATGCTGATGATTTACTTAGTGTGCTTGGATGCCAAGGCCACAAAAGTTAGCTTTACAGCTAAAGATTTACTGTACATGATATGTGTGTTTCTTGTGTAAAACTGTAGTGTTTATGTAAAAAATCTGATGTGTGGGGCTTTCTAACCTTGAATGTAATTTCTCTTCCAGGCTTTGTGGTTGGTCAGTCAGGCCTATACGAGGCGGTGGGCATGCTTGTCCTGTCATATTTTATCATTGGAATGACTGTTCTTTCAGTCTGCGCCATATCAACGAATGGAGCCCTGGATGCTGGTGGAGCTTACTGTATCCTTTATTAAAAGACCTACACTCAAATATAATCTTTTCCAAGGTATGATCACTGTAGTTATACAACAGTATGAGAAATAACAGATTAGGTTGCTTTAGTGCTAACTAGATGATAATTACCTTGTGTGTACATGCAGATGGTTCTCCCTATCAATGACCATTTATTTTTTCTTGTGGCTGTTGATTGACCACATCTCTGTTATATTTTGATACCTATAAGTGTGGTACAGACAGTTAAGGTCTGATCCTGTCAAGCTTACGCTGCCAATGCACCTGCTTGGAGTCAAATTTGCAGCTCAGAAAGTGGGGTTGATTTACTAACGGCAAAAGGTTGTTCACATTGCAAGGGAATTTGCTCTTTGCAAGGTTTAGTGAATAAGGTGAGGCTCTGCCAACCTCCATCATCCAGTCATGTGCAGGCAAAAAAAGTACTTTTTTTTCTATTTTCCTGGCATGTGATTGGGTATTCTATGCAAAGTGAATTTTAACCACTCTCACTATGTTCTAGGCAAATTCCCTTGCAAAATGAATAGCCTATTTCCTTTTAGTAAATCGACCCCAGTGTGTCCAATTTTTCAATAAACAGAATTCTAATCTCCCAAATTTAATGTTATCTTGATCTTCCCTTCTAAAATGTTCTTACCCTTAGTATTTGCTCAGTTTTCATCTCTTATTATTAGAATGTGGCTATAATGTAACAATATGATGGTTTTGTCTGCTTGCAGTAATTTATCTGCCATTTCAGATCGCATTAATTAGATTGCTGCAGTTTGGTTTTATGAAATCTTATGTCCAGGCTTTCCCAGGACTTTTGTGTACTATTAGAATATCAAGTAGAGCTGTGAAGCCTTTTTATATTGAAAGATACAATGGATGTGTGTCCTGATGCTGTGGATTATTTCACAGTTCAGCTAGGACTACATTCAGACATTTATCTTTAAATATAAAACTGTGAAGGGTGCTAGGAAAGGTAGACACTGTCCTTGGGTTGTCTACTAGTAAACGTTTTAGTGTACTATGGAAATGTACTGAATGTGGTCAGAATATCATCGACTAATAGCAGAGCACAAGATTGATTTGTATTTTTACCAAGTTTAGTAATACTGTATAGATTCCTGGCACATGTATGATTGTTGCAGTATGCAACAAATACACCTTAAATGCCCTATATAACATGCCTATAAAAATATATTTAAATCCATACACTAATCAGTTTTCATCTGATCCACTGTAGTTCTACTAGTCTGCCACTCATTCAGTTAGTAATTCTTTCCTCAGTCAGAAATGAAAGTGGTTACTAGACTTCTTTCAAAGTTGTTTTACCAACAACTACGTCTACCTACATTGGCTTCCTTGACCTTCAAAGGTTTAAGTGTTTGTAAAGGTTCAAAAATATATTTTGGAAAATAACAAACATGACATACTTACCTGCTCTGTGCAATGGTTGTGCACAGAGCAGCCCTGATCATCCTCTTCTTGGGTCCACCGCTGGAACTCCTGGCTTCTCCCTCCTGCTGAGTGCTCCCATAGCAAGCTGCTTGCTCTGGGAGCACTCATGCATGCTTGCTCCCGAGCCCCCCCTGTGTGCATAGCTCGGCCAACCCTCCCCCCCCCCCCCGCGTTCCTTCTGAGGATTGAGGCGATGGCTCCCGCTGCTGTGTCTCTGCCAATGAGGAGGCAGGAACCTGGAAGAGCCTCTGGTCTCATGCACAGCACTGGATTGGGCTCAGGTGAGTATAGGGGGGGGGGTTGCACACTAAAGGTTTTTTTCCTTCAGGTAAAGGTAAAAAACCTTCAGCCTTTAGAAACACTTTAAATCCAACTTTCAGTTGTGACTTAGGCTACGTTCACACTAGCGTTGTGTGCAGGCGGCAGAGAGGCATTTGTAAAGCGTTTTTACTGCTTCCCAAACGCCTTTGACAATTCTGCACATTGCAGCACATGGTGCTGTTCTAACGGGAGCGTTAGCGTCGCAGCAAAACGGATGCCTCTGGTCGAGTCAGGAGGCGTTGAAGCCTTCTATTCTAGTCTATGGTGCCGGCATTTGTGGCGCGGTTGCGACGCGGTTGCAGGGCGTTTGCAGAGCGGTAACACCACTTAAACTTCATTATAGGCGTTTGTGGGGCGTTTTTAACGCTTGGCAAACGCCTAGCAACCTCCGCTAAACTACATATGCGGCGTTTGCGGAGCGTTAAAAAATGCTCCGCAAACACCGGACCAACGCTTGCCAAACGCTATAGGGGTGTTTGGCAAGTGTTGGTAAAACAGTCAGGTGTGAACGAGCCCTTACTGCATCTAGTTTTCTATGCTTGAAAGCCTGCGCTCCGATCTCCAGTCATCTCCCTACTTTTCTGCCCTGGTTTCTGCCTCCCACTCTTGTATCCAATCTGTATCCAATCTGTTTTTGTGTCGAACCCTTTCCTGGGGCTCTTGAAGTCTGCACTGAAAGTATACTATTTAGGGCTCATTCATATGGGCCCTGTGGCCCGTACAGCGTAAATGAGTGCCTTGTTTATGCAGCTGAAATTGCGTGCAGGCAGACTTTGGGGGAGATTTACTAAAGCTGGAGCATGCAAAATCTGTTTAGAAACCAATCAGCTTCCAGGTTTTATTGTCAAAGCTTAATTGAACAAGCTGAAGTTAGAAGCTGATTGGCTACCATGCACAGCTGCACCAGATTCTGAGTGCTCCAGTTTTCCAGTTTTAGTAAATCTAGCCCTATGTTTCCCTAACCCCCCCGGTCACATCAAAGGCTATCACAGCAATCATGAGACCTGGAATCGGGAGTCCTACGACTCTCAGTGACACCCCGGTCTTTATTTGCGGAGCGGCACCATAGACTTGAATGGGAGGTTTCAACTCCTCCTGACTTGAAACGAGGCATCAGTTGCGACGTGACGCTAACGCTTCCGTGTGAACAGCACTGTGTGCTGCAATGTGCTGCATAGGCGTTTGAGAAGCGTTAAAAACGCTTTCCAAAGGCCTGTCTGATGCCTGCTGACAAAGCTAGTGCGAACGTAGCCTAAAGAAACATGGGGTTCCTGCACAGAGTTCCAACCACATTTATTTATACTGTACGGGCCACAGTGCCCATGTAAATGAGGTATGATATGGAACCTTTCAAGTATAGGATATACTATCCCAGTTGTTAGATTGCAAGATCAATTGTGCAAGACCCTCACACATAAACTAGTAATGAGAACAAATGTATTGGGTACTTCCAATCTCACCTTAACCCCTTCACGCCACCATCACACAAACATGCGGCCTCACAGCACTGGGATTTTTTCCGGGGGGCGCATATTCGTGTGCCTGTCTTTGTGCTGGGAGCTTGCCACACAGCGCACTCCCAGCACAAAGACCAGGGTGTCACTGAGAGCCCTGGGTCCCGTTCTAACGATTTGGACCTTGGACTCCCGATTCCGGGTCACATGATCGCTGTGATAGCCTCTGATAGGCTATCACAGTGATCAGTCACTGTGAAGCCCGGCCCCTTGCTTTTTTTTTCTCTTCGAATGGAGCAGAGAAATATATTGTATCACTCTATCTCTTTGTAGAGAGAAAAAACTGTTAAAAAAAAGATAAATAAATTAATAAATATTAAAAAAATAAAATAAAAAATAAAGACAAAATACCTAGATCAAGGTTTGATCTAGTTCAGTGCCAGGGTTAGTGTTTTGGTCAAGGCCAGAGTCAAAGGTCAGGATTTTTTTTTTTTTAATTGGTATCAGTGTCAGTCAGTGTCAGTGTGTTTTCAGTAAAATAAAACAAAATGGGCATTATTAGTTCTGGGCTGTAGTATAGGTACAAAAAACAAATAACATACACATATATGGTATCGCTGCGATTGTCAAGAGCTGGAAAATTTATTTTGGATTGTTCTTTGCTGGTAGGTTATGGTAGTAACAAGAAACACACAGCTAAATAAAAAAAAAGATTTTATTTACTATTTTGGGCCAGCTTTCCTTTGATAATAGAAAAAAAAAATTAGGAGATATCCATTACCATTTACTACCAAATGAAAGCCCAATTTGTCCTGAGACAAACGCGGTATAAACACCTGGATGTACAAAGTAGTTGTGATGACATGTATGGTTTTACTAACACATGTCAGTGTTGCAAGATTGTGTTTAGGCATGAAGATTTGTTTTACCCTTAGGCGTGAAGGGATTAAAGTATAACCATTGCTGTGAATTCCTAGTTTTAAATTTGTAACTAAAGGTAAAACGTCTGGAGAGGGATTAGAACTCCTCCTTTGCTGTCTGTGCTGTGCCCCTTGTTAGGGAGATACACTCTCTCTATTTGTTCTGTTTATTGAGATCAGCAAAAATAGAAGAAATTCCAAAATTCTGGGTTGTCGCCAGAACAGTAACAGAGAAGAAATCTTTCAATAGTGACAACAATGGATTCCCTCATTTTTTAGGGCTTTCCTCTCACTTCCTGTTTTGACTACAGGACAGGAAGTGAAAGATCTTCCCAATGAGACACAGATGGCTAAAAAAACTGACAGGGGTTATAACCCTCCGTAAGGCCATCCATGTTTCAGGCAGACCCGATGGGACCCTTCATTCTCCTCTATGGAGGGGTGGATGACAGAGGCCTGTTATCCGCCTGCTCTTCTTTGATCAGCAGACAGATCTACCGCTGAGCAAAACAGAGTCTGCCTTGTGTGAAAGGGTCCTAGCTCTATCCAAAATGGGAAAAAAAAGTTTTGCCTATGGTTCTACTTTAAGTCTGGGTTCACATATATGCGGTGCGGCAGATCGCATGTGATTCGCACAGGATCCACACCGCATTCCTGTGCGAATTACATGCGATTTGTGTGCGGTTTGATTGGAGCCATACATTCTGTATGGCTCTAATCGCACCGCACCCGCACCAAAAAGGTGCAGGACCGCACTAGAATCGGATCGCATGGGTATTCACACCTATGCGATCTGATTTTGCACATTACACATTTTGTGGACCACTTTCGGGGTGTTGTTAACTTAACATACACACCCGCAGCGGTTCGCATGAATGGGGTGCGATTCTGATGCAGTGCAGAATTCGCACTGAAAACGCTGCAAATTCCGCACCGCATCAGTGTGAACCAAGGCTAAAGCCCAGCTCCAACCAAAACTCCCAGACCCCTGTCAGGTTTTTACTGCGGCTGTGATCTAATTAGTGAAGGTTTTCCCTGTCAGGACATGAAGTGAAGGGGATTTTTCTAATGGGGGTACAAACTGCAACCATCCACTTCAGTAAAATAGGAACGGTCCGATTATTATTACTTTGTTTTCTTCCTGTCCCATGGACTACAGTTCTACGTATGTCTTGTCCTGCTGCCACAGCAGCTGACAGCAATACAAACTGAAAGCTTAACACCTTCCCTTCTTTATGTTGCCAAAAAATAGGGGAAGGTGTTCTGTAGTGCACAGAGAAAAATGTGAATGTGTTGATACCAGAGCAGAGGGCACAGGAAATTATCAGCTGACACGATTTCTTGAAGCACTGACAGTTTTTTTTGCACTTACTAAAAACATGAATCAAAATACTTTCAATTATATATTTAACAGACTAAAAGGGGGTAAATAAGAGAAATTCTTTAATATGGTTTGCAAACCATTTGATTTAAAGCTGGACTTGAGGATAAACAATTATTGTCTAAATTCAAGAGGCATTTGCATGCTTTTCTGAGTCTTGGTGTGCTTTGTGTAGTTCTTTCAGTTTTGTAGTAATCCAATGTGAAACTTTCTCTCTGTGCAGGAGCTTTCTGTAATAAAGACCAGTCACTGCTGCTCTCTTTCCTGGAGCAGGGTGACTGGTCTTTGCCCCTTCCTGTAGTGTACTGCAGTCAGCCTGTAGTGGGTGGAGCCTGCAGGGCCCGCCCACAGCTCTACTGTCTGCACAGGCTACTTACAGCACAGTGATGATGTCACTGCTACTTTTACAGGTAATAACTAGGTTTGTGAAGGCATTCGGTGTACACAAAGTGATTTTTATGTGTGGCTGTTGAGGAATATAATAAAAGTTTTTGTGCCCGGAGTTAAGCCTTAACAGAAGTATTTACTCTATCCAAATTAAAATAAGTTTTGAAAGGAGTTGGGCTTTAAAATGGAGTCTAAAATAGCTATTATAATTACTTTCCCAACATCTCACATACACTATATTGCCAAAAGTATTGGGACGCCTGCCTTTACACGCACATGAACTTTAATGGCATCCCCGTCTTAGTCCATAGGGTTCAATATTGAGTTGGCCCACCCTTTGCAGCTATAACAGCTTCAACTCTTCTGGGAAGGCTGTCCACAAGGTTTAGGAGTGTCTATGGGAATGTTTGACCATTCTTCCAGAAGCACATTTATGGGGTCAGGCACTGATGTTTGATGAGAAGGCCTGGTTCACAGTCTCCACTCTATTTCATCCCAAAGGTGTTCTATCGGGTTGAGGTCAGGGCTCTGTGCAGGCCAGTCAAGTTCCTCCACCCCGAACTCACTCATCCATGTCTTTATGGACCTTGCTTTGTGCACTGGTGCGCAGTCATGTTGGAACAGGAAAGGGCCATCCCCAAACTGTTCCCACAAAGTTGGGAGCATGAAATTGTGCAAAATGTCTTGGTTTGCTGCCGCCTTAAGTGTTCCCTTCACTGGAACTAAGGTGCCAAGCCCAACCCCTGAAAAACAACCCCACACCATAATCCCCCCTCCACCAAACTGTACACTTGGCACAATGCAGTCAGGCAAATACTGTTCTCCTGGCAACCGCCAAACCCAGACACATCCATCGAAATTGCCAGACAGAGAAGAGTGATTTGTCACTCCAGAGAACACATCTCCACTGCTCTAGAGTCCAGTGGCGGCATGCTTTACACCACTGCAACTGATGCTTTGCATTGCACTTGGTGTTGTAAGGCATGGATGCAGCTGCTCGGCCTTGGAAACCCATTCCATGAAGCTCTATACACACTGTTGTGATAATCTGAAGGCCACGTGAACTTTGGAGGTCTTTAGCTATTGACTTTGCAGACAGTTGGCGTCTTCTACGCAATGTGCGCTTCAGCATGTGCTGACCCCACTCTGTCATTTTACGTGGCATACCACTTCATGGATGAGTTGCTGTTGTTCCCAGTTGCTTCCACTTTGTTATAATACCACTAACAGTTGACTGTGGAATATTTAGGAACAAAGAAATTTCACGGATGGACTTATTGCACAGGTGGCAACCTATCATGGTACCACGCTTGAATTTGCTAAGCTCCTGAGAGCGACCCATTCTTTCAAAAATGTTTGTAGAAGCAGTCTGCATGCCTAGGTGCTTGAGGGGATTGGAACGCCTGAGTCCAATGTTCTGGAGGGGTGTCCCAATACTTTTGGCAATATAGTGTACTGTATATACAGCAACAGCATCATTTTCTAAAGCTAAAATGGACTTTTTTTTTAATCAAAGCTGATTGTGGGTGCCAGTCAAGTGACTTGCCTAGGCTGAGAGGAGACCATTAGTCTTCTGCAAGTAGAACGAAGCATTTCCTCAGTCTTCTCTCATCCAGTAACTACAGTACTGTAACTCTGCAGAAAATCATAAGATAAGGCCTCATGCACACTAGGCATCACAAATGCCACTTTTAGCCTAGGTTCACACTATGAGTCGGATATGAATTGCACAGGAGCTGCTGCACACTCCTGCACAATTTAAATACAATTCAGCTCGGTGTGATTTGAGCCCATTCCTTTATGAATAGGCTCATATTGCACCGCATCCGCACCAAAGTCATGCATGCAGCAATTTTGGGAACCCGCTGCAACCGGATCACATTGTTGTTTTTACCATGCGGTCCCTTGCAGGCAAATGCAATGCATTTCTGACCGGTGTTTTGGGCTTTGTTAAGTTTGCACTAACACCCGCTGCAGATTGCAAGGGCAGTGAAATTTAAAGGCGGTGCAGGAAATAGATTTCCTGCTCCACATTTTGGTGTGAACTGAGTCTCAAAGGTATTTGATGCTTTTCTACCTTCAAACACCCCTCTGTGATAGCACACATAAGAATTACAGGCGTTTAGGCAGGGAAAAAAAACAGGACCAGCGTGTTCAGGAGAGGAGTGTTTACCCCAAGAAAATGCCCAATGAGCCATAAGCGCAAGGTGCGTTTAGTGCTTAAGCGTTCTTTCAATTCCGTCGCCAGAATAGATTATTCTGGCCAATTAAATGACTGAAAGCCAAAACATATGACACTCCTGAATGCGTCTAAATGTGCTAAATACATTTGAAAAAAAGTGGCTTTAAGCACGTTGTTAACACTGGTTTCTTCTGCCAGAACAAAGGAGCGTAGAAAAGCTGCAGTGTGCATGAGGCCTAAGACTGGGTTTGCAGAAACTAGTGTTTTTTTTCCTGCTTGTCATGCATAGGGCAGCCCTTTCACTTGAATGGCCTGCCCTATACATGACAAACGACACAAAGAAGCTCCAAAACCTTTTTTGGAGCAAAGTGTTGCGTGTTTTCTTTGATTGTGCGTTTTGGCATGTTTGCCGTGTGACAAAACACGTGGCAAACGTGCGCCTGCTACCCGCGCTTGGGGTGCCATTAACAATTAATGGCACCGCAAGTGTGCTGTATGTCTGCAGTGTGTTTCTTAAACGCATGGCAAAACGCGTGTTTTCTGTGCACTGTCGTGTGTTCCAGAAGCCTAAGAGGCTGGTCTGTCTGATATTTCTGATACAGATATTTCTGTACAGGCGCTGCATTTTCCAAAGAAGTGCAGGGACGACTTCTCTGCGTGTCACGGGCACAGGAGTCCATTCAAATGAATGGGCTCTCATGTCCGCGCAAAACGTGGCCCACACGGCCACATATATGTTAGTAAATAAACCCCATTGAGCAGGGGCGGACTGACCATTTGGAAACTCGGGCACTGCCCGAGGGCCCGGAGTCAGTAGGGGGCCCTATGAGATGCCCCTGGTACCTTTTTCATAGGCTTTTTTGAGTTTGGGCAAGGACACAGGGGCCCCATTATCCCCTAATGCCCGGGGGCCCCATGAGTTGTCAGTCCACCCCTGTATGATTGTGTTATCTCTGGGTGCGTGCGTGAGCAGATCAGTATAGTAAATATATGCAGATTCTGAATCCCTGGAGCAAAGATTTGAAGCTATTGTCGGGGATTGTACTAGATTCTGTGAGAGGCAAAATACAGTATATCTGTATGTTACATGTACTGTACGTATTATTTAGAATCAGTGGCCAGACAAGTTGTAGTAAGTGATTGGCCACACTAGGTGGCAGTCTACCCCTTTAAAGTAATCTGTTTCTCAGGGTTTCTTGAAGATCTTCAGAAAAGAATATACCATATAAACTCTAATATTGAGAAGTTACTCTCTGTCAAGAATGCAGAATACTTCTTATCAGCTAGAGGTTCTGGTAGTTAACCCCTTTTCCAAAGTAAATATGCCTACTTTGTACTCTGTAGAAAAGGATATGGTCAGATGTACACCAACGTGTATTATAGGGTCACAAGATTAATTACTGATTACTTCTGTGAATAATAACTGTTTCTATTTGGATCCTATAAGTATGGTTTTCATAGAACTACAGTGTTTATGGAAAACAAATCCACTGTAATGTATTGCAGTCAAAGGATAGGATGAAGAACTGAAGTGAATTGTGATTTGGCAGCAATGATGAGCTTGCTATTCATACAATGATTAAAGTATAAGTTCACCTTTTAACAAAAAAATAATAAATGCACATTTTTTGCAAGAAAAAAAATGTGCATTTACTATTTTTTGTTTTGGGAGCCTGGAAAGCTTTGCATTAGCGATCAGCAGATCGCTGGTGCCATGCAGGACTCCTGCAGACTGTCAGTGTATCTGTGCACTTGTAGCTCGTACGGGCAAGCAGATACACACTGACAGGAAGAATCAATAAAATACCACAGCGCTCAAGAGCACCATGGTAGTTCTTTGAGAACTACAAGCCGACAGCCACAAAGGCTGTTGGTACTTATAGTTTCCCATTCACAGAATATTGTGAATGAGTGATGTGGCCAGGCAGGCGGAGCTCCACACAGCCATGTTTTTTAAAGATTGTGACAGCTAGTGGGAACAGCAGATTCCCTGCTAGGTGTCACAACAGGGGATCAGGAGGGAGTGGGGCCAGTCCTTTTGTAACATGTTACATGTTCCAACCTGAATATGGATGTAACATGTTATGAAAGGTGAACTTATCTTTTAAGTCAGGGTTAGAAAACCTTTGAGAGGTGGAGATCTACCTGAACAACATGAAAAAGATCAAAGACCACCAGGGTTCAGCACCATAAAAAAACTAGCAAGGCCTAACTAAATAGCAATGTAATGTAGAAAAATATAATAAAACAAATGTCACTGTAAAAATACAAACTTGGCCTACCTTAAAAATGGTCAGTGTCAGTCAGCAGAGCAGAGGACGGTGTCAGTTGGGCAGAGGTTGTTGTCAGTCAGTAGAGCAGTGCATGGTGTCAGGAGGGCAGATATTGGTGTCAGTCAGGAGAGCAGTGGATGGTGTCAGTCAGCAGGTTAGTGGACGGTGTCAGTAGGGCAGAGGTTGGTGTCTATCAGTAGAGCAGTGGACGGTGTCAGTAGGGCAGATGTTGGTGTCAATCAGAAGAGCAGTGGATGGTGTCAGCAGGGCTGTGGATGGTGTCAGTAGGGCAGAGGTTGTTGTCAGTCAGTAGAGCAGTGGACGGTGTCAAGTCAGAAGAGCAGTGGATAGTATCAGTTAGCAGGGCAGTGGATGTTTCAGTAGGGCAGAGGTTGATGTCAGTAGAGCAGTGGACGGTGTCAGTAGGGCAGATGATGGTGTCAGTCAGAAGAGCAGTAGATAGTGTCCATCAGCAGTGTGACGGGCGTGGCGACAGACCCCAGTCCTTCTCACCAACTTATGACCGAAGGACCTGCCAATCTAAAACTGCGCTGCCACTTGCGTAACAATGCCACTCTCAGCTGCACCCTGCACAAAGATTTTCCAGCTCACTGGACCCCAATCTAGGTGCCAACAGCCTGGGAGCGATTGTTACTGGGTCAGGTTAATTACGCAATTCAATGAGTTGTACCGGAATCATTATTGTAGTGTATTTTCAAACAGAGCAAATTACAGAATAAAATGCACACTTTTTATTTTATTTTTTTACCTTGTTACATTTAATCTAAGGATTGTAAAAAAAATATAATTGTTGAAAGACAATATTCACAAAAAGAAAGCCTAGTTTGTCCTTAAAAAACAATATATGTATGACGTCTTTTGTGACGATCGTGGCGTCAGACCCCGGCCCTTCTCACCAAACTTGTGACCGAAGGACTAGCCAATCTAAAACCGCGCTGTCACGTGCGTAATAATGCCACACCCAGCTGCACTCTGCACAAAGATTTTCCAGCTAATGGACCACAATCTGTGTACTTGCGGCCTGGGAGCGATTGTTACTGGGTCAGGTTAATTATGCAATTAACCCTTCACACTGCCACCACCTCCTTTTTGTACAGAGAAGGAGGAAACTCACAAATCTTAGCAGTAACACTATGATGTTTGAATAAGCGTCTGTATACACACTGTCACCGCAGACAGATGTATCCAGAGGTTTTAAAACACACAGTAGCACTCTTCAGAGACAGGGATTCTTAGTTTGCATTAAAGAGCTTTAGAAACAATTCAACACTTTTCAGAAAATAAAAAGGTCAAAATGGTGCAATAAAAATATTTACAGAAAAGATGTAACATATATATATATATATATAGAGAGAGAGAGAGCAATAACACAACAGAGAGATAACAGAAAGAAGTTTAAGAAGGTAGAATACTTGCAGAAGTCCTGGTTTAAGCAGAGTTAAAGTGTCCTGAACAAAGGGGTACTTTTTCTCACAAAGTTGGTTCCTGATGTTAAAAGGGAGAATCTCTTCTTCTCTCTCTCCAGGCATGACAGCTTTTCTAGTGTCCCAGCAGGGGGTGTCTACTGAAGCCAAGGGCCAATGGGCTCATTTGGGGAGGGGGGTTAGGCGGAGACCCAGGCTGTGACCCAAATCCCTCACAAGTTTATACCATGGTCAATAACCTTCACTAGGTACATGTAGCATCCTAGCCACTGGCAGATTAATATGCAGAATCATATTCTGAACGTCCAGACACCAGATATGACATATCTGCTTGGGGCGTTTAAAGATATATCGCTTTCTGCTCTCTGGTAGACGTTATCTAGGGGTGTAAGGTATCAGGTGACTTGTATTAAACTGACCTATCTGAATATATGCTTTTTTTTATTGTACCTTGTTCCTACCGGGTTTTATGGAATTGTATGAAAAAGTTGTTTCAAGTGGGATGTCTGTTTTACTGCCACTCTGGAATCCTTTCATGTCCAGTGACTGACTGGTTTATAGCTTTACGATCAGGCCAAGGGCCAAGAAAAAAAACTCTCTAGCAATACACACCAAACTGAGCATGGCAGCTTTTCCCCAAGGTTCTGTTCTGTCAGCAGATGGATTTGGGACAGTAGAAGAAAGGGAGGATTGGAGGAGACAGGATCAAACAGCCTTTTTACACAATGCAGAAGATTAACCCCTTAGGCTCCACATTGAGTATAACAAGCATTCTTTACTGCATATACAGATTGATTTTACTGTTGTGGGTTTAGCTATATTTTAACTCTGTTTACTAACCTCTGGAGCAGCTTCACTTTGCACAGTGCACAATCTATTTGCCTTTAGTAAATCAACCCCAATGAGTGTGTGTCTTATGGAATGGCCATAGAGTAAGTATTTAGTATGCGTTCCAAGATAATAAATTTGAGTCTTGTATCACATGTGGATAGGTTAAAAAAAATTGTAATACGAGAACTAAATTCCCATTGTTATTGACATTATCAAATAGTCAGGTTTTGCCATTTGTTTTATGGAAATAAAATATCTAGTCGGTTGCTGTGATGCCACAGCTCCACTCATTTTCCTTTCTCCGGTTTGTAAGTATGCACTGGTTAAAATGTACTATGACATATGACACTCCTATTTTCAAGTTAAGCTCTTCATCGTCCCTTGGCACCTCTCTAGCTTGTTTATTGGACATTGAAACAGTGTCATCACACAGTTGTCTACTTTTTGGTGAGAAAAGGGAGTATACATTTTTCTGCTTTGTTCCCTCGGCAGCTCAGGGAAGTAGCTTGGAAAGTGATCTGCAGTCAGGTGAGAGGCCCTCCACTGTCAGAACTAGCATACAAGCACCTAGGCAGGAACCTAATAGCTTACAGATTCTCCAGAAGACCCATCCATTGTGGGGAACACCTCCCCGATACCAGATAACTCCAGTTCCAGTGGTTTTCTGACCACACTGCTTAGAAACAAAGGTACAGACAGGAGTGGACTGACTATTCGGGCACTCAGGCACTGCCCGAGGGCCTGAGGTCAGTAGGGGGCCCCATGAGATGCCCCTGGTACCTTTCATAGGCTTTTTTGGGTGTGCTTTGAGTCTGGGCGAATACACAGGGGCCCCATGATCCCCTATTGCCCAGGGGGCCCCATGAGTTGTCAGTCCGTCCCTGGGTACAGATATACATGGTATAAAGTGTCTATGCCATAGGTCCCCATTTCCAAGTACTTCTTTTCCATTGTCACCCTGTCACATGCTCTCCCTATACAAACTACAAGCACCATGCTGATGCACATTGCACAGACATGGTTACCTGTCGCTACCATCAGGAAACCTTTCCAGATAAATTAAGTGCAACAGCTGGAGGAGTGCTTGCTTATACAGGCTCATTGAGATCAGCAGCACTCGTATGAAACAACGTATAAAAAAAGGTGGAAACTGTATTTTATTTTTTATAATTTGCATTTATTTGCAATACACAGTGCTTTTGCAAACTAAACGCCATGCAGACAAAAGCAGAGTGTAGTGGTGATGGGGCAACACATTGGGACTGGGCAGTGGGGGAGAGAGTAATGCTTTTATTTTTTGCACGTTGTAGAAGTCATCACATGGCTTTTTAGTTACCCTACTCAATTCAATATACAGCACAGAGGTAGACTATAATTTTTGAGAATCCTTAGGCTGTTTTAACCATGATAGGCACAATACATCTTTAATTATGATGACCCGGATGTGAAGAATATGTCAGTGGAAATTTAAGAAACCCTGTCACCAACTTAAAAAATGCAGATAAAAGCACAAAATTAAGTACATTAAATGCTAACTTGCAGCCTTTCCTTTTCATAAACAATTTTTTAATCAGGTGCAATCTGCTTTTGAATGTGCTGGAAAATGACACTACTCCAGGAAGATTCAATTTCTTAGCACAACCTCTTCTCTCTTTGCATGTCTTAAGCAGGCCATACACTGATTGCAATTCAACCGGTTCAGCAGGGACCACCCCAGTTTCGATCAGTGTGTAGCCATCCCTGCTCGACAGAAGTTGATCATTTGATTGACGTCAAGTTGAAGGGACATGTTGGATAACTTTTCCCGATCAGCAGCTTCGGTCACTGAGTAGTGTATTCTGACAGCAGTGGGTTGGCTGTAAGAATATGGCAGGGGGCTGTTCCTAAACTACAATTTGGCATGCTGGCAAAAAAAAATTGTCTATGGCCAGATTCATCCCTCTCCTCTTCTGAAAATGTCTAATTATTGCCTGTGCTGGCCCAGGTCCTCCTCCCTTCACCTGCCTACATAACCTTTTATGTAGCTTTCAGGGGAGGTGCAAATGGGTATACAATAAACAGTCACTTGAGTGACAACTTTAAGTCTCTTGGGGCTGCTGACATCACATTCAAGATGTTGGCACAAGGGTTGGTACCTCAACCTGAACACATATTAATTGCACAGGTTCTGTGGCTGATTAAGGTGGCAATTAAACTCACTAAGGCTATGTTCACACTAGCTTGTGTCAGACAGGTGTCAGACAGGCATTTGGGAAGCGTTTTTAATGTTTCTAAAACGCCTAAGAAAATTCTGCACATGGCAGCACACAGTGCTGTTCACACTGAAGCGTTAGCGTTGCGTCGTGGCAAAACTGACACCTCATGTCGAGTCAGGAGGAGTTGAAGCCTCCCATTCAAGTCTATGGTGCCGCTCTTCAAATACCTGGCAGGCGTGTACGGAGCGGTTGCGAGGCGTTTGCGGAGCGTTAATATCATTTAACTTCATTATAGGCATTTGTGGTGCGATTTTAACGCTTGGCAAACACCTCAAAACCGCGCATAGGGCATTTGGGGAGTGTTTGAAAAGCGTTAAAAATGCTTCCCAAACGCTTGTCAAATGCTATAGGTGCTTTTGGCAAGTTAGAAATAAAGTCAAGTGTGAACGAGCCCTTAGTGCTTTATCTGCATTAAATTGGCCTCAGAACCTGTGTAATTAACCACTTGCCCTCCAGAGGATTTACCCCCCTTCCTGACCAGGCCATTTTTGCGTTACAGCGCTGCGTTACTTTAATTTCAAGTATTTTTATTGAAATATTTTAATACAATACAAAACAGTATATATCAGTGCGGTTCACAACTGGGTACATACATACTTCAAATGGAAAAAAGAAAATTCCCCACCAATTGGCTGGGGATATATGGGCAAATATCGAGTGTCTCAGAATATGTTGTTTATTTAGTGTGAACCCATTAGGTGTGAAATATTGTAAAAGGTGCAGCAAGACAGGGTGGGGGGGGGGAAAGGGGAGGGAGAGGAAGGGGGGGACACCAGTCTAGGACAAAGGGGTCACAATTTTACAAATTTATGTATATATTATCATCTTATAGAGCAGTTGAGGTTTTGTAGCCATCGAGACCATTGGGTATTGAATTTGTGATGGGGTGAGTTATTGAGGGCCGATCTTCTTTCCATATCGCATTGGAAATTCAGGTCCGCTATAAGGGCAGCGAGAGAAGGAGTTGTGGAGGATTTCCTTAGCTTAGTGATGTTAAGTTTTGCGGCTGCTAATATGTGGATAATGACAGTACGGGATTTGGAACTGAATTTGTCGATTCCTATATGGAGAAGTGCGAGAGCAGGATTAGGAGCCACTTGGGCTCCATCAATTGAGTAGATCAAGTGGAAGATACTGTTCCAGTATGATCTTAGAGATTTGCAGGTCCAAAGTATATGTAGAGTTGATCCTATTTCTCCGCATTGTCTCCAGCAAGCGGATGAGTGGTGGGGATAATATAAAGAGAGTTTGACAGGTGTAAAATACCACTGGTGTAAAATTTTCATGTACGATTCCCAGTGGGAGCTACATCTAGTTGCTTTATGTGTGATGTTAAAGGTGTTTTCCCATGTGTGGGGTTGGATTGATTGTGAGAGAATTTTCTCCCAGTTGGATAGAGAGGTGGATCGCTGCATTACTTTAACTGACAATTGCACGGTCAAATGAAATGTACGTCCCTTTTTCCCACAAATAAAGCTTTCTTTCTCTGGTATTTGATCGCCTGTACATTCTTTATTTTTTGCGCTATAAAAAAAAAGATCGACATATTTGAGAGAAAAAAAAATTTCTGACTTTTTGCTATTAAACATGTCTAGTAAAAAATATTTAAAACATCGAATTTCTTCATAAATTTAGGCCAAAATGTATTCTGCTCCATGTCTTTGCTAAAAAAAATCCCAATACATGTAAATTAATTGGTTTACGTGAAAGTTATAGTGTTTACAAATGGCGGTATATATACTGGAATTTTTTTTTTTGCTAGTAATGGTGGCGATCAACAACTTATAGCGGGACTGCGGCGGGCATTCTGATACTGGGGGGAACTGACTTGGTGTTACTGACATCCCCAGTGACACCAATGCAGTGATCAGTGCTAATAAAAAGCACTGACACTGTACTATAATGGCACTGGGCAGGAAGGGGTTAACATCTGAGGTGATCAAGGGGTTAACTGTGTGCTGTTTAACATTATGTGCTGTGTGTGTGCTTCACTGTAAGCACACTGCTTTGTGTGGCTCTGTTATGCAGAGCCATACAAAGCAGTGTGCAGGAGCTGACGGGAGAGATCTGTGTTGTTTCTCCTCCATCAGTAATACTCGGCGATCACCGGGTGACGGCGAATAATCACCGACCAGGACAACTAAATGCACCGAATGGCGGGGCAGGTAGGGAGCACGCACGCCCCCTACCCAGAAATGCAAAATCACATATATATATATGTGATTTTGTGCACCCCTGCCTCCCTGTAGCAGTATATGTGCTATAGGGTGGAGGAGTTAAAGGGATGAGGTGGCAACCCTAGTTGGCACTCAGCAGCAGCTCAGTGCTTTTGGATGTCTACATAATGGAGGCCTTTACAGGTCAATGTCATGCATAAAATATGTATTTTACTTCCTATGGAAGTTTCTGAAACAAATACCAGTTAAAGCTCTAAACACATTCTTTGTTCATATATTTATGCATACATTTTCAGTTAAGCTATCCTAATCGTCTGTAAACCCTGATTCTCAGGTGCAGGAATTCTTTAGAAAGACCTTGAAGTACAAATTGCCTTGTATCAGTAATAACAGAGAACATGATGTAAATAAAGGCAGGTGTAGCTGGCTAAGAAGTGATCTGAGACCCACCTACATCCAGCTGTGCTTGTCATTTTTACCAAGCGTAGTGCAATAGGATGGTCCTAATGAGATGTTTTTCACTGCAATCAGCAAAACAGGCGAGTGCAGGTGCTCACAGTAGGAACGTTACCCATAGGTTTCAAATAACCCTCTGATCAGCAGTGGGGGGTTGTCTTGGCACCCTAGTCAAGTGCAGCTCAATGTAGGCAAGGCTCAGATGGTCTTCAAAATGGCCATTTACACCTGTGACTACAAACATTAAATTAACACAACAAACAAGAACAAATACACATTTTAAAAACATAAAACAAAAAATAGTATTTGTTAACAGATTAGTGTAGTGATATAGATTCAATATGATTTCATTTGCTTGTTTAATTTGACCTGCTTAATGGAAACAATGAGCATCAGAAAGAGTTGTGAATTAAATGAAATTTATAATCCTTTTGTAGGAGATCACAGTAGGTATGCAGATATATACTGTATATTATCCTATGAGTTACATTTCTTTGAATTGTCTCATCTTTTCGGATACCAGCTTGTAAAACAACCTATTCAGTTTAAAATTAAAATGCTAGGCAAAACGTTTGTGCATATATACTGTATATATATATCACACCAATCAGCCATAACTTTATGACCACCCACCAAATATTGAGTAGGTCTTTCTTTTGCCACCAAAGCTGCCCTGACCCATCATGGATCGACACCACTAGATCTCTGAAGGTATGCTGTGGTGTCTGGCACCAAGCCGTCAGTGCCAGATCCTTTAAGTCCTGGAAGTTGGGAGGTGGGATCTCCATGGATTGAACTTGTGTTTTTTCCAGCACATCCCACAGATTTGTGTTCATCAAACCAGTCTTGAACCATTTTTGCAGTGTGACAGGGAACATTATCCTGGAAAAAGAAGCTACTTCCATCAGAGAATACCATTTCCATGAGGAGTATACTTGGTCAACAACAGTGTTTAGGGAGGTGGTGTGTTAAGTAACATTGAAATAAATGGCAGGACCCAAGGTTTCCCAGCAGAACATTGCCCAAAGCATCCTGGTGCCATCTCTTCCCCATTAAAGTGATGGACATGCACCTGACCAGCCAAATGATGTAAAAGAAAACTAGGCCACCTTCTTCCATTTCTCCGTGGTCTAGTTCTGATGCTCATGTGCCCACTGTAGGTACTCTTGGCTATGGACATGGGTCACCATGGTCACTCTTACTGGTCTGCGGCTACGCAGCCCTTTACACAACAGACTGTGATGCCCATTTTTTTTGTTTTTTTTTCTGCTTCCAATACATTAGAGACAACATGTGTACTTGCTGCCTAATATATCCCGGCAACTCTCAGATGCCACTATAATGAAATAATCAGTGTATTCACAAAAGTGTAAAAGTTATGGCTGATCCATGTGTGTGTGTGTGTATATATATATATATATATATATATATATATGCACACATGTACATGAACTTTAATGGCATCCCAGTCTTAGTGTATCTATAGGAATGTTTGAGCATTCTTCCAGAAGCACATTTGTGAGGTCAGGCACTGATGTCAGACGAGAAGGCCTGCTTGCAGTCTCCACTCTAATTCAATCCAAAGATGTTCTATCGGGTTGAGGTCAGGACTCTGCGCAGGCCAGTCAAGTTCCTCCAACCCAAACTCACTCATCCATGTCTTTATGGACCTTGCTTTGTGCACTGGTGTGCAGGCATGTTGGAACAGGAAGGGGCCATCCCCAAACTGTTCCCACAAAGTTGGGAGCATGAAATTGTCCAAAATGTCTTGGTATGCTGACACCTTAAGAGTTCCCTTCTCTGGAACTAAGGGGCCAAGCCCAACCCCTGAAAAACAATTCCACACCATAATCCCCCCTCCACCAAACTTTGCACTTGACACAATGCAGTCAGGCAAGTACCATTCTCCTGGCAACCGCCAAACCCAGACATGTTCATCGGATTGCCAGACAGACAAGCGTGATTTGTCACTCCAGCTTCACACCACTGCATCGGACGCTTTGCATTGCACTTGGTGATGTAAGGCTTGGATGCGGCTCCTTGGCCATAGAAACCCATTCCATGAAGCTCTCCACACACTGTTGTTGTGCTAATCTGAAGGCCACATGATGTTTGGAGGTTTTTAGATATTGACTCTGCAGACAGTTGGCGACTTCTGTGCACTGTATTCTTCAGCATGCGCTAACCCCGTTCTTTCATTTTAAATTGCCTACTACTTCGTTGCTTCCACTTTGTTATAATACCACTAATAGTTGACCGTGGAATATTAAGTAGCAAGGAAATATCATGGATTGACTTATTGCACAGGTGGCAACCTATCACAGTACCACACTTGAATTCATTAAGCTCCTGAGAGTGACCCATTCTTTCAGAAATGTTTGTAGAAGTAGTTTACATGCCTAGGTACTTGATTTTATACACCTGTGGCCATGGAGGTGATTGGAACAGCTGAATCCAATGATTTCGAGGGATGTACCAATACCTTTGGTAAAATAGTGTATGTGTGTGTATATATATATATATATATATATATATATATATATATATATATACAGTTGTGTTCACAATAATAGCAGTGTGTTGAAAAAAGTGAATAAAGCTCAAAATCCTTCTAATAGCTTTTATTTCCATACACACAAATGCATTGGGAACACTACACATCCTATTCCAAATCAAAACATGAAGAAAAATATATCAAATTTGTGTTGTTCCTCTACAAAAATTGAAGAAAAGTGAATATTAGACTGTTCAAAAAATAGCAGTGTTTGTATTCTTCTTTACAAACTCAAACATTCACTATATAAACTGAAAAATGTTTGAAGATTTTGCTTTCCTTTGAATCACTTAATTAATATTTAGTTGTATAAGCACTGTTTCTGAGAACTGCTGTACATCTGTGTTGCATGGAGTCAACCAACTTCTGGCCCCTGTGAACAGGTATTCCAGCCCAGGATGATTGGACTACATTCCACAGTTCTTCTCTATTTCTTGGTTTTGCCTCAGAAACTGCATTTTTGATGTCACCCCACAAGTTTTCTATTGGATTAAGATCCGGGGATTGGGCTGGCCACTCCATAACGTCAATCTTGTTGGTCTGGAATCAAGATGTTGCACGTTTACTGGTGTGTTTGGGGTCGTTGTCTTGTTGGAACACCCATTTCAAGGGCATTTCCTCTTCAGCATAAGGCAGCATGACCTCTTCAAGTATTCTGATGTATTCAAACTGATCCATGATCCCTGGTATGTGATAAATAGGCCCAACACCGTAGTATGAGAAACATCCTCATATCATGATGCTTGCGCAACCATGCTTCACTGTCTTCACTGTGTACTGTAACTTGAATTCAGTGTTTGGGGTCGTCTGACAAACTGTCTCCGGCCACTAGACCCAAAAAGAACAATCTTACTTTCATCAGTCCACAAAATGTTGCGCCATTTCTCTTTAGACCAGTCAATGTGCTCTTTGGCAAATTGTAACCTCTTCAGCACATGTCTTTTATTCAACAGTGGGACTTTGCGGGGGCTTCTTGCAGATAGCTTGGCTTCACATGGCGTCTTCTAATTGTAACAGTACTCACAGGTAACTTTAGACCTTCTTTGATCTTCCTGGAGCTGATTGTTGGCTGAGTCCTTGCCATTTTGGCTATTCTTCTATCCATTCGAATGGTAGTTTTTCGCTTTCTTCCACGTCTTTCAGGTTTTGGTTGCCATTTTAAAGCATTTGTGATCATTTTTGCTGAGCAGCCTATCATTTTCTGCACTTCTTTATATGTTTTCCCCTCTCCAATCAACTTTTTAATCAAGGTACGCTGTTCTTCTGAACAATGTCTGGAACGACCCATTTTCCTCAGAATTTCAGAGAGAACTGCACTGTAACCAGCATGTACAACATTTGCTGCATTCCTTCCTTAAATAAGGGCACTAATTTCCACCTGTTTTTCAAAGAATGACTGACCTCAACTAATATAACTCCGCTATTTTTTTGAATATGCCCCTTTCAATTAGTGATTCAATTACACAGAATCAGCAGCATGCATGTCATGACTGTTGGGTCTGTTGGATTTCTATTACTCTACTACACCTGCTAGTAAATTATTTGCCATGTAGAAATATCATTTCTACCAAAAACAGTGATTGATCAGGTTAGTGATGTCTGACTGCTATTATTTTGAACACAACTGTATATATATATATATATATATATATATATATATATATATATATATGATTTCGAGAGGCACACACCTCTCTTTAAAAGGCCTCACAGCTGACAATGCATACTGTATCAGAGAAAAAGCCACGAGGTCAAAGGAACTGCCTGCAGAGCTCAGAGACAGGATTAATGCAAGACACAGATCTGTGGAAGGCTATAATAATTTCTGCTGCACTGAAGGTTCCCATGAGCACAGTGGCCTCCATAATTCTCATCTGTTTGTAGCTGGTGTATGGCGCCGCTCGAAGCTGGACAAAATATAACAATCACCCCGCTGGCAGAGAAAGAGAGGGGAGCAGTATTCCAAATGGTACCAGAGACATATCAAATGTGACAAAGGGAAGAGTGGACGCCACTCATACCAGTCCCCAGGAGTCGGATAAAGACAATATGTTTTAGCTGGCCTCAGCCATCACTACAGCCATGACCTCTGACATGTTTCGCTCTGCCCATAGGGGGCTGAAGATTCACCTTCCAACATGACAGCGATCTTAAGCACACAGCTAAGACAACACAGGAGTGGCTTAGGGACAACTCTTTAAATGTCCTAGACTGACCCAGCCAGAGCCCCGACTTGAACCCCATTAAACATCTCTGGAGAGACCTGAAAATGGCTGTAAACCGACAGTCCCCATCCAACCTGACTGAGCTTTAGAGGATTTGCAAAGAAAAATGGCAGAAAATCCCCCAGTCCAGGTGTCAAAAAAGACTCGAGGCTGTAACTCTAATTGCTGCCAAAGGTGCTTCAACAAAGTACTGAGTAAAGAGTCTGAAAATTTAGGTGCATGTGATATTTCTATTTTTTCCTCTTAATAAATTCACAGACATTTCTAAAATTCTTTTTTTGCTTGGGAGGGTGGAGACTGTGTGCGCGTGTGTGTGTGCGTGGTGGGGGATGTCAGGGGAAGGTAGACAAACAGCAATGCACTGATCTTCCCGGAGGTTAGTTGTGCAGTGGGAGAGGGGTCAGCACAAGTCTGACCACTAGAGTACAAGCAGGCTGAACTCCCAAGTGGAATGCATTAAGACCACACTGGGATGGATTTGCTTCAATGCTTGGCATGATCAGTTAGAAATACGTTGTAGGAAAGCAGGAGGATTGGCAGCATCACTAGGTATTTCACTCAAAGGAAGCAATGCAAAGGGAAAAGGATACCTTTTCGCACAAGTACATAGTTAAACAGACACATATCAGAAAAATAAAATATTGGAGTAACCTACCCTTTAAGTTGTTAGCCTAGACAATTGAGAGCTATCTCCTGGCTGCTGAGAGCAAACCATTTCATTTGCAGTTTTATAAAACCAGGCCGTTATTTGGTAGAAAAGCAGCAGTTTGCTTGGAGACAAAGATTCCATGTGTAACATCAGACAAATGCATCTTACCTACTTTTTATTCATGCATACAAAATATATTTACTTTTACTTAGTGACTTACAGGAAGATCAGATAAATAAGTGCAAATTAGTTAAAAGTTCTAGAATGACTTTGGAATTAACAGGTTTAAGAAATCCAACATTTAATCAGGAGGATTTATCTGTTTTCAGAGCATTTGCTAAACCCTTTGTACAGAAAAGCTTTAGCTGATTGTCCTAAAAAGATGATGTGCCCAGCAATGAGTTAAACAAGATTTTTTTTTCTGGTAATCTGGATCCATTATTTTCTTCCACATTACATATTTGATAGAAAAACCCTGCACGAGCCAAGACAATGAGGTCCTTCATATCATATTCAGAGTGCAGAAATGTGCAGAGGATTTATATCCACGATGCTCATTTTCCATTCTGCCTTTTAAGACGCACCCCAGAGGGAATGGAACAAAGGAGACCTGCAGCGTTAAAACTACACCATGCTCTGTACAATGGAACACAGAAAAGGGATTTTAGCCTTTCATTTTCTTGGAGTAGAACTGTGCCTGATACCATTATCCCTGAGCTTAAATTGAGCTGCCCACACATTTATAATGTGGAACATGTATCAGTGATTATAGAGCCTCAGAGCGTAAATGACCAGATACTGACTTCGTGAAGTGCGCAAGTATTAGTGATTACAGAAGTTCAGAGAAGTGACCAAATATAGACTGAAGATCAGTGATTATAGAAATTTAGAGGAAAAGGGACCAGATGTAGACTGGGTCATGGATGGAGAGCTATAAGGCTCCATGCACACTAGCGTTCTTTTTCTATTTATTGGAATATTAATCAATAACATCTTCAATGTGATTTCCACCATTTGTGATGCAAAGTTCCATGCGCTTTGCAAGATTCACATGAAGCTGATGCCGTAACTCCACATTTCCGTCAACTTGAGCACATACATTCATGATGTGTTCCTTCAGGTGATTCATATCTGTGATTTTCATTGAGTACACCTTCTCCTTTAGCATACTCCAAAAAAACAGGGGATTTAAGGTCTGCTGAGCTCATACAATGATATATTATACTCATGTATATACACATATAGTGATATTTCCTATGTGTCTAGACTTTAGAGCAACCCTGTAGAATGAATAACATTTGTAGTTGGATAAAGTATGCAGATATCGATTATAGAGCCTCAGAGAAGCGGTGACTAGGTATAGACTGTGTGATGTATGGAGAATTATCTGACTGGGTGAGGCTTAGATATCAGTGGTAATGACAAGTCATTAAAATAATAAAATTATTAGGCTTATTAAGACAAGGTAGATATATCTAGACTTAAAGTAGTATTAAAGTCACAGGTTTTAAAAAAATAAAACAAAATAAAAAACACGTTATACTTACCTGCTCTGTGCAGTGGTTTTGCACAGAGCAGTCCCGGTCCTCTTCTTTTCGGGTCTCCTGCCTTGCCCCTGGCTTCTCCCTCTTGATAAAGTACCTCCAATAGCAAGCTGCTTGCTATGAGGGCACTGGTGCATGCTCACCCCTGAGCCCCTTCTCTATGCATTATAAGATGCATAGAGCCGCAGCTCAGCCCCCCTTCCCCCCGTTCTCTCCTCATTGGCTCACTAGCAGTGATCGACAACAATGGGAACCAATGGCTTCTGTTGCTGTTTCAGCCAATGAGGAGAGGGAGCCCCGTGACAGCTGAGACACTCGTGCAATCGCTGGATCGGGATGGGGCTCAGGTGAGTATTGGGGGACTGGGGGGACTGCTGTACAAAGAAGATTTTTTACTTTCACGCATAGAATGCACAAAGTTAAAAAACTTTCTGCTTTTACAACCACTTTAAATCTGGCCATACACATAAAAATCTAACACATTCCTTCATCCATGTTATACACCCAGCCAGCTGTCAAAATACCCAAACAGCAGCTGCAGTGTAACCCCTTTCGATTTTTCAGTTGAAGGATGGAGAGAGAGTGGGGGCTATCATGGCCATTCACTAAGTGAATTAGAGCAAGTTCATCAGGAACCAGGCAAATTTGAGAATGTAATAGCTGCAAAGGGTGGGTCAACTCAATATTGAACTCTATGGACTAAGATTGGGATGCCATTAACGTTTATGTGCGTGTAAAAGCAGGTGTCCCAATACTTTTGGCAATATAGTGTATCTGCAATAAAAAATCAATGCAATCCGTAACATACACTATATTGCCAAAAGTAATGGGACGCCTGCTTTTACACGCACATGAACTTTAATCCCAGTCTTAGTCTGTAGGGTTCAGTATTGAGTTGGCCCACCCTTTGGAGCTAGAACAGCTTCAACTCTTCTGGGAAGGCTGTCCACAAGATTAGGAGTGTGTCTATGGGAATGTTTGCCCATTCTTCCAGAAGAGTATTTGTGAGGTCAGGCATTGATGTCGGACGAGAAGTCTCTGCTCTAATTCATCCCAAAGGTGTTCAATCGGGTTGAGGTCAGGACTCTGTGCAGGCCAGTCAAGTTCCTCCACCCCAAACTCGCTCATCCATGTCTTTATGGACCTTGCTTTGTGCACTGGTGCGTAGTCATGTTGGAACAGGAAAGGGCCATCCACAAACTGTTCCCACAAAGTTGAGAGCATGAAATTGTCCAAAATGTCTTAGTATGCTGATACCTTAAGAGTTCCCTATACTGGAACTAAGGGGCCAAGCCCAGCACCTGAAAAACAACCCCACACCATAATACCCCCTCCACCAAACTTTACACTTGGCACAATGTAATCAAGCAAGTACCGTTCTCCTGGCAAACACCAAACCCAAACACATCCATCGGATTGCCAGACAGAGAAGCGTGATTCACAAGTGCAGAGAACACATCTCCACTGCTCTAGAGTCCAGTGGTGGCGTGCGTTACACTACATCTGATGCTTTGCATTGCACTTGGTGATGTAAGGCTTGGATGCAGCTGCTCAGCCATGGAAACCCATTCCATGAAACTCTCTACACACTGTTGTTGTGCTAATCTGAAGGCCACATAAAATTTGGAGGTCTTTAGCTATTGCCTCTGCAGACAGTTGGCAACTTCTGTGCACTGTTCACTCCAGCATGCGCTGACTCCGCTCTGTCATTTTACGTGGCCTACCACTTGGTGGCTGAGTTGCTGTTGTTCTCAGTTGCTTCCACTTTGTTATAATATCACTAATCATTGACCATGGAATATTTAGTAGCAAGGAAATTTCATGGACGGACTTATTGCACAAGTGGCAACCTATCACAGTACCACGCTTGAATTCTCTAAACTCCTGAGAGTGACCCATTCTTTCACAAATGCTTGTAGAAGCAGTCTGCATGCCTAGGTGCTTGATTTTGCGAGATGTGGAAACAGCTCTCATTGTTTGAACACTGTTTGTGTGGAGTAAATTAAATGTTTTGACTGACATTCTGCGGTTTAGCCACAAGATGTCACTGTTTTTCTAACACAGCCTCAGACTGCATAGATATTTCTATATTCATGAAGAGGTGGGGTTTTTACACAGAGTTTAGAGAGAACAGGGAGAAGAGAGACAAGCCATGTTTAGAGGATGGTGACTGAAGGAGCCATGTGAGCAGAGAATCTGATGGCATCCAGGTGTGAGAACATCCCTCAGTAACCAGAGCTACAGCGAAGTGGAGCTGATCGTGTCCAAGACCGTGATCCTGTTCAGAGAAAGGAAGATTGCTGCCAGGAATGCTGATGAGAGCAGAGAAACTAAGCAGCAAATACTGCGATACTGCATGCTTGTTGGAGAGACATTTGTTCTATTCAGAGTCACCAGCGGATGCAAAGCAGACCCGGGTCGGTAAGATAGTGCACGCACCTCATTTCAGTGTTGGCGCCTAGAGACTGAGTCCAGGCCTATAGTTAGTTAGTTAGGGTCTCTGTTTGTGTCAGGCCACAAGTGTTGTTACTGATTATTGGAAGGACTCCACAACTTAAAGTGACATTTTACATTAGAGAGCTGATAAAATCCCACAAACTCAAGCCAGACTGGCGTTTTGCTCAGAAGGAATACTCAGGCACGTGCTACAGGACCAGTTATGGGAGGGGGAATACTGTAGATTTGTGTAAGATTGTAAGCTGTTGTGCTGCACCGCAGGCTAGCCCATTCCTGCTCTTTTAGGGTAATAACAGGTAAGGTGTGGCAGCTTAGTTGTGCCCTCCAGTAGGTAAATTACTACTCTTTCTACCTTCATCCATCAGAAGGTGCCTTGCTGTGCAACACAAGGGTCTCAGCCTTTGGGCTGGGTGTATGTAAGTTTATTGTATATTCCAGCATTTGTGGTTGTGTTTATTTGCCACATCTAAGTAAAATTCTGTTGTGGCAAAAGCTGGTGTTGGGGTCGCTTTCCTCGTTCGTGACTTCACTGTATCCTGGGGAGCCCACCCTGGTACACGGCTTGCAATTTTATACACCTGTGGCAATGGAGGTGATTGAAACAGCTGAATCCAATGATTTGGAGGAGTGTCCCAATACTTTTGGCAATGTACTGTGTATTGTATATTTATCTTCATAAAGACTTAATTTGTTTATTTAAATGTGTATACATCCGTGTCTATATATGTAGTTTATTTTTAACTCTAATTCTGATACCTGTCTCTTTTCCGGTCCTGTGTTGACTGTCAGACCTACATAGTCTAGTGGCTTTATAATCATTCATTTGGTTTGATGATGAGAATATTAATAATGTAATTGGTGTAATATTCTCTTCTTTATTTACTTCTGACAGTAGGGAGCCCCATGCTTAGCCCTGGGCACCATCTTTTCTTACATTGGTCCTGCTATGTTTGCATTTTCATGTACATGTATGTCCCTTGTAATTGTTGTCTAAAGACTTGTGTGTGAATATAAATCCAAATTAACACACAGCAATGCCATTACTATGTATTAAAATGGCAAAAACTGTTACTGTGTGCTTGGAGTCAGCCTGCTATATCAGATGGGTGATTTTGTAGCTAATGCTAGACATTAACAGCGATTTGTAGCTAGTGAATTTTTGCTAAGAAGCGAGTTGTCACTGCTACAAGTTAAACTAGTGCTACAGCTATAAATTGTTCTCCTTCAGCATTTGTAGCTAAGGCAAAGAGGTGAATACAGAGCGATTGCTACTGATTTGAAACTCTGGAAAAACTCGATCACTGGGCGACTGCGCTACAATTGTTGCAAATTAGCAATTCCATAGAAAATAACTATGATTTCCTTAGAAATTGCTTTAAAAAGGATGATTGCTGAAAATATATCGCTCTTGTGACATAGCCCTTCCATGAATCATAATATAACATCATACATATATAAAGACACTAATAAGGCTCTTTTTACATGGGATGGAATCCTATTTGCTCAGCAGGAGATATGTCCAATGATACCCTGCTGATCAGAGCAGATTGGGCGGATGACAGGTCCATGTCCACTCAGTTTAGGCAGACCAAACATGGACAGAGCCCATTCTGCTCTCTGTCTGTTTATACCCATCTGCCCTCTGATCCAATGCACACATACCAAAATGGCCACCGCTCCAAGTCACGGACGCAGCGGCTTGACGTCAGCGTGCTGTACATATGGATCCCTAGGAGTATTCTCCTATGAGATCAGCATTAATGCTACTTTGCCAGTAGCTTGCTGGTGAGTGCATAGCCATTAGCGGTGGTGGAGTTCCTCACTGGATTGAGAGCACTTTTTTGGATATTCAGCATTGGTATTGCTGTGCCTTGTAGTACCACAGACACTTTTTTATTTATTTTGATCAGTTTTTCACCCCCCTTGTTTTATTATTGGATGGACATGTATCTATCATACCACTTAATCACTCTAGTGTTATTGTTTATACACTTTATTGTCAATTTTGCTCTTAATGATGACATTTAATGTTTAGCGCTGCACTTTATTTTACATGTTCTTTGGGATTTGTTGCCATTATCCTTTGTGCTAGCGACTTTTTTTTATATCCGCGCGTGCCGTATATCTGCATATATTTCTTTTGTAATCTTTTTTTCTGTGCTGTTAATACCATTCCTTGTTTTCTTTCATTTGAACTTTTAGGCTTCGTTCACACGGGTGATTAGGGGCTTCCATTGAATTCCAGCGGTAAGAATCAGCAGATTATTGCAGCTGGGATGACAGGTGTATGGGAATAACGGTGGCTGCTCAGTCTGTAGTAATGACAAGCTTGGAGAAGCCATTGCTGTTCGCATGTATCCGCACATGCAGCAGTCATCTGTGATTAGGGATGGATATCTGAACCTGGAAGCCTCTTTCTGTATCCAGCAGTGATCATTCATCCTTAACTATGGGTAACCCCTGCATGTGTGTTTCCTGCAGCCATTGTCAATCTTGTCATTCATTTACATGTACAGAAAGACTGCATCTAAACCTAAACACAGGTAAGTCCAGCTGCAAGAATGCGCTGATTTATGCTGCCAGTATTTGTAGATTGACCTGGTGTGAATGAAGCCTTAGGGCTCATTTATACTTTTGGGGGTAAAACCCCACTGCAGAGCAATGTTTTTACTGCCCATCCACTGCTCTCCCTTTAGCTGGAAAGGCAGCAGCCAGGGTGTACACATTCTGTGACCACAGAAGAAATTATACTCCCTTTCAGGTGTGTGCAACTGTGCGCAACACATGCGATTGTGACATGGTAGTCCTGATTTAGCGATTTAAAACCAGTGGTTAGGAGGCAATACAACACCTTCTCACCGCATGTCAAATGCTTTGTAGAGAATGATCTGAATGCAGATCGCTCTTCAGAGAGCAGAACAAGTGAAAACGAGGCCCCATGGTGTGTTTTCCTAAGAGTTATAGGTAACATGATTGGAGAAGCATTGATTTGTAAAGGGGTTGTAAAAGCAATGATCTCTAGAAGGGATGAGCTCAGGCATGTTTGAATCCTAGTCCGAACTCCACCTAAGCTATTCACTGTATAAATGAAATCACAAGTGCCTGAGCATTCCCCATCCTACAGACACACAGGGGTTTATTTACTAAAGCTGGAGAGTGCAAAATCAGACTCCCTTCTGCATAGAAACCAATCAGTTACCTGTTCCAGGGTCCAGCGATGTGCTCACCTGCACCACCCCTTCTCTCCCTCTTCTCTCCACGGCGCCAGCATCTCAACTGTCGGCACCAGGCTATGACAGCTTCCTGATTGGTCCGGCAGTCTTCTGGGACTTTTGAAGGTTCCCAGGAGACTGCGGGAGGAAGGAGGGGCCAAATTTCTGGCTCACTTTGCTGCAGCGAACTGAGCCAGAAGTGGGAGTGGGTACCTGTCAAAACCATGTACCCCCCCCCAAAAGGTGCCAAATGTGGCAGTGGAGGGGGGGGGGGCAAACAAGTGGAGCTTCCACTTTTGGGTGGAACTCCGCTTTAAGGAACCCTTAGCAACCTCTGGTGGAGAAACTCTGCTCCATTCCTTCCACACTCCATCTAAACTAAATAAAATGTTATGGCTGGAGTTGGACTTTAACAATATTAGCAATTAACCCGATTTCTTATATGATACATGCTCTGATTACAGGAGAGTTTGTATGCTATCCATCAGTTTTTGTTTTTTTTTGATTTTGTAGCATAAAAAAGAACACATATAAAAAAAAACTTTATTTACTGATATTATTAATGGGACACATTTCTAACAAAGTAACACTAGTTGTATAATTATTTCTGGTCAGATTGGAAAAAGTGATTTTCTGCACATTTTGAAAACGACAATATATGTATCAATTTAGTTTCATAAATAACAACAATGTTACAGTATTGCTGGAAAGAAATGCATTTAAAGGCATTGATGGGGAAGTACTGTAATCTCAGTGACAGGTAAAAATATCCAGAACTTGGGGCCTATTCTCAACCTTGCACTCTGGTAATGCACTGCTCATCACTGCAATGCATGACAACACATAGTGATGTGAATGGGCCCTAAATATTAATTAGCAGGCATGCATAAGATGAACAAATGTATCGGATGCTAGGTTTATTTTAAGAGGTAATTGGCCACAGTGAGAAATAAAACCCTCTAAAGTGTTCCTTGTAGCTTTAGTAAAACCTTTTAAACCATTACACCTTTGGTTCGTGTCTGATTGCAATTTTTTTTTACACGACTAAAGTTCCATGTTAAAGTGGAACTAAACCCACTTCTCCTTTAGAGACAAGGAAGCTGCCATCTTAGCGTCTTCTCTGCAGTTGTCATGGTACTCTACACATGCCCAGCTATGAGAGTACAAGCAACAGTGACACTTATCATTCATGGCATGCCTTGACTGGAATTGTTTTGGGAAAGAGTTAATTCGATGGGTTTAGTTTCACTTTAAACTTCCCTAGTTTCCAGTTATCTGTTATTATAGGAACACTGGTCTCTAACCCCTGGTAATTTCTGCCCTGTCACTGTGCACTGCTTGCTGTCTTTCAAGTGTGGCCCACTCATATGATTACGTTGCTGTTAGAAATGTATCTACAACACAGGTACAGAAGAACATCCCAGAGTAGATAATGCCCCTTTATGTTCCTCTACCTACCAGTAGCTGCATTTATATATCCTGATAGTTAACTCCAACCATTTTTTTTTTTAGTTTTGTATATTGTGGGTAAGAGTTACAACTTCTGTCTGTGATCTGTTCTCTCACTTCCTATCCCTGTGACATCTATACAAGAAATGGTGGGGTTGTTACAGGAACCAACAGCACTAAACACATTATCAACATTTGTAATATTTCCTTGCTTTAGGATACATTCACACGTGCAAGAACTTAAAGGCGCAGCGCTAAAATCAATAATAAATCAAATATTGTCCAATATTAAAAGTGCTGATATGTGAATCATAAAATAAGAATAAATATTAAGATATTAAATGTTCATAAAAGTGACAGTTCGTGCTACAGTGCCAATCAAAACTGTTGATTACTCCAGTATTCAGTGATGTGCCATAAGGTGTGCTAAAAACACACACTCACCAGATGCGTATTTTAAATACACATGTAATATGTATAGCCAGAGGTCCTCTTTAACTTCTTCACGCCGGCCGAACGCAAATGTGTGGCCTCCCGGCGTCTGGGCCTAGACGCCGAGTGGCCTCACATTTGCGTTCTATTAAAAAAGGACATATGTGCCGAGAGCTCGCACCCTGTGAGCTCTCAGCACACATGTCCGGTACTCACGGAAAGGTCCCAATCTCCTCTTTCGATCTGGACCTTTCCCGACTGACTGTCACGGCGGTCACATGATCCTAAACCCTGCCCTGCCTCCCGGCTTCTGAAACTCTTAAAGGACCATGAGGTGCCGGCTCTAAGGGGTTAAGGGTCAAATAGATGAGGTAACCCGGGTACGGATTCTCCTTCCTCTGGATGGTGTGCAGCCCTGCGGATGTTTTCTGGATGTATAAGGATATATTCCTGTCAGAGGTCCCCTTTAAAGGATGGATGGGTGTTTACAGCCTGAAGTGGAAACTCCCTCCTCTGGATCCTGTGGGATACTGCAGCTAACTACCAGGGTAGACTCTGCAAATTAATTTAGCTCAACGTGGAGCCAGACAGAGAATTGCCCATAGTGCAGTATTGTAAATAAAGGTTTATTGAGAATCCACGTGGTAAAAGTATCAATATACATATATAAACATAGTATGCTGCAGAGAGGGACTGACTGTCCACCAAGCAAGATGGCCGCCGGACCTTCACACGGCGTGACGTCACAGAGTATTGGCTCCTCACATTCACATGTGCGATTTAGGCCAGTGCAAATTGTAACAGCAGGAATTTTCTGATTCCTGCTGTGGCTCTGGGTGGCTAGGTGCGGCCACCGGTCCCGTTCACTATAGTGTAATGACAGGTGGCTGGCAGCCACAGGTGTATGCTGCTATATGCAGTGGTGTATTTAGGTTTTGTGCTGCCCTAGGCAACACAAAAATCGGTGACCCCCCCCCCCCCCACCCACAGAGAGAGCCTGACAGTGACCATCAACACCCCTGCCCCACACCCGAGAGAGCCTTCCAGTACCACTGCCCACCATACACCAGCCACCATCGCCCACGGAGAGAGAGAAAGTCACTCACCTTCACAGCCCCAGACATCACCAGGAAGAGTCGGGCTATGCATACACCGTCATGAAACCCGCAGCCTCTCTCGGAACCCACCAGGCCCCCATGCTGCATGTGTCCCTTATTCCGTCCCTTCTTCCAAGGGGCAGTACTGCCCCCCTGAAAAATGCCGCCCTAGGGGCAATTGCCTTGTTTGCCTTGTGGTAAATACACCTCTGGCTATATACACACAAAGTCACTTCTCAGATCATTCAGGATGTCAATCTTGATCTGCACTTTACCGCCTTCTGATGTTTGAAGTTAACAATAACCCATCAACACAGACCCCGAAGAATGTGTTTTTTTTTTCTTTGTGTACCCATTGGAGAGATTTCACCTTACATTCTGCCCTGAAAGGAAGTGAAAGAAAATTTCCCGAACAGGGACACAGGAGGCAATACAAATCCGACAGGCTGTAACCCATGCTTTCTCAGCCTTGAAATACATTGCTGGTCTCAGAGAATCCCTGCTAAAATTGACTGTATCTACAACTCATAATACATTATGCTATGTTCAGTGGGAAGAATGCTCTTTATAGATAGCTAAAAAGATCAAAGGTGTCAATGGTTACTTATCAGAGAGGCAGAAATTGCTCATTTCTTAAAGTGGATTTCTCAGCCGTTTTTGTGTTTATTAAAAGTCAGCAGCTGCAAAAACTGTATCTGCTGACTTTTAACCACTTCATGTCCGGACACTTTTACCCGATTCCTGTCCAGGCCAATTTTCAGCTTTCAGCGCTTTGAATGACAATTGCACAGCCATGCAACACTACCCATATGAATTTTTTAGCATTTTTTGAGACAGATAAAACTTTATTTTGGTGGTATTTATTCACCACTGGGATTTTTATTTTTTTTTTCTATATAAATGAAAAAGCCCAAAAATTTTGAAAGTGTTTTTCTTATAAAATTTTGCAAAGAAATAATCTTTCTTCATAAATCTTGGCCAAAATGTATTCAATTATCTTTTAGTAAACAAAAATAACCCAAATTAGTTTATAACCAAAAATTATAATTTTTGAAAACATTTTTACATTTTTATTTTATTTTCTTACTATTTATCTTTTTTTTAAACATACTGTCACCCTAGCAGTACAGTGTCACCATGGGGACACTGTGCTACTTGTGGGGGGTGATGAAGATTTTTTATTTTTTTTTACACTGATTGCTTTTACACCCATAAGAGGCTGTAAAATCAATCATTTCTATTTCTCTCTGGCTGCATTCTTGCAGCCATTGAGAAATACTGTGTGAGCTGTGATTGGTCGCAGCTTGCCACATGGTACAAGGCTGTTGTGAATAGCCTTGTACCATGTGATCTCTGATCATTCACAGATTTCATTAGTAGTAACCAATGATGTCAGAAGGGACATCTTGTTTACTACTTTTCATGTGATCACTGATTGGCCAATCAGTGATCACATGATCGGCCAATCAGTGATCACATGATCGGGACCTCACACAGAGGTCCCGTACAGAGATCAGTGTTCTGCTGTGTCTGGAGGACACAGCGGGCACCGGATCGCGGTGCCATGCGCTCCCATGCAGCGCGCACAGGCCAAAATGCACTGCTCTCGTCTTGCCGTTTATATACATGGGCCGGATGGGAAGTGGTTAATAAACACACAGTTACCTGTTCCAGGGTCCAGCGATGTGCTCACCTGCACCATCCCTTCTCTCCCTCTTCTCTCCACGGCGCCAGCATCTCAACTGTCGGCAAAGATCCATTATCTCCTGCGCTCAAGGACTCAGATCAAACAGGCATTAGTGACAAGCAGCGTGTTGTGTATTCATCCACTGGTGATCAGAGGTTGTGCAGCTCTATCATGAAGCTGGGGAAGCTTAGTACAACTGTAGAGGAAGATGAAAGAAAGAGCGCACAAACCTTGCGCATTACCTCAATAAATAGTGACTAATTTTATTAATAAGGAAATATACTCACAAAATGATTATATAACAGGCATCAGTAACCATAATCCAAACAGGGTTACAGGTAAATCAAAAAGGGCACAGGTAGTACACATACATGCGGACACTCGGTGAGTGGGCCTTAATGCCGAGCAACCACTTGTATGCGGCCCTGTTAAAACCACTTACTGTGCTCAGAGTGGTAACTTGGCTCTTTTATCAAGCAGATGTTTAAAGCACTGACCATAACCCAGTAGCCCTGCTTTTACTGAAAGCCAAACAAACAGTTCCCACTCTATAATAAGTCTAAGGCTTCATGCACACTAACATTTGTTTTAAGATCCTAGAAGCTGTTATTAGCATTTTTTTTTCTGCTCCTAGAAACTAAATAGGGTCATCCATGCACACTACTTTAGGCTATTAGTGTTTTTTGAGCTTCCGTGTCTAGGAGCAGAAAAAAAATTGTAATTGTTTTTATAGAGTTTTTGGGAGTGTTTTTCCAGCAGAAAAAAAAAAGCAAAATGCTCCTAAATGCTACTAAAACACTCCTAACAGCTTTCTAGCTTTTTATTTTTCTTCCTACATGTACTGTAAAAACATTACTAAAATGCTGATGCTCTTAAATGCTTCTAAACACTACTAAAATGCTACTAAAAACTCTATTACCAGAGGTTTTTTTTCCAGCGTTTTTTGAGCTTAAAAAATTCTAGCATACATGGAGCCTTTAGGAACAGAAAGCTCTGTTTCATTTTTTGTAGCTCATGGATAATGTAAAGTTATGTACTTGGGGGCTAAGAATATGCATGCATCATACATACTAGGGGGGGAGTACAACTGGGGGAATCAATGGTGGAGAAGGATCTTGGAGTTCTGGTAGATCACAAGCTTAATAATGGAATGCAATGCCAAGCTGCTGTTTCTAAAGCGAGCAAAATCCTCTCTTGTATTAGAAGAGGTATAGAGTCCAGAGAGAGATATATCATATTACCCCTGTACAAATCATTAGTAATACCTCATCTGGAATATGCAGTTCAGTTTTGGGCACCAATTCACAAAAAGAACATTGGGGAACTGGAGAAAGTACAGAGAAGGGCAACCAAACTGATAAGAGGCATGGAGGAGCTCAGCTATGAGGAAAGACTAGAGGAACTGAATTTATTCTCTCTTGAGAAGAGGAGATTAAGGGGGGATATGATCAACATGTATAAATACATCAGTGGTTCATATAGTGAACTCGGTGTAGAGTTATTCACCCTGAGGTCATCACAGAGGACAAGGGGGCACTCTTTATATCTGGAGAAAAAGAAATTTAATCTCCAAGCACGGAAGGGTTTCTTAACAGTAAGAGCTGTGAAAATGTGGAATAGACTCCCTCAAGAGTTGGTTCTGGCCAGCTCAGTGGATTGCTTTAAAAGTTGATCCAGGGAATATCCGACTGCCTCTCGGGGGATCAGGAAGGAATTTTTTTCCCCTGCAGGAGCAAATTGAATTATGTTTTGCTGTTTCTTTTTTGTCTTCATCTGGATCAACTGTGGGCATAGGATAACTTTTTTTTTTTTAATGGTTGAACTAGATGGACTTTTGTCTTTTTTCAGCCAGACTAACTATGTAACTATGCTAATTATAATGTAAAAATCTTGTGAAACTTAACCCTGTTCACATAGGCATTAAAAGGGAGTGCTTGACACACATTCCTGATAGTCAGCAAGCACCCAATGACTCTGGGACACAAGGGTGGCTGACAGTATACCTATGCTCAGTGCACCACCCTATCAGGTGTGTTTCAAAGATGCTGCCCATGCAGTACCTACTGTATGTAAAAAGGCCATTGATATTTGAAACATGGATAAATAGCGATGCATGGATGACAGGCTCACTTTAAGCACAGGCTTTTTTTGTTTGTACTCTGTAAAAAGGGCTGGCCTTTGCTGAAAAGAAATTGCATCAAGCTGATAGTCTTTGTTTGAAGAGTCATTCTGTTGGTAAGTAACAATGTTCTACACTTTAAGAGGGAACAATCTTTCTTTCACATTTTAGCGCACTACAGACATAATAGGGAAAATTATATCCTTTCAATGATTTGTGCCTCTACGAGGCAAAATCAAAGAAAAAACAAAAACTGATGGATAGCATACAAACTCTCCTGTAATCAGAGCATGTATCATATAAGAAATCGGGTTAATTGCTAATATTGTTAAAGTCCAACTCCAGCCATAACATTTTATTTGGTTTAGATGGAGTGTGGAAGGAATGGAGCAGAGTTTCTCCACCAGAGGTTGCTAAGGGTTCCTTAAAGCGGAGTTCCACCCAAAAGTGGAAGCTCCGCTTGTTTGCCCCCCCCTCCACTGCCACATTTGGCACCTTTTGGGGGGGGGTGGGTACATGGTTTTGACAGGTACCCACTCCCACTTCTGGCTCAGTTCGCTGCAGCAAAGTGAGCCAGACATTTGGCCCCGCCTTCCTTCCGCAGTCTCCTGGGAACCTTCAAAAGTCCCAGAAGACTGCCGGACCAATCAGGAAGCACCACGCGACTTGCGTATGCGCAGTGATATTGGCTGTGAAGCCGAAAGCTGTCACAGCCTGGTGCCGACAGTTAAGAGGAAGATGAAAGAGAGCGCACAAACCTTGCGCATTACCTCAATAAATAGTGACTAATTTTATTAATAAGGAAATATACTCACAAAATGATTGTATAACAGGCATCAGTAACCATAATCCAAACAGGGTTACAGGTAAATCAAAAAGGGGGGGGGGTATGAAGGCTAACGCATTTCGAAGGGTGCTCCCTTCTTCATCAGAGCTGGGTTTGGCAGATAGAAACTTCAGTATGGCAGAATTCCCATGGCAAGGAGATATTCAGCCACTGAGTGTCAGTATTACAGCAGTTCAGCCTGTTTACTAAACACAATTATGACAAATCACGGCTTGAACTATCTTGCTTTGCATGTAATGAGTCTATCTCATATATTAGTCTCACCTTTTAAGTTGCATTACTGAAATAAATGAACTTTTGCACGATATTCAAATTTTTCGAGTTTCACCTATATGATGTAAGTTGCTAAACAAGTAGATCCAAGTCGATCCAAGTAGATCCAATAGGAAGTTATGAAATTAACCACATGAGCTCTGGAACGTTTTACCCCTTTCATGACCCGGGCATTTTTTGCTATTTGGCACTGCGCTACTTTAACTGGCAATTGCGCGGTCATTGAACACTGTACCCAAATGACATTTTTAGCATCTTTTTAAACACAAATAGAGCTTTCTGCTGGTGGTGTTTGCTCAACACTGGGTTTTTTATTTTTATCATATAAATGAAAAAAAAAAAACATTTTAGAAAAAAAAGTGATATTTTCTACTTTCTGTTATAAAACATATCCAATTTAAAAAAATGTATAAAAAGTTAAATTTCTTTATAAATGTAGGCCAAAATATATTCTGCTGCATATTTTTGGGTAAAAAAAATCCCAATAGGTATAAATTAATTGGTTTGTTCGAAAGTTATAGCGTCTACAAACTATATTATGCATACTGGAATTAAGCAGCTATGACGCTATATTGGTAACAGTGGTGATAAGCAACCTATAGTGGGACTGTGATATTGTGGCGGGCAATCTGGCACTAGCTGACACTGGGTAGGAGGTATGCTGACTGACACTGACATCAATTGTGACACTAATACAGTGATCAGTGCTAATACTGTACATTGACACTGGCTGGGAAGGAGTTAACATGTAATGAAAATCAAGGGTTTAGTTGTATGCCTAACAATGTGCAATGTGTGCTGCTGTATAAATGTATACATATACTGTATGTGTATGTTTGTATATATGATAAGTGTTCAGTATATTCTGTCTATCCATCCCTTAAATGGGCCGGCAGTCATCTTCTCTTGTGGAGGGGAGCAAAATGGCAATCCCTCTAATGTGATCTTAAAGTCCAATCAGAGGAATATATTACTGATGTATCATGCATTTGACAGGGATGGTGGAAACCCTTACCTATATCTGAGCTGAGTTTATGTTTTGTGATCACCAGTGCATACAGGAGATGAGCTTGAACAGAAAAAAAACGCATGACCTACATAAACACATCTAAAAACGCTTAGGCATGTTTAGCTCTTGAGTGTTCTTTCATTCCAGTGGCCAGAATAAATTAATATTCTGTCCAGTGGAATCCTTAAATGTTTGATGTGACTGAATATCTGTGCAAAATGTGGATTTGGGAGCATTTTTTAAACAGCTTTTTTCCTGCTAGGAAAAATTGCGTTCAGTGGAGCTAAGCAAACTCCCCATGTGCATGAGGCCTAAAGCAGTTTTATGTGATGAATGTTCTACCTGCTTCTGTTTTTTATGGCCCCTTGGAAAACCATTTGGAGGATGTGAAAACGGGAAAAAAGCATGCATGACTTTATTCTTAAAGTGATTCTAAAAGGCTTATTTTTTTAAAGATAAAATAATAAACATGTCTATACATTTTTCAGTGTTTTTACAGCTAATAAACTCCTAGAAACCCACCAGTTCTGGGTTTTTTTCCCAGCCAAAATACATCCCTGCCAAAAAACACTGATTACAGTCTATGTGTGCATGGACACATAGGATAACATGCTGGAGAGTTTACTGGATGTAGAAAAAAATGCCAAAAGACAAAAACGGCAGCTGTAAAAACGTCCAGTATGCATGAGGACTTAGGGTTTGGCACTGGCAGGATTACTACTGCCAGGATATGGCATTTCGGCGGGGGTGTCTCTATATAGTTTTTAACCTCCCTAGCGGTATGATTATTTCAGATTTTTGGTGCTGAAAGCGGTACCATTATTTTGCATGGAAATATGTAGTTTTTTTATTGTAGGCTGTAATATTTAGGAATAACTCACTGAAATCTGTCCAAACAAGAGTCTATTAAACATCCCGGGTACGATAAAATTTAAAATACAAAATCATAAATTATAATTTAATAAATAATCATAAAAAATAATATAATAATAATACATTTAATTCAATAATATATTCAAACCAAAAACACTGAAATTTTAAATATAGCGCCACGTTCACACATCACTGAGCAAAGTCGCAAAATCGTTTTCAGTGTCTAATGACGAATTTCCCGACGAATCATTATCACTCAATTCTGCAAGTGGTTCTGATTTACTATCGTTGTTCTCTAGCTGATCTAAACCCGCTTTTGACCTAAAGAAACGCTTTTTGGACGCCGTGGACTTTTCTAAGTTTCCAGGCAGAAAGAACAGTCAAAATGCAGACAGGGGACAGGACAAAGCAGTAGGGACAAAATGTATGTGAAATGGGTTGAAACAGCAATGTTTTACTATGTAAAATTTGTTTTGAAAAAAATGACATTTTTAAAAATTTTTCGGCTGGAGGAGATGGCCGGGGACGCTGCAGGGGATGCATCGCGGGAGCGAAGGACAAGGTAAGCTCTGCAGGGACTCCCTATGCAGCGCCGCATGGTAAGCTCAAGTGTAGCTCCGGGTTACCGCTTTTGGTACTGACATTTTACCCCGAGTTACACTTGGGAATACCGCCAGGGACGTGAAGCTGCAGTGTGCACGAGGCCTTAAAAGTTACTGAGTTGAACCTGCACAGGTGCTGCTTTGTGCATGTAGGTACCTTTATGAATAAGTGCTGCACAAGTAAAGATTTGCTGGGGATCTTATACCCAGAAAAGCTACAATGTGTTTTTATGTAGAAGGTACAGTACCTATTTTGTCTTATGAATATATACAACTATGCATTCTTGCAAGACATATGGAAGCATGCACGCAGTCTCATCATAGAACATACTGTGTGTGATTTATTCCCTTTATTTTTTTCCTAAATCTTTGTATTAAGGTTTTAGTAATAAAAGTTACAAAGAATAGAAAGCAAAACATAACAAGGCAATGGGGTAGATTTACTAAAACTGGGGCACTCAGAATCTGATCTGGTGCAGCTGTACCCAATCAGATTCTAACTTCAGCTTGTTCAGTTAAGCTTTGGCAATAAAACCTGGAAGCTGATTGGTTTCTGTGCTGAGTTGCACCAGATTTTGCACTCTCCAGTTTTAGTAAATCAACCCAATGCATTCTTGTATATTGTGCTTCACTCATAAACACACCCACCCAATGTTTGGCATATAAGGTGGTATCAAGAAGGGGGCCCGATATCTGAACCTTAGGGATACGAGGAGACACTTTTTTTGTGGTCATGTTAAACATGTGTTCTGAGCTGAGGGGTTAGTGATAAACTCTGCCCAACAGCAGAGGATGGTCTATGAGCAGATTCAATAGTGCACTAGTATAAAGAGGGTATACTCTAATGGTTCACCTAAATGAGCACCTAACTGCAGTTTATGTTCCCCTTATATATAACCCCACATGTATTATTGTATTGTTACTGTGCTGTCTCGTGTACTGTCTCCCATTATAATGTACAGCGCTGAGCAAACTGTTGGCGCTATATAAATACTGTATAATAATAATAATATTCTCTGCTGGGTTCACAGCTGAGCAGTAGTTAGTTGTGCACCCAACCATCTATGACATAGCTGTATCTGAGGGCTGTAGCCATGGGGACCATATTTTATGGAATTTATCTGACAATCCTACTGTTCTAGGCTTCTTTTTAAAAAGGTAAAACAGAATTAACTAAGGATTTCCAATGCTCCAAAGGTGAAGGAGTTGGGGACCTCTAAAGTAGCACAATGGCCTTTCTTGCATAGAATAGTAAAAAGCCAGGTAAGATCCTGGTCAATTTCCGTAAAGCAGGGTGTTCCACCAGACCTAAGAAACAAACCCGCAGATCCTGAGGGATTGGGATGGCAGTTAAAGATGTGATATATTGTAATATTTGACTCCTGTAGCCATGAAGTTAATGCCTAAAAAATATGGATAAAGTCTGCTGATGTATATGGCAGTAACATATTCCAATAGTAGCTGGAAGAAGTGGTTGAAAATCTTCCCTTGTCCAAAGTTACAATATCCTGACACAAGTTCTCCTGACACTTAAAAGGTTAGTTCACCGTAACCAGAAAATTGACTATTCAGGTAAGGGTGCCTTAGATGAAAACAAACTGTGCAGCTTTGACTCAAATCGCATTATGTGTTTGCTATAGGAGTAGACCATTATGTATCCACCAAACTCTGGTTGAAAAACTCCCAGGGATGGTATCGTCCCATCCTGCTTTTTTTGCTAGGACATTGCTAAGACACTCACCATCACAGGAGTGAGCTATTAACACCCCGCACGTGTGTGGTCCACTATCTAATTGGTGGCAGCATTGCTGAGGTTTAGTGTTACATAATCACCTACCTTGTTTGTTACATGTATTCCCAGGTATGTGATTTTGGTCACCCATTGAAGGGACAGGGTTGTATTTTCTTGTGCAATAGGCTGGAGAAAACTCTTTCACTATGGAGAGGGCTAAATTTTTAGGGATAGACCTGGATACCGGAAGAAAAGGAGCATATTGTCTGCGTGTAAAGCAACTTCCTCTTTCAGTTTATCTACCCAGAGACCCCGCACCTGAGGGATAGATTGAAATGCTCCTGCTATGGGCTCCATCATCCAAGCAAAAATAGTGGGTGACGGGGGGAATCGTTGTTGCTTACCTCTCCTCATGTCTAATGGCTCTGAGACATACATTCTGTTTTAATGGAGGTCTGATCGCTCCAGTATAGACAGTCAATTTAGTAAATAAGAGGTAAAAGTCCATTCTTTGCAGGACCAGATGCGTGTAGTAGCATATTTCACAATGTCATACTACAATTGTTGCTGTATATTTTTTTTGCAACTCCCTGTATTATCCTTGACTGTGATTTGCAGATATGATCAGTCGTGCATTAGGACCAGAGTTTGGTGGCAGCATTGGTATCATGTTCTTTCTGGCTAATGTTTGTGGAAGTGCTTTATATATTCTAGGTCTGGTGGAAACCGTTGTGGCCATGTTTGGAATACCACCAGGTAAGAAACAAAGGTAATGTGGGGTTTTGAAGGTACAAATACACTTACTTGATATGTGTGTGGGATATGTAATCTAGAAGTTGTGGTGTTACAGGTTTGAAAAATATGTGCTTATTATGTAAGAAGAAGCATCATGACTAAATATTCTAAACCAAGCTGGTGTCCCCTATGTTTTCTATGATGTTATCCCATTGGAGGGTTCAGAGTGAATTTGCAGTTTGCAGTTCATACTGAATCATGGGTATTTTAAGCAAAGTGAGCATGCTTTGTGACAGTAAAGCAACTTCTCATTCACACATTAAGGTTCATAATATGCAGACATGAAAATAAATTATTGGAAGTTAAGGTTACAAGACTTTAAAAACAAAACCAGAGAATGCCCTACTGACCAATTTCCTCTTTTAACCACACCCACAAAAATGGCGACTAAACAATGGCACATTCAACTATCAAATACACCTGAAACTGGGACCTTTCTCTAACAAACAGAAGGATGGTAAATATGTTGAAAGTAAAACTATACAGTATACAGCCGTGAAACACTTATGGTAACAAATTCAACTGTTTGCTGTCATTGTTCATACATGTTGTACACATTCTCTGTACAATCTCCATGTAATGTGAGGACCTACCTATACAATCCATTCAATTTATATCCAATTAGACAGGCAATAGTACTACAAAGTTGTTGGTAGATCTAAATAAGATTGTTAAATCAGATTGTAATGTGTGTGTGTGTGGCTAGCTTAAAGTGCTTCTAAAGGTTTTTATTCTCTGCATTAGGTAAAAAGCCTTCTGTGTGCAACCCCCCTCCAAACTAACCCGAGCCTGATCTCGATCCAGCGATTGTGCATGAGAGCAGCAGCTCTCTCCACTGTTTCCCTCCTCATGGATTCAGAGACAGCAGCAAGAGCCGTTGGTTCTCACTGCTGTCAATCACAGCCAGTGAGAAAGGAGCTGGGGGCAGGGACAAGCGGCTTGCTATGGGAGCACACATTGGGGTGGGGGGAGGAGACAGGAGCTCCAGCAGGGGACCCCAGAAGTGGAAGATTGGGGCTGCCCTGTGCAAAATCATTGCACAGAGCAGGTAACTATGACATGTTTTAAAAAAAACTTTACCAGTTACTATCAGCGACATGCGGGAGGGGTGGTAGTTACCCATTTATTCAGCAGCTAGTTCTATTAATCACAGGGTTACAGCAGTACAGGAAGTACAGTATCAGAATTCTACAAAATCCAAAGTTTTGTACCAGCTTCTTCCCCACTTAAATATTTTTGAGAGTTTTTTGCTCTCTGATTTACTCTCTGTGTGTACTGGTGGCTGATTTCCCTCACTTTAGAAAGATATCCTCTCTTTTCCTGTTGGGTCAACAGGGCAGGAAGTGACGGGAAATCTCCCTAACAAAGCACAGGTGGCAAAAAATGGCCTTCCCCTATTCTAAACAAAATGGAAAAAAAGTGTTGTCTTTAGGTAAACTTTCACTAATTTCAACTGTAGCTTGAAAAAAATGTTTTGCTATACATCCGCTGTAAGTGTACATTTTATTTTGCATCCCAGGAGACATGGGACTGTGTAGGGATTTCCATCAAGTACCACTGTTAGGGTGCAGTGCACAACTCTAGGCAACCTGAATAATGCCTAGGTAATGCCCATCACTAACTTAGCTTAAAGCATAAGCCAATTAAAAAGCCCAAAAATTTCCACCATTCTGCGATAGAGGGTAGACACAAGGTTATGAATTGGAAAAAGGAAAGCATAAATTTAACCATGTTTCTAGGAAGACATATGTTATTTTATCTAGCTAGTTTTCAGAACCCCAGTCTTTAGAGAGAATTTTATACCTATACATATTTATTAATTTCAGAAATAAATACTCCTTTTTAGTTTTAATGCATACAGCATGCTATCCGTTCAGTTTTCCTGCAACATGAATGGTATAATGATTGGCCTAAAGGACTGTTAAAAATCTCATTGTTCTATGGTAGCAGGAACCCTTGCCCAGAATATGATTTTCGAACATGTTGCTATTCCCTTAGGGACGGCAAGGGTTTCATACTTGGAGAGATGAAACAAGTCTGATGTTCTGTATAATTCGGAGCTTGATCAGACATTTCCCATCTCCCAGCTCACTCTTTCTCTTGTTGCCAGCTCCTTTTACTGGGCCCCTGATGCTCTTCAATTTGCATGAGCAGGAAAGTCTCCCTGAAGTGAAATTTGAAAAGTTGCTAGCGCTGCCTGTGCTCATCAGTGATTCCTCTGCCTTGATGAAGACGCATGAGATAAACACACTCTCACTGCCTCTTTTCCCCCAAGACACGAGTACAGAGAGCTCTGATCTGCTCCTGGAAATCACGGCTCGCTGTCCCTTCTTAAAAAATGTTGTTTACTCCTAATTTTCCACTCATTTCACGCCAATCTAGCTGTGGACGCTCGCAATCATGAATACGATACTGAGAAGGAAGCAGCAACAACCCTATGGCTCTCAGAATGAGCACTGTAAATTAACCCATTTCTCACCAACACCACAGTAGTGTGCTATCCTCCATAAAGCTGGTCACACCTCACAATCTGATGGTACAACCTACTCTTTCTTCAAATGTATCTAGACTACTCATAATTACATAACCCAGCAACCTTTGTTCCCATATGGCAGCCCAGCTTTCAGGTTTGCACCTTTTCAATGCACATCGTTGGCTTTCTATCAATGTACAGTATGTTTAAAAATTGATCTTATATAGTAGCTCTTTATGGACATTGACAGCATCTTCTTGTTCTACTGTCAGTCCAAGGATTAGAAGACTGAAACTGTCCAAGGAACTTTATTAGTTAAAAATACCAGCACTTGTGTTTACAAGCACCCTTTAGGGATTGGGCATAGTCTAGAAGCACCTTTACACTGCTACTACAGAAGTGCAGGTCTGTGTATTACTGAACTTATGGTCATCATTATGAAATACATGCCCTTATGGTTGTGTGTGCACCTTCATGTATACAAAGACCTGTTAGGTTTTCAATTACAAGTCATGGTTTAATCTGCTTACACTAAACGCACTCGTTTCTGCCTAATAACAAATCAATGAAGCAAATGTGTAGACTGGTATCTACAAAAGAGAATGACTCTGTAGATATAACACTGCCACAGCTGGAGGAGGAAAGTACGATTCATTGAAAGACAAATCACAAACACACTTGCAAAGGGACAGCTCGTGGTAAATACTGTAAGAATTTAAGTTTGGATTTTTTTGCAAAGACTTTCCTACTAAATTACTCCTAGGAAAGACAAGTAGTTGAGTTATAAAACTAGAGCAAAAATGGAACTGTCATGCAGAGAAATCACATTTTGTGTTTCCTTTGAAAGATTTCATCTCTAATAAATTTCTAGTAACATGATTGGTTACAGTAGGCAACAGCTTCATATTGCTTCATTTTTTAGAAAGGCTTGAAGGCTTTAGCAAAAATTGTTTGATGAACATATATGGTGGAAATTGTTTGTTTTTGGCAGGTTTTGTTATCAGTTGCCTAACTGATGTTGATGTGAACTTCTGGCCATCTAATCCATAGTAATCTGGCTATGGGGCTTTAATGCACATACCTCCCAGTGCCTACATGCTTTCTGATTTTATTCAAATAGTGTCCCTGTGTCCTAAAAATCAACAGTGTTTTAACGCAGGAGACAAAGACCGTGGCTTTTATTGTCCAATATGGAGATGAAGGAAAAGGGAAAGATTGGCCTCAGCACAGCCATAACAGTTGTGGTCTTTGTTGTTTGTGATAAAACACTACTGATTTTTTGGTTTGTGACACTCTTTTAATAAAATAATTTATGTAGAGGTGCTTGCATTAGATATGTATATGCTGCTAGATTACTATCAATTAGAAGTCAACATTATATATTTTATTTGTGACTTGATCTCATAGATCTGGTGAACATTAACTGAAATTGGTTGTATTTCCAGGACAAGATGTAAAAAGTGGACTTCATGTTTTGCCACAGAGCTATTGGTATGAACTTCTCTATGGTACAGTTCTACTCCTCATCTGCCTCGTTGTCTGTCTGGTTGGTGCTAGCATCTACGCTAAAGCTACTTTTCTCATCTTCATTGTGGTCATGGTTGTCCTGATCGTTGTCTTTATCAGCTTTTTTGCTGTGAAGGAGAAGGTTGTTCCAATTATTACCACAGATGGAAATATTACCCATATCTTAAATGGAACATTTACTGGCTTAAAGCTTTCCACACTCAAGGACAATGTCTACCGTAAGTACCTTTTTCTTTTAACAAACATAAAGCATTAAATAATCTCTCTTCTAGAATAGGTTTCCCAGTTGCCAATTTATTAAAGCCAGTATTAACTGAGTGCCTTCAGGACTACTTGTATACGGCATGAATCACATAAAGCTAGCCAGATCTATGAGATGGAAGGAATGAGAAGATCCAGACCCTGAAATAGCTTTTTGGAGATTTTTTTTCAACAATATGATCTTCGATTTAGGTAAATGTGTATGTTTTGGATTGAAAAGATCCCTCTGCCAACCTTATTGTGATCAATCAATTATGAATAATTGATCTCTCCTTCAAAATTAGTTTGCTAGGTGGTCAACAACAGTCAAATTCTTAAGCAAAAGAGTGCCACATCCCTATAGAAATATCAAAATACAAGAATATTGTGGAATGGGACTTCTGAGGCACAACATTTTACATTAAAGCACAATTTTTTTATTGTAATAAACACTCATTGAAATATTAGTTTTGTTACATAAAATACCATCATTACATAGAAAACATTACAGCAACAGAATACAAAATTGCAAAATCATTTTAACAACACAGTGTATCATATCCAAAGTTGATAGTTCTTTGTGACCCGACTTTCTAATACAAATTAAACGTATTTACTTAAGTCAAAAAGTGTATTACAGCATCCGGCATCTTGCACCTTAGATATTCCCAGACTTTGTGGCATTCCCAGATTGTGCCAAGAATGGGAGGACAGGCACCCAGAGTGAGGACCTAAATGTGAACCCCTCAGAGACTAGACCCCTCACACATCCCTTCCCTACCATCATGGAAAAAGGTTGCAATAATATTTGCCTAAATACATATAGGGCTCTCAGTGCTCCAAGATTGCCTAGATTGTAGGTGGTTATCAGCTGGACCCAGCTTGATCATCTAGTACTGCATTTGGACAAAGTTTCCAGCTAGCACATACCTCCAATTAGCACATTCCAGGGGTGAGCTGTGCTCTAGTATCCTAATCAGCCTAGAGACTTTGTTCATAACCAAATTCCATTGGATAGTCATATGTGTACATGAATGCCACTGTAGTACAGATGCATTCGGTGACCACTGGAAAAATAGAAAAGAGGACTGAAGCGTTTCGAGACCTTGCTTCTTCTTCAGACTTGGCCCTGATGAAGAGGCAAGGCCTCGAAAATGCATCAGACAGTTGGATCCTTGTATATTCCACGTGGGTTGGAACTTGCAGTTGTATTGTGATCAGCTGAGATACACCTGTTGGTTTGTAAGCCTAATACTTAGCACGTTTTTACTAAGTCAAGTTGTGAGGATAAAGCACTAGGCTGGTGCGCCCTTCTTCCTATTTTTCCAGTGTTCTCAGACGTCTCCAGTCTTGAGTGGGCAGCAAGGTGAGACATGTCCAGCAGATCCAAGAGTGAAATCTAGCCAATTATTTTTTAGTTATTTTTTGGGGTACGCTACCAAGCAAAGGAGACTGTGTGGATTTATTCACTTTAGGTGTGGTATTAGGTGAGCGGTAGGAAATGTTCAGCAAATAAGAGGATGTATCTGTTTAACTAGTACTAGCTCTGTAGCTGGTAAATAAGGCTGATTTTGTTTATGAAATGGATTCTTGAACAAGAAGGGTGAGTTTGGTGCCTTGATAAGTGTGACTGGAGTATTTTGTGTCCAATTCCTGTGTATTCCATTTATATATCCACATTTGATTAAATGCTTTGAACCACAAAGCGGTATCTGAACCATCTCGAGCCTCTGTATGGCATTTGAGGAACAAAGAGCTAAATCTCATTTCCCTGATGAATCTTACATTATGACAGAGTAAAGGTCAAAAGAAAATGAAATTAAAGGAGTCCACTGAGAGAGTCTGGCATGGAATGGAAAGATTCTGTAATCATCAATTTGTTAGAGAAAAAGGCTGATATCACTCATAGTGCAAGATAACTTGACCTGTAGCATGAGAACATTTGTAGCAACAAAATAAGCATACTGCAGGCAATATATTGCACTTGCTTTCAGCTTTTCTCTTCTTTTATTTCGTAAGGCAGCACAAAGAGCGATGATGATGTGAAAAGTGCAGTAGCCCATAGTATCCAGATATTAGAAGTTTTATAATTGAAAGATTATTTTTGATTGGTTGATGTGGATCACAGTGCTTTGCACATCAACATTGCTCTTGTGCTGCCTTGTTGAATAAAGCCGTGGGTCATGACACAGTAGCTTGCAACCACTTTGCAAGAAAAACACAGAACATTTTCATATTGATATTGTGGGTGGTAGAAAATGTCCTCATGTCTCAAATACAAATTATTGTTATTATAGCTGCCTGTGGTGATTACTTGCAATATTTTACAATAAAGAGTACTAACTTCTAAGTAGAATCACTCCTAGCAACCCAACAAGATTGCTATGGGCTACTGCTTTTAAAATGAGCACTCATCCTGTTCATAATTTTGTCAGCATGAAGGTTCTAGAATGTTCTTTTGCATTCCCATATGGAAGAAAAATATATTTTAAAAATATTCTTCCCAGATATATTGCCATATATATGAAATGCTACAATTTTGGCCATATTCAATATATTTCAAAATATATTTCAATATATATATATATATATATATATATATATATATAAGCATGTTGAAATGCGTTTTTATTACAAAATATATTAAAAATATAAATACATTTCAAATATACTGTCTTTAAAAATACAAATCTTCATTTTTGGAAAACATTTGCAAATATATGTAAAAATATATGTTAAAATTACTTTTTTATATGTTAAAAAAAATATGAAAAATATATTTTAAAAAGTTATTTAAACATACATTTTTACATATATTTGTAAATGCATTCCAAAAATGTAGATTTGTATTTTTAAAGACATACATTATATTTGAAATGTATTTTTAAAAATATTTTTCATATATTTTGTAATAAAAACGCATTTCAACATGCAGTATATATGTATATATATATATATATATATATCAGGGGCGGACTGACCATTCGAGCACTCGGCACTGCCCGAGGGCCCAGGGTCAGTAGGGGGCCCCATGAAATGCCCCTGGTACCTTTTTTAGAGGCTTTTTTTGAGTCTGGGCAAGGACACAGGGGCCCCATGATCCCCTATTGCCCGGGGGCCCCATGAGTTGTCAGTCCGCCCCTGATATATATATATATATATTTTTAAATATATTGAATATGGCCAACATTGTAGCATTTTAAATATATGGTAATATATTTGGGAAGAATATTTTTGAAATATATTTCAAATATATTTTTCTTTCATGTGGGTTGGAAGCTCATGTTCTTGATTTTAAGTAGTGCTCTATATGTGGACGCTACTGTAGAAATAAGGAGGTCATCACAGCATGACATAAGCACCCTGACACAGGAATGTGGGTGTTGTGATATGTGGACCAAATACCATTGAAAGCTCTTAGATTTGAGTAACAGCTATGGAGTTTGAGAGCTGTGCAGATCAATTGCCTGTTCAATATCAACTTGCAGCATGAACGACCAGCTTAATTAAAATGCACATCACTAGCTGTGTGTGGACTCTCATGCTTAAAGCCCATATTTTACTTAGCGTTGGTCTTATTAATGGATAGTTGGAGCTAGAGATGTACTGTTCAAAGCCTTTTATTCAGATAAAACCCCCTCATTTCTTATAGTATGGTATTGATTCAATTATAACTCCAAACGGAACATGGGGTCTAGTGCGATGTTCATTATTTGCATACATGTTTGCTAGAATAAAGAAAAACATGTGAATACATCCTTGCGGGTTTGGAAATGTTACCATCCATATTTGTAGTAACTTGGTACAATAGCTTTTTTTGGCTTGTGAAAATAGGTGTGCTTTTTATTTCAGAGTAGCACCATATGCCAAACAGTTTCAGCACATGAATTTCAGACACCAGTAAAGTGTACAGACTGAATTTTTATTGTTGTATCTGCTAGAGACACTAAACAAATGTTATGTTTCAGTAAAAGTGCATGTAAGCCCTAACAATGAATCTTATTTCCTCTCATTTGGTCTGTTAAGTATACCATTTACTGTTTTATTATATCTCTTTAATAAGTGCAAATTCTGCCAGACAACCTGGTGAGCTGATTTTTTGTTATGGAGAAGAGGAAAGTCCTAGAGTAACAACACTACTCCTCCATAGATACAGTATGGTGAGTGAGCGTTGTCACCCTAGGACAGGGGTCTCCAAACTTTCTAAACAAAGGGCTAGTCTATTGTCCTTCAGACTTTAAGAGGGCTGGACTGTGGCCAGCAGGAGTCTAAATTTTCTGGGCATTTGTAAACATTGCCTCTCACTGGTATCATTGAGAGGAATAGTGCCCTATGTGTTGGTGTCAGTTGGAGAAATGGTGCCCCATTGTTGATGTCAGTTGGAAGAATAGTGTTTCGTATTAGTCAGAGGAATAGTGCCCCAAGGGCCAGATAAAGGCATGCCAGGGGCCGCAGGTTGTGGACCACTTCCCTAGGTCATGAATTGTGTAACTGGCAGGATTACCAGGTGAAAATAAAATTTAAAAAACCTGAAAAAAACAAAGCAACCATCATATCTGATGGATGATAAACTGCAGTATATTCATTTTGTTTTTTTGGGGGGGTTTAGATATGCTATAAAGATGAATTCTAGGCTAAACCATTTTGCACCATTATACAGGATCATGTATAATAGCTACAGCGCGGCTTTTCAGTTCTGGGAGGACGTCCATGGGGACCCCCTGGGGCGTGCATCGGGCACACTCTGGATCTGATGTGTTCTTTTGGGGACAGTTGATCACAGATCTTGGTAAAGGGTCAACCACAGCAGCCCTTTACCAGCTTTGTAAACAGACTTGCTGGTTATCGATACGCTGCCTCTGTGTGAGGGAAGGAGAGCCGATAACCAGCAAGTCTGACAGGGCACAGTGAGTACATTGTTTACATAGATAATCAGGACACTGATCATTGGTTCCCTAATTATCAGTGCAGCCTCTATCAGTGCTAATCAGTGCCCATCGGTGCAGATTATCAGTGCAAATTATCATTGCAGATTATCAGTGTTGCCTCATCAGTGCAGCTTATCAGTGCCCATCAGTGCAGCCTCATCTGTGCCCATCAGTACAGCCTCATCAGTGTCCATCAGTGCCCATCAGTGCAGCCTCATCAGTGTCCATCAGTGCCCATCAGTGCAGCCTCATCAATGTCCATCAGTGCAGCCTCACCAGCGTACATTAGTGCAGCCTCATTAGCGCACATCGGTGAAGAAGAACATTTTCTTATTTTCAAAATTTTATAACAGAAACTAAGGAAAACTTCTTTTTTTTTTTAATTTTCGGTCTTTTTTTGTTTGGCAAAAAATAACAAAAACCCAGTGGTGATTAACCACTTGCCTACTGGGCACTTATACCCCTTTCTACCCAGGGCAATGTTCAGCTTTCAGCGCTGTTGCACTTTGAATGACAATTGTGCGGTCATGCAACACTCTACCCATATGAAATGTTTATCATTTTTTTCACACAAATAGAGCTTTCTTTTGGTGGCATTTAATCGTTGCTGGGTGTTTTATTTTTTGCGCTATAAACAAAAAAAATGTGAAAAAAAGTTTTTCTTTGTTTCTATTATAAAATTTTGCAAACAGGTATTTTTTCTCCTTCACTGATTTGCATTGATAAGGCTGCACTGATGAGCATTGATAGGCAGCACTGATGGGCATTGATAGGCAGCACTGATGGGCACAGATAGGCAGCACTGATGGGCACTGATAAGAAGCACTGATGAGGTGGCACTGATATGCAGCAATGATGGGCACTGATAGGTGGCATTGATGGGAACTGATGGGTGGCACTGACTGATGGCATTGACTGACGCAACTGCTGGGCACTGACTGGTGGAACTGCTGGGCACTGATGGGTGGCACTGATGGGGGCACTGGTGGGTGACACTGCTGGGCACAGATGGGTGGCACTGCTGGGCACAGGTAAGCACAGGTTGGTGGCACTGCATGGCACTTATGGGTGGCACTGCTGGGTACAGGTGAGTGGCTGGTGGGTGGCACTGCTGGGCACAGATGGGTGGCACTGCTGGGCACAGGTAAGCACAGGTGGGTGGCACTGCATGGCACTTATGGGTGGCACTGCTGGGTACAGGTGAGTGGCACTGGTGGGTGGCATTGCTGGGCACTGATCATCAGTGCCCTGATGATCAGTGCCGATCTGTTTTCTGACAATTGCCGGTTATCGACAGTACTTTCCTCACGCTGTGACAGTGTGAAGAAAGTGCAGCTGACAACTGGCAACTGCATTTACCTGGTGATCTGCTGTGTCATTGGACACAGCTGATCATGTGGTAAAAGGCTGCTGTGATTGGCCTTTTACCACATCACGTGATCAGCGATCATGGAGATCGCCGGGTGCGTGCCACTGGGGGCACACTGGAGGGTGTGTTCTGGGAGGACAGCATATGACGCCCTCCCAGAACTGGACAACCGCGCTGTAGCCATCATTTGGCTATAGCCCGGTTGTCAAGTTAAATACCACCAAAAGAAAGCTCTATCTGTCTCAACAAATGATAAACATTTATTTGGGTACAGCATTGCATGACTGCGTACTTGTCATTCAAAGTGTGGCCATGCTGAAATCTGAAAATTGCCCTGGGCAGGAAGGGGGTGAAAGTGCCCGGTATTGATTAACTGCTGCAGTAAAGACATGTAATCTTAAAGAACATTAAAAAAAAATATTTTCTAGTGAAAGTCTACTTTTATATTTATTGCAGGGATTGGATAGGGCAAAGGATGTAAATGAGTGGTGAAAGTTATGAACAGGTTGAAGAAGGCCCTCTATCACCACTTCTATTTCTACTCATAGCTAATGTCACATGCACAGAAAAACAAGACCCTCCTGCTTTTCAGAATTGGAAATTAATGTGGCACTAAAACTATGGAAACAATTGTAAAGCCCTACCCTCCCATTGTACGTGTTTTGGAGTAGCATTTTGAGATATGAATGTGCTTATAGTGGGGTTAATTGAAACCATAATAAACAGCATCAGCATTCATTGAACAGATACAACAGGGACCTACTTTAGGCAGCCCATAGATATAGGAGAACAATTTTTAGCCAGATCAGGTGACAGTCTAGTGTCTGTAGCACAAAACACTAGCTCTGGAAGAACATTGATAAGACAGATTATAGTTCTGATCACTATTATTGTCCTTTGAAATAAGCAGAGGGAGTACCTTTCTCTTTTGCTCATATGCCTGCTCATACAGTATGTATAGGCTGTCAGAGGTACAATTCTTACAGTGGTATTAAACCCAAAATCAGAAACTGAATATATGGCAGCTTATTTAGATGTGGTGGCTGCATTAGTCTTATCCTTTTATACTTACCTGCCGATTCTCTTGCAAGATTTACTATACTGTACAGTCCACTCCTAACAAGAAGCTATGTTTTATGCGTCCCAAAAGAGAGATGACCTTTTTAAAGGAATAAATGGGTTTTTCTCAGTGCATGCACAGAAGAAGCAATTAACCATCCCAAGAACATTTTGGGCCTCCCAGGAGCAAGGACAGCAGGAAATAAGACTGGGGGTGGTCCTATGGGCAAATATAATTAAAATTATACATAATAGGTGTCCAAAAAATATTGCAATGATCAATGACATTTGGCAATCCAGAGCAATCAAAAGAAAAAAAAAGCCTTGACTTTATTTCTGAAAATTGAATTATTTTTGGTTAGTAAATGTTTTGTAATGTTCTAAATCGAAGCACTAAACTGATTGTTGGCAGGGTTATTGAGGTGTGTATCCAATGCACTTAAGAATATTACAAATGCCTCTTACTACTATTGTTTGATATTGGCTAAAATAACTATATCTGATATTTTTACTATAGCACACTATGCCAAAGATTACACTACAGGAAGACTGATGACTTTCACTACAGTTTTTGCTGTCATGTTCAATGGCTGCACAGGGATTATGGCTGGATCCAACATGTCAGGTAACACCAGTGTACTTCTTGACTTTCATTTTTTTTATTTTTCTCATTGAGCAGACAGGCATCATAAGTTGTCTTATTGTATGAGGTCAAATGGATATACAACTACAGTGGGTATAGAGAAGAATCACCTCCCTTTAAAATAATCACATTTTGTTGCTTTGCAGCCTAAAATGAAGACCGACACCGTTTTTTTTTACCCAGCTGTATTTACTCAACTTATAACATCCAAGTTAAAGATATAACACCAAAATGTCAGAAGAAAATTTTTAAAAATTAAAAACAGAATCACTGAGTTGGAAAAAGGGAAACCCCCTTGTGTCAGTATTTTGTTGAACCACCTTTTGCTTTAATTGCACCCTTTAGTCTGTTGGGATATCTCTGTACTAACTTTGCACATCTAGACTTTGCAACATTTGCTCATTCTTTTTTTTGCAGAACTTAAATTTTGATGGTGACTATTTGTGGACTGCAGTCTTCAAGTCATTCCACAGATTATCAATGGGGTTTAAGTCTGGACTCTGACTAGGCCATGCACGGGCATTCAGCCCTTTCTCCTTCAACCACTGTGGTAATTTTTGCTGTGTGCTTTGGGTCATCATCATGTTGGAAGGTAAACCTTCTTCCCGTTGAAAACTTTTTGGCAGAGGACAGCAGATTTTCCTTAAGAATTTGATGGTATTTTGCCCCATCCATTTTTCCTGACAAGTGCTCCAGTCCCTGCTGCAGAGAAACACCTCATAACAGGATATTGCCACCTCCATGCTTTACTGTAGGAATGGTGTTATTTGGATGGTGAACTGTATTGGATTTCCACCAGACATATCGTTTAGTGTTGAGGCCAAATAATTAAATTTTAGTGTCATCTGACCATAACACCTTTTTCCATGTGGCCTCAGAATCTTCAAGGTGCGTTTTGGCAAAGCTCAGTTGTGACTGCATGTGGCCTTTTGTGAGGAGTGGCTTTTTTTTCTTGCAACCCTCCCATACAAGCCACATTTGTGGAGAATTTGTGGTATTGTTGTCACATGCACACAATGACCACTTTTTGCCATACATTCCTGCAATTGCTTCAGAGTTGCTGTAGGCCTCTTGGTAGCCTCTCTGACCAGTTTCCTCCTGGCTCTTTCATCCAGTTTGGAGCAACATCCTGATCCAGGGAGGGTCTGTGTTGTACCAAATATCTTCCACTTCTTAATAATAGGCTTCACTGTGCTTCTAGACATTGATAATGCCGTTGAATTTTTTATTTATCTATCTTCGGACTTGTGCCTGTCCACAACTTTATCCCAAAGATCATTTGACTGTGTCTTGCCACCCATAGTTGATTGTTTGCGTCAGTTGAACTACCAGGGACTGAAATGCTCCAGGAAAGCTTTTTTAGACCCACACTTGAAAGTTTTTCAGCTTGAAGCTTGACGCTCAAAAATGCTCAACAAGTAAAATCCCATTAAAAATCAAAAGGTTCCTCCTTCGTTGTTATGGACCCCAACCCTACCATACAGCTGCTAACACTCAAACTGATACCAAAACAGTGCAATAAATAAATAAAAAAAATTAAATTTTTTTATTTAAGTAAAATCCCATTACTTCCAATGTCCACTTGAACACTTGAACATTCTGTCGCCTGTAGAAAAATATCTGTCATTCAAAAAAGTACTTGCACTACTGTTAAGGCAAATCTGAGCTTTTTTTCCCCTTAGACTTGAATGGAAAATGCCTGAACAGTGGAAATGAGCGTTTTTCAAGCATTTTTTTCAAGTGCTTTTTTTCAGGTGTTTTCAGCTCAAACAGCAGCTATTTCTATTTCTATTGGCCACAGCAAAAGCACCAAAATGAAAAACTCCTGAAAAAGCACCTATAATATTTGCAAATCCCCTCAAAAAAACGCTGAAAGACGTCAGAAAAAAAAAACGCCTGAAAAACTCTCAGCTTAGTGTGAATGGAGCCTTAATGCTGAGCTAATCAAAATGACCACAGCTGATCACAGCTGAAAGTGAAATGGCTTTGTGTGCCATCGAGAAGGTGATTAGCTACACCTGATTGAGTTTACAAGTCATTTTTAGGAGGGATGATCATTTTTCCAACTCAGTACTTCTGTTTTGTAGTAATTTGTGGTTCCCACAGTGTCAGTGTAAAAATGTCCGCCGCAATATCACAGTCCCACAATAAGTCGCTTACTAGTATGGAAAAATAAATAAATAAAAAAAATTCCAGTATCTGTCCCATAGTTTGTAGATACCATAACTTTCAAACTAATCAATATACACTTATTGGGATTTTTTACCAAAAATATGTAGCAGAATACATTTTGGCCTAAATTTATGAAGAAATTCGATTTTTTTAAATTTTTTTATTGGATATGTATTATAGTAGAAAATAAAAAATATTGGATTTTTTTCAAAATTGTCAATCTTTTTTTGCTTATAAGGCAAAAAGTAAACACTGCAGAGGTGTTCATATACCACCAAAAGAAAGGTCTATTTGTGGGGGAAAAGGACATAAATTTGATTTATGTACAGCATTGCATGACTGTGCAACTGTTAGTTAAAGCGTCGCAGAGCTGTATTGCAAAAAATGGCCTGGTCAGGAAGGGGAGTTAATATTCCAGAGGGCAAGTGGTTAAATTGATATATTTTCTTCCTAGTGACCATTTACAACATTTTAAGCTACTAGGTACACAAACTTTACCAGAAAGGGTTACTTAATTGCCCATATCTCCCAAACAGCTCGTATTTGACTTTTACTTGTTCCAGCACTGCTTTTTTTCTAGCTCAGGAGTCTCCAAACTTTCTAAACAGTTTACTGTCCCTGAGAATTTAGGGGGGCCGGACTAGGGTCAGTGAGAATAGAAAATGTCCTGGCATCCAGTGGGTGTATTCAGTGCCCTGTCTTTGTCAGTGGAAGGAATAGTGCCTCATTATTGGTGTCAGTGGGGGTAATATTGGCCCTTCATTGGTATCACTGGAAGGAGTGCCCCATTGTTGGTGTCAGTGGATAGAATAGTGCCCAAGGGCCGGATAAAGGCAAGCAAAGGCCCCCCGGCCACAGTTTGGAGACCACTGTTCTAGCTGAACAGAATAGCGATATGGAAGCTAAAGGAAGATGAGTATTTACTGCTAGAGAAGGAGGGAGTATGGACAAAGAAAAGGGTCATTTTAAGCCAACAGTCCTACCTAAGAACAGGCACCAGAAGGCACTTGCTATTAGTTTTTCAATCTGGACCCTCTTATCCTAGGTAGAGACTATAATATAGGTCTTGGCTTTGCCCTAGCTTGAGAATTTTGCCATGGCCCCTGCTGCCTGGCTAGCCAAGGAGAATGGTGTTTAGACTTCTAAGACAATTTTTGGTGGTGATGAGGAAGGGGGCATAGCCCTGAAGACAGAGCAAAGTTGAAGATCTAGTGACCTAGGCAAACAGAAGTGGGATGCCAGTTTAGAACAAATATGGAGAGGTAATTGCATGATGCATATCTTCATATTTCTCCAACACTGAAACTATTCAGACCAAGACAATTTTAAACTTTGCCCTGTTTTACCCAAATCCAAGATTGACTCGCCCAAAAGCCAAAAACTTGGCTAACATGTTTGGTCAATTATACCTATAATTCATTATTAGAGCAAAAACGTGTTTATGTGTTTTGTGTTTTCCCGTGGTCACTGTAGGCTACTGTACATGAAACATTAGGGTAGTCAGAGCCTACCTTTTCTGGCATGTGCCCTCTGTACTATCGTCAGCTTTATGTTTGTACTTGGTAGAAGCATGTTTTCTTTTTTCACCAGAAGCCTTTTATTTTTCAGGAGATTTAAAGAACCCAAGTTACTCCATACCCCGAGGGACAATTACTGCAGTGATCTTCACTTACATAATCTATAATCTGCTGGCCGTGATGATAAGCTGCACATGTGACAGGTACTGACACGGAGAAAAGGGCATTCTTGTAGTCAAACAACATTTTTTATAGAACATCAGAATGTGTGTGCTCTTTAGGTTTTGTGCTACTTGCTACCCAAATGTATTGGGCTAATATTATCATGAGGAAAGGTCCGCTTGGGAGTGCAGATTGTGGAAGGGTAGGGTTTAGTAGTGGATATATGAAGTTTTAGTGCTGGTCTGGGCAGCACAAAGGAGCAGAACACCCCTGGATGAACCACAGTGCTGAAATTAATGCTGATATGTTTGTTTATTAGGAGCATGATGTTGTTACTGATGATTACTTTTTCATGGAAGATAAGACATTCAATTGTTTTTTCTGCCAGGCAGAATGCAATATAATAGTATTAATACTTTGCAGACAACAGACACAATTTGTACACAGACTTCATTTGAGAGATGCCACTTTCTATAAGAGGTTCCTGGTAGAAGATGACTGTTCGCTTTCTGTAATCTGACTTGTTTGTCAATGTGTTGCTCGTGGGCAGGAATATGGAACTTGTTTGGCAATTAAAACTTCAGCATTGTTTAGATGTTGACTTATCAAATGATTACATTAAATATGATTTCATGGATGACAGTATCACTGGAGTCTAGAATAATGCCACCTGCAGTTGTTTGGATGCAGTGGCACAGTATCTATCCATTAATGAATAATAGAGAACCACATGGTACATGTATGCTACTCAAAATATGCACAACGTATAAATCATCTTGTCGTGTGTTCCTGTGTTCCACCAACATGGGTAATTGTTTTGGTAGCTCAACCGTAAACTTCTAGCCAGGTAACCGAAAAGATTCAAGAAATCAGCACACCTGTTAATAATAATAGAATTACAGTTTTGCTGGCAATGCATTGTTAGAAAATTGTTTGAAAAAGCGCTTGATACACTCGATCGTTTGACTTTCGAAATGTTAGTGAGATAATTTTCTTTTATCAAAATGCAAATTGTCATGTAGGATTTTTTGAGCCAAAACTATCAACATTATAAACATTAGTAGTGGAATTCATCAAAAACAGTTCTAAAAAATCTACAGTGCATGCATCTGTTAAAATGTAACCCCAAAAGTACATGCAATGAAAAGAAAGATCTTTCTTTAAAATACAGTTGGCGAGAGTTCACAAAGGTCAAAAAATCTTTACATCATTTCCACCAATCAATGAAAAATGTACCATTTATGTTGTTAACAATTAATAATACGTCAACAATTGGGGGGAATATTTGATGGCGTTATTGCATGCATGTTCTACAAATCTTTATAAGTCCGACCATTTTGTTCAAACAAATTTCTGTGTGTGGCCAGCATTAATTTTAACAAGAGACAATAACTGTGTTTTTTAGCAGATCATAAATTCCCCATTCCTGTGTAACATTTTAAAGCAAAGCTGATTGGCCAGCTTTACTTTAAGATTATACACAGGAATAGGGAATGTACGATCTGCTAAAAAAATAGTTAATGCCTCTTGTTAAAACAATGCTACTAATGCTGGCCATCGTTTAAAAAAAAACTGTTGGATTTATATAGATCTCAATCTCTTATTGGCTACATGTGCTGATCGAGCACAAGTTTTCCAGCAGTTCGATTTGAGATGAGTTAATCACTAGGTCAAGTCCTCTCGTACAAGAGCTGCCATAGATGGATTGAAATTTGTCTGCTGAACCAGCCACATTTTGATCCATCTATGGCCAGCTCTAGTGAAGTCGGAAATTAGGTAAATCTGTGTTTTCGGTATGCTCAGGCTAAGCAGGCCAATTAAAACCCAACATTTGATGGAGAAATGCATAGGCAATTATTTCCTTTGGCGAAATCCACATGGCCAGAAAATGCATAGGCATAGAAGTATATGTATTACTCCCATACTACCCTATTGCTTTATTACTAGGAGGAGCATCCTTATTAAAAAATAAAGAGATATAAATTCAGTAATGTATTAATTTACATTTTACTATAAAGTGGGTGGCTAGAGAAAGTAAGTCATGTTCTTGGTTCCAACAAAGGGGGATGTTTCAGTGTATTTTGGAAGTGTGAAATTTCTACTTTAATTCTATAGCTTTCTAAGCTGTTTACTACTGGAACACCAAGGGCCTTTTACACCTGTGCGCTTTGGTGTATTTGTTAATGCACCTGCATATATGTGCATTGTCTTAAGTAGCTTATTCATTTTGAATGTGCTGCCAACACACCATAGTGGGTAGGTTTTTTACATTTTTTTTTTAATGCAGAGTACAACATAACATAAATGAACCTTAACAAATCAACCTGTGGAAGCTGAACTTCTTGAGCCTCTCTTCTCCCAGGATTATAATACATATCTTTACCTGTGCCGTGCACAAATGTAACAAAGATGGAGATTAGGGAATGTAAACATTGTAAACAGACAAAGGACTTCCCAGCACACTTACCAGCCAGCCTGCAAAACAACCAGTTTGGCCCTATCTAAGAGAGGATTTTGTTTGCACATATTTGCAAATACTTGTGTAAGCCACAGTCCCGCGTCAAGGGGCCGCTGTATACTCTAGTTGTAACTCTAAAATTTTCAGAGTCTCCAAAGTGGGAGCACATATATCAACTGATAGGTTAAAGTGGTAGTAAACTTGTTTTTTTTTGTATTTCACCTACAGGTAAGCTTATAATAAAGCTTGCATGTAGGTAAAATGAATATCTCCTAAATGTGTACCGTTTAGGAGATATTCTCTCTTTTTTTAAAGCTGTTGCATGTGCTCTGAAGGAATGGCATACGCGTGCTGTTCCTTCAGAGCTGTGTGCCATGGCCTGGGACTCCCGCGCACATGCTCAGAAGTGACGTCATCGCGACCCGCCCTGTCAGATGGCCGGAGCTCGCGAACCTGGAAGGAAGACCGGGAGTAGATGGAAGCCTCTCCGGCAGACAGCATGTGGCTGGTGGGCTTCGTTTTATGGTAAGTTTTACATAATGGGGTCCTGTCCGTGAGAAAAAGGAAAGGCAAGGAGTGGGGCACACTGAGAGAGGAGTTTAAGAGACCCATCCAGGGAGCACTATGTGCAAATTACAAGCAATAGTAACCATTCCTATAAGCTTCTTAGAAACCTCTTATACCTTTTTTATATATATATTTTTTGAGAATATGAAGCCCCATACTTTATTTAATACTGTCTCTATTCTCATATTCTCAGCTGTGATTCTGTCCATATTTTAGTCTTACTCTGCCTGCTACCCAATACATATTCTCTCTCTCATATCAATATATATATATATATATATATATATATATATATATATATATATATATATACAGTGTATATATGTGTGTGTATATATATTAAAACACATTCCTGTAACAAGTGCGTCACTACCTTGTCATTTCCACAGCGCGCATGCAGAGCAGGTATTGCAAGCACAGAAATCCCTGTGTAGCAAAGATGGAAGCATCAGATGTGGGCTGATGTCTCTTTAACAGTTATTTTATACAAAAATACATGGATGTTTTGTTTACTAGCGTGCTCAAAGATAAGGTTTAAAGGACACGCAGTAGTGTGCAATTACACTTGCAGCTGATGTAGAGTCATTATCATATAGCTTATTTTAATGCTACAATAGAGCGCATCAAACATTTTCTACATGATTATGTTTTTCGTGACAAGTCACTGTTTAAATATTCTTCCAAGCAGAATTATAATTACGAGTACATTATACAAAATTAAGACAAATCCTGGCTGTATTTTTTTTAACTTTCAGTTAAATGTTAATTTACATATCATGTCCGATGCATAATTTCTGCTTATTTTTTTGCATTTTTTTTTAAAAACTTAATGGTTTATGACATATTTGATCTTGTACTATTGCACACAACTTGCCTTAAATAAAGTTTTTTAAGTAAAGGTAGTGCTTTGCAATAACCTACAGCAACCAGTCAGCTACTATCATTCAAGTGTGTTCAATGCAGACTAAAGCCCTGTACACACAATGAGAATATCGGATGAATGATCGTCCTTTTTTTTTTTTTTTTTTTTTTGCATTCTAGTCTCATATTGAAAATGAAGAGGTTACTCAAGTTGCGAAAATTCTTGTTCGACAGAATAAAAATTCAAAAGGGATGTATTGTATGTGTATTGTATTTTTCAGACGAAAAGCTGTGTTCTAACAATCAGATTATCATACAATCGCTTCGAAAACAGTATTTTTCTATTATATTCTGCTCGTGTGTACTAGGCTTAAGGAACACTGATTTCTTGATGCTTGCTGAATTCACACCAATGATGGGACACTATTCCTAGCATTGGCACCAATGATGGGGCACTATTCCTACCAATGACACTAACAATGGGGCCCAATTACACCAGTGATGGGGCACAGTTCCTCCCAATGACACCAACAATGGGGCCCAATAATAGGGCACAAATCCTTCCAATGAAGCCAAGCACAGTTCCTCCCAATTACATCAGTGATGGGACACAATTCCTTCCAATTACATCAACGATGGGGCACAATTCCTCTCCATCACACCAATGATGGGACACTATTCCTACCATTGACACCAATGATGGGGCACTATTCCTACCAATTACACCAACAATGGGGCCCAATTACACCAGTGATGGGGCACAGTTCCTCCCAATGACACCAACAACGGGGCCCAATAATGGGGCTTAAATCCTTCCAGTGAAGCCAAGCACAGTTCCTCCCAATTACATCAGTGATGGGACTCAATTCCTCCCAATTACATCAATGATGAGGCACAATTCCTCCCCATCACACCAATGATGGGGCACTATTCCTACCAATGACACCAACAATGGGGCCCAATTACATCAATAATGAGGCACAATTCCTCCCAATGACACCAAGGACGAGGCATTGTTTACTCCAACTCACACTGGGACATTTTCTAATCCCGATGGTCCCAGTGCAGCCCCTCTAAAGTCTTAAGGACAGTAAACTGGCCCTTTGTTTAAAAAGTTTGGAGACCCCTGATGTAGACTGACAGTGTCTGTATTGAGCAATAGAGCCCTCATTAGCTTAGAGTAATGAGCCTCCCTCTCCCATTCTGAATCTGGCTGTGCAGAAGTCTAATATAATTACAGATTCATCTATTTCTGCTAGTGTTAGGAAGTAAAAAATATTTTTTTAAAGTTAAATCAATACTTAACTGGATTAACTGGTGATTTTCATTTCGGCTTGGATAAATAGGGAAAGCATGTAGAGGTGCCTGCATAATGGCCAGGGTGCTCCATATAATGTAGTACCAACCAACAGATTTCCTCAAGTACTATTTCAGTGTATACCTAACTAATCCTAAAACTGCTCCCTTCTCCCTCCCAAAACCTTTAATAACTAACCTGTGGACAAAAGATGTATATACTTGCATATTTTTCATGTCACTCTGGGGAGATGATGGAGCTCCGAAAACAGATGGGCTATAGTAAGCCTATGAGTAATGTCATCAGTCAGGAATTCCAGCCATTATTGAGAGTTCTTTCCTCTCCCCTGCAGCCGGCACTAGCTGACACAGGGGAGATCATGTGACCAGACTAGAGTGGCCTGAAAACTGGGAAGTATACAGGTATACGTGTTGGGTGGGGGGGAGTAGTTTTAAGATTAATTAGATATATCCCAGAATTCTATATGAGTATAATTGCTGTTACCATTAACAATTGGACTATAGTTAGTATCACCAGAAAAGTATATTTCTGAATAAACACAGAGCACACTGGTATAGTGATAGTCACTGTAGGAGTTAAAGAAAATATTTGAGACTCAGGTGTAGTACTTTGCTATACAATTGCCATTGACTGATATATGAATGTATTATATAGGCAGACATATTGCAGCTAGTAAAGATCATTTTGTGTCAGCAGTATACCTAATATTAGGTAGTTTTAGCATGGGAAAGTGGATTAGATTCTCAATTCAGTTTATGAGAGTCATGTTAGATTGACTGTTTATATTTTACTGCAGGTTGACTTCATTCCAATGCCATTTCTTTTAACAACCTATTTCTACAAAATAGTATCTGCCTGACCAATGTGTCATTATTGGATATGGAAACATTTGGCCATGATCCTCAGAAAAGAGGGAGGTGTCTACAGATGCAGCCTTTAGTATCCCAAAAATGATTAGGATATCTGGTTGTGACAATGTGATGATAACATAATTGCTAGTAGTGGCCATTTGTGACTTTATAATTCTGTGTCTCATGCTAGCCATACACATTTAGATTTCTCTCATTCACCCCTGCCCTGGGCTAAATATTAGAAATAGATTCCTCCATCCATGCTAAATAGCGTGGATCAGTGTTGCCAACCCCCCTGCAACATTTTTAATTATTAATATTATTATTATTATACAGGATTTATATAGTGACAACAGTTTGCTCTGCGCTTTACAATATAACAGGAGACAATACAGCAACAATACAGTTCAATACAAGAGGGAAAGGAGGGCCCTGCTCCTTGGAGCTTACAGTCGAATGACAAAACATGAAAAATTTACTGAAGGAGCACATTTGTTACTGATGACCTAAAAATGGCATTAAAAACTAAGACAATCGATATTTATAAAGTATAAATACAATATGAAAACACTAACAATAACCATAACAAGTAATTTGACTGGTTTACACTTACAAATCTCAACACAGCATAACAGATGATCAGCCCCTGATATTCACAGAGTTGTAAAAATTACTGATTTTTACGACTGTCTGTAAATTTACTGATGGTTGGCAACCCTGTCATGGATGGAGAAATCTTCCCTCCCAGGTACTTTATTCTGACAGCTGCTGCTCCTGCAGCTGTCTAGATACCCGAACAGTGACAGGTCATAGAACAATTTCCACCCAGCTCCTTGGATTTTTAAACTGGCCATTATCAGTAATGTATTGTCTGTAAAGCTGTATATGGCTATACTCCCTACTAAGATTTCTTTATCTATTCAGTAACTACTTAAAAAAAGAGTGACTTGGAAGGAAGAAGCAGTTCTGTTATCATCACCTTTTAAACTGGACAATAGATAGTAAGACATATGAGACATTTTTGGATAATGTCCACCTCTCAGCTTTCTGAGATGAGAAGAGGGACACCTTTTAGCGCAAAATTTACAAGCAAAATATGCACCTCTGCCACGCAGCCTGTTTTCTCCATTGAAGAACTAAAATTGTATTTCTTAGCACACTAAACAGCAATAAGTAAATAAATCAGATGGTCTAACAATTTGCATTAGAAACTCAGGTTTAGGTTGGACAACAATTGCAAATATGTATTAATGCCGCAATGCTCCGTCAAGGCCCCTCTGTATAGTGCAGTCCTAACTCTAGTCTGTAAGACCCTCTATATTGGAACATACAGTGAGGAACAGAAGTATTTGAACACCCTGCGATTTTGCAAGTTCTCCCACTTAAAAATCATGGAGGGGTCTGAAATTCACATTGTAGGTGCATTCCCACTCTGAGAGACAGAATTTTTTTAAAAAAATCAGGAAATCACATTGTGTGATTTTTAAAGAATTCATTTGTCTTGCACTGCTGAACATAAGTATTTGAACACCGGAGAAAATCAGTATTAATATTTGGTACAGACGCCCTTGTTTGCACATTACAGAGGTCAAACGTTTCCCTGTAGTTCTTGACCAGGTTTGCACACACTGCAACAGGGATTTTGGCCCACTCCTCCACACAGATCTCCTCTAGATCTGTCAGGTTTCGGGGCTGTCGCTGAGCAACACGGAGTTTCAGCTCCCTCCAAAGATGTTCTATTGGATTTAGGTCTGGAGACTGGCTAGGCCACTCCAGAACCTTGATATGCTTCTTTCGGAGCCACTCCTTGGTTATCCTGGCTGTGTGCTTCGGGTCATTGTCATGTTGGAAGACCCAGCCACGACTCATCTTCAATGCTCTGACTGAAGGAAGGAGGTTGTTGCTCAAAATCTCACAATAAATGGCCCCATTCATCCTCTCCTTAATACAGTGCAGTCGTCCTGTCCCTTTCACAGAAAAGCACCCCCAAAGCATGATGTTACCACCCCCATGCTTCACAGTAGGAATGGTGTTCTTGGAATGCAACTCATCCTTCTTTTTCCTCCAAACACGACGAGTGAAGTTTAGACCAAAAAGTTCTACTTTGGTCTCATCTGACCACATGACTTTCTCCCATGCCTTCTCTGGATCATCCAGATGGTCATTGGCAAACTTCAGACGGGCCTGGACATGTGATGACTTGAGCAGGGGAACCTTCCGTGCAATGCATGATTTGAAACCATGACGGAGTAGTGTTCTACCGACAGTGACCTTTGAAACTGTGGTCCCAGCTCTCTTCATGTCATTGACCAGCTCCTCCCTTGTAGTTCTGGGCTGATTCCTCACCTTTCTTATCATCAGTGATACCCCACGAGGTGAGATCTTGCATGGAGCCCCAGTCCGAGGGAGACTGACAGTCGTCTTTAGCCTCCTCCATTTTCTAACAATTGCTCCAACAGTTGATCTATTTTCACCAAGCTGCTTGGCAATTTCCCCGTAGCCCTTTCCAGCCTTGTGGAGGTCCACAATTTTGTCTCTGGTATCTTTTGACAGCTCTTTGGTCTTGCCCATGGTAGTAGTTGGCGTCTGACTGATTGTGGGGTGGACAGGTGTCTTTAAAGAGCTCAGACAGGTTGCTTCTAAGTTAGATTAATGAGTGGAGTAGAGGTGGACTTTTTAAAGGCACAGTAACAGGTCTTTGAGAGCCAGAATTCTTGCTGTTTCTTAGGTGTTCAAATACTTATGTTCAGCAGTTCAAGACAAATAAATTCTTTAAAAATCATACAATGTGATTTGCTGAATTTTTTTTTTAATTCTGTCTCTCAGAGTGGGAATGCACCTACAATGGGAATTTCAGACCCCTCCATGATTTCTAAGTGGGAGAACTTGCAAAATCACAGGGTGTTCAAATACTTCTGTTCCTCACTGTATATAGAAATGGATAAATTAAGGACAGGTATGCCTGGAGGCAGCCTATTCCTACTTAAAAGCACAGGGACACAATAAAATCCCAGCAAAGCACAATAGCAGCTAAAGGCATTTAATGTAAAATAAAATAGGATTTATAGAAAACTAATGATGCACTTTTCTTATTTTCTGCATTTTGGTTTAACTCCTTTATGACAGCCCAACACATTTAAGTGACAGCACAGCAGGTGGGCCTTAACCACTTTGGCTCTCACACCTGTTCACCCCTTATTGACCAGAGCAATATTTACATTTCTGCCATGGGCCTGTTTATCCAGTGATAACTTTGTCATTACTTAAAGCGGAGTTCCGCCCAAAAGTGGAAGTTCCGCATATTTGTCTGCTCCCACCCTCCGCTGCCATATTTGGCACTTTTTGGGGGGAGTGCATACCTGGTTTGGATAGGTACCCGCTCCCACTTCTGGCTCAGTTTGCCATGGCAAAGTGAGTCAGCAGTTTGACCCTCTTCTCCCTCTCCTGGGAGTCTTCACAGGTCCCAGAAGATTGCGGAACCAATCAGGATATGCAGCACGACTCGCACATGCACAGTGGGCACCCGACTTTGAAGCTGCAAGCTGTCACAGCCTGGTGCCCACAGTTGAGATGTCTGTGCTGGGGAGAGAAGAGAGAGAAGTGACAGCTCGGGCTAGCAGATCGCTGGACCATGGAACATGTGGAGTGTGTGTTTATTAAAAGACAGCAGCTATAGTTTTTGTAGCTGCTGACGTTTAATAAACACAAAAATGACTGGAACTCAACTTTAAGGTAAAAATGTAACACATATATTATTTTTTTGCAATCCATAAACAATTAAATGTAACAAAACACATTTTTTCTTTATTTGAGCAGTGTTAGTTTAAAAATAAACAGTGTTACTGCATATAAAAAAATGTGCATTGTATTCTGTAATTTCTTCTGTTTTAAATTGACACTAAAATTATGATTCTGGTACAAAGCATTGCAAAGTTATTTACAAATGGAATAAAGTGGGTTTTTTCTGTATTTTTTTTTAATGTGAAATTTGTAAATATGTTAAACGTGTGAAAAATATTTGCAAACTAAACAAACACACAAAAAAAGTTTAAATATTATTAGTTAGTAAAATAGAAACTAAAAAAAGAATCAGAAAGAAAATAATAATTGAATGGAGAAGGAGAATTAGGTGTTAATTGGGGCTGATTAGAGTAAACAAAGGGTTAATAAGGGGTTAAACAGAGGAACTTTTAAGATAAAAAAAACAAAACTTCTTTTACTTGTCAGGTTGCTTAACCTGTTTTCATATACAGATGGAATTTCTTCCCTTTGATCTGTAGATGAATAAACAGATAAAAAATGAAACATTATTTCTTTTGAGCAATGTTGTTGATAAATATTTCCAGTTTGCTTTTTTGACACGTCCAGATTCTGCAATTGGTTAATGTCCACATGCCTCACATATGCATCACTGTGTTCTGGGAACACACAGACAGCTCACAGTCAACTACCAATGATCAGGAGCATGTAGGATAGGCTCATGATGACCTTATCACTATGCAGCCAATCACAGTAATGCATGATCAGAAGCCCCTCCCACCAGTGGCATCATGGCCTGCTTAAAGGGCTGATTAGCACCGCTGAAAAGGGGTTAAGTATACAATAGAAAGTGATTTCTTATATCTGTTCAATATGCTTGATTCTGGCAGAAAACTGGCTTCAGCAGCCACATGTGTGATAAAACTCATTGCTGATACTGGCATTTTCCCATTTGCCCTAGGCAACACAAAAATCATCTGCCACCAGCCCCCCTCCCCCCCCTTTCCCACCCTAGAGGTACCACCCCCCTGAAAAATGCTGCCAAAGTCAAACACTTGTTTGCCTCGCAGTAAATACGCCCTTGCTCTCCACCAAGTATAGACCCCCCCTCCCTCAGTACAGACCCTCCTTCCTCAGTACAGAACCCCCATCCCTCAGTATTGACCCCCCTCTCACTAAGTACAAACCCCTCTCCATCAGTATAGACCCCCCTCTCTCAGTACAGATCCCCCTCCACCAAGTATACTCCTCCCTCAGTACAGACCCCCCTCACTCAGTACAGACCCCTCTCCATCAGTATAGACCACCCTTTCTCAGTACAGACCCCCCCTCCACCATGTATAGTCCTCCCTCAGTACAGACCCCCTTCACTCAGTACAGACCCCTCTCCATCGGTATAGACCACCATTTCTCAGTACAGGCCCCCCCCTCCACCATGTATAGTCCTCCCTCAGTACAGACCCCCTTCACTCAGTACAGACCCCTCTCCATCGGTATAGACCACCATTTCTCAGTACAGGCCCCCCCCTCCACCATGTATAGTCCTTCCTCAGTACAGACCTCCCTCACTCAGTACAGACCCCTCTCCATCACCCTTTCTCAGTACAGACCCCCCCCCCCCTCCACCATGTGTAGACCTTCCTCAGTACAGAGCCCCCTCACACAGTACAGACCTGTTTCCATAAGTATAGACACACCTTACTCAGTACAGACCCCCCCCCCCCCATCCACCATGTAAAGTCCTCCATCAGTATAGACCCTCTTCACTCTGTACAGTCCTGTCTCCATCAGTATAGACCACCCTTTCTCAGTACAGACCCCCCTCCACCTTGTAAAGTCCTCCCTCAGTATAGACCCTCTTCACTCTGTACAGTCCTGTCTCCATCAGTATAGACCACCCTTTCTCAGTACAGACCCCCCTCCACCATGTAAAGTCCTCCCTCAGTACAGTCAGTACAGACACTTGCCACTCAGTACAGTCCCGTCTCCATCAGTATAGACCACCCTTTCTCAGTACGGACCCCCCTTCCACCATGTATAGTCCTTCATCAGTACACAGCTCCCTCATTCAGTATAGACCCCCTTCTCCACTAAGTACAGACCCTCATCCTCAGTATAGACCCCCCTCCCACTGACTACAGACCCCTCTCCATCAGTACAGACCCCCCCCTCTCAGTTCATTCCCCCCTTCCACTTGTGCTAGTAGAGAGGTAGGGGGTCAGATATGTGCTAGGGGTCGCTTTGGGAGGGGGAGGGCTTGTGCTCTTTTGTGGGGTCGGATTTCAAATCCAACATCAACTTCTAGCATAGGTCTTCTCCCCTCCCAAGGTGGCCCCCAGCACATATCCTCTTAACCCCCCCAATCATGTTTTTTTACTTGTCCCCCCTTCTCGGTCACTTTGTCCCCCTCCTCTGCCCAGGAACAATATAAGAAACTTGGTACAGACCTCAGATCAGATCAGCACAGACATGTACAGCGGTGTCTCTCCTCCTTCTGTGTACATGTAAAGAGAGGAGGAGAGGGAGGTGGCTTCAGTGCACTCTGCTGGGAGCCAGCCAGGGACAGAGATGTGGATCAGTGTCGCTGGTGCGAAGTCAGTGCTGGTGACCCTGCCGATTGGTGCCACCCTGCTTCAGTTTGCCCCCCCCATAGCAGCGCCACTGCCTGCATTGACAATGGGCAGAGCTGAACTCCAGCCGCTCTCAGTCCCAGCCAGGGGCGGACTGACAACTCATGGGGCCCCTGGGCAATTGGGGATCATGGGGCCCCTGAGTCCTTGCCCAAACTCAAAAAAGCCTATGAAAAAGGTACCAGGGGCATCTCATGGGGCCCCCCACTGACCCTGGGCCCTGGGGCAGTGCCCGAGTTTCCAAATGGTCAGTCCGCCCCTGGTCCCAGCACTCAAATCACTCTGATCAGCGGAGGCTCCTTCCTTGTCCGTCCACTAGGCTCCTCCTCTCTACCGGCTCTGATCTGACTGTGTGTGCTCTGCAGATAATAGCTCCTGTGTGTATTGCCATGTCCTGTGTCACTTCTGCCGGGGGGGGCGGTGCCGCCCCCCTGAAAAATGCAGCCCAAGGCAAGCGCCTTGTTTGCCTCACGGTAAATACGCCCCTGTTCTCATGGCATACCCAATACTTATCATCTGCAACAGGTGGCCACTTCTAGGTATGGGATCTGCATATCATTTCATTATAGATTTAGTAGGATGCATGGTTCTTCCAATTCTGCTGTAACAAGCTGACTGTTGCCTGTTATCATACAGCTTCGATCACACAGTTCCAACCTTCCAAGGAGGTCTGTTTGCTAAAAAAAATGTGAGTTAATTTGGCTCAATAGCTCAATATGTTTTTACAGCAATGGAGTGATACCACTTTGTGATGTCTGTTGTTGAACACCCCTTTTTGGAGTTTGCTTATATGACTGCATGTTTTATGATTCATGTACATCTTAATATGCATAGTGTGCAGGTGGCTTATCCCTCTTGGGTCTGCTTTTGTAAGATGCAAAAGCCAAGCGTGCAAGTTTTAGGAAATTATTTAAATGAATGCCTTTTTGATTCACCACTGAAATCTAGTTAATTTCCATCCAGGACTTTTTTTATGCTCAATATATAGCTGTGCTGTGTGCTCATTATATTAGGCCATTGGTTCTTTTGAGCTTGTCTGCAGATTATATTCCAGTAGCATCCTACAGTATTTGGTTACTCTTTGGGATTCTGCCTGGATTTGAATTTATGAGTAGTTCATTTATTTTTTAGTGTTTTGCTTAAAGTGTTACTAAACCCACAACAGTAAAATCAGTCTGTATATGCAGTAAAGCATGCTGGTTATACTCACTATGGAACCTAAGGGATTAATCCTCTGTATTGTGTAAAAAGGCTGTTTGATCCTTTCTTCTCTGTTCTTCCTCTTTTTCAAGTGACTACCTCTTATCTCCAGACTGAACCGTAGGCATGAATATGCTCAGTTTGGTGTGTATTGCTAGAGAGGTTTTTTTTTCTTTGGAGAGTGCATGTGATCAGCACAAGGCCAATCAGCACTGTCCAGACAGAGGTCAGGGGTTCTGCTTCCTCCTAGAGTAAAATGAAAACTCCTCCTTCAAGCTTTAACCAGTGCTTGGCTGGACACTGATAGAAGTCACAAGACTGCTCTTACTGCTGATGAGAAAAGGTATTTCGCAGTTTATAGTTAATAAATAATTGCATTTCCATGTTCCGTGAACTGTGGGAGACCGGATATAGTGAATGCAGGGTCCTGGGTTTAGTAACATTTTAAGATAACCTGATATACTGAGTGTGTCTATAAATGACACATTTTGATTGAAGTACAGTATTTCTTTATTTTTTTTTTTCATTATTGTTGAAAATGTTATTCTACTCAGTTCCTCCCTTGTGAAATATAATTTGTGTACATTATTGATTTTCGTTTTTGAGTTCTTTTAGAACACCTGAAGCTCTTCATGTATTGTTGCTTCCATTTTTGTTTTTGAGTCAGGGTTGTCCCCTGTTCTCGATGTTTCCTCCTCACCCCCACCTTTTGTTTTTGTGGGTTTTTTTGTTGCAGATTGTTTTTTGGTTGGACCTGTTTTTCTCTGGGGAATTGTTTACCTCCTTGGTTATCGAATTCTAATGAAGCTCACAGGGGCGGACTGACAACTCATGGGGCCCCCGGGCAATAGGGGATCATGGGGCCCCTGTGTCGTTGCCCAAACTCAAAAAAGCCTATGAAAAAGGTACCAGGGGCATCTCATGGGGCCCCCTACTGACCCCGGGCCCTCGGGCAGTGCCCGGGTTTTCAAATGGTCAGTCCGCCCCTGGAAGCTCATAACTTCTTGGAGTGAGCTGGCAGCACAGTGCCTCCATTGCAATGAAATCCTAAATGTTATCAGCCCTGCCCAGATTACCTTTGCAAAGTAGAGAACACCTCCTCCCATGTTATGTTATGGAGACCATTCGTAATTAGGAGCAAGTAGCTAAGATTGACAACACTACTCCTTGATTGATATGGTACAGTGAGTGAGTGCTGTCATCCTAGGATGGGAAATGTGTTACACCAGGTAAAAAAGGGAAAAAAATCGAATACAGCCACCATATCTATGGACTAGTAGGGTGCCATATATTACATTTTAGATGCTGTTCAATTTAGATTTTTGGGTTGGTTTCTCTACATACGGGAGATTAGGAGCTATTTCTGAACAGAAACAAGCAAAACAAAAACATAAAGCAGATATACAGAATGCTGAACTGTATCCAAGAGGTAAGAAGGAAATTGCAGGTGTTATTAAGAACAGTTGGAATGAAAAAAGAAATAGGAGAGAGCCAGCTCTGGAGGCAGCAAGCAAGCCTTGGATAACTAGACATTCCTCTGTGTTCTCACATTGCTGCAGTGAGGAATTCTGACACCTTGTTTAGGAAGATGTATTGTCCATTGCAATGGGCACTCACAGCAATTTTAAGAAAGCTTTTAGAGCCCTTATTAAATATTCAACATGCCCGTCGCTGGTTCCTATTAATACAAAAGACATCTTGTTTAATGGGGTCTGCTTTGTTCAAGGTTTCACTTGCAATATATAGTGTAGAGGAATTTTGCTCTAAACTTATTCACACTGGACAATGACTGGCTACTTCTGTTAAGGTCTTTTGAGGGTCATTTAATCAAATAGTAACTGTTCTTCTCCAAACCTTTGTTCGCTTGGGTGATATGTAAGAGTTAAAGTAATTGTTATGAAAATCAATAGAAATGGCTTGAGTAGATCCGCTGTTCAGTGCTTGCAGAGTACATTTGAATTTCAACACTATAGCATGAGAAGTCTTGTGTCATACTGAAAACGTCAAATATCCTAGCTGCATTGGGTTTACTCAGAAAAGTAGAGTGAAAAGCAGTGGTGATGTGCAAAAGTGCAAAAACTCATAGCAATTAACTGGATTTCAGTTTATCATTCTTAGATTATGTAATGAGTAATAAATCTGAGTGGATCAGTGTAGTGACTGAAAAATAAACTGGTTGTCACAGACTACTGTAATTTGTACGTTATTGTTTTATTTGTTACATCTAAATCTTCTTGAATGCGATTCTTCTTTGAGAACCTTAGCAGTCTGTGAACTGTATAACACTATATAGTACACATTCTTGAAAATAAATGGAGAAGTATCAGTTTCTGTTTTATGCATTTCTATGCTTGTGTGTGTCTTTGTGACATTGTAGCTAGCAAACAGCTATGTTCATTCTTTTTCCAGTAAAAATTTATTAAAAGTTTACATACAACGTAGAAAATAAAAAAAAATTTAAAGGCCTTCAGCCTGTAAGTGGCCCAGTTTGAGGTATCCATCCACAAATGGAGGGACGATAGCGCATGGATGTCACTCCACTTCCTCAAACTCAATCTTTCCAAAACGGAGCACATACTATTTCCCCCAGCCCGTGCCCCCTCCCCTGACTTCTCCATCAAGATCAATAATACAATCATCAGTCCCTCCCCTCATGCCAGGGTGCTAGGTGTAATCCTAGACTTCCATCTGTCCTTTCAGCCCCAAATCCAATCACTGTCCAAATCTTGTAGACTTCACCTTGTAGAGAACATCTCCAAGATACGCTCTTCTTAACCTCGGAAACTATTAAGCAACTTATTCACTCCCTTGTCATATCACGTCTTGACTATTGTAACTCCCTCCTCATTGGCCTACCTCATCGCAGACTATCCCCTCTTCAGCCTATCATGAATGCTGCTGCCAGACTCATCCACCTTACTAACCGCTCTGTATCTGACATTCCTCTCTGCCAATCCCTCCACTGGCTTCCCATTGCCCAACGGATAAAATTGAAAACACTAACAATAACGTATAACGCCATTTATAACTCTGCCCCAAATTACATCACCGATCTTGTCTCTAAATATCACCCAAACCGTACTCTCCGCTCCTCGCAAGACCTCCTACTCTCTAGTTCCCTTGTCTCCTCCTCCCATGCTCATCTCCAGGACTTCTCCAGAGCTTCCCCCATCCTCTGGAACTCTCTACCACAATTTATCAGACTATCGCTTACTCTGCTCACTTTTAGGCGATCTCTGAAAACCTATCTTTTCAGGGAAGCCTATCCTGCCCTCAGCTAATAATGGAATCTTCTATTCTTCCAACCAGTCCATCCCCCACAGTTACTACCTTTTGTACCACTAGCCCCTCCCTCCTAGATTGTAAGCTCCAAGGAGCAGGGCCCTCAAATCCCTCTTGTATTGAACTGTATTGTTGCTGTATTGTCTCCCATTATATTGTAAAGTGCTTACTAAACTGTTGGCGTTTTATAAATCCTATATAATAATAGCGCCTTACAGGCGGTATACAGTGGGTACATAGAAATTAAGACAACAATCAACCTTAAAACAAACCAAGTGGTGATCATAAAGTACTAAGGAAAATTATCAACAGAAATTCTATCATATCATTAGCGAGGTTGCAATAGTGTGATAGAGCTAGGCGACAAGGGGCATAGGCATGAACAGCTTAGCTTACCCCTTGCAGAGCAGAGCACATCTTCTCCTGGCATACAATCAAAGTCAAATGAGTTTATAAAGCTGAACTAAATTCCCAAAGCAAAGCAATCCTAAAAAACTGAGTAAATAAATACTGTGAACTGGGCCTCTGATAGAAGCCATGCTTCCAGACACATAATTTAATCTGTATCTGTGAGCTGCTTCATTACTAGATGTCCTTATCTCAATGGTCTTAATAAATTGCGCAAGTTCTTTTATCATCTTGGGCTCTGATTATGATATTCCCACCTGGGATTGACAAAAAGGCGCTCCTTTTGTTGACTTATCCTTTGACCTGACCTGCTATTCAGCTTTCCAGTGTATCACCTGACATGCTTTCTTTGTGATCTGCTCTTAGACCTTTGCTAACTTTTTGTGGCCTTAGGTGTCTGCTGGATTCTACTTACTGCTTTCTGCCTTAGACCCCATTCACACTTGAGCATTTTTCAGCTTGTAGCTCGACAAGGAAATTCCTATTATTCCAATGGCCTCTGTTCACACTTGAGCGTTCTGTCATCTGTCAGTCAAAAAAGTACTTGCGCTACTTTTCAGGCAGGTCTGAGCGTTTTGTCCCCATAGACTCTGAACAGTGGGAATGAGTGTTTTTTCAAGCATTTTTTAAACCGTTTTTTCGGGTGTTTTCAGCTGAAACAGCAGCTATTTCTATTGGCCACAGCAGAAATAAATCAAAAATGCCTGAAAATACACCTGTAATATTTGCAAACCTGCTTAAAAAAATGCTCAAAAACTCCTGAAAAAAGCACTTGAAAAAACGCCTACAAAAATGCTCAGCTCAGTGTTAAGGTAGCCTTATACCTCTGCTGCCTGTCTGTTGGCTTGTACCCTTGATATTAATCCTGTCTCCTGAGCTGATAACTTCAAATTAAATAAACTGAATTTAAAAAAAAACTTCAATCCTCTACTTTGATTCCATCTTCTGAATTGGTACACTTGTTTCTCGGCTATGACCAAGCGCGACTCATATTCTATGTTCCCGTCACCTGCTTTGGTACCCCAACGTTCCAACTGTGTCCAGTTATCTACTGTTGCCTGATCCTTCCAGCCTTGAGAGAGCCAGTACCGCCTGTAACACTGGCACTTGTGCTACTTCGTGCCCATGTGCTACTCTGTGCCTTTGTTCTACTCCGTGCCCTTGTGCTACTCCGTGCCCTTGTGCTACTCCATGCCCTTGTGCTACTTCGTGCCCATGTGCTACTCTGTGCCCTTGTTCTACTCCGTGCCCTTGTGCTACTCCGTGCCCTTGTGCTACTCCGTGCCCTTGTTCTACTCCGTGCCCTTGTTCTACTCCGTGCCCTTTTGCTACTCCGTGCCCTTGTTCGGCTCCGTGCCCTTGTGCTACTCCGTGCCCTTGTGCTACTCTGTGCCCTTGTGCTACTCCGTGCCCTTGTTCTACTCCGTGCCCTTGCTTTGCCTGTGGACACTTATAGGGCTGTTGCTAAGGGGGTGCAAGAGAGGAACCCTCACAAACTCAGCCACAGCTGATTAACTTATAGTATTAACTTACACTGGTTAACTTATAGTTCTCTGGGAGTGTATTTTTTTAAATGCAAGTTTTACTTGCAGTCTCTGTACAACAGAACTTGGACTGAGAAAAGGGAAAGCAGTACAATATATGCTGATGTCAGAAAAAAGCAGAGCGACAGAGCAATCAGCTCATTACTGTACTTGAGCCCGAACCCCACACCACCCACACCCCTTTGGTTGGGGTGGACTGAACTTGGGGGCATGCATTGACATGTGTAATATGCTAATTACATATATATATATATTTTTATGTCCAAAATAAATACTGCTATTGTTAGCCTATGAGGTACAATATCCTCTTTGGTGGCTTTGTTTGTCGTATATGGTTTTTGGATGCATCTCCCCAATGAAGGGTTAGGCACTGGCAGGTAACATACCATTCCCAGGGCAAGGCATTTACCATGAGGTATGTATGTGTATACAGTGGGGATCAAAAGTTTGGGCACCCCAGCTAAAAATTTGTATTAATGTGCATAAAGAAGCCAAGGAAAGATGGAAAAATCTCCAAAAGGCATCAAATTACAGATTAGACATTCTTATAATATGTCAACAAAAGTTAGATTTTATTTCCATCATTTACACTTTCAAAATAACAGAAAACAAAAAAATGGCGTCTGCAAAAGTTTGGGCACCCTGCAGAATTTATAGCATGCACTGCCCCCTTTGCAAAGCTGAGACCTGCCAGTGTCATGGATTGTTCTCAATCATCGTCTGGGAAGACCAGGTGATGTCAATCTCAAAGGTTTTAAATGCCCAGACTCATCTGACCTTGCCCCAACAATCAGCACCATGGGTTCTTCTAAGCAGTTGTCTAGAAAACTGAAACTGAAAATAGTTGACGCTCACAAAGCTGGAGAAGGCTATAAGAAGATAGCAAAGCGTTTTTAGATGTCAATATCCTCTGTTTGGAATGTAATTAAGAAATGGCAGTCATCAGGAACAGTGGAAGTTAAAGCAAGATCTGAAAGACCAAGAAAAATATCAGACAGAACAGCTCACAGGATTGTGAGAAAAACAATTCAAAACCCACAGTTGACTGCACGATCCCTCCAGAAAGATCTGGCAGACACTGGAGTTGTGGTACACTATTCCACTATAAAGAAATACTTGTACAAATATGGTCTTCATGGAAGAGTCATCAGAAGAAAACCTCTTCTACGTCCTCACCACAAAAATCATCGTTTGAACTTTGCAAATGAACATATAGACAAGCCTGATGCATTTTGGAAACAAGTTCTGTGGACCGATGCGGTTAAAATTGAACTTTTTGGCCGGAATCAGCAAAGGTACGTTTGGAGAAGAAGGGGCACAGAATTTAATGAAAAGAACCTCTGTCCAACTGTTAATCATGGGGTTGGATCAATCATGCTTTGGGGTTGTGTTGCAGCCAGTGGCACAGGGAACATCTCACGAGTAGAAGGAAAAATGGATTCAATAAAATTTCAGCAAATTTTGGATGGTAACTTGATGCCATCTGTGAAAAAGCTGAAGTTAAAGAGAGGATGGCTTCTACAAATGGATAATGATCCTAAACACACCTCGAAATCCACGGGGAATTACATCAAGAGGCGTAAACTGAAGGTTTTGCCATGGCCTTCACAATCTCCTGACCTCAACATAATTGAAAATCTATGGATAGACCTTAAAAGAGCAGTGTGTGACAGACAGTCCAGAAATCTCAAAGAACTGGAAGACTTTTGTAAGGAAGAATGGGCAAAGATACCTCAAACAAGAATTGAAAGACTCTTGGCTGGCTACAAAAAGTGTTTACAAGCTGTGATACTTGCCAAAGGGGGCAGTACAAGATATTAACTCTGCAGGGTGCCCAAACTTTTGCAGACGCCATTTTTTTGTTTTCTGTTATTTTGAAAGTGTAAATGATGGAAATAAAATCTAACTTTTGTTGACATATTATAAGAATGTCTAATCTGTAATGTGATGCCTTTTGGAGATTTGTCCATCTTTCCTTGGCTTCTTTATGCACATTAATACACATTTTTAGCTGGGGTGCCCAAACTTTCGATCCCCACTGTATATATATATATATATATATATATATATATTGTAGCAAAAAGCAGCAAAAGCAGTTTTGTAAAGTTATATCCTTTAGGGCTCATTTACACTGGTGTTGTCCTCTGAAGAACGATGACTTTTCAGATGGCATTATGTCACCTCCTCATAGCCTGTTTTAACCCCTAAAACCCCGCACCAATACACGTTATAGCTGCCTCTTAGTGAATGCAGCTGGTAACTGCTGTACGACACACGTTTTAAAAAATCTCAACACTGCTCAGTTACTCACAAACCTGGGTACTTTGAAGTGGTGATATGAGGATATAATTCATAAGCAGGGGTTACCTTTAGTGAAAGCTCTATCAACATGAATAAATAACTTTTTTCTTTCAAAACTGGGGCAGAAGCTGGTGAGCCAAGCTCAGCTTTTACAGGAAAAGTTGAGATTTGCATAAACTTTCAGTTGCCTTCGTCTCTGGTTTGACAAGCAGTTTTTCCATGAAAGTAACCTCTGCTTATATCTTTGTTCATCACAGAATTATTTGATTTGTTCAGTTTGCAGAAGGGGTTGACATTCCCTAGAAACCTTGACAAACAGACTCAGTGGGGTTGATTTCCAAAAGGAATATAGCAAGTTCACTTTGCAAAGTGAACTTTCACTTAGCTTTATGTTAGTTATTAAGCTAAATGGAATTTTACTTTGCAAAGTGAACATGTTCTACTCTTTGAGCAAATCAACCCTGTTGTCTCATTAGACTATCCTTTTCCATGTATTTTTATTTTAATTCCTATACACATAGCCAAGCCTATTATCATCTGTAGTATAGACATAATGCATTTTCTTCAGAGACTTTCCTAAGCAGCTTTGGTAACAGATGTGAAAACTTATTTTGGGGTAAATGACCCCCATGTTGTACCAAGCCTGCCAGTATAATAAACAAAAATTAGGTGTCTTTTTAGATGGGATGTCAAAGGGTTAAAAGACCTCGCCAACGGCAGTAGAAGCAGCAGCGCTTGCATCTCTTGTAGATCATCAGTCTCAGGCTTTCTGGCTGTGCTAGGATTCTCAAATCAGCCCAAGCAGATGGCAATAAGTGCAGCTCAGAGGGGCATTTCCTGGCCTGAGGCACAGCTAGGTGTGTAGGGGGCACAAAAGCAGCGTATGTGCACCATGTCTATATTCTGTATAAATCTTCAAAGATGAAGGGAGGGTGTCAGCAGAAACCGTACTTTCAATATGACATTGTTTCACCCTTTGTTTTTCGTCTCAATAAAATTGCTGCATTGAAAGTTAAATCTGAACTTCAGGCTAATAGAAAAACATGATAATAAATGCAGTTGTTTAGTTTTTTTTTAAATGTATCAAATTTATTTTTAATAACTAGTGTGAATTTCTGGCTTTGACTTCGTTTCAGCATCTTGTAATGCTGCATCATACAGCAACAATCAGACTGGAAGAGGGAGGTGTGGTCCCTGGAACCAATTGGTTTTTTGTTTTTTTTTCAAATATGCTATAAGGGAACGTTTTGACAGGTTGGAAGAGCAGAGAGATTACCTGGACAGTGTGTTGCTGCTCCTTTACTGTCCAATCACAGGCCAGTGGCAGGAAAGTGACCTAGATGTGTTGCTTAAAGCGACATTAAATCTTTTTTTTTTTTTATTAAAATAACAAACATGTTATACTTACCTGTTCTGTGCAATAGTTTTGCACACACCAGTCCCTATCTTGGTCTTCTGGGCTCCTGGTCCTTCCTCTTCGGTGGGTACCCCCCTTGGAAAGCCACTTTCCATGGCGGAACCCATTCGGGCTCGCTCCCAATCTGCCCTGTCTGTGTCCCCCCACTCCATTGGCACAGCATTTGATTGACAGCAGCAGGAGCCAATGGCCATCAATCTGCCCAGGCAGGAGGGAGAAAGTGGCTAGAGCCACTGCTCTCGTGCACAACACTGGATTGGATTGGGCTCAGGTAAGGATAAGGGGGGTGGGGGGCTGGAGGGGATTGTGCAGTACAGAAAATTTTTCACCTTACAGTCAAAAAATTTAAGGCCTTAGAACCACTTTAACTATAACAGAGAAAACAGGTCATCAATAGGCTTTGCTTTGTGGCAACAGGTATACATCTCAGGATTGAATTGACAGAAATACAAATCCTTTTGAAATATATATATATATATATATATATATATATATATTCTACACACACACACAGATACACATGGGCTGTTCAAGTAAACTGGGACTTTTGAGTTTATATAATAAAAGAATTTAAGGAGTGGAAACTGCATTTATTTTTTTACATACTCCCCTACTACATTTATGCATTTTGTTCCCAGAGTTTAAGCAATACCTGGAAAGCTTTGGCATAGATAGATTTGGCATAGGATAGCCTGGTTCACTTCTTTATTGTGTTCACCGTTCCCACAGAAAGATTTGTCTCTTTTGCAATTTCACAACAGGTTATGCGTCGATTATCCAGGATCAGGCATTTCGCATGCTGAATGTTCACAGGAATGACTGCTGTGGGCTGGAAACCACCACAGCCGGGATCATGACTGAGCGGCGTAAGGCCATCTTTGAAATGTTTACACCATTGCATATTGCAGCTGAGCGTCTCATCACCGTACTGTACTTGAAATCTTCTGTAGATATCCATGGGTTTTACGCCTTCATTCACAAGAAACTTCATCACCACACACTGTTCCATGCATGCACTAACACTGTTGTCTGCCATCTTGAGTAATGGTCTCCGGATGGCCTGTGTTTGACTTCAATGCCCTTTATATATGTATTTCAGCTTCATAGCTTTTTGCCTGATGCTCAGCTTTTAATACTAGGAGGATCTAATGAGAATTTCTAATAATAGAAAACATAAAAGAGATAATGCAGATTTAGAGACAGGATGTAATACACACATAGAGTAGCTGAATTTTTGTTCTGCAGTCCCGCTTAAAAAATATTTTTGGCAGTGTTGTGTCAGCCTTTTGGTTCAATGAAATAATTCATAGATTGGCCGTACATCATACAGTTTGTGCTAGCAGTATGAGTATTCTAATTCAAGAGGTATGAGGTTACAGTGCCACTGTGAGCCAATAGGATTTTGATTTTACTTCCAACATATATGTCCTATCGTACTTCAATGGCAGCAAATGTGTATTGAGCAACAACCCCTACCTTCTGTCCAAAATAGTTATAGCTCACTCTATTTCAGCCTCCTGGGGTTAATTTACTAAAGGCAAATAGACTGTGCACTTTGCAAGTGCAGTTGATGCAGAACTTTGTAAATGAAAGGAAGCCCTGCTGATTTCCATCTTCTAATCATGTGCAAGGAAAAATGATTTTTAAAAATTTTTCCTCACACCTGATTAGGTATTCTTTGGAAAGTGACGTTTCACCACATTTCTTAAGCTCTGAAGCAACTGCACCTGCAAAGTGCACAGTCTATTTAGCTTTAGCAAATCAAAGCCAGGAGGCTAAAAAATGGTGAGCAATCACTATTTGGGAAGGAAGACATGGGTTGTTGCTCAATAAACGGTCTTGAAATTAATAAAAATTAGTCTATAACTGTTTACTGGAAAACATAGATTTAGATAGACCCAATGTATTCTGCAGTACTTTAGAAAGTTACATAAAATTCTCCAAAAGCTCAAGGATACAAATAATTCTCTACATCAGAGATTCCCAATTAAGCCAGTCACCTACCATTATGGTCTGGGGGAACGTTTACAGCACTCAGAGAAAACCCATATTTCTAATAGTCCTACTAAAAATCCAAACTAGGACCCTAGAACTGAAATGCAATAGTATTAACTATGTGGCTGATCATTGTGCTCACATCTTTTGAGACTGTCGAAGTGCTATTTAGCATTACCCATTCAAAAATATTTCCTTTGTTGCATAATTTGCCCCCCCAAAAAAAGAAAAAGAGCACACTGTAGTCATTTTGTGCACATTTTCACCGCAATGTATTGCAACATGTTGCTATATGAAATCTGGCATTAGAGGCAAACGGAAACAATAGAGTGACAGTCTCCTGTTCTATTTGGCATAATATATAAAAAAATTATTTGTATGCTGAAAAATATAATATCTTCTTATTTGGTTTTAAACCTTTGGCATTCATAATTTATTATTCATTTCACTTATTGCATTTATCCATACTGTATTAAAATCTCTTGAAAAAACTTACAACCCCAATTCCAAAAAAGTTGGAATGCTGTGTAAAATCTACATAAATACTGAATGCAATGATCTGCAAATCTCATAAACCCAAATTTTATTCCCAGTAGTAAATAGAAAACATCAAATGTTGAAAACTGAGAGAATGTACCATTTTTAGAAAAAAATAAGGTGTTTTTTAAATTGATGGCAGCAACGTGTCTCAAAAAAGCTGGGACAGGGCAACCATAGCTGGCAAAGTAAGTGGTACTAACAGAAAGATTTTGCAACTAATTAGGTTAATTGGCAACAGGTCAGTAACATGATTGGGTATAAAAAGAGCATCTTAGAGAGTCGGAGTGTCCCAGAAGTAAAGATGGGTGGAGGTTCACCAAGCTGTTAAAAAAAAACATCTAAAAATTGGCAAACAATTTCAGAATAATGGTCCTCAACATAAAATTGCAAAATATTTAAATATAGCATCATCTACAGTACATAATCTCATCAAAAGATTCTGAGAATCTGGAGAATCTCTGTGCGCAAAGGACAAGGCTGAAATGCAATATTGGATCTTCGGACCCTCAGACGGTACTGGATTAAAAGCAAGCATGATTCTGCAATGAACATCACCGTATGGGTTCAGGAAAACTTCCAAAACACAGTTAACCATGCCATCTAAAAATACAAGTTAAAGTTCTATCATGCTAAGAAGAAATTTGACATTCTTTTTGGCAGCCATGGGTGCTGCCTCCTCTTCACTAAGAGGAGAGGAACCTTCTGGCTTGTTATCAGTGCTCAGCTCAAAAGCCTGTATTGATGGTGTGGGGGTGCATTAGTGTGTATGGAATGGACAGCTTGCACATCTAGAAAAGCACCATAAATGCTGAAAGATATATCCAAGTTTTAGATTAACATATGCTCATGCAAGAATGGGACTACATTCCTGTCCCAAAACTCCACCAACTAATCTCCTCAATTCCCAGACATTTACAGAGTATTGTTAAGAAAAGAGGGGATGCTACACCATGGTAAACATGGCCCTGTCCCAACTTTTTTGTAATTGGGGTTGTACGTTGCCAGCTTTTTTGTTGCTCTGTCCCAACTTTTTTTAAGACGTGTTGCTGCCATCAATTTCAAAATGACCTTATTTTTTTCTTAAAATGGCACATTTTTTTTAGTTTAAACATTTGATACTTTTCCTATTTTCTATTGAGACTAAAATATGGGTTTATGAAATTTGCAAATCATAGAGCATCCCAACTTTTTTGGAATTGGGGTATGTATACTGTATGTATATAGATTATATAATGTGGGTATTATGATCCTTTGGTATAAAGGTAACATTTTTGTGGGATTTAATGCACACAAAAATGCAATTGTAACAAATATTTTACAACAAAATCAAGAAACAAATCATACTGGCTCTCTGAAACAATAGCTTGCTTACATCTACACAATGTAAAGCATTGTTTTATCAAGTAATGAAATGTTTAGATCTGTTTCTAAGGTATATTAGTGGCTTTTTATGATGTCTTAGTGGCTCTTTAGCTTCCAGTCACGAATCTTAAGGATTTATTGTTATTGTTCATATAAGATAAAATAAGATTTTCATAAGTCCATCTTTTAGTAATTCATTTTCTAACTTGTTAGTTTATTGCGTGGACATCATATGCATGTACAAGAGTGTTGGAAATATTAATTCAGCTATGTGAGTTTATTCAGTGGGTTTCACGCAGCGCTGGGCCAGAGAGAGTCAATATCAGCCAGGAAAAAGCAGCTTCTTCCTAAATTGAATTCACTGGCAATTTAGAATAAGTAATTTTGGCCTCCATATGATTGTGCGTGTGCATTCACCTACTAAACACTCTCCCACCGACTCGGCTATCTCTTTGCTTGTTTTGGTTATTATTCTGTAGATTGAAATCCAACAACGCTGTCAAATGCGGCATCTGCTGGCTGGCTGAGCAGAGAATTAATTAGGGGAAGTTGACTCTTTGGGCAGAGCAGGGTAACGAGGCAGATATTCCAAGATTCGCTCTTTTGGTCAAATATTCATTTTGAGTAAAAGTAGTAAATGCTGATTCTTTTCTGTAGTTTACTGTCTGTATAATAACCCTTTGACTACCGGAAAGGAATAACAGTCACAGTGACACACAGATACATGTTAGACAGGTTATCTTAAAGCCTAGTTTTTCATAGATATCGATGTATAGCAAAGACTTAAGCCGGCCATACATGGATCATTCCTGCTGAACTGACCACATTTTGATCCAGGCATGGGCACCCTGGTTGTGCACAAGTCAATCTATCAACTAGCTGGCAACACTGATCACTGTATTCTAACAGCAGGAAACTCTCCTCGCTGTTAGAATACAATAACTCAGCAGGAAGCATTCCCTTATCCACATCCAGTATGTGGATGGGGAAAATGGCTTTTTTTTCTCATTCAACCTGCTGATTGAATGAAAAAAAAATGAATAATGTATAGCCGGTCTTACAAAGAAAGGTATGTTTTACAAACTCAACTGGGTATTTGTAACATCCAGTTAGGTTATGACATGTCTAGTACCATGGCTGATGAGTTTTATTGGTTCCTTCACAATGTCTTGTGTAGGATATTCAGTATGCCCAAGGGTCCTGACTGGTAGAGAAGACCTCCCAGCCTAGTTTATTGCTAATGTCTCTCATTCTTTTTCCAGTAAGTATTTTTGTTTGGGGGGGGGGGGTAGCAGAGCCTCAGCTGAGATTTCAAACCAAATTATAGATTAGATTGTTAGACTGCATTATTTATTTATTTTTTTTAATTCTAATTCCACATGCTTTACAAAGTAGGGGGTCACAGGGGTACACACTCAGCTATTTGGCCTAGGCTTCTCTTTGATTGTAAGCTCCAACTGTACTGAACTGTATCATTGCTGTATTGTCTCCCTATATATTGTAAAGCGCTGAGCAAACTGTCCTGTATAATAATAATAATAGGCTTCATTTTGTCTAGGCATGGACTACAGCCCTTCCTGGCAACTTCAAAATGTTTCCAGGCCTACTGAGTAACATAATCCCTTCCGTGTTGTTTGTATCAGCTGTAGGACTTCCTCGCTCATGAATGTGCCCACTAATGAAGGATTCCAGTCGAATGTGTTGGCTATTAGATCCTCCCAGGCAGTATACATGTATGATATCCAGACCACCTAAACTTGTGTCTCTTGATTCAAAAAACGACAACTCTACTCAGTAAAGCTCCCAGACTGTCACGCTTGTTTCTATCCCTGTGTTCTTTCTGTCACGTTTACAGCTTAGGGCCACGGATCTGAGGGAGGGATGTTTACTGAACAGGTAACAAGTGTCATTTTTCATTGAATCAATTATGTCTATACCATTTATTATACTTTTAGTCTGTGGTTATGCAACTACACAGCCTCGCTTCCTATCCCACTTGCCTGCTACTAGGGGGTGCATATCTCAATTGTGGCAGCCAAATGATGTCATATACGTGAATGACTGGCCTACAGGTTACAGTAGAATTGCCCTGATAGCTAACTAGCTGTTTGCTGCAACTCCTCTGTTCTATATGTCACAAAATATACTGCTGCAAGAGGTCTTGCTGGCCCCTGGTTGTTTCCCAGTTCTCTGAATTAAATAAAAGAAAAAAGCCCCTCGCTCACATTTTTTTTTCTCATCTTTTCAGAAAACGCTATTGCAACTTGAATGCATACACAGCAAACAATTGTGTGTGCATTCAGGTGTCTGTAAAGTCTTTTAAAGTCTTTTGAAGGTGAAGAGACCAATATGTGATCAAGATGCTTTTGTCTTCTATTGAATTCAAGGCACTGTTCTATACTCGCTATGAGCAGCTGAGCATCAGATCGGGGCTGGGCAGGGACTGTGCTTGCAGAGCTGACTATAAGAGTACAGGATTGCCCGCGTGTTGGCACGGGGTCTTGTAGTTCCAAGCAGCATGTCAGGGATGCAAACAGACTATGCCAGCACAGATCTACCACAAATCTAAAGTGTTACTAAACCCACAACAGTAAAATCAGTCTATATATGCAGTAAAGCATGCTTGTTATACTCACTGTGGAACCTAAGGGGTTAATCCTCTGCACTGTGTAAAAACGCTGACTTCTCTGATCCTCTCCTTCTTCTAGTACCCCCCTCTTATCTCCTGATAAGACATATCGTGTGGAGTCACTCTGCTCATGCTCAGTTTGGTGTGTATTGCTAGAGAGTTTTCTGCTGAGTTATGAACTGGGTGCTGAGCAGCTAAGTCATTCAGGGGGTAATTTAAACTGTATGAAAGCTACATTCAGGCACCAAGGTATTCCTTAAAGTGTTACTAAACCCACAACAGTAAAATCAGTCTGTGTATGCAGTAAAACACGCTTGTTATACTCACTGTGGAGCCTAAGGGCTGCATTGTGTAAAAAGGCCATGTGATCCCAACTTCTCTGCTCCTCCTCTTGTTCAAATGTCCATGTCTTATCTCCTGATAACACAGACTGAACCATAGCCATTCTGCAAATGCTCAGTTTAGTGTGTATTGCTAGAGAGATTTTTTTTCTTGGGAGAGTGCATGTGATCAGCAAAGGGCCAATCAGCACTATCCAGACAGAGGTCAGGGGTCCTGCATCTTCCTAGAGCAGAATGAAAACTCATCCTACAAGCTTTAACCAGTGCTCAGCTGAACACTGGTAGAAGTCACAAGACTGCTCTAACTTCTGATGAGAAAAGGGATTTAGCAGTTTATATTTACTAAAATAATTGCATTTCCATGTTCTGTTTACTGTGGGAGACCAGATAGAGTGAATGTAGGTTCCTGGGTAACACTTTAAGGCGTAAGAGAATGGGGAGATCACTGAATATTTCATAGGAAATTCCTCTGAATTTAAATGGGAGGCAAGCTTTGCAAGAAACTGTATTAACAAATAAAAGAATATGTTTAATATCATATTTAGAGTTAAAGACTTTAATCTTATCTTTCCCTGTCAAATTGTAGTTGTAGCTTTGAATGTGCAAGTTCAGAAACAGTCCACTCTGTTCATTGTATGCACTCAGCTTCCATCAATCATGAGTAGAATCCAGACACCTACTTATCTAGAGAGAAAGTAGTGTTTCTTAATCTTACATTATGGGGCACAGAATGAGTATTCATTGGGTTATGCTACTGCCTTCAGGAGACTGGACACTGGCATACAAAAGCTATAAGTTCTAAGAGCAGCTAAGTACATTCCCTCTCACTCCCAGCATGCATAACTCAGTTTACAATGCCGGAGAAGACAGTGTGCAGGCAGATAGGGGCATTTTATTATTATTATTATTATTATTATTATTATTATTTTTATACAGGATTTATATAGCGCCAACAGTTTGCTCAGTGCTGTACAATATAAAGGGAGACAATACAGCAACAAAACAGTTCAATGTAAGAGGGTTAGGAGGGCCCTGCTCCTCGGAGCTTACAATTTAAGAGGGAGTGGCTGGTTATACAAAAGGTAGTAACTGTGGGGGATGGACTGATAGGAGGAATAGAAGATTCCATTATTAGCTGAAGGCAGGATAGGCTTCCCTGAAGAGATAGGTTTTCAGAGATCGCCTAAAAGTGGGCAGAGTAGGCGATAGTATGATAGCTTGGGGTAGAGAGTTCCAGATGATGGGGGAGGCTCTGGAGAAGTCCTGCAGATGAGCATGGGAAGGGGAAACAAGGGAGCTAGAGAGCAGGAGGTCATGCGAGGAGCAGAGAGGGTGATATTTGGAGACAAGGTTGATGATGTAATTTGGGGCAGAGTTATAAATGGCTTTATATGTTATTGTTAATGTTTTGAATTTCATTCATTGGGCAATGGGAAGCCAGTGGAGGGATTGGCAGAGAGGGGTGGCAGATATGGAACGTTAGTAAGGTGGATGAGTCTGGCAGCAGCATTCATGATAGAGTGAAGAGGAGATAGCCTGCGATTAGGTAGGCCAATGAGGAGGGAGTTACAATAGTCGAGAGATAACCAGGGAGTGACTAAGTTGCTTAGTAGTTTCCAAGGTTCTCTTCTTTATTGCAGAAGAGACAGTGCATGTATCTTCTGCAATATAAACCTGCCTGCTCACTGTTTCTTACAGCAGAACTTCACTCTCTCGATCAACATTGACTATTTATAATCCATATGCTGCTAGCATTAGTAAATAGATAGGAAGGTATAATATATTTACTTGTTTTAAACTTTTCCTTTTTTCTTCCATTTTTTTAGTTACTTACAGTTTTTCATGCCTAGGCAAATGATGTCATACATCCCAGGAGTCTTCAGGAGGCAAGCTCTTTTCGCAGATAAGCACACCCTCCTGCCTACATGCCTGAACTAAGGGCAGATAGATTCGTGGAAGTAAATGCTTCATGAATCATCTGCTCTTACTCAAGATAGCCACAATCATAAATGCTAGGGAGGTGTTTTGTTTTCCAAAGTGATTTCTCTGCAAAATAAAACATGGAGACGTGGATGGATGGGGGAGTTGACTTTGAATATTAAAAATAAATTAAAAAGCATTTGTGGTTTGTGATGCTCAGATGTAGTGTAGTTCCACTTTCAGTTCCGCTTTAGCTGGCAAAAGAGAATCACTCCCCTTATTACTGATTTCACACTTATCAAGTAAAGCTTGATATTTTATCTGTCCTTCTACAGTCCTAAAACCGGCCAAATCTTGGCCAGTTCAGCAGTACAATTGAATCATGTATGGGCAGGCTGAATGTACCCGAGTGATCAATCAATCAACTTGGGTACAACCAGCCTGCTGGATTTTACATGCAATTATTGCTAGCAGCTGTAATAGCCGGTAGCAAAAATCACTCACTGTCCTGCCTGGAGAACACAATGGCTCGGCCGGAGGTATTCTCCTGTCAGCACTGTTTGCGTTGATGGAGGATTTGAGGAGGTTGCAGGAAAATAAATTTGCACCGTCTATGGCTTGCCTACAGCTTTCTTGTATTTGCCTGTAGAAATATGTCCATAGAAACGTACGTATTCTATGTACATAGAAAATGCCTGTACGTTCCAAGGGTAAAGCCTCATTATGGTTGCTTCTACTGTTTGTTCACCCAGAACTAGAAAAGTGATATAGAATACTGGGATTGGCATTTTGGGGTCTGGACCTTTGTACCTAAGCTGTGATGTAATTATTACCTAATCATTTTTATAACCTGTCTATAGCCTAGAATTGTTAAATATCACATCTGCTGCAGAGTTGTATTATTTCAAAATTACACTTTAAGTGAGTATTACTACAAACAAAACAGTCAACCTCAGTTATTGATTAGAAATGGAAAAATGATGTCCGTATTGTTGGTGAGAACAGAACTGAAACTTTGGACAATTCTGACTTTAGTCAACACAATTTAATTTAAAAGCAAAGCTTTATTTGGGTGTTTTGCCTTCTTATTTTAAGCAATATAAAACTTTAGTCTTCTGTTCCAAGATGCCGTGATTCAAAGGTATAAATCAGTTGTTGATATAGGTCCTGTTTGTGTGTTTTAGAGTTCTCTGCAAAGGTAAATTCGTTATTGTTATAGTTACCTAACAGCGTAGCTTCAGAATGTTTGTTAAGGCAGAAAAAGCCCTCTAGTTCAGTGAAGTGAGATCCTTATTAAGTAAAGATCACCTAGAATACAGCCATTCCTGTCACATCACTTCAAGGCTGGCCGACTTTTATACAGATAATCACAGGCTGTTTAACAGCTCTCGGTCGATAAAGTGACTCTACCATCAGACAAGTTTCTGCATAAAGAAACAGCAACATCCCCTGCAGAGGGAGGAAAGTAGAATATCAGAGGATGCCAGCAGGGGAAATGAAGGAATAGAAAGGAATGCCATAGATCTTAATTGCCGGTTCACATATATATGCGGATTGGATGCAGTTTGAACCACATCCAATCTACATGACCTGAAAAAAACATTGCTTCCTTTGGTGCCTGTTCAAATATATCCAATGCACTGGCAGTGCGGATTTAGTGCAGATTCAGTGCAGTTTTAAAATGAGCTCTGTATGATTTCTGAGCAGTGCCTTCAGGTTCAAGTGCGGATTACAGGCTATTGACTTCTATGGGAACCATTTCTAAACCGCATGTGTGTGAACAGGATAAAATCCTGAGCTAATCCTGTCCTGAACCTGATGTAAACCTGACATAAACCGCTGAACAACTTCTGTGTCAATTAGCTGTGAAACCTGAGCTTCAATCTGCACCACACATGTGAATCAGCTCTAATTGGTCAGAGACAAAGAAGAATCCCACAAAGCACACTGTGTGTAGATTAACTGCATAACATAACCCCAAATGAGTTTCAGTTTCAACATTTGCTGATTCAATGAAGTAGCATAAAGAGGAATGATGACATCAAGCGGATGTCATGGGTTACCTCACTATGTACATTACAGTTTTCTTTTGCATTGTCTTTACTGTTCATGGACTCCACTGCCCAAAATTTAGACACATTGGGAAGGATGTCTGTAATCACTCCTAAACTTCAGCATTCTCTAGCTCTGGAAGTCTAAAAAAAAAAAAATATAGATCCTATGATGCAATAGGAACATCCCCTGCTCTGCAGTATGTAGACTGACTGTCACCACGTAGCAGTAAGATGAGTGCTGGACACTGGGATTGGTCAGATTTGCGCATCACCTTGAATGGATATGTCTGTTGCAGACTGGGCTACCCACATGAAATTGGACCGTTTAGCAGTCCAGTTCATAGCATAGTAAGGGCTTATTTACTGTATATAAATCCAAAAATAAGCTTTATTAAAAGATATAACCAAAGCATTGCTGTACAAGACACTACTGTATATCTTAACTTACCCTTAAAAGAGTGTGTACAGAATTAAAATAGCCAATACAACATCAAGCTTTACCTGAGAATTGTACATCAGCATTATTGAAATCAGTTCACAATTGCTTAGGCTAAGCCTAGTCTATATATAAGCAAGGGGCACAAGTGTAACTCTACCCAGAGTGACTTCTTATTAGATCCATAGGAGCCAGACCAGGAACCCCCAGCAATGGAGCCCATAGTTTTTCATATTTGTTTGGACATCCTCTATATTGGTATATATATTTCTCTAATCTTAAATTGCTGCCTACATTCCTGATCCATTCCTCAAGAGTGTGTGGATCCTCTGACTTACAATGGACCAGTGTTAGTTTGCGGGCTTGGAACAAGACCTTACTATAGTCTCTTTTGTAAATTTCTCTAAGTCTAGATCAGGGGTCTCCCAACTTTCTAACCAGAGGGCCAGTTTACTGTCCTTCAGACTTTAGGGGGGCCGGAATGTGGCTGTTGGGAGTAGAAAAGGTCCTGAAGTCAGTGGGAATAGACAATGCCCCATCTTTGGTGTCAGTGGGAGGAATTAAGACACCATTCTTGGGGTCATTGGGAGGATTTGCACCCCATCATTGGTTTCATTGGGCCCTATAGCTGCCGTCATTGGGAGAAATTGTTTGATGTCATTGGGAGGAATTGTGCCACTTCATTGGTGTCAGTGGGTGAAATTATACCCCATTGTTAGTATCAGTGGATGAAAACGTGCCCGTGGGCCGGATAAAAGCAAGAAAAGGACCACATCTGGCACCCGGGCTGCAGTTTGGAGACCACTGGTGTAGATCATCCAGCATGGTAAATTGTGCAGCATTTTGGATTCAAGGGGAGTGATACCTGAAACATTGAATTTAGTGCATCAACCACCACTGTCCAATAGGTGTGTAATTTTGGACATCTCCATAAAAGATGGATCAGGTGTCCATGGTCTCGCTTGCATCGTGTGCATGGGGGGGCAGGCAAGAGTCCCATAGTGCATAGCCTGTAGGGAGTGTAATATACCCACAGAAGAATGTAGAGTTGCATTAGCCTGTGCATCACATTTAGGGAGCAAGTCACTACTGATTGGAAGGCCTCTTCCCAATGATCTCCCATGAGCTGACCAACATCACCCTCTCATTTTTCTATCACTTTTAGTGGGTCCAACCTGGGGAAAGACCTTAAGAGCATATCTCTTAGATTGTAAGCTCCAAGGAGCAGGGCCCTCCTAACCCTCTTGTATTGAACTGTATTGTTGCTGTATTGTCTCACGTTATATTATAAAGTGCTGAGCAAACTGTTGGCGCTATATAAGTCCTGTATAATAATAATAATATAACAATGTAGTATGAAACCCTTAGAGCTCTTAGCATCCCTAATGAGGTTAAAAATGGGGGTGGGGGACAGGACCCATTCGGAGGAATTACTATGAGCCTTAATGGCATTTCGTAATTTACAAATAATATAGATGCACAGAGGATGGTAAGTTAAATTTCGATTGGAGATAATCAAATGACAAAAGAATCCCATAGTAAGGCCTTTTTAAAACTGAGGTTACTTATATGTCTTTTTCAAATACAAATCCCCAAAAAAAGAGGATTATTCCTCATTTCAGGACAGTGGACAGAGACATGCTTTTTACCACTCTGGTCAGATGCACATTCAGAAGCATGCCCTATTCCATAGAAGCCATGGTTTCAATACACTGCACTGATGATGGTCAAATAGCCTGAAACAACTGTATGCAGTTTGGAATAAATTGCTCTATATTAATAGGCTGTATTTGCACTATACACCAGTGGTTCTGCATCTGCATCTGGCCTGAGGGGAAAAAAGCAATGATTTGTGTGGCTCAGTGCACTGTCCTGAAATGAGGAACGATCCTCTTAGTTTTTGGATGTGGAGATGGAATGAGACATGGGGATGGAATGAGACATGGGAATACCTTCTGTGTTAAGAAGGCTTTACTGTACTATGCACTAATTAGAGTTAGAGATTTTTGCTTGTGTTATTCCCTTCTCACCATAACCTGTATGTTTTTGGGTATGCAGTCCAATCTGTAAAAGCATAGCAGTTTTATTTTTTTTTTCCAAAAATACTTTTATTAGAAAAAGTATGGCATATCAATGTACATACAAATACGGATCACAGTCCGAACATAGACACAACATGTGGCATCCCGTTTCGCAGATGGGCTAAGGGTTTAAACTGCAGTACATATCGAGGTGAGATATATCATTATATCAAATGTATATAGCAACCAGCAGATACAGAGTATAATAGATAAGCGATATAGGTATATTGATTACTGATCTAATTACTTGTGAGCCCTTATGTTAAGGGAATGTGAGGTGTTGGGTAAGGATAGCACATGATGATGTGTATGTTATGATTTGTGTGTCCATTTCAGGAGCGTGTGGGCCACGTGAAATTAGTCACACCTGTATGAGAGGTTAAATGCTATATTTTGTTGGGGATATAATAATAATGAAAGCGTATAAAAGGTGTGAGATAAAGAGAAGTCAGAAAGGAGAATAGTTAGAGGAGATGTAGCGTGAGGTAGTGTGGGGGGGGGGGGGGGGGTGAGATTAAAAAAAAAGGGGGGGGGGAATGGGTAAGTAGTAAAGGGGATGTTAGAGTGGGTAGTTGCAGATAAAATAAATCACATCATTTTGTACAAGCCAGAAAGATAGTCATATAGCTTAGGATGCAATACGTGCAAGATTATTCAATGGGGCAACACGTGGGTCAAGAACCCGAAAGGTAGGCCACGATGCCGAGTCTCAGCCCATCCAAATGTGCATCAAATGCGTCTTGGGTGGACATGGCGTTCCCTAGAACAGCATTGTGTCTCATCATTCAGTCTGCAGGTGTAGGCTGTTCATGCGCATAGTAGTTTTATATGTGTCGTGGCCGGCTGACTTTGCTTGCCTGCCACTTAAAGAGTAACTCTTCTTTTGTGGGAATAAAAAAAATGATATAGCGTGTTTAATTGCTACACAAGTCATATTGTAATTGAATGTTATTAAGAATTACCTTTCTTTTTCAATCTGCAGCACTGTAATTTTCTGTAAAATGCAATGCAACATGGCAACCTGAAGTTGTTCTTTACACAAATGGTATACAGAGCGCTCTCCCAGAAATGTCATTTCCTGCTTACGTGATTAGCTTACTGATTGTCCCAGAAGTCTACACTAAGATACATGTCAGATTTTAGGCATGCCCTGCAACAAAAGTATCAGTTTTGGTGAGATACTGCCAAAGGGAAATTCCATCTAAATTGATGCAGACCCTGTAATTATCCTCATTGGAGCTCTGCAGGTGCAGCAGCTGATTGAAAATTATGAAATCAGATTCACTCTGCACATGGAAACAGGCAAACAAACAGCTATTTCTTCAAAAAAACAAAAGGTAGGAATCCACCAAAGTTTGTTAAAATCCTTGTATGTACATAGATCAACACGAGGGGAATTTTATTTTCTTAGCAAAAGTGGAGTTACTCTTTTAAAGTTTCCTATCCTGGCCCCTGTATTTTTTGCATAGTCCATAGTCCAAGTACTATGACTTGGGTATATTAAACAGCATGGTCTGAATTCCCTCATGGGGTTCCTAGTAAAGCAGGGACACTGGTGACATAGTGTACCCACTCTTGTTATTGACTGTGTGTTATTTAATTCTTTGGCCATACCAAGTAAACAGACTAGGACAGGACACTTTTGAACTTCAGAACTAAAGAGAAAATGGTTCTTTAACCACTTGCCTACCGGGCACTTTCACCCCCTTCCTGCCCACGCCAATTTTCAGCTTTCAGCGCTGTCGCACTTTGAATGACAATTGCGCGGTCATGCAACACTGTACCCATATGAAATTTGTATCATTGTTTTGAGACAGATAGAGCCTTATTTTGGTGGTATTTAATAACCTCTGGGTTTTTTTTTTTTAATAACAAACCAAAAACAACTGAACAAAAAAAAGGTTTATTTCTTAGTTTCTGTTATAAAATTTTGAAAATTTAGTAATTTTTCTCCTTCACTGATGTGCGCTAATGAGGCTGCAGTGATGGGCACTGATAGGCTGCACTCATGAGCACTGATGAGGAGGCATTGATGGGCATTGACAGGCATTACTGGTGGGCATTCACATACATCACGGATGGGCACAGAAAGCAGTACTCATATATGGCACTGATAGGCCTCACGGATAGGCAGCACTGACTGGCACTGATAGGTGGAACTGACTGGCACTGTTAGGTGGCACTGATAGGTGGCACTGAATGGCAGCACTCATAGGTGGAACTGACTGGCACTGATAGGTGGTACTGATTGGCACACATAGTTGGCACTGAAAGGCAGCTCAGATGGGCACTGATATGTGGCATTGATGTGCACCGGTAGGCACTGATATGTGGAATTGATGTGCACTAATGGGCACTGACAGGTGGCATTGATGGACACTGACAGGTGGCACTGATGGGGCTACACTGATCATCAGGGCACTGATCAAAAGTGCCCTGATGATCAGTGTAGATGTCGCCTCTGAGGAATGCCGCTTACTGGCTCTCCTCTCCTCACGAGCTGTCAGCATGACAGCTCGTGAGGAGAGAAATGCCGATAACCAACATTTCCCTATTTACATGCCATCAGCTGTGATTGAACACAGCTGATCAAATGACAGAGCCAAAGTCATTGGCTCTTTCTGCTGATCGGTGATCTGCTGTGTCTCAGGGACACATTGCACCACCGATCGCCACGCTGTTAGAGTGGGCTTGCACGCGCGGTTAAAGTGGGAGGACATAATATGACGTCCTCCCAGAACGAGAGAACAGCCTTGCGTTCTTCATTTCCTTATATGGCGGGCGGGAGGAGGTTATAAAATGATCACAATATACCTAATCATCTAACTAGACATATTTGGGCAGAATATACTCATTTTTAGCATGTTGTAGGTCCTAATAATTTGGACTATCATTTTTCATTTGAACTATTTTTGTGGTATGCCATCATGTAAAAACATTATACAATAGTTCTATTGGTTGAGCCTGGCAAAGGCACACTGCATAACTAAACTCCTCATGTAAAATATAATCCCAAGGGAAATCAGAGCAGCAAATGACTTCAATGAATAAATCATAAAGCTTTCATTTTAAGAATATTTTATATTCTATAAGGTATATAAGAGCAAGTTGAAGTCATACAGAAACTATTTTGCCTTTTAAAACAAGACCAAAGAGAACAAGAAGAGGCTATGTAACCATTATTGCTTTTTTGTGACCCTACAATAGGATGATTAGTGTGCCACTCAGTTTCTTGCCTGAGGAAAAATATATATATAAAAAAAATAATAATTGACAATTTGTCAGTTTTTCCTATGTGCTGGAAGGGGGAAAAAAATCCAGATTCAGCAAAATCTGTAAAACTAAATTAACTGATTTCCTTGTATCCTAATTTTATTAGGATAGTCTGCCAGCATTAAACTTCAGACATGCGTTCAGTTGCATAAAATCGCTGTCACTGAGAAGAAAGAAAACTGTTAGAGTGTAGTAGAAAACTATGGAACAGCGGCAGGAAGATTGAGCAGTAAAATGATAGACATCAACAGGTAATCTCCTTCACACACGTGTAGGGTTGAGAAAACCTTCAAGCAGAAAATGATGTATTTTTCAGATAAGTGAGGGCGTCTGTATCACTAGTAAAATTGGCCGATATAGGCAGCTAAGTGCACCTTGTGTCTCCTGGATACAGCAAATAATAACCTCTGCTCAAGCATTTTCTTGATTAACCCCATAACTGCAGCTAATTGCTGACTGCTCAAGCATGCCTATGTTGCTTACTTCAGTCCATGGTGAGCTGCTTATTGTTGGAAAGGACATGATCTTTAGATTATTTGTGTATGCGTTGTGTATCTGTCATCAGCAACCACAGGCTAATTTTTTTTATTTACATACTAAATCAATCCAGTAGGAACACATTTAAATGATATAAAAGTGTCCAAATCCATAACATAACTTTATAGGCAGATGCACTGTTTTGACCGAAGTGGGCTAATATTTGGGAAATTGGCTTTTAGCTTGACTGTTTACAGTATTGCAGTGTGAGTGGTATTTTGCTATCTTCATAACAACCTGTCTGGCGCATGGTTCAGTTTTATTATCCTGGCTTTTCCTGCTGTGAAGCGATCCACTCCATGCACTAAGTCACCATGGCCTCTAGTATCTGTTTTTTTTTCTTGAAGGGACAAACTGTAAATTTTTGTGTCTATAAATGCAGGCTAGTTCTGATCCCCTATCTCAAGTTCCCAAGAAGAACATTTGTACAGTACTGAATATTTTGAGGCTGCTTCTGTTTCCAAAATAGTTTAGAGAGCTTGAAAAGTCTAGTTCCAATGGATTCTCATGCAGATTGGATTAAAGGTGAATTGGGAGGATTTTCTGCATTTAGTACAACGTTTACTGGGTTGTATGTTGCCTAATAATGCTTGCTACAACTTGAAACAGTATTCCGTCTGTTAGGCCAGGTTCACATTTGTGCGGATGGTTCCCACTGCGGAGATGTGTGCGAGTGCAATTAATCCCAATGGCCTGCTGCACACACTGGAAATCTCTTCAGCACTTGGAACTGCATTGCACATATGGTTACCGTGTGGGCTGCGATTCCAGAAATGGTGCAGGGACCTTTTCCCTGCGTTTCAAGAAGCACAGCAGCCCATTCATATGATTGGGCTGCCGTGCCCCCGCAAAATGTGGCACACAGAGTTGCATCACTGTTAACCAAACCTCAATATGCACCATTATTAATAATATAATGAGACATTAGGGGGTTTATTTACTAAAGCTGGAGAGTCCAAAATCAGACTCCCTTCTGCATAGAAACCAATCAGCTTCCAGGTTTCATTGCCAAAGCTTCATTGAACAAGCTGAGGTTAGAAGCTGATTGGTTTCTATGCAGAAGGGAGTCTGATTTTGGACTCTCCAGCTTTAGTAAATAAACCCCTAGATGTCAGTATCAAATCAGAAATATCCTGAATCTCGATTGTGCAAGAAGTGTTTCAGCTTTTAGGTGACTTGGAGGTTTCTAGAAGCTTCTAAATACATACTAAGGATATTCTGATGTCTCCTGATAGCAAGCCCTTTAGAAATCTTGGGAGGACAGGTTACTGAATACTGCTAACAATGGAATTTTATAGTCACTCTAAAATCTGTTTCTCATAGTCCTTTGAGGGACTAACCTAAGGTTATGCTGTCACCTACAATAGAATTGGAAACACAAGGCACATAGAAAACTGAATACCAGCCCATTAGGATATTACTTCTACTACCTCACATCTGCTCAGTTGTAGCAAGCAGTCAAAAGAGAGAACTATAGCATATGAGGGGAGGGAGCTGTGTCCCTCAATGTACTGCAAGGAAAGGATTTTACAATGAGTAAAAAAAAAAAAAAAGCTAATTTACCTATCCTCCAGTGAAGGACGCATGTTAATGATAATAAGCAACCAAGGGACCTCATAAAGCAGAACCTAAAGAACTTACAAACAGATGTCTTACAGATCTGAGATACAGAAGGCCAATGACTTTAAGCACTAATGTAGAGTGGGCCTGGATAAGAATAAGAGGCACTTTATCTTGCAGCACATAGGCTTGCACAGTAATATTTACTGTAATATATATCCCTGCTGCTTGTGCACCTTTTTCTTCCACACTTTTCTCTTCCACATAACTTTCTATTAATGTGTTTTGATACAGCACTTTGAGAAAATCCAACTTCTTTTGCAATTACCTTTTGAGGCTTTCCCTCCTTATGGAGGGTGCCAATGATGGTTTTCTGCACAACTGTCAGGTAAGCAGTCTTTCCCATGATTGTGATTCCTACTGAACCAGACTGAGAGACCATTTAAAGGCTCAGGAACCCTTTGCAGGTGTTATGGCTTAATTAATGAGCCTAGAATATTGCACCTTTTCACAATATTCTAATTTTCTGAGATTGTGGATTTGGGGTTTTCATGAGCTGTAAGCCATAATCATCACAATTATGACAAATTACAGCTTGAACTATCTTGCTTTGCATGTAATGAGTCTATCTCATATATTAGTTTCACCTTTTAAGTTGCATTACTGAAATAAATGAACTTTTGCACGGTATTCTAATTTTTCGAGTTTCACCTGTAAATTTGTGCATACCTGAAGAAAATGCTTCTGCTTTAAGACAGGAAGGGAAATTATCCTTTTAGAATAAAAGGGCAGGTCAAAAATGGGATTTGTGAAAAATGCAGAAGACACACTTCACTGCACCAAGCTTGACCTTGCACATGGTGCAAATATGGTTCTGATTAGGTGTGTTGCCTGCAGTCACAGTGCAAATGCCCTTCCATTTGGTGTCAAATATGGTGCTTACAAATATGATTACTCAAAGGTCCCCCAGAAATACTCATGGACAAGCTGAGCTTAAAGAGTGTGACCATTGTCAGTGCATATGGAGTGCTAGATGCACAAGAATTATGTATACTGCCCAGTGCTGGGTCAAGGAGGCTGTCTGAGGTGCTTGAAAAGAAACTAGCTCACTGCAGCTACATAAAGGGTGATGGAAGAGTAATCTGACTTGGGTTACCAGGTGATCACACAAACCATGTGCAACTGAATTGTCTAAGCCATTAGGCTAATTAGACAAGCCTCTTTCATGTCCAGGGACTTCACTGCATGCGATGGAAGACCCTGGAGCAGACAGGAGGAAGGGAAACTGGAACAGGTCCACCGCTTTACAGCTACACTCTCTCCATTAAGAAAAGAGTCTCTGTACATGTTTACCCACATGCTCCCACACCACCACAGTGCTGCACCAGAGAAGAATAAGGAGGAGGTGGGAAATTTAAAATGGCTTTCGAGAATAAACTGCAGGCTGCCTAAGAGTAGCAAAACTGTTACCTCTGTACAGTCTGAAAGAGAATTAATAGGGGAGTTTCCCATTCACAAAATAAAGCACAGCTTGTGCAAAACAAGCAAGTGAGAATAAAAGAAGAGATCCAATTTTCCTTTACAAAGACCTCAGCCACTTATAGCCTCAAGGTAAATTAAGAGGAAAAATTTCCCCACCACAGCCTGTTAGCCACTCATAACAATTGAGTCTTTAGTGGCAATTGAACGGAACTGCCACAGCTCTGGTTCAGATAGCGGAGTCCTGTGATAACTGGAATACAGATGGGTTGTAACTGCTGACTGCAGGACCATTGCACAGAGAACACCAGTATAATTAATGAACTGGGAAAACCTGCACTCATTGGCTACCTGGAAAGACTTCCAGTATATCCAATTTCAGGCCTGACCAGTAGCTGTTAGTAGAACATACATTTCAAAATTGGTCAAAAATATAAAAGAAGAGAAGGAAACATCCATTCTCTTAAGGATACAAAGCAAAACTGAGCAGCAGTGAGGTGGGAGGGGTTTAAGCCTTAAGAAGGCTGGCCTTCAGTTATCAATGTACCAAGCGTCCGTTTCTCCTGTAGTTGACAGTATAACCATTAATATGATTAACTATGTCCCTCAATGGACAATAGAAAAAATAGGTTGTCATAGGAGTTCATACCATCTAGGCCAATGGTCGTCAACTGTCTTGGTAAGGGGGGCCTCTGAAATCACCCAAGCGCTGCACTTAATCTTCAGTGTGAGAGACAGTGGACACAAAATGGGATATGGTCAATGACTATGGGCATGATGCAAGAGATGATCAGAGACTGCGCACATGCAGATGTTAGGAGATGTTAGAGATTGGGAACATACTATAGGAGACATAGACTGAAGACACATTACAAGAGACTGCCATAGATCACCTCTACAATTGAGCAAGAGAGCATCTGACTCTAGTCAGCAAAAAAACCCAACACATTGATGTATTTCCTAGTGAAATAATAGAAAGCCTTCTCTGGAGCACTGCTGAGTTCTATAATTTGTATTTCAATCTGTTTATTAAAATATTTTCAAATAATAGAAAGCAAATGCCCCATAAATATTGTGGTTACAAAATGAACAAGCAACATATAAGTGAACAAAAGTGAACACCTCCTATAAGTAAAGAAACATTACATAGTTGTCAGTACCAATTCTTTTTCCTATAAAGCGCATCCTATGAGCAGGTCAAACATTACAATACTTAGAGCACCATACAGCATGGTATGAACCGGAACTTATCAAGGCCTAACAGGGACATACTTATGATAATAAATATATAGGTGTCCCAATCCTCATAAAAACCTATGAAAAGGATAGGGATAGAGTTGGAGATTTTCTATAATTTGGCTACCCTCAGTGATCATGTCTGACAGGTAGTCTCAGGGCCAGATTTATACTTCCTGTCCCCCTAAGCCAATAATCTTGTGCAACTTGCCCCCTCTTATCCCAAACTGGCTAGCCCTAGTATCTAATTAACAAAATCAGATGTTGTAACCACCTATAAATGCAATTTGGTTCTAGGTGTATGAACCCATAGTGGGTGAACTGTAAGTAAACAGTATATTAGTTCACCAACATAAATGCCCAAACATGCAAGAAAAAAATTAGAATATGGCCAGACGGTACTTGCAGGCAGGGTGTTGGTCTTGTACCTTTTATTATATACAGGAATACAATACTGGCGGCAGGATGATGTGTGACAGGCTTTGTGCTACCCCTGGAAGACCATTCACCTGGTCCCATAGCCTAGGCAGGGATCCGGCCTGGATCCATTCCAATTCATCGTTATACTTGAATGTATTACAGTGTGATCACAAGAAGTGCCTTAGCTCAACCAGGTCTTGCTTCTTGAGCTATTCCTTTGTATAAGCACTGAACTGGGGTCAATTTTTCAACCAAACTGGGCAATAATTCTTTAACTAACGGGCTATTTGAGTTGCATTGATTCCCTTTTAGGTAAGAGGGATCTAGAGGAATGCCTGTAAATCCCTGAAAGATTTCCTAAGAGGAAATGATGTTTGCTATTTCATTTAGTAACAGCTGGCTTAGTCCAACCCACGTTTATCAAATCTAATCGGAATAAATGACACTTGAGATTTCAGTAATGATGTTGCACATGCAGTTTGGCTGTTGTCACTGACCAGGTTCACAGCCAGCTGGCTAACCTTGTCTTTTTGTCATCATGCATCTCCTCCTCTGACTAGTAACTCTGTGTTACCAGGGCTCCTCTTCAGCCAGCTGGCTGCCTGCCACAACTGATGCCAATAAGTTTACTGATGTTAGCTTGCTCCTTTAGGAAAATATCGTACTATAAAAAATACAAATGTCATTTTTGCAGTAAATGTATTTGGTGAAAGAATTATGTGATCATGCAGAGGGAATGGGGATAATTGATAGTTAAATGAACAGCGACCAGCTTCCAGCGGTATAAAATGACCAGGTGCCAGCTCCCTGTGGCATAAAATGACCATGTACCCCCCCCTCTCACCTCCATTCCTAACTCTCAGGTACATTTCACTGAGAATGAATAATTATGTGCATGTCAGGTTATTGGAGGACGTTATGTGGGATCTGTATGCATGGATCATTTTGTGAAGTTCCAGTGTCACATACTCAGCTGTCAGTGGTCTCTGCCATTATTTTCCTGACTCTAACGGAGGGGGCAATGTGATTCTTATTGTGTCATGAGTAGGCGGTGGAGGAGAGAGGGGAGGGTGCCTTCACCCCCCACCATTTTCCAGTGCTGGAAAGTGCACTCATAAATAACATTTATTTCTGCACTTTTGATTAACAAGAAAGGGACTGAAATGTGTTACAATTATAGCTGTCACATCCTAATATCTTAATGCACAGTAATAATTCACCAACATGCAGGAGCCCATGTGTGTCATTCATATTTATATTTCTGTTATGAGTAAAAGGTTCACATTTTTCTGTCTTAACCTTTTACCTGCCAGAGATAGCTGGATAAAAGTCTAATGGCTAATACTTTGTTTTCACTCAAGCTCTGATCAAATAAAAGCCTTTTTCAGATCATATATTAGTTGTAATCATAGAAGATGTGCGTATGTACCTTGTTTACAGTTTTAAGTGTTTTGCCCTTTCAAGGGCTGCCATTGCCATGTGGTAATGGAAGTGATAACCCCCTAGCACTATCTGGATAAATGGCAGTAGGCAGTCACAGCGGAGTCAGGTGGTAGTGGTGGGCAGACTGATTAGGAAAGACAGATTAGGAATGCTGTGCTGTCATACCTCTTGCATGCTCTGTGATATATCTATTGTATATGTAAAGTGTAGAGGTTAAAGGGGATTTTCATAATATATGCCTACTCCTCCATATGATGGTTTAACAGGGGGAAGGGTAGCAATACTCCCTGATAAACATCTATTGAACAACTTGTCTGTTTTCATTGCATGATATGTGGCTCTGAACCGAAATAATTGCCCATATAAACTGCTATCATTACATTACTGAGGTGCCTGCTGCCAGTTTCTTAATAGCCAAAATGCCCTTGTTGAAGACAAGAAATTATAGGGAATTGACACCTCCCTAAAATATTTAATTTGGATATACTATCCTAATTGTTGTTTTAGTTCCATATCTTAACTGAATGACATTTAGTTTGCTAATACATGTTGGGGGAGATTTACTAAAAGTGGTACACCCAGAATCTGGTGCAGCTGTGCATAGTAACAGGTTTTATTGTCAAGGCTCAACTAAACAAGCTGAAGTTAGAAGCTGATTGGTTACTATGCACAGCTACATCACATTCAGTGTGCACCAGTTTTAGTACATCTGCTCCCGTTGTGTCATAAAAAATTGCCAGTCTTCGTTTTACTTGTTTTCACCTTTTTGCATCCTGTACTACATTTCCACGCCATAGATCTGTTCCAGCCTCTTCAGCAACTGTTGCACTTAATTCTTCAGGATGAGTTATCTGATGGTGACAACAGTGAAATGTCTGGGCGATCTTCATAGACAGGGCTGCTTGTAGTTTCCATGTTGAGTGCATGAGATTGGGTGACCATACTGGAGACACACTAGACAGTTGTCACTGCAAGAAAAAGCTCCTTAACAAGGATGGTTGGATCAGTGGGTGTTATTTTTAATGAAAGCTACATATTTAAAAAGAATTACAATTACTTTTGAAATTACATCAACATGTTAAAGGTTATAAAAGATTTTAGTTACTGGATTTAGAGTGAGCACACATCCTGGTGAGCTATTTAGCAATCATGTACTTTGCCTAAAGCTTTCTCTTGGCTCTGGGAGTCAGGGGTCAGTGGTCACCTATGGTCTAACCGTGGCTGCTTTGGCAACTTCCTGACCTCATGCTTAGAACTTTCTTATTATGAGGTCAGGGAATTGACAGGGCAAAAGCTGTCAGACCTTAGGGGTCCTCTGGCCCCTGATTCCTAAAACCAAGAATGAGGCTCAGTCAATTAAAACAAAGGGTCGAATATAAATAATTCATAATAATCCCTTCCCACTTCTGCCTCTCAGCCTTTTAGGAGGTTCTGAATGCCGGGAGGTGGAGGTGGGGATTCCAATCATGTGACCGCTGTGACTACAGTCACAGCGGTCACATGATTAGAAAGCTGTTAATCGCAAGTATGAATCAAGGCCTTTCTGGTACTCACCGGTCTCTGTGCTGCACAAAAATGTTTACAATCGGGATGCATACATGCGGCTACTTGGCATCAAAGCCCACGTGCTGTGAAGCTGCATATATGGGTACGGCTGGCAGGAAGAGGTTAAAAGTGGATGTTTAAATAAAATATGTGAACATTTATGCAGAAGAGACATAATATAGAAAATACCAAAACAAAATGTTTTGGTTGGAGATTCACTGGCTATATTCACAATGCTGCACAGGGGTGGCTTCTGGTGAGAATCAGTAGATTGGTGCAAGTGGTACCAAACACTGCCTGCACACTATGTGTACAAATCAATGGCTAGCACCACGGTTCACAAGTAACTGCTCACCTGAGCCTCCAAATGACCCTGGCACAGACAGTGGGGTTGATTTACTAAAGGTAAATAGGCTATGAAAGCTCTGAAATGAGGCAAAGCTGTGCGGATTTCTTTCATCCAATCGTGCAAGCAAAAATGCTGCTTTATGTGCCTTGTATGCTCCCTTCAGATCTAGAACACCTGCACTTAGGATGCACTTGTATTGCACAGCCTTTAGTAAATCAACTCCGATGTGTCTAGGGTCAACATTTCTGTGGAGTTCTGGTCCCACACAAACTGGGTGCAGCTATTCGGCCAGTTTGTATGCAGCCAAACCACAGAGTGTTGCTGTGTCCAAAAGTGGCAAACTATCTGCACCCCTGCGGCCGTGTGATTGTAGCGCAAGACTGCATATTCATATTCTAGCACAGCCTTTCTTAAGCTTTTTAACATGGAGTAACCTTTGAAATAATCATCAGGTTCCAAGGAATATTTGCTAATATTTACTATATCTGCAGCTCACAGTACATTAGTGCAGCCTTTCTCAACCAGGGTGCCCAGGCACCCCGGGGTGCCTTGAAATTTCTTCAGGGGTGCACTAGCTAAATTTCTAAAAATTGTCCAAAACTCATATAGAAGCCAGTGAGTGGAACAAGCCTGCCTTTTAGTTACAGAAAGCTGCAGGTTTACATTGTGCACCATTACGACATTCTATCCACCGGCGTCCTGACAACCAATGACATCATCAGTAAGGAGGATGTCAGCTGCCTGCACAGCATCCTAGTTTGGCCGTCCCCCACCCCTATCCATCAATGTTGGGGTCACATTGGCTCAGTGATGGAGAAAAAATTGGGCAGAAGAGAAACATTGGAATACTAGTCAGTACCAGTGTGCAAAAGTGTATTTGCTTGGGAAGAATAAATCATCTCCAATGTTGGGTGTCCTACATGTGTGGATGGTGCTGTGTTATATAAAACTATTAGAATAATTTTTCACATTTTAGAATGGGGTGCTTCAAGACTGTCCATAATTGTAAAGGGTGCCTTGGGACTGTCCATAATTTTAAAGGGTGTCTTAACTGAAAAAAGGTTGAGAAACACTGCATTAGTGTAACAGTCTTTGGGAAGAATGCTCCTTTTGCTGTATTTGTGGTCACTGGATAGATTCCCTCCTTTATATATAGCAAAAAAGATCAGTGGTGTCAGTGGGAACTTATCTGAGAGGCATAAATTGCTCATTGCTCAAGGAGCAATTGCAACCTCTGGAAGAACCTGGTTGAGAAAGGCTGTTCTAGCATAAAATCAGTTGTGACTAGTTCTCTTTGAAGAACCTCTGGTTTTTATGATTGTTGAAAGGGAATCAGAAAATGATATTGCTAGAAGAGGGAAATAAAAATGCAAGCATCATTTCACTCTCATTAATGCTGCGTGTATATTGAAAATAATGTCAAATTCCTTTGTTTTTCAAAGTTTTTTGGTGCATATGAAGTTTTCAAATAAAAAAATGAAATATAGACATTGCTCTTGAGCTGTCACTTTTATTTTTTTGGTACAAGAGCAACAGTAATGGACAAACTTCAGTAACCTGTAGGAACTGATTTGATTTCTTCTATGTCTATGTATGTTTTTACACTGGGGTGTTGTGCTTCTGTTGCAGTGTAAAAAATCCTTCTTGCAGCATTTTTGGAGCATGTTTGTTCAAAAACACACCAGGAACGCCCCTTTCCATTGAAATAAATGGAAAACGTCTCAAAAACACAGCCGAGAAGCGATTTTAGTGCAGTCTTTAAGTCAATTTAAAAAACATAGCAAAAGTGCTGTAAAAATGTGGCAAAAATGCAAATGCATTTTAGCGGTGGATCAATGTGAAAACAGCCTTATACCACAACAGAAGGGCAATACCCCAGTGTGAAGACATACATAGGCATGCATAGGGAAGCATTTTTCATGAGCTTTCATTTTTTACTCATAAGCTCTTGAAAAACTCTTCAGTGTGAAAGCAGCCTGGGGTTGTCCAGTAATGCTGAAGGTGTTTTGCTACTTATCCAAATGGCTTCTTGACCTCTAATGAGTATCAGAACATACTCCAGCATTTCTAGCTACATGGGTAAAGCCATGACATTAATCCAATCACCTTGGTATCATAAAAGGTGTCAAGGCAGATACTGACATGTTATGTTCACACATGACACCATGGTGATAGCAGAGGTAGAAAAACAGAGGTTTCCAGGACCTTTTAGTTTATAGGAAATGTAGTGCTTTCAGTGACGTTTGGGTGCAATCACACTTGCATTTGTGATTAAATGCGAGTGGCCGCAATTAGCTGCAAGAGCCGACAGCTTCCCATTGCTTTTAATGGGGCTGCCTACTCGCATCCAATCATGGGAACTCCTGCTGGGGTTCTTGCAGCTGATCGCAGACAAGGTGCACTCTTAGTGTGAATGTACCTTTAGATGTAGTATAGATCAGCATGATGTACATGACCTTATCAGTGTATGTTAAAGCGGAACCTCACTCAAAAGAGGAAATTGAACTTTTCTTCCTCCTCCCCCCTCTTCTTCAACTTTTGTTTTGGTAGTGGATACTTGGTTTTGACAGATTATTTAATATTACAGGTACTTATATAGTGTTGTCAATTTACGCAGTGCTTTACATATATATTGTACATTCACATCAGTCCCTAACCCTCAAGGGGCATACAGGCTAAGGTCCCTAACTTACATTCATACATACACATACTAGGTCCAATTTAGATAGAAGCCAATTAACCTACCAGCATGTCTTTGGAGTGTGGGAGGAAGCTGGAGTGCCTGGAAGAAATCCACACAGGCATAGGGAGAGCATGCAAACTCCAGGCTGGTGGTGCTGTGGTTGGGATTTGAACCAATTACCGTAGTGCTGCCAGATGGAAGTGCTGACCATTTAGCCACTGTGCTGCCCCCAGTCCTGCTTCTGCTTGGATCTCCTAGGTGATGCCAGAAGACTGCAGGACCATTCAGGCTCGCACATGTGCAGTGGGAAGCCATCTGTGAAGCTGCAAGGAGTCAAAGCCAATTTCCCACACTAAACGTGCCAGCATCAGGGCCAGTAAAGGGAAAGGAGCACTCTAGTGGGAACTGGATTTTCCATCTTGCCCAGGACTGTTTCACACTGTAGTGGCAGGCACTGGTTCCCCTGCCAAGAGATTTACCCAGTACAGCTACAGTACAGGAGATGCTGGCTAGCTCTTCAGAAGAGAAACTTTGCTGTAGAGACTTGTAGATAGTTGCTAAGGAGTTTGTCCTCAGTTGCCATTTCCCTTGGGCATCCCATACACCCCTTACCCCATCCAAGTTCTAAGCCCCCTAATAAAACTTAAAAACAAAGCTTAAGGACTGGTTACTGACTCCTAATGCAAGTCTAAGTGAAGGAAACGCATGTTGCCTGGCTGTGCAGGTCTATAGGGGGACCCAAATCTCTCCTAAGGGGATAGTGCTATCTATACATATACAAAAAATGGCCACTGCCCCAGTCTATAACTGGCCTTCACAGCAAGGAACACATGGACGGGCGACGCATGTCAAACAACAAAAAAGAAAAGTTCCCAGCTCAACTTGCCAGCCAGCTTGCAAACAAACTGAATTAACCTAACAATATGCGTAAAGAACGGGATTTGTTAGCACACTACATATGCATATAGCTGTTTGCCTTGAGTTTGGCTTTAAAGTATTTATACATTTTTTTTCCCTTTAAAATAGCAAACATGTTATACTTACCTACTCTGTGCAATGGAATTGCACAGAGTAGCCTTGAGTAGCCTTGATCCTCGTCTTTTCGGGTCCCCCACCGACACACCTGGCTCCTTCTCTTCTTGGTCTGCCACCATAGGAAAGAGCTTCTATTGAAGCAAACCTGTGGACTTGGCCCTGCCCCCTGCTCCCCGTCACAGGATTTGACTGACAGCAGGGGGAGCCAGTGGCTTCATCTGCTCTCAGCAAAGTCTGTGAGAGTGGGGAGAAGAGGAGAGAGGCAATCCAGAGGGGCACAGTGCTGAATTGAGATCAGGCTCAGGTAAGTATAAGGGGGATGAGTGGGCGACATACGTACTGAAACATTTTTTCCCTTTATGCAGGGAATGCATTAAGGTAAAATAAATTTGAGCTTTACAATAATGAAAAATGTTTAAGCTTTACAATAGGTGTATTTAATATTCATTAAACATAACAAAAGGAAACTCTGCTCAGAAGCCTCTGCTGGAAACAGCTGTGATGGACAGGCTACAGACTAGCACCGAGGACATGCTTAGATTTCACACGTGCACTGTGATAATAGAAGGCAAAAGTCTTACTGAGCATTTCCATGGCAAGGTTTTCAGTATGTTGCGGTGCCATTCAATTTGAATGACATGCCAGTGTGTCTACACAGTACACCACAATGTACCAATGGACTTTATTGCACAACAACACACTATTGTGATCTAGTGACAACTCTGTAGTCTGTATGCAAGCCAAAACATGTCTGCTTCCACCAGAGGCTTCTGGGACAGTTGTTTTCACGCATTGGTCTAAAGCATGTTCATTATCTCATAATATTTTTAACTAGTCATTAGTACCAATGTTGATCTCTTTCATTTTTCTTCCAGGACTCTGTTACAGAACGATTATAGCTTCTTAAGGGATATTAACATCTGCCCGCCTCTTGTCACAATTGGGATCTACTGCTCTACTCTCTCAGCTTCCATGAGCAACCTTATTGGAGCTTCCCGCATCCTCTATGCATTGGCGAAAGACAAGTTGTTTGGTAAGAAAATTTTGCGTACTGCAGACACCTCACAGAAAATCGCAGAAATTATAGAGACAGATAAAGAAAACTAATAGCTAATTACTAAGAACTAATAACTTTGCACTGCTTTATAGTTGCTTAGATCAGGGAATTGCAAAGGAAAGTAAAAACCATGAATACAGGATATATTTTTATTTTGTAGAATATATTATACAGTATATACAGCAAAAAAACTATAGGTATATTGATAGGCAACCCATACATGATTAATTTTTTTCATTCAACCAGCGGTTTGGCCCACCATGACGAAAAGCAGCTTGTCTATTCTGATTTAGAAGTTGAAGTGCAAGACATATAAAAGACCGGCACTGTATATTATCACTTTTTATGCTATGTTTCTGATTAACTCAATCAAATTAATTTATTCACATATGCAACCCATATCCAGAAGAAATGCTTACAAAGCTGTTAGGTTTCCCTTTTAGAGAGGTCCAGTTGCCACTATACAAGGGAAAATGACCCTTTCCCTTCTCTCTCCAGATTTTTTTTTTCTGAATGAGCATTTATAATGACACAGAAAAGCATCTCAGCTTCTTCAGTCCTCTTGTTCTGATTAGAGTACTCTTGGCAAGATTATCTCCAAGAGGTCCTGGTGTGTTTTTATCCCATGCAATAAGTGAAATCAAATGAATATGCAAATTCAGAACACTTTTTAAGGCCTGTTACAGTGTCTCATTCGGTAAACACATTTGTACATATAATGTCAAATCAATGTATACCTGTTTGTTATTAAATGAACATGATTATTCCTTCTCAGGGAGGTGCAATATTTTTTCTGTAGGATATATTTGTTATTATACTGTACGGTATGTTTTCAAGGGCTTTTATGAAATTGCAAAAAAATAGTTGTTCTTTGGATGGAAAACCTTCGCCTGAATACGTTCTGAGGTAGCAACAGTGCTTGCGTGAAGCACCTTGTTGGGTCTACAAGTATTAATATAAAATGGGGTGCAGCGCTATAACGATAACAGGATAAATGCAATATACAGTAAAGATCCTAAACCTGTATTATGGTCATCTAAATCTAAAAATGGAATATGAATAATCAAAAAAATCACAGATCTAATCCCATAGGGAGGTCATCAATACCAAATAAGTAAGTGTCACTAATGGTGGTAGTTAAAAGTGACAAGGTGCAAAATGTACATATAAGGTGCTCATAGACATGATTAAAGTGACATAGTCCTTATATAAAGAATAGATGTGAAGTCTAAAATAAGGTAGATCCTTTAAAGATTCTTCTGGTGAAAACTTTTAAAATTACGCACTCACCAGATGCGCAATATTATAACACATTTGAGAACATTAATCTCATGGGTTCAGCTGGATCATCCTGTGGGTGTCTATCCCTGGTAAGGACTCACTCCTGGATCATCAATGGCACCTCACACCTCTTCTTTCAAGTAAAACTCTGTGGGTGGTGGGGCTCAGATCAAGAGCCCCCAAGAAAGGATGCCGGGATGATATTGTTTCAAATATTTATTGATCCAAAAGTGCAGGAGATAACAGATAAAAACAACAACCACTGACCATATCAGGATTCCAAAATGGCTGCCGGACAGGCATGGGCCTCGGCGGTGTGACGTCAGGACGCTGCGGCTCCTCCCTAAATCTACAAGTATTATTACAGGTACTTATATAGCGCCATCAATTTACACAGCGCTTTACTTATATATTGTACATTCACATCAGTCCCTAATCCTCAAGGGGTGTACAATCTAATATCCCTAACTTACATTCATGCATACACATACTAGGGCCAATTTAGACAGGATCCAATTAACCTACCAGCATGTCTTTGGAGTGTAGGAGGAAACTGGAGTACCTGGAGGAAACCCACGCAGGCACAGGGAGACCATGCAAACTCCAGGCAGGTGGTGCAGTGGTTTGGGATTTGAACCAATGACCCTATTACTACCAGGCCAGAGTGCTAACCATTTAGCCACTGTGTCGCCCCTACTACAAGAACCTGAGATGGTCTCCAGCTCAATCCCTCTGACACCTTCTTGCATTCGTGGCCCAGGCAATACATGAGACCTCCCCTTCTGCTCAAACTGAGATTAAGCCCCTCTCTCTTGCTGTGCTAAGTATGCTCTCTGCCACACTATTCTCAAATGCCAGAGCTTTAGTGGGCAGTAAGGGTTCCTATATACACATGTGCAGTAAAGCCAGCCATACATGGACCAAAATTTGACCAGTTCAGAAGGGACTAGCCAAATTTCGACTAATGTATGGGCAGGCTGATTGTACCCAAGTTGCTTTATCTGCCAGCTGGGAAGTCTCCCTGCGCCTCCTTCCAGCAGAACACAGTAGTGCTGGGGGAGGCATAAGGTACATAACAAGGAGCTAGGTTTAGCAAGGCTTTATTTTTACTTAGACCAAAGTCAAGTCCCCTTGTACAACCTGGTCTAATCCAAAGCTTCACCACAGTGGTCGATCTGAAGAGTTTCACAAGCATTTGTTACCTTAGAAATATTTTACGCCCATGTCAGGTTTGCTTAAACAATCTATAGATCAAAGTTGTGTATTGGCTTTAAAAGGTCGATGTAGGTGTGGCATGCTGAAAAAAACAGGAATTACTCAAAACTAGAGCAGCCAGAATCTGGAGACATTGAACATGTCAACCAATCAGTTTCTATCTTCTTATTGTAACTTGTTTAGTTAAGCTTTGAAAATGAAATATCGAAGCTGATTGGTTCTGGCTGCAACAGTTTTGATGAATTCCTCTCAAAGTGGTTTAGCAACTGTAGAATTTACTGCTAGACATTGTTAGGGCTATTTACTACAACTGGAAAGTGCAAGATTTGGTCCAACTTTGCAAAGAAACCAATCAGCTTCCAGTGTTTATTGCCAAAGCTTGATTGAAGAAGCTGAAATTTGAAGTTGATTGGCTACCATGCACAGCTGCGTGTGTCCTTTTAGGAGCTTTCCCTTCACTTCTTCTCCCATGGCCAAAACAGGAAGTCCCGACAAAGTTAGGGGAACTCTGATTGTCATCAGGATCACCAGAGCTACTGTCCTCATTGGAAGATTTCCCCTTGATTGCTTTTCTGGGGATGGGGCTGAGATGCACTATCTGTGTCAATAGACACACACAGCCCAGCTCAGGATAGAGCCTGTTTGTGTGCCACCATACGAAGCAGCTTCCTATAGTGGTGCACTGAGAAGAGTAGGAGCTCAGGGCACCAGTGGAGGAACTGAGAAGAGGAGGTCTGGGGCTGCTCTGTGCAATACAATTGCACAGAACAGGTAAGTATAACAAGTTGTTTATTTTCCACTTAAAAATGAGCTTTGATAAACACTTTAGCTTCCCTTACAACAGTGGCATTGGGCTAGTTCCTTCTATATCTTGCTAGAAATAACTGGCAGTATGAAGGTAAATGATGGTAATGGTTGAAAAATCTGAACAGATGTGATGTTCTCCAATTTTGACCAGCCCTAGTTAAAGAGCCCAGATTTTCTCATAGAAAACACTATGCTGTCGCAGAATCTACATGGATTTTTCTATAGCATAGTTCCCTTGTAGTATGGATCTAAAAGATTCCTGCTGTTGGTTCCATATCCATACCACAACATCCTGGTAAACACAGCGATTATTTAGCCACCAGTTTTTATCGTAGTTCTTAAATGCCCACCTTTCTTTTCCTTAGTGAAATGGATATATATATCCTGTTACATGTGGCTATCTGCCATGTTATCTCGTCTGTTCTGTAATGCAGACAAAGTAGTTGTAACATACAGAATGCTATAAATTTGATAACAATGCTTAAAAGTTTGAATTATTTGATGGGCTGCTAACTTCATAACCATTAGAAGCCATGTTCTAAGTAACTATGTAGTTGTAAGGTTATTACACTCAAATTGTCTCTTATTTTTGCTGTACTGGACTTTCTGGTTACAACATTATTACTTATGGTCCTTTAGAGTCCATCCGTTTCAGAACAATCTGCACCAACTCTTTGAGCACATTTTATGGTCTCTTTCTTCAGTTTCATTTTATCGTCTCTTTCCTCAAGTTCAGTGTGTCAGATCCTGATGGTTCCCCATTCAAACACCTTTTAAATCTTGTAAATCACTACAATGGTTGTTCCAGTGCATTGGTTAGGCAGCATAAGTCACATGACAAACACTGATGAGACAGAGGACAATTTACATAATAGATATAGGTATTCTTAATGTAATGGGCACTCAGTGTTTATGATGATGACAATACAAAAATGGAGTGCTGTAACCATTGGTGTGATTTATTCTATATGTATGTTATTTTGAAACCTCCTTCTCTTTCCTGACATTTTCTAATTAAAGTTTTCTCCTTATCTGTTCCTCCGTTTGAATTAATTCCTCCCATCCTTTCCAAGCTTAGCTCACTCATCCTGTTGGACGTCCTTGTCAAGTCCTCTCCATTCTTGGCAGAGACTCTCAGCTATCACTTAGACGATAGGAATATCAATGCTTTCTTTGGCTGCCTTTTGAAAGGAAGACCTGCTCGGTTTTGTCCGTCCACTGTCCGTCTCTCTGACGGCCTGTAGCAGGAATGCTGTCATGAGTGTCTGAGATAGCGAAAAAAGGAAAAGAGGGGTGGGGGGTGCTCTAGAGATAAGGCTTCCATTCTTTTTACAGTATTCTGGTGCAACGGTGAGCATATATCAGGCTTTTCCTGTCCACAGCTGCTGTGAAATTTCCTTCTGTCAGTTTCTGTGACTTCGAAAAAATGTTTATCACAGTTTTTCACTTGTTCCCTATTTTGGACCCGAGCTGGGAATAATGACACTTCTGACTCTGCAAAGCAAACTGTTGAAAAGTGAAGGAGTTTGTTTATAACATTTTCAAGCAACCAGGTCTACATTTCTGACATGATAGATGCCTTCTTAAATGATTGGCTGCTTGAATTGAATGTTTGAAATATCTGATTGTTGTTATAATAAAACAATCATTTAGACAGAAAGCTGTCATAGTACAGCATGCTGATATCAATGCAGCTGCCCTAGTTCTGTTTGAACAGCAAGAAACAAATCTTTAATGCAAACACCACTCCAGGATCTTGTATATGTTGTTAAGGGAAAAAAAACACTCATCTAAGCGACACAACTGGGAGGCTGTTTTACATGATGAGGATGCTACATATTAATGTACGTTCCAGTAAAATAAGTGCTTAAAATACATATGTATTAAGCAACAAGCCATTCAGAGTCCTGTGAGAGCAGCATCAGACAGAAGACAGACGTGCCGATTGCAAATGCCTACAACCGGGGATGGAGGATTCCTGTTTGATCGGGTCATTAACTCCGCTGATTTTGTTTCTTTATTTCTGGGGAAATATGACTTGAAAAGTATAATACAATGGTTTTGCACATTATACTGTCATTTAGGTTAAAAAGTACGGATATAAAAACCAGACGAGCAGAACATTGAATCAGGTCTATGAATGAATGCAGAAGGAGGCCTTAGGTAATTTATAGGGAAAGATAATAAACTCCCCTTTTTTGTTTGTTAATAGTATAAATGTCCTGATTCTTCTATTTTGTGATAACAAATATATCAATCCACAGATTTCCTGACATGTTAAGCTTTCCACAGAGATAAGTTGACAGTTGTTTCCTAAGTTATTGATAAATGAGCAGATCTCTCAGTGATTTGACAGTACCTGAGAGATCTGTCTGTCCTTGCAGTGAATGTCAAATAGGTGTCCCTGCCAAGTCTTTTACTTGAGATTCATGTGATCTCTCTTATGATATATGTAAAGATAAAGCACCGTTCCTTTTACTCTGGAAAAAAATGGCTCCATAACCAATTGCAATGGTTTTTTAATACTTGCATTTACGTTCTTGCCCTCATTCATTTCTTTGTAGGGCCAAATAACTACAGAGTTAACCAGTTCCCAAATAAATACTACAGAATAAAAGTCCAGTTAATATATCATTGTCATTGTATCGACACCTTACATATGTGGTAGATATTATTACACTATGTTGAAGGCTGCAAGACCTCTAGGAAGGTTAGAATGAGATATGGCACCTGAAGGCGAATTGTGCCAAAACCAAATTTAAAAATTTAATCCAAAAATATATGTAAAATGGAATTATTCAGTTCAGTGAAGATAGTGTTCCTGGAGAATTAATTGTATTGAATCTGAAATTAGAGAGGACAGTAACAGGAGAGAATAGGTAGGCAAGCAGTAGAAGCCATCAATTAATCATTTTGAATATAGTAGTGAGACCAGTAGTGAATTTTTACTCAAAAACCTGGGTAAGAATTGCTTTACATTAGGAGCCCCTAAGAAGATTGGAAGGGAAAATATAGGGATCGTACAATATACAGCATACAGTGCTCAGCATAAATAAATACACCCCTTTTAAAAAGTAAGATTTTAATTAATATCTCAATGACCACAAAAACAATTTCCAAAATTTTGATGAAATTGAGTTTTATAGAATATTTGTTTAGCTCATTACATGAAAGTAAGGTTAATAATATAGCTTAGATTACAAAATCTTCAGTTTTACACAAATTAGTTGATGCAAAAAGGAATACACCCCACAACAAAAACTACTATATATAGTATTTTGTATGACCGCTATGATTTCTAAGGACAGCACCAAGTCTTCTAGGTATGGAATGAACAAGTTGATGATATATTGCAACATCTATCGTTTTCCATTCTTCATGTGGTGCCCTTGCTGACAGCATGACATGGGAAGGGGATTTCTTTGTTAAGCAATGCCCTCTTATACTCAACTGTCTGCTGGACATCTGTTTAATGAATAATTAGACTCACCTGTAGTTGAATTCTTGTTAATTAGGATTTTGTTGTCTAAAATTTGGCTTTGCGCCTATTGCAGGCCATAGATGGGTCGAAAATCGGCCGATTTTTCGGCCGAAAACAAAATCGGCCGATTTTCGGATCGTTAGTGGGCTATTTGTTCGGCCGTTTTTCGGTATTTTGGCCGTTTTTTTTTTTTTTCGGTAAAGTTGGAAAAAAATCGGCCGATTTTGCCGATCGTCCGATTTTCGCGGCAATAATGGGCAAATCGGACGATTTTTTACCGATAAAAAACCTACGCATGAGCAGTGACCTGCAAGAGGAAGACAAAAAGAAGAAGAAGAAGAGGATGAAGATGATGAAGAGGAAGAAGAAGTAGAAGAAGAAGAAGAGGATGATGTTGATGAAGAGGAAGAAGTAGAAGAAGAAGAAGAGGATGATGATGATGAAGAAGAAGAAGAAGAAGAGGATGATGATGATGAAGAGGAAGAAGAAGTAAAAGAAGAGGATGAAGAGGAAGAAGAAGAAGAAGAAGAGGATGATGATGATGAAGAGGAAGAAGAAGTAGAAGTAGAAGAGGATGAAGAGGAAGAAGTAGAAGAAGAGGATGAAGATGATGAAGAGGAAGAAGAAGTAGAAGAAAAAGAGGATGATGATGATGAAGAGGAAGAAGTAGAAGAAGAGGATGATGATGAAGAGGAAGAAGAAGTAGTAGAAGAAGAAGAAGAAGAGGATGATGATGAAGAAGAGGAAGAAGAAGTAGAAGAAGAAGAAGAGGATGATGATGAATAAGTAGAAGAAGAAGAAGAGGATGATGATGATGATGACGAAGAAGAAGAGGATGATGATGAAGAAAAAGAAGAAGAGGATGATGATGAAGAAGAAGAAGAGGATGATGATGAAGCAGGAGAAGAAGAAGAAGGATGAAAAATTAGAGGAATTCCAGTACGGCAAAAAGTGTCCCTGCAGAGAGCTCCGCTATTTCTTTGACAGTTCTTTGACAGTTCCTTGACATTTACAGCGGTTGCAACATTGTATCTATTTGTTTCTGAATAAAAACATCTGTATCCTAAATGGATACAAATAGATACATTGTTGCAACCTCTGTAAATGTCAAGGAACTGTCAAAGAACTGTCAAAGAAATAGCAGAGCTCTCTGCAGGGACACTTTTTGCCGGCTGTAGACAGGATGAAAATCGGCCGTTTTTTTTACCATTGATGGTAACGTCGGCCGCTTGAACGACCGATTTTTCGTTTTTTAAAAGAAAAATCTGCCGTTTTTCTCCCCGTCTATGGCCTGCATAAGACTTTCATTTGGGTGTATTCATTTTTGCAGCATGGTCTTGAATGAATTTGTTAGGAAAAATACATTTTGTGTGTGAAAATGAACCAATCTTGTTTGCAATCAATGGCCCGCATTTTTGGGAATATTTTGCAGTATAGTGTCCCATAGAAAATATTGATTCTGAAAGGAAAGTAAAGGTTTTCTGACAAAACTGTTGGGGTGTACTCATTTATGCTGAGCACTGTACAGGGATAGCTACAATAAGCCAGATGTAGTATCTGAATTAAAAACTAGGTCACTAGAGGTTGGGAATGATGCCATAAAATAGGGCATTCAGAAGTTGGAATATCAGAGCGGAGAACAGATTGGATGAACTTTTTTATGAGGATAAAGGATGACATTGTGAGCTTTAGCACTAAGAAGTCATCTTGCCTGACACGATTGTCAGATGGCTCTATGACCATTAGCTTCTTGAGGCTAGGAAGAGACTTGATTGGTTAGCTCTGTTTAAAATTTAAGTATAGGCAAACTTTTTTGGATAGGGTAGGGGAGTTCATAGTTTGCTGACTGTGTCTTGCAAGGGAGATTTCTTTTTACTTCTTTTTCTGAAAACATATAGGGAATGAAAAAAGATCTGATAAACTTGTGATCTGGTGACAGCGACAAAATTCTGAATTTCTCCTCACTTTCTGTCTCACTCACTATGGTCAACTGAACAAATAGGGTCAATCAACCTAGTGAGGCAATGGACAGTAATAAATACTTAAGAGGGGTTCTAAACTTCCTAACTCCAAAGTTTTTTTTTACCTTAATGCATTCTCAGCATTAAGGTAAAAAAAACTTTTATATGCAGCTCCCCCCTTCAAAAAAAACCATACCTGAGCCTGATCTTAATCCAGCACTGTGCCCGAAAGCAGCAGCGTTGGTCTCTCCCTCCTCGCTGGACTCAGATGGTTCAGCGGGAGCCATTGGCTGTCAATCAGATCCAGTAACGGGGGAGGGGGTCACCCCCACTGTCTGTGTCAGTAGACGCACACACAGTGCGGCTCGGGAACAAGCCCACACAAGTTCACCTCTAGCAAGTAGTGTGCTAGGTTAGGACTTGGTGGGGGGGATCCAGGAGCGCTGGTGAAGGACCCCAGAAGAGGAGGATCAGGGCTGCTGTGTGCTAAAAAAAAACAAACAGAGCAGGTAAATATAGCATTTGTTATTAAAAAAATAATAATTTTACACTTTTTAGTCATTTGAAACCCTTGATTCTTAGTACACAGAGGGTTAATACAGAGTTATACATGTACCATGCTGGCTAAATAAACGTTTAACAAAGGGGTTGATTTACTAATGGCAAATAGACTGTTCACTTTGCAAGGGAATTTTCCCCAGAACGTAGTGCATGTGGGGGGAGCTGAGCTGATTTTCATCCTCCAATCACGTGAAAGCAAAAGTACCTTTTTTTTCCTTGCACACAATTTGCTATTTTTTGCAGATTGAAATTTCACCACATCCATTAAGATCTGGGAAAATTCCTTTGCAAAGTGAATAGCCTATTTGTCATTAGTAGATCAACCCCAAAGTCTCAGCTACAGGCAAGGATCAGAAGACTCTTTCCATGCATCAGTACAAGTACTTAAACTGAGTCCTTGCAAAAGGAGATACTGTGCATGTGTATTGAAGAACATAACTCAGGGTTCACAGTTCTCTTCTAGCACTGGCCAGTTTATAACCATGTGGCCATGTGACAGCTCCTGTTTGGTGCAGAAACAGGAGCATGCCATGTGTCAATGGACAGGAAAATTAAAAGAATAGGGAAAAATATGTATTAGCTACAATTAGGAAGCCCACTCTTCACAAATATGTCCTAAAGAGCTAACTTAGAACCATGATGATCGATTTTGCAGGACTTTATATCAAACGATGCAGAGAATGGGTTTTTACAGTAACGCTGGCAAGTTTTACTTTTTGGGAAAATTATTAGGGAGGTGAAAGGAATTTTTCTTTACATGTACTTTAAAGCTTTAAACCCACCATACACACAGCCTTATCCAAAAGTCCCTCAAGCTGAGCCAAACTGTGCCTGATAACCATAATGGTAAAACACTGCACTGATGAGGCTCACATACTGGTTTTGGTATGGAGAGCAGGGGGTGCTGTCAATCACAGCTAGCTTATCTCCAGGATTTTGTGTATAAACTGATGCAGAATACATTAACCACTTGCCTACCAGGCACTTATACCCCCTTCCTTACCAGGCCAATTTTCAGCTTTCAGCGCTGCCGCACTTTGATTGACAATTGCGCGGTCATGCAACATTGTACCCATATGAAATTTTGATCATTTTTTTCTCACAAATAGAGCTTTCTTTTGGTGGTATTTAATCGCCACTGGGCGCTTTACTTTTTGCGCTATAAATTAAAAAAAGTGCAAAAAATTTGAAAAAAAAAAAAAAAGTTTATTTGTTTCTTTTATAAAATTTTTCAAACAGGTATTTTTTCTCCTTCACTGATTTGCGTTGATGAGGCGGCACTGATGGGCACTGATAGGCGGCACTGATGGGCACTGATAGGCAGCACTAAAGGGCACTGATAGGCAGTACTAATGAGGTGGCACGGATAGGCGGCACTGATAGACAGCACTAATTAGGGGTCACGGATAGGCGGCACTGATATGCAGCACTGATAGGCGGCACTGATAGGTGACACTGATGATGGGTACTGATAGACGGCACTGACTGGCATCACTTCTGGGCACTGACTGGCGGCACTGACTGGCACAACCCCTGGGCACTGACTGGTGGCACTGACTGGCAGCACTGCTGGGCGGCACTGGTGGGCGGCACTGGTGGGCGGGCACAGGTGGATGGCACTGGTGGGCACAGGTGGGTGGCACTGGTGGGCACAGGTGGGTGGGCACAGATGGGTGGGCACAGGTGGGTGGCACTGCTGGGCACATGTAGGTGGCACTTCTGGGCACAGGCAGAGTGGCACAGGTGGGGGCACTGCTAGGCACAGGTGGGGGCACTGCTGGGCACAGGTGGGGGCACTGCTGGGCACAGGTGGGCGGGGCTAGTGGGCGCACTGCTGGGCGGAACTTGCGGGTGTCACTGCTGGGCACCGATCATCAGGGCACTGATCATCAGTGCCCTGATGATCGGTGCCGATCCCCGCTCTGACAACTGCCGGTTCTCGGCAGTACTTTCCTCACGATCTGACAGCGTGAGGAAAGTGCAGCCAAGAACCGGCACTTGCATTTCCCTGTGATCAGCGTGTCATTGGACACCGCTGATCACGTGGTAAAAGGCCGGTGGGATCGGCCTTTCACCACATCACGTGATCAGCTGTGTCCGTAGGACACAGCGATCACGGAGATCGCCGGGTGCGCGCCCCCTGGGGCGCGCAGGAGAGCGCGTTCTGAGAGGACGTCATATGACGTCCACTCAGAACTGGCCGGCCGCGGTGAAGCCGTCATTCGGCTATGCGCGGTCGGCAAGAGGTTAAGCAGGCCATACACTGTTACCCTAGGTTCACATCTGTGCATGTGGTGCCGCTGCGGATTCACACGAAAATCTGTGCACCTGCACAGAGAAGTGCGGACCCGCGGGTGGGTGCCATTAATTCTAATGGCACGCCGCCCGCACTGGAAAACACAATCGTACTGTGAACCGAGGTTCCTGTGCAAGCTGCGGTTTCGGAAAAAGTACAGGGACTTCTTTCCCTGTGTGTCACGGGCACGGGAGTCCATTCAAATGAATGGGCTCTCGTGCCCGTGCAAAACGCGGCCCGTACAACCACATAGATGTGAACAGGGTTAGTTTTTTTTCGTTCAGCCAAACAAGGTGGATGGAGGTATCCCCTCTCCTGGGTCATTCTTTGAGTGGCATTTGAGAATACAGCCATCAGCGGCTGCAGCCACTGACCAAGAAAGAATTCCAGCATGTCCCTTTTACGAAAATCTATCAAGTGATTGGCTTCTGTCAAGCGAGTACAACCACACACTGATCAAAATTCAGTCGATCTCTTCTGAACTGGGTAAATTTTGATCAGTGTATGGCCACCTTAACCACTAGCTGCCCAAGCCATCTTCTGACATACATGTAAAAATCTGCATTTTTTTTTTTGCTAGATAATTACTTAGAACCTCAAACATTATATATTTTCTGAGAGCAAAGGCCCGCAAAAAAAAATGTTTACTGTTGCAATTTTTCATGTCACACATATTTGCTCAGTGGTTTTGTTTTTCAAATGCAAATTTTTTTGAAAAAATACCTTTCATTGAATTTTAATGCACAAAAACGGTGGGGTTGATTTATTAAAGGCAAATAGTCTGTGCACTGCAAGTATACTACAAGTGCAGTTGAACTAGATCTGAGGGGAAGCTCTGCTGATTTCTATTATCCAGTCATGTTTAGAGTTACACAGGAGAACTGATGCTAGAATTATTGCTCTCGCTACATCGCTCGTGGCAATACTGCACATGTGCGGCATGATCATAGGTTCACATACTTTATGTGCGGGACCTGTGTATCGTCTTTGCACATGAGCATGGGGGGACAGGGGCGTTTTAAACTTTTTTTTTCATTATTTTTTTTTTTTACACTTTCCCTTTAAAATTTTTTTTTTTCTTAACCAACTTTATTGCTATCACAAGGGAAGAACAACATCCTTTGTGATAGTATGGGCAGTGACAGGTTCTCTTTATTGAGAAATCTGTGGTCTATTAGACCCCAGATCTCTCCTCTGCCCTCAAACGCAGCTGATTAAACCAAGGTCAGTTTGATCAGATGCTGTAAGAGCCAATAATAGCTTGTTTACAACAAACCAGACATGATGAAGATAGAGATGATCGGGGAGCGTAAATTCCTCCCTCATTTCTGTGGTCAGCCGATGGGACTGCCAGCTTCAGTCCCAGGCTCCCTGATGGAGAAGGAGAGCCTGGAAAGGTGGCAGGAATGGTGGGGTCCACCTTCCGCCATATATAAAAGTGATCCAACGACTGTAAAGCTGCTCGCATCACCTTTACATTAGACTGGATCGCTGGCTCTAAAAAAAGATACCAGTCTTGACTGTAGCTGCAGCCAAGATCCTGATAAAACCACTGAAACCAATAGACATATGGGTATGCTCTAAGGGCAGCAAGTGGTTAACAAGGATCTGTTAAAGCTGAACTCCAGCCACAAAAACTTTCATTTGGGAACATCCCCCACTATCCACAAAGGATACACATCCACGTTCTGTGTACCAAATGCCTTTGCAAATCCAGATATAACCTGGTGATGAATACAGCCTGTGCAGAAAGTAGAGCTGTGGGAAGAGCCCAGCAGGCTCCACCCACTACAGGCTGTCTGCAAAAAACTACAGAGGGGACGGAGACAAGACCAATCACTGGAGACAGAGCAGTAACCGGTCTTTATTACAAGTAGCTCCTGTACAGAGGCAAATTTTCACAATAAATTACTACAAAGATCTGAAAGAAATACATAAACCACACCAAGATTCAGGTAAGAAAACATATGATGAATATATTTAGATAATATTTTTTTTATCGCGTAATTCAACTTTAAAGTATAAGTTCACCTTTTGCTAAAAAATAATAAATGCACATTTTTTGCAGGTAAAAATATGTGTTTATTATTTTTTGTCTACAGGAGGCTCCAGGAGGCTATAAACCATTGCACCAGCTATCAGCAGATAATTGGTGCCATGCAGATCTCTTGCAGATCTGTCAGTATATCTATGGCAAACAGATACACTGACAGGGAGAATCAATCAACTGCACAGCACCGTGGTTGTTCATTGAGAACTACAGGCTGGCAGCCGCTACAGCTGTCAGGACTTGTAGTTTCTCATTGACAAAGGACTGTGAATGAGTGACGCGGCCGGGTGGGCGGAACCTCGCTCAGCCCCGATTTTTTTACATTTTGACAGCTGGCAGGAGGAGAAGATTCCCTGCTAGCTGTGAAAGCGGGGAGCGGGTCCGATCTATTCATAACATGTTACATATTACACCCTGAATATGGGTGTAACATGTAACATATTATGAAAGGTAAACTTATCCTTTAGGCCTCACGCACACAGGACATTAAAAAAAAAACCTCTCCTTGAAGCTGTCCTCCTGGCAGCAGCGTTTATGCAGAAAAAACGTCTGACGCTTGTAAAAGTATCTAATGCTTTTACAAGCATCAAGTGCTTGGGCGTTAATTAATTTAATTGGCCAGAATAATAATTTATTCTGGCCATTCAAATGAATGAACACTCAAGCGCTAAACGTGCTTAGCTTTGAGGCGTGTTTAGCAGCGGCATGTGTTATTTTCTGCCAAAACGCTGCTGCTCCTAGACGCACTGGCCCTAGGTTATTTTTCCTGTTGGTAAACGCTGCTGCTACTAAAAGCTTCTAAAAGTCTATGTGTGCATGGACACATTGGATAACATACGGGGCGATTTGGATGCAGTTAACAAAACCACCTGACGCCTCTAAAAGTGTCTGCAAAAATGCCCTGTGTGCATGAGGCCTTAATATGCAAATAGAAACTTTCTGCAAATTAGCTGAGCCTTCCCCATTTCCTTTAATACAGGTGCTGGGACACAGCACAAGCTATGAACTGTTATAAAGTCATTTATGGGTGGATTATACCCATAGAGGTACTTTAAAGTGTTACTAAACCCACAACAGTAAAATCAGTCTGTATATGCAGTAAAACATGCTAGTTATACTCACTGTGGAACCTAAGGGGTTAATCCTCTGCATTGTGTAAAAAGGTTGATCCTTTCTTCTCTGTTTCTCCCCTTTTTGAAACGACCACTACTTATCTCTAGACTCGACCGTAGGCATGCACATGCTCAGTTTGGTGCATATTGCTAGAGAGGATTTTCTTTTCTTGGCAGAGTGCATGTGATCAGCAGAGAGCCAATCAGCACTGTCCAGACAGAGGTCAGGGGTTTTGCATCCTCCTAGAGCAGAAAGAAAACTGCTCCTACAAGCTTTAGCTAGTGCTCTGCTGGACACTGATAGAAGTCACAAGACGGCTCTAACTGCTGATGAGAAAAGGTATTTATCATTTTATATTTACTAAAATAATAGCATTTCCATGTTCTGTGTACTGTGGGAGACCAGATATAGTGAATGCAGGGTCCTGGGTTTAGTAACACTTTAATGAATGTGATCTTGCCACCTGTTGACTTATACGTCATCTGCATACTGTCGGTTATCTAGTATGTCATTTAACTGCTATATCCGAAAAAAACAAACAATATTGTATTTTCATAGAATCCACACAATTGTTATAAAAGGACATTTTGCAAATTATGTTGCCATAGTTACCCAAACAGGCACATCTAGACTGGGCAAAATAGATATAGGTACACAGAGCTGTAGACACAAGTTCCCACCAATCTGGCATCTGATGAATCTGCAGATTTATGGATGTATCCCCTTGTGTCTTCCAGTGGTAACAGCACAATTGTCAGGACACATGCTACATTAACAGCCTCCAGACCAATGCTCAGATACGATACTTTTTTTAATTTGATAAAGTGGGCGTTTTATCTGCACACCCAAAACATCTACAATTGTATCAATACGACAATGACAAAAAAAAAAAAAAAAAAGAAGATGAAGAAGCTTTTAAAGCTCCCATTTCTGTCCCCTCTGGTGTATCAGTGTATGAAATATTGGCCACTTTATGCACTTAATGCACGACAACATCTCTCCGTCTCAACCATTTAACCATTTACACAACAGCGTACGCTACTTCTAGCACAAAGCGTCTGGGACGGCAAATTAATACAGTGCAATGCAGGCAGCTTTCTTCTATGCATTATCCAATCACAGATTTATCACCACAAAGCCTTGTAAATTACCCATCAAAAATACTGTGCATCATTACAATTAGTGAGATTGCTATTTTGCTCTATTCCATGGCTGAGTATAACTAGTCATTTCTGCTTATAATAGCCCTACGGTCCTATTATGCTGGTGCTCCTGTTACTCATCCTAGACGTTAACAGCTTTTTACGTGCTAATCGCAGCTGATGTTGTAATGCATTATGCTACATGCACTGCTTGCTGTATGTGATCCTGCCTTTATTGCAGTGTTTGGGCAACTGGCCTTTATTTTAAAGGCACAGATTACACTGTTCAACAGGTAAAAAGTTTTGGGCATAAAATTAGCTAATCTTACATAATTTTGGGGTGCTGGAAATGAAAATGACCCTAAAAAATGTTGATTGGCTCTAGTTTCCATGATATATTCACCCATCTAATGACGTAAACCATTCAAAATTATGATGCAACTTCAGCTGCATATTGCGCAATTGATACTGGTGATCAATAGAAAATTGCATGTATACTGAGATGATGCAATATTAGCCTTTAATTGCATCACTTCACTGCATAAAAGCTGCAGTATCTGTAGCTGATTGTAGTTCGACAGCGTCTTTACATTTCGTTTTATGCTTATATAGGCTACTCAGTAATGCCTCGAACTTGTGTGAATAAAGCAGATAATTTCTGCTATATCTGCATTGAAATAACTTTTATCTCACAAAAAAGGAGGATAACAGGAATGATTAAGAAAGCCTACAACTTGTATTTTGGCTGCAAGATAGGAGACCAGGACAAGAGCTGGGCACCACATATATGCTGCAATTCTTGTGGGACGGCACTGGAGCAATGGTTGAATGGAAAAAAGGCATCTATGCCTTTCGCTGTGCCAATGATTTGGAGAGAGCCAACAGATCATGTCAGTAATTGTTACTTTTGTATGGTGCCTCCAATTGTAAAAGGGCTAAATAAGAAGAAAAAGTTATCTGTGCACTATCCAAATATTCCATCGGCAATACGTCCAGTTCCTCATGGAGAGGGGCTACCAATTCCTAAAGCACCAGAATCCTTCGTGGTTGAGTCAAGTGAGGAAGAACCTGAAGCGTGTAGTCACGTGCAGTTGTAAGAGATAGCCCTTTCCTCGAATACAAGAGAAAAGCCAAGAGAAGCAAAATCGACACAAACTGAAGACAAAACTAGTGAGAATCCTAAGTATTAAAATGATTCAACTTAGCTTATGGCTATAATTTTTCTTGGTAATCCTATGCAATATATTATGCCATTTAGGCTTTGTTATGTAGTCAATATCACTTGCTTTATATTTGTGGAAAGACATCTATCTAATATAATTATTGTGCATTATGTAGTCATTACGCCTATAGTAGAAAACTTTCCGTTTACAGAAAAACTAGAGCCAATTGACAAATTTCATTGTTATATTTGAACTCAGAATGTGAAATTCATTAAGAAATGGATCCTTTTGTTTCCAAAACTGGCAAAAATTAAAATTTGTTGAACAGTGTTATCAGTTTAGACCTCCTCTACTTATACATTGCCTGCGTGTGAACTACTACTGACCTTAGAAATTGCCACGCATTTTTATAAAGTGGTGGAGGTGGAAGATGTAGTTGTAGAATCCGATAACCCGGGAGGTAAACAGCTCCCCAGTGAAAAACAGGTCCAACCAAAAAACAATCTGCAACAAAAAAACCCACAAATCCAAAAAAGCTGGGGGTGGGGAGGAAACATCAAGAACGGGAAAACCCTGACTCAAAGACAAAAATGGAAGCGACAATATATGAAGAGCTTCAGGTGTCCCAAAAGAGCTGAAACACAAAACCAACAATCAATAATGTACACAAATTAGATTTCACAAGGGAAGACTGATGAGTAGAATAACATTCTCAGCAATAATAAAAAAACAAAAATAAAGAAATACTGTACTTCAATCAAAATGTGTCATTTATAGACACACTCAATATATCAGGTTATCTTAAAATGTTACTAAACCCAGGACCCTGCATTCACTATATCTGGTCTCCCACAGTACACAGAACATGGAAGTGCAATTATTTTAGTAAATATAAACTGCTAAATACCTTTTCTCATCAGCAGTTAGAACAGTCTTGTGTCTTCTATCAGTGTTCAGCAGAGCACTAGTTAAAGCTTGTAGGAGGAGTTTTCTTTCTGCTCTAGGAGGAAGCAAAACTCTTGACCTCTGTCTGTACAGTGCTGATTGGCCCTGTGCTGATCACATGCACTCTCCCAAGAAAAAAACCTCTCTAGCAATACACACTAAACTGAGCATGTGCAGAATGGCTATGGTTCAGTGTGTGTTATCAGGAGATAAGACATGGATGTCACAATCGTGCTGTCAGGGAACGAGAAGATCACCGTGGCGCACGAATCTGCACATGCGTAGGATCCCGACAAGACATATAGGCAGGCGGGCACTAAGACCCAGGCGCGCCTGTCACCAATGACGGCGTCGAGCAGGCACTAGGACCCAGGCGCGCCTGTCGGCACCGGGCGGGCTATTTAAACCAGCTCTTGCAATGCTCACATTGTCGTATGGTCTTGTTCCTGTTGCTCCTGCTTGTTCTGTTCCTGAGATTGCCTTGTTGCCGACCTAGCCTGACCCTGATTGCTGTTGACCGTCTCCTGCCCTGATCCCTGGCTCACCTTGACTTCTCTTCTGCCTGTTCCTGATGATCTGACCTCCTGCTGCTGAACCTGGCCTGTGACCCGATTACTCTCTGCTTACTGCGCTGTACCGTTTGCCTCCACTGTTACCGACCCAGCCTGCCTGACTTCCACGGTGGCTATCTCTCCACGGTGTCATCCGTCCATCCATCCTGCACGGATCCATCCGCTGCTGCCAGATCTGCTTCACCTCTTCACAGCAGGCTCTGATCTGCGTCATACCACTGGCATTTACCTCTACCACAGCTGGGTGTACTCAGGGGCTGCGACCTGGTCTCAGCGTGCTCCAAGTCCATCCCCACCATCAGGGGCTCTGGTGAATAAGCAGACTGGGGCTTAGACTCCGCGCCCTGGGGAACCCCGGCCTGTGGATCTCTAGAGTCACTGCCAGTCGGTACCTGACACGTGCATACAAGAGCCAGGCACGGCTCTCACTGCGTTAAGAAGTCCTAAAGTTATCCCCTCATTCCCCCTCCCTCAGGAATGCGTTCAGCGTACCTTGCTAAGGGGCTGTCTATACAATCCTATTGCCAAATAAGGTAATTGGCTTGTCTGTTGTAGGAAGATCCCAGTTTATTTTGTGTAGACAAATAAGCTGTTATGCTTTGTGTGTAGACATAGAAGTGAGGACTGTCTGCGTGTTAACATCTAGCAGACCGAGAGAAAGCTAAGTCTCCTGCGATGAACCAACGAAACTAGCAGTCGAGACCAGAAATCCCTTTTAAGCTCATCAGACTTAAAACTGCTTAACCCCAGGCATCTTTGTGGGCAAGTACTTATGTACCTAAACTTCTTTCTGGTATCTGTTTGCTGTGCTGTTGTGCTCTGTATATTTATATATATATACATAGGTTACATCTTTTTTCCTTTTTTCTGTAAATATTTCTACTGCACCCTTTTGACCTTTTAGTAATACATTTTACTTTCTGAAAGTGTTGAATTGTTTCTATAGCTCTTGAATGTAACGTACGAATCCCTGCCGCTGAAGAGCGCTACTATGAGTGTTTAACCCTCTGAATAACCTGTCTGTGGAGTTAGCGGCATACCGACAATTAACCAATCATCCTAGTGTATTGCTGATATTACCGAGTTTCCTCTTTCTCTGTACAAAAAGGAGGTGGTGGCAGTGTGAAGGGTTAATTGCGTAATTAACCTGACCCAGTAACAATCGCGTCCAGGCTGCAGGTACACAGATTGTAGTCCATTAGCTGGAAAATCTTTGTGTAGGGTGCAGCCGGGCGTGGCATTGTTACCCACGTGACAGTTTTAGATTGGCTAGTCTTTCAGTCACGAGTTTGGTGAGAAGGTCTGGGGTCTGACGCCGTGCCCGTCACAAAAGACGTCATACATATATTGTTTTTTTAAGGACAAACTAGGCTTTCTTTTTGTGAATGTTGACATTTGAACAAGAGGAGGAGAAGATAAGTCGGGATCATATGGCCTTTTTAAACAATGCAGAGGATTAACCCCTTAAGTTCCACAGTGAGTATAACAAGCATGCTGTACTGCATTTACAGACTGATTTTACTGTTGTGGGTTTAGTAACACTTTAAGGAAAACCTTGGTGCTTGAATGTAGCTTTCATACAGTTTAAGTTACCCCCTGAATGACTTAGCTGCTCAGCACCCAGTTCACAGCTCAGCAGAATCAGCCTGCCTTGTGGCAGAATTTCTCTAATTGATGCCTCAGACTGAGCAATCTGATAAGGAATGAGTTATCAGCCAGACCCATTCATTCCCATGTGATCTCTTCTATTATCTGCTGTTACTATTACCAAACTGTTGTAATTTCTGCTTTTTTAATATTTAAGCCAACCATACTTGGACCAAAATTCAGGTGGTTCAGCAGGGACTGGTCAAATTTTGATTCATGTTTGGTCAATCTATTGATCAACTTCTGTGCAACCAGTCTGTAGGAACAATTCCACACAATCAGCCCCGCCAGCTGTATGTGGCAGCTCTGATCAGTGTATTCTGACAACAGGGAAGTATCCCGGCTGTCAAAATACAATAGCTCAGCAGGAGGGATTCCGCCATCCACATGGAGTGGTGGAGTGAAAAAAAAGACTAAAGTTTGGGCTGCCTAAGAAGTTTATTTATTTACAAAAAGGCTGCCCAAAAGACCGCACAGCAAAATCAGTCTGCCTTGCTACAAGATTTGTCTAACTCAGGGGTCAGCAACCTGTCAAACACGATCTACCTGTCAATCCTGGGCAGGTGAGGGGTAAATTGCCTCCCTTTCTTGCTGACCCCAGACTGCTCCTCCCACAGGGAAGAAAAAACTTAGTATGCTGCTGATAAAGGGGTACCGCCGGTCCCCCTGTGGAGTGCAACTGACAAGCAGAAGGAGGCGGAACCTGGACAAGAGTGAGGGCGGCATTTACTGGATTGGATCCCCTGTAATTATCTCTGCAGCAGCTGAAAGCTAACTTTTCCTCTTCTTCCCGTTGGCATTCAGCTGCTGCAGGGGGGCACAGATAACTCACTGTATTCATTCAAACTGTGTTTTACTATGCATCAGTTTGTGAATGAACAGTCCTGTTCATTCAGTCTTTGCAGCTGAGGCTGCAGAGATCGAGATTGATGATTGTGTCCTCAATCACTTTCTCTTTCTCAAATTTGAGACATTAGAGGTCTGTTTAGACCCCTGATATTTCACCCACCAACAGGGATGGTACAAAAATTGTAAAAAATAAAATAGTAAAATAAAAATATCCACCCACTGCTCTACTGACACTGTCCTCTGCCCTACTAACACCATCCACCGCTCAACTGACAATGTCCACACACTGTCCACTGCCCTACTGACACTGTCAGCTTTTAGGGTAGGCTAGATTTATATTTTCACAGTGACATTTGTTTTATCATATTTCCCCAGGTTTTCATTACTATTTAGTTAAGCCTTACTGTAAAAAAAAAGGCACTGAACCCAAGTGATCTTTGACCTCTTTCTTGTTGTTTAGCTAGATCTCCACCTCTAGAATGTTGCTTACCCTTGGTCTACTTGATACCTTAAACTGAGCTGTCTGATAAGGGATGAATCATCAACCAGACTCATTCATTCCCACATAATCTGTTCATTTATGGTTGCTTTTGAAATACTTAGGTGTTTAGGTATAAAAAAAACTGTACAAATGTGTCAGACTCTGCACAGCCTCCATAAATAATTCCTTTATAACCCATAATAACCCATATTAGACATATGTTTATTTTTTTTATGATCATCAGCGCCATCTACTGGCTATAATGCAGTATTGTCCAGAAATTCCTTAATCAGGAAATTCAGCATTGTGGCCACTAGATGGAGCTGATGATCATAAGAAATATAAACAGATTACAGGAATTATTCTGCAATGGAAATATGCAATGCAAATATTGTCTTTTTTTAGATAGACTCCTTGGTGTTGTTCACTGCTTTTTAAGTTGAAATGTGGTGCATGAGTGATAAATGTTGAAGATCTCCATTCCAGACAATGTTCCTGTGTAATGAGGGATACTGCAGACCTTTAACATCCCTTTATTTTTGAAGTATTGCAGTAAACTATGGTATTACAATATATGACATCTGTTATTGTAATTATTATTATTATAAAGGGTTTATATAGTTATGTAAACTAACATAATAAATTACAATTTACAGATTACATTATTCTTCTACATGTAATCAGTGAACATGCTGTGGCCATATGCATTTTGTGGGAGTTCCAGTTCCAGTTATCTACCTTAAATGGTATACTGTCAAGGTCCTACCTTTCCTCAGAGATTGTGTTGCTCCATGTGCTGGCATCCATCTTAAGTTACTGCAAAGCATGGTGGGAGCCTTTATGCTTTCAGGCCTCTGCGGCTCCTCCTCCAGAAGGGTGTGGATGATCACATTTAAGCCTGCTGTCTGCAGTTGCTCTTTGCATTCGTGTCCTGTATGATTGTGTTGCAGCAAGCTCTTGTTCTGTTCTCGTTGCTCTCCTGGTAACCGACTCGGCTTGGACAAGACTATTCTCTGCTTTATCCCATTACCTGACCTCCCGTTGCTGAACCCGGCCCATGACCTGAGTATTCTTGTCTACCGTCTTGTACTGTTTGCTCCGTTGTTATCGACCCGGCCTGTCCGACCACGCTATACATTTTCCATCTGGCTCCCACCAAATTTGATCATGAGGAAGACACCCCCTTCCCCCAAAATAAAACATGATCCGATTCTCTCCAGTGGGGGGAAAAAATCGCTTCCCGATTCCCCAGAAGGCAATTGAATTTTCCCTGGATCCACCACCCCTCGTGTTATTACCTAAATGTTAAAGTTAATGATGATTTAAAAATATTCCAAATAAGTTTACTGATTCTGAATATTTTGTATTTTTCTGACAGGGAAGCTCCTACTACCAGCAAAAATTACATCTCGAGGAGGAAACCCATGGGTATCTGTCATCATGTCATGGTTCTTGGTTCAGGTAATAGTTAATGAATTGTCATTTACAATTAAAAGCGTAAACTACAAAAATCTGCATGTAGCTGTCTAATACACGAAGCACATCATCTGTCATAACATGATTGAACAGTTGCTTTGTACTTTTCATTAAAGTGGAACAAAAGTCCACTGGACCGGGATGGGCTCACAGCATACTTACACATTACGGCACCATGCCCTTCTCCCATGACAGGTCTAGGCTCACTGTCACCATCCTCCCTGCTGCTGCTGCTTCTGTTAGATTCCTGCTTGCTCCTCTCCGGCCACTAGGTAGCCACTTTTGTTGTAATTACTGCACATGTGCACAGGAGTTTACATCATCCCCAACACCAGACTTCATTCTCAGCATCTCATTATACACTGCACTGTGCATGTACAATGTTAGGGACACGAGGATTTTTTTTTCAGCAAAACATTTCTTTTCTGGCAAATTCCATATAGTAGGGAGATTGTGATGGTGCATGTGAAGTAACCTGCTTTTTGTAGTAGCAAAGAGTGGTACTCCTTAACCTGTTGATGCCCATGTAATGGATATGTATGGCAATAATGGCCACAGACTGCACATATGCATCCGTGTGTTTCCAGGGTTTCTATGCTGCGAACGCACTCACTGCACTGAACTGTCATAGACAGCTGCCAGCCTATAGTAATGATCAGGAGCCTGTTGGGAATAGCTACCAATGATGTGACCACCATGATAGTCCACCACAATGGTCACATGATCAGGCAGCCCTTCCTGTCCCTCAGGCATCAAGACCCGGTTAAAGAGATGCTGAGGCTGGGCAGAAAGGGGTTAAGTTGCATGTCAAAGGTAAAGCCAACTGGTAATGACTGAACTGCAGGAAATGTTTCACATGCAATCCAGCAATGTGAATGACAGCCTCGGCTGTCCTGGGTCTCTGCCTCCTCATTGGCTGAGACAGCAAGCAGGAGCCATTGGCTCCCGATGCTGTCAATCACAGCCAGTCAGCCAGTGAGGAGAGAGAGGGGGTGGGGCCAAGCTGCGGCTCCATGTGTGAATAGACAAACAGAGCAGCGGGTGCCCTCATAGCAAACTGCTTGCTGTGGGGGCACCTGACAGACAGGAGGAGCCAGGAGAGCCTGCAGGGGACCCGAAAAGAGGAGGATCCAGGCTGCTCTGTGCAAAGCAACTACACACAGCAGGTAAATATAGACATGTTTGTTATTTAAAAAAAAAAAAAACTGAACCTTTAGAATCGCTTTAAGCTTTGACAATAAAACCTGCAAGCTGGTTTCTATGCTTGCACCACATTTTGCACCACGCAGCTTTAGTAAATAATCTCCTATATGTCAATACCTGTCCTTATGTTGAGGAAGGCTAGGCCCTTGTTAGTTACAGAGTGCTTTATTATTTTGTATCTTTTAGTAAGCATTAGGCCTTGTTCACACCAAGGCATTTTTTTATTGCTTTTTGCAGAAACACACTACAGTGCATTTAACATGGTTTCCTATGGGACATGTTCATATCTATACGTTTTTTCTGCCTTTGCGTTTTTGGAAAGGGTCAGGGACTTTTGTCAATGCAAAAAGCAGTGTCTTTGCTACAATAGAGTTCAATGGAGATGCTGCTGAAACACTTGAAGTGTTTTTGTTGCGTTTTTGCCATGTTTTGTGTATTTATTCTTCCAAGCAACAAAAACATTTCCCCTTTAACATAAAACCAAAAAAACACTGACAAAATGCAAAACACAGTAAAAACGCAAAGCGAAATTCAAAAAGCATTTCAAAAACATAATAAATAAATAATAAAGTGGATCAAAAGCAAACTGCATTGGTGTGAACCAGGCCTTATAATTAGGACAATTGCAGAAAATGATCACTGCTAGGCAAAACAGAGAACGTGTAGTCTTCTCCAACATACATTTTATCATGAGGTTTATATACAGATTTTGATTGTTTATTTTATGTGTAGTACCAATGTATTATACAACACACTATAGAGAGTACATCAGATCCATTCCCATTCAAATGTGTAATGTCCTGATCCGACTTTCATCCAGCACAAATCTCATCTTTTCTAAAGACAGAGGGCCTCATCTATCAGGAAGTCAGAACCAAGAACTATCTCGATACTAACTGTGCCAAAAGAAGTTCATAATATATGCTGCACAAGCCAATGATCAATAGACAGGACAGTCTCTACCGACCTACTCTGATAATTGCAGCATATTTATAGTTCGATTACAATTATATTAATGACATGACTTCTTATAAACAGAACCCTGTTTATGTACAGAATATATATGGTCGGTATACTAACAAAACAAATTCTCTCCTGTAATTAATATCAACATTTAACCATTTGAGGGCTGTGAGCATAGGAGATACACCTTAAAAACGTCAGCAAATTTTTTTAGGCCATATCTCCTATGTTCGACTACTTTACCCCTGCTGTCACCCCCACCACTCTTATTAGCAATTACTGCCAAAATCACATCTGGGAATTGCTGTGTATGATCAAGGCTGCTGTTAGAATCCACAGGGTCCCATACAGCCAACCTGACAGGACCTCCTCCCCCAAAAAACACAGTTTACTATGCTTCAGGTATGAATGAACACAGTGAGTGATCAGTACCGATCACATATTGTGTTCATTCGGGAAAGGGAAAAGCTGGTAAATGTGACATATTTACCTGACCCATCGCCCACTTTCCATCCTGTAGGATCCTATTGTGTGCTTGCAGCTTCTAGTGGGAAGGAGAGGAGGGAACCCAGCAGCATTGTAGGGGTGGGGGCACACAGGGGGGCCTACAGCAAGTGGAAATGTATGGTGCACAGGGAGGGTGATGGGTGTGGCTGAGGGGTAATTACTGGAACCAATCCCTTGTATGACTCTCTCTGCAGCAGCTAAAAGCCAGCAAGAGTGAGAGGAGAAAAAGACAACATTCAGCTGCTGCAGAGAGAGCCATACAGTGGAGTGGTCAGATGTCCAATCAGATGTCAGCTATTGTCGGCAATTTAAAAAATTACCAATCTGGCAAAAACAATGTGGGGTTTCCCCCCAACATCCATACCAGCCCCTTCGGATTTTAAGGGGAACCCCATACCAAAGTTAAAAAAAACAGCATGGGGTTCCCCCCCTAAATCCAGACCCTTATCTGAGCATGCAGCCTGGCAGGTCAGGAAAGGGTGGAACCGAGTGAGCCCCCACACACACACAGATCTCCTGAATCACACTAGGCCACATGCTCTCAACGTGTGGGGGGTGCTTTGGACCCCCCAAAGCATCTTTTCCCCATGTTGGTGAGGACAAGGGCCTTTTCCACACAACCATGGGCTGTGGTTGTGGGGGTCTGCAGAAGAAGACTTATCATAATCTGGAAGCCCCCTTTAACAAGGGTGCCCCCAGATCCTGGCATCCCCATGTGAATGAGTATGAGATACATAGTACCCCTACTCATTCACCAAAAAAGTGTCAAAAGTGGATAAAAACTCAACGTCCTTTGTTAAAAAAAAATTCAACGTAAATCACGATAAACGCCATCACCACCAACAACGAAGAAAAAAAAGAGCTCCATTCCTGACAAAGGTATCCACCGTCTGACAGCTCCGCCGCCAGACAGCTCTTAAATAAGCTAAGGGGCGGAGCCACCCGGTGAGATCAGCAGGGGTGACTTTGCCCCCTAATGACATCATCAACTCAGCATGCCTTAACAACCAGCTTAAAACCACATCCCGACTGCCCTATAGCAGATATACTTCTACAGGGTGGCAGGGGTGTGCAAAATCACGTATATATATGTGATTTTGTATCTCCGTGTAGGGGGCATGCGCAAGCCACGCACTCGCCCTAGCCGCACCACCATTCGTGACCGTGGCTGCCAGTTAGCAGGTCCCAGCTGGTGATTCCCCGCCTGCGCCCATCGATTACCGAGTATCTCCAACGGCGAGGAGGACTGCTTTGTATACTAACAGTTCTCCTCTCTGTCGGCTCGGGCACACTGCTCTGGATGGCTGTGCACAGCACAGCCATCATGAGCAGTGTGCTTACAGTGAAGCACCAACACACCACCCCACAGTAAAACACTCCCAGCACACAGTTAACTCTTTGATCGCCCCTTATGCTAACCCCTTCCTATCCAGTGTCATTAGTAGTACAGTGTCAGTCCTTTTTTTTAGCACTGATCACTGTATTGGTGTCACTGGGGATGTCAGTGACACCAAGTCAGCTCCCGCCAGTGTCAGAATGCCCGGTGCAGTTCTGCTATAAGTCGCTGATTGCCGCAATAACTAGTAAAAGAAAAAAAAAATTCCAATATCTATACCGCCATTTGTAAATGCTATAACTTTCATGTAAGCCAATTAATTTACACTTACTGGGATTTTTTTCAGCAAAAGACATGTAGCAGAATAAATTTTGTCCTAAATTTATGACAAAATTAGATTTTTCCATTTTTTTACTGGACATGTTTAATAGCAAAAAGTCAAAAATATTGTTTTTTTCTCAAAATTGTTGGTCTTGTTTTTTTATAGTGCAAAAAATTAAAAGCGCACATGCCATCAAATACCACCGAAAGAAAGCTCAATTTGTGGGAAAAATAGGACTTAAATTTCATTTGGATGCAGCGTTGCATGCGTTGTGCAATTGTCAGTTAAAGTAACGCAGCGCCGTAATGCAAAAAATGGCCTGCTCAGGAAGGGGGGTAAATCCTCAGGAAGTGGTTAAAGTCACACAAAACACAACACGCAAAATGCATAAAAAAAACACACATCAAAAACACAATATTTATTCCATTGAAGTCTATTACATTCAAAACGCAATCCTCTGCAGGAAAAGCAGTCCCTGAGCCTTTCAAAAATCGCAGCGGCTCAAAACGCACAGATGTGAACTGTGTGTTTTATAGGAAATAATGTTAAATGTACTGTAGTGCATTTCTGCGAAATGGAAAAGTGTGAAGCTAGGGTAAGTATGCTGCAAGTAAAACTAAGGCTGCACCACTATTATACAATTACTTAGGTTTGACCTCTCACACCTTTAGATGGTTTTTTTTGTGTCCCAGATGCTAAAACACTGCAATCAGCAAATTTTAACACTGATGTGTTATAAACTAAGCTTCTCATTCCTGGCTTCACCACCTGTCACTGCATGTTCTTATTTCTATAGGGTCATGTGACCCTCCCTAGCAGTCTGATTATGTCCATATTTCTGTGCTCAAAGTGGTACTTTTTTGCATGGAAATATGTATTTTTTTATTGTAGGCCTGTAATTTTTAGGAATAACTCACTGAAATCTGTCTGAGCAAGAGTCTACTAAACATCCCGGGTATGTTACAATTTGAAACACGAAATCATAAATTATAATTTAATAAATAATCATAAAAAATAATAATATAATAATAATACATTTAATTCAATAATATAATCAAACCAAAAACACCAAAATTTGAAATAGAGCGCCAAGTTCGCACATCACTGAGCAAAGTCGCAAAATCCCCACGAATCATTATCACTCAATTCCGCAAGTAGTTCTAATTTACTATCGTTCTCTAGCTGGTCTAAAACCGCTTTTGACCTAAAGGGATGCTTTTTGCACACCAAGGACATTTCTCAGTTTCCAGGCAGAAAGAACAGTAAAAATGCAGGCAGGGCACAGGACAAAGCACTAGGGACAAAATGTATGTGAAATGGTTTGATACAGTAATGTTTTACTATGTGATTTTAGTGAATGTCACTTTTTGTCATTTTCAAATTTCCCGCCGTTCCGTCCCCCGTACGTCCCGACGCTCGCAGGGGACGGAACCCAGATGACAGATGCCGGCATCCGCCGGAGGACATTACAGGGGACACTGCAGGAGGGACATCGCGGGAGCGCAGGACAAAGTAAGTGAAGAACAGATCCCGGAGCAGCGCCGCATGGTAAGCCTGAGTGTAGCTCGGGGTTACCGCTTGTGGTACTGAATCTTTACCCCGAGCTACACTCGGGAATACCGCTAGGGAGGTTAAAAAGGAAATTTAACCATAACAACATGATAAAAATAATGTTTTTTAGCAAGGAACATAAATTCCACATTAATAATTATGCTCGCACAAATAATGTGTGCTGTAAATTGCCTCCAGAATTGTTCCTGTTTCTTCGTGTTGGAGGCTGCTATTTTGCTGAGGCCTAGAGTCCTGAGCAGCAATAAATCTTTAGGCTGTGAACTACATTTTTGGCATGGTGCCTAAAAATAGAGAGCAACTGAACATGTGCAGAGCTGGGTGAGACAGAATTTTACTGGATTTTAAACAGTATAGGCATTTATTTCTAATGTTTTACATAGCTGTACCTGCAAAAGTGGCCAGCCTGAAGTGCTGAATCGACATGACTTAAGTCCCACAGCACACTTTGCTCTAAAGTGACCATTTCTTGTTATCCTTTTACCTGCCTATCCAATAACTACCCATCTTATTTTTACCAGTTGATTTTATGATAATGTACCCATTTTTGGCACACATACTGCAATATCTGAATATTTGATCTGATCAGCATTGATAATGTCCTACACTTTTTCCACTAATGGTGCCCATAGATGAGAAATCATTTAAAAATCTGTCACTTGGACAGTTTGTTCATTTTTCGTCCAGGTAATGGGCACAAATCAAAAAATCAAAGGAAAAGTTTGGAAAACTTCTGCTGAATGGATGATAGATTGAAAGGTTAATGAGTTTCTTGCCTGTTAAAAATTAAACTGTTCGTACTTTGCATGTGTGACACAACAAATGGAAAACAGATTCATTTATGTCCATTAAACGATTTATCTTTCGAAAATCAGTTCATACATGATGGCAACATCGTTTGCTCTGACAACCGTGTAAGTTTTCAAAAATGCATTTGAATGATTTTTTTACTAGTGTATGGCTAGCATAAGTCTGTTACAAATGTAATGGAGCTGCTTTAGGGTCCTTTCAAATGGGCGTTCCGTTTTCTTCATCACTTCAGTCACGTTTTTTCAAAGAAAAAATGGATCCTTTTTCAGCAGTTTTTTCATTAGTTAACATCGTTTTTTTCATCTGTTTTTCATCCGTTTCCATCCATTTTTCATCCGTTTCCATCCATTTTTCATCCGTTTCCCTCCATTTACATCCTTTCGGTTTTTTTTTTCAGAAAAAAAAATGGGGTTTTTCTTAAGGATGTTAACAGATGCGGACATTAACGTCTTATGGAATCTGTTGGAGTAGTATCATATTCACAGGTCATTAATAATTAGAGAAACAAACACCTGGTAGCCATAGTTTTCAATGGGCAGAGGAATTATGCCTCGTGCACACTATAAGAAAATCATCTGAAAATTTTCGTACGAGGACCGATCATCCGATAATCGGATCGTCAGTACACAGCTTTCGAGAGCCGATCACGACAATTCGTACGACAATATCTAAAGGGACAAGCGCACAACATTTTCTCGTACGACACCAGATTGCACGATTTTCGTTTAATCAGTACAGTAGTCGTCTGAAAATACAATACAAATACAACGCAATACATGACATCACTTTCGAATTTCTTTTCTTTCAAAGGCGAATTTTCGTACCTTTAGTAACCTTTTCCCTTTCGATGTGAGACTAGCAGGCGAAAACAAACGGCCGATCGTTCGTCCGATATTCTCATCGTGTGTACGGGGCATTAGAATGCTTTCCTTTTGACCTCCGTGCTTGCTAGCAATAAGGCCTTGTCTGACAGCTGGTGGACCCCACATTCGTTTGTCACAATGTTGTTCCAGTTAGGCTGTTTTTCGTGATCCAATTTTCCACTTGTCTAGTACATGAAATCAGCTTCCATTGATTGTTTTAAACAAGACTGATTAATTTATCAGTTGAGGAGTAATTACACATGATTAAAGCTTAGCACTCCCTCCCAGCACTCTCCTTACTATGGTCAGTATGCGCCAAGTACAGCTCTGTCTAATGCCACGCTCATCACAGCCTCTGACAGCCTGGCATTGATTACTCAGAGATCCGTTATGTTCAGGCAGGGTGTCCTGACAAACTAGTGGTCACACTGCCTGCTCTGCAGAAAATTGATAAGGGGGGAACATTTGAAGTTATAAAAATGCAAAAAAAGCTGAAATTGAAGTGAAAAGCAAAATGAAACAGATGATCTGAAATCAGCAGCTACAGAGGCTTCAGAGTGAGAAGCTTTATTGGAAAAAAATGCTAATGTGTAAAAGTGTTATATGACTGCCTTGGCATATTTATTCCATTTGGGATATTTATTCCATTGATTGTATTTTTATTGTAATATGTGGAATATCAATAAACAAATAAATAAATGCCCATATACCTGTTGTTACCAAGTTTGTAAATAATAATATCCCTATGAACATATGTTTTACATTGAAACAGAAGGTTCGGATGTGAATTGAAGCAACATAAAATTCTGCTTGCTGCAGTAAGAATGTCCAAAGACACACTGCTGAAAAATATTTGCCTGTTTTATCATCATCTCATCAGTTAGCAGTGTAAGTAGGATTTAGAGGCTGAAAACACATTGTACTAAAATGAACGAAGGCTGGCCAAAGATGGTTAATTTTAATGAATTGAATATAAAAAAGAACAAAAAATGATTCCTCCATCCACCTCGCCCCCCCCCCCCCCCCCGCTGGGACATTTTATTCTGACACAGGACCCTCCAGTGTCAGAATACACTGATCAGCAACTGCAGCCACTGATCAGCAAAAGTTTCCATGTGATGGAGCAGGCCAATCAGATGCCATATGGTCTGTCCTGGAAGCACTGATGGAGGAGAGGGAGAACAGCAGGGATTTCATGTCTCTGGATCACTGGAACAGCTGCAGGAGCCCTGACAGCTCAGAATCGCTGCAGGTAAGTACAGCCGGAGAGGTGGGGTTTGGTTGGAGGGTGTCCGGTGTTCACCATGAAATTTGTTTTCTGTAAAGGTGAACTAACACTTCAGCATTAGTCCTGTTATGTATTCGATTCTGTATAAATGCGTACTAAATATTAACATAAAAGTAATGAGTTCTTCCAGAATTTGGCCCAATTCTTCCCACAGTACTATAGCAACAGAGTAGTGGTAACAAGGAATTTGTACTGTAGGAAGTAAAGCAGGTACACTGTGTAATGTTACTCCCTTTATTTTATGTACGGCCCTCTGGGCTTAACATGGAAGGCTGCTACTGTTCAAGAACAGGACCATATATATAATTATTCATGTTATTTTGTATTTTCCTAAAATGAGCCAATATAGCAATCTAATATTATAAAGTTTGACAATTTCTGGATTTTATTTGTTCTAATTAGTATTAGTTACTCCGAGGGTTTTAACAATTTGCATTTCTGGACAAGACTAACAAATGTAGGCTTTGTTTTTTGGACCGTTAAAAAAATATTTGCTACGCTGTCACTGGCAACCAGTACAGTGATAATGTTACACCTTCTCTTCATTGATTAGTCATTATACCATAATTAATTCTTTAGCTCTGCCACTATTGAACCAGAAGCCATAACGTGCTCGAAAGAAAATGTGATTAGAGGAACCTGTTGTTTGTACAGGTTTTGCTATACATATAGAAGGTGGCAGGGAAAAGCCTTGTATTCGCAAGAGAACACAGAATAAATAGCTTATCTGGAGCAGTGTTTCTCAACCTTTTTCCAGTCAGGGCGCCCTTGGAAAGTATTTTCAGTCTTGAGGTACCACAATCTAAGGCTTGGTTCACATTACTGTCTTTCGGGGAACACGTGCAAAATTGTGTGCGCTGCCAACGGGCAAACAAACAGTGCTGCTCTTTAGCAGACACGCAGGGTTGTCATTATTTCTTAGTGCAATGCATTTTCGATGGGTCGCAGTTTAAAAAAAGGGTCGGAGGACATGTTGTGGCCATGGCTGGAAGTATACCCTAAGATGAATGGAGGGTTACAACAAGTGGTGAGGAGGTAACACACCACTTGTTAAATGCCTCTGAAAAGCGTTCCAAGCTTTTCAGAGAAGCGTCAGTCTTTGTTGGTATTATTAATAAACCCTAACAAGGCATACACAGACACATATATACAGACGTACTGTACATACACACAACCCCACATACATATACATATATACAGTATCTCCCAGAAGTGAGTACACCCCTCACATTTTTGTAAATATTTTATTATATCTTTTCATGTCACAACACTGAAGAAGTTACACTTTGGTACAATGTAAAGTAGTGAGTGTACAGCTTGTATAACAGTGTAAATTTGCTGTCCTCTCAAAATAACTCACAAAGCCATTAACGTCTAAACCGCTGGCAACAAAAGTGAGTACACCGCTATGTGAAAATGTCCAAATTGGGCCCAAAGTGTCAATATTTTGTGTGGCCACCATTATTTTCCATCACTGCCTTAACCCTCTTGGGCATGGAGTTCACCAGGGCTTCACAGGTTGCCACTGGAGTCCTCTTCCACTCTTCAACAAGGACATCACGGATCTGGTGGATGTTAGAGACTTTGCGTTCCTCCACCTTCCATTTGAGGATGCCCCACAGATGCTCAATAGGATTTAGGTCTGGAAATATGCTTGGCCAGTCCATCACCTTTACCCTCAGCTTCTCTAGCAAGGCGGTGGTTGTCTTGGAGGTGTGCTTGGGGTCGTTATCATGTTGAAATGCTGCCCTGTGGCCCAGTCTCCGAAGGCAGGGGATCATGCTCTGCTTCCGTATGTCACAGTACATGTTGGCATTCATGGTTCCCTCAATGAACTGTAGCTCCCCAGTGCTGGCAGCACTCATGCAGCCCCAGACCATGACGCTCCTACCACCATGCTTGACTGTAGGCAAGACACACTTGTCTTTGTACTCCTCACCTGGTTGCCGCCACACACGCTTAACACCATCTGAACCAAATAAGTTTATCTTGGTCTCATCCGACCACAGGACATGGTTCCAGTAATCCATGTCCTTAGTCTGCTTGTCTTCAGCAAACCGTTTGCTGGCTTTCTTGTGCATCATCTTTAGAAGAGGCTTCCTTCTGGGACCACAATGCAGACCAATTTGATAAAGTGTGCGGCGTATGGTCTGAGCACTGACAGGCTGACCCCCCACCCCTTCAACCTCTCCAGCAATGCTGGCAGCACTCATATGTCTATTTCCCAAAGACAACCTTTGGATATGATCCTGAGCACGTGCACTCAACTTCTTTGATCAACCATGGTGAGGCCTGTTCTGAGTGGAACCTGTCCTGTTAAACCGCTGTATGGTCTTGGCCACCGTGCTGCAGCTCAGTTTCAGGGTCTTGGCAATCTTCTTATAGCCTAGGCCATCTTTATTTAATTCTTTTTTTCAGATCCTCAGAGAGTTCTTTGCCATGAGGTGCCATGTTGAAATTCCAGTGACCAGTATGAGAGAGTGAGAGCCATAACACCAAATTTAACACACCTGCTCCCTATTCACAACTGAAACCTTGTAACACTAACTATTCACATGACACCAGGGAGGGAAAATGACTAATTGCGCCCAATTTGGAAATTTTCACTTAGGGGTGTACTCACTTTTATTGCCAGCGGTTTAGACATTAATGGCTGTGTTGAGTTATTTTGAGGGGACAGCAAATTTACACTGTTATACAAGCTGAACACTCAATACTTTACATTGTAGCAAAGTGTCATTTCTTCAGTGTTGTCACATGAAAAGGTATAATAAAATATTTACAAAAATGTGAGGGGTGTACTCACTTCTGTGAGATACTGTATATACATACATACGTGTACACACACATACACATATATACATACTGTACATACATACACACAGCCTTTTTAAAAACAGCAGTACTGTACCTGCACTCGCAGGGGGTACTGCACTGCTGGCTAATGCCTTCTAGAGGAGGCAGAGAGCTCAGAAACCCTCTCACCCTCTCTAATGCTTTCTCCTCACTGTCCTGATCAAGCTCCTGCTGTGTCAATGTACAGTTTGGCAGAAGACCCGGAGCTCAGTCAGAATTCCACAGCACCCTGCTTGAGAAAAGCTGATATAGAGCATAAACATTTTAAAAGACTAAAAGCTTAAGATGCCAATCTACCCAGCTTTATTTCCATTTTTATGGTCACCACATACAACCACTATCCAACCAAACCTAAAAGGCACAACCAATCAGGCAGTTTAAAAAAAACAAAATTAACCACTTGCCCTCCGGAAGATTTACCCCCCTTTATGACCAGGCTATTTTTTGCTATTCGGCACTGCACTACTTGACAATTGCGTGGTCATGCAACACTACACATTTTTATACTTTTTTTCACATAAATAGAGCTTTCTTTTGGTGGTATGTGATCATCACTGGGTTTTTTATTTTTTGCAAAAAAAACAAAAAAAAGAGAATTTTTTTATATCGAATAAAAAAAATTAAAAAATTAAATTTCTTCATAAATGTAGACCAAAATGTATTCTGCTACATGTCTTTGTTAAAAAAATCCTAATAAGTGTATATTAATTAGTTTGCCTGAAAATTATAGCATCTATAAACAATGAAATCTACTGGAATTTTTATTTAGTTATTTTTTTTTATACTAGTATTGGTGGCGATCAGCGACTTATAGCAGGACTGCGACAGTATGGCGGCCATTCTGACACTAAGGGGTTGATTTATTAAAGCTGGAGAGTTCAAAATCAGGCTCACGTCTGCATAGAAACCAATCAGCTTCTAACCTCAGCTTGTTCAATTAAGCTTTGGCAATAAAACCTGGAAGCTGATTGGTTTCTATGTAGAACTGAGCCTAATCTTGCACTCTCCAGCTTTAGTAAATAAACCCCTAACTGATGCTGGGTGGGAACTGACTAACTTCCACTCACATCCCCTGTGACACTAATACAGTGACCAGTGCTAATAAAAAGCTCTGACATCAAACTAATGACACTGAGTAGGAAGGGGTTTTGATCTAGGGCATTTAAAGGGTTAATTTAAGCATGTTAGGGAGTAATTTAACCTTGTACTTTGTTGTGTTTTACTGGGGGATATGCTGTTTTTTATATCCCTGCTTTGCAGAGAGATAAAAACCAGCACATCCCTGCTGAAAGGAGAGAGATCTGTGTTGTTTACATTCACAGATCTCTCTCCTGTCAGTTGCTCTGCCGATCACCAAGTCCCGGGCATGAATCGCTGGCTGGGACACGGTGATTAACGGCGTGCGTGCACAGGAGAAGTTACTGTATGGGATTGATCTAGCTGAAGGGATGAGCAGACGATTGGGTGAGTAAATCTTTTTTTTGTTCCCCTAGACCAGGGGTAGGCAACCTGAGAGTCGCAATACTACAAGTTCCATCATGCCTCTGCTGTCAGTTTTGTAATCTTTGCAATGCCTCATGGGAAATGTAGTTCCACAACAGCTAGAAAGCCGCAGGTTGCCTACCCCTGCCCTAGGCCATAACAAGCAATTAACCCTGACAGTGCAGGCACATCCCTACTGCAGAGGATAATTTTTTAGTTACCTGGATATCTTAAACTTATATTTTAGCATAGTATAAACTTTTTTATTTTTATTATTGAGTGGATTCTGGCATACTGCAGAACACAATAATGCCACTTCAGGAGGTATACTGTTTTGATATAAGCAGCTGACATGAAGTGTACTAACCTTGTAGCCCCCCACTGATGCATAAATATGTTTTTGTAGACTGTGTACCTCTCTAATACATAGCATATCATAAATGTCAAATATCTGATAACTGGCTCCTTCTACAGTATGCTATACATTGCAGTAATCAGATACCCAGTTTAGTATGATTCAAGTACAAGCAGTACTGACTGCACAGTAATGGTCTAGACTGGACAGGTCTATTTTCCTTCCATTTTTCCTCCCAAGCAAATACAATTTTCTCTGAAAATGTCCAGCTGAAAAACAGTATTCTTTGTGTTAATGCACAGATCCCAAAGCATTGATTCAGTACATATTATGCTGTGCACCTGTTTCTCACTCACTTAACTGTTTACAGAAAATGTTTGTACAACTATAAAAATGACAAATGTGCCTTACAAGAGGAATAAAAGAACAGTAAAATAAAAAGCAATTGGAAAATAAACCAACAGCATGTAACTGTGAGCTGTAGCTTTGGGCCTCGTAGTGAATGAATGTGTTACAGGAATGAGGTAGCCTCTTGGCATTTCTTTACTCCCAATTGTTCCTATCTATAGAACCAACAATTAGTAGACTTATTAGCAGCAGAACTATCCAATTGTCAGAATTGCAATCACAATGGATGATGGCATTCCTATATAGTCTACAAATCATCTTTAGCAATTATATGAAAATTGTGACAGCTAAAAATGGATTAATCAGTTTCCTCTCTCCGTGTAGAAGGGGCTATTTATGAGTCTACCCACCTGTTTCTCAACAAGTCCACAATTTACCAAAATGCTTGTACAGCCATAAAAATGACAGATGTACCTTGCAAGAGGCATAAAAGAACAGTAAAGGGAAAAGGAATTGAAAAGTAAACAATCAAGATGTCTTTCAGTGTCATGCCTTTCCAGCTCTATACAGATTTCAGATGACAACAGGGTTTGCAAGTTTACTGGTAATATGATTGTCATAGTATTGTTAAAAACCATCAAGTGAACTGCACACATTTAAATGGCAGTATTGGTGGTTCTTGCCATACTGTCGGCATTAAAGGGCACCTAAATTTCTGCTAGTGCCATCATATGTATAGTTCAGTTATATCATAGTTCAGCATACATATAACACATGTATTGTGATTGACTGTCTTTTCTGGTTTTGGAGGGTGGCCTCTATTTGCGTGAAGTTGGGGATGACAGTTACACAGGTATTGAAACTTGCGTTAGTGACTGATTTATACATAATATATAGTTTCAATGCTAGAATAGTTATGTTGGCCAAACACATATTGTATTTTATCAGTGTAAAGGTGATCCAGTGCCTTTCCTCTGACTCCACCGATCGCTGCTGAAAAAGATAATGCTTCAATAACATACATTTTCCAGCACACACAAAATTTCTGCTGCAGTGAAACATTTTTGAGTATTTCTTCAGATACTGTCCAGTTATCTCAAACTGTCATCATACATAAAGGACAAGAAATTGGTGCAAATGGGAATCTAGCTTTACTCAGGGGTTCTGGGCAAAAATAATTATATCAGAATACCAGTTTTATTACCATATGTATGTCCTACTTTACTTTTTTAGTTGCAAGCAGCTTCCATATACACTATATTGCCAAAAGTATTGGGACACCACTCCAAATCATTGGATTCAGGTGTTCCAATCGCCTCCATGGACAAAGGTGTATAAAAGAATGGGTCGCTCTCAGGAGCTCAGTGAATTCAAACGTGGTACTGTGATAGGTTGCCACTTGTGCAATAAGTCCATCCGTGAAATTTCCTTGCTACTAAATATTCCACGGTCAACATTAGCATTATAACAAAGTGGAAGCAACTGGGAACAGCAGCAACTCAGCCACAAAGTGGTAGGCCACGTAAAATGACAGCACAGGGTCAGCGCATACTGAAGCGCACAGTGTGCAGCAGTCTCAACTGTCTGCAGAGTCAGCACCTGCATCCAAGCCTTACATCAACAAGTGCAATGCAAAGCACCCTACGACCCCTCCACTAGCCGAACCACCGTACCCACTGAAGACATGCCACAGCACCCATGGTCGCCAGCTTACTGCACCCACAGACTGCTGCCAACCAGCTGCCGCCCTCCACCCTCACTCTACCCCTACAGAAGGACTCAAATGACTCTCCCACGGTAATACAGATTCCCCACACCACCTTGCCCTGACCTGTATCCCTTCACCTCCCCTGACCCAACTGTCACCCCACCCACCCCAACATGCCTCATGCAATCCTCCTCCTCATTTTCCTCTCCACCATCCCAAAAATCACCTCCCTCTACCCGCCTACCCCCCCAAAACAGCTCTACATTGCCCCTTCACTTCTCCCCTCTCCCCACTACGGCACTCACCACCTCCTCCTGCTACTCCACTCCCCCGTCGACCCACGTGCCACCACTATCAGACCCACACGCTCCTACACTTCCCATCCCCATGCCACCTTCCTTACCCTTCTCCTTCTCCTATCTGCTGGGGACATCTCCCCGAACCCTGGCCCCTCGCCACCTCACCCCTCCTCTAGGGACCCCCCTGCTCCCGCCAGCTGCCGTAACCCCCTCAACCTCATATCTGTGCCCCTTCTCCCCGCATCCATCCCCCCTCTCTTGGTTGCACTCCTGAACGCCCGCTCGGTCTGCAACAAACTTACTGCCATCCATGACCTCTTTATCTCCCGCTCCCTTAACCTCCTAGCCATCACCGAAACCTGGGTACAGGCCACTGACTCCACCTCCCCTGCGGCACTCTCCTATGGAGGTCTCGTCTGGTCCCATTCACCAAGACTGAGCGGTCACAAAGGTGGTGGGGTCGGCCTGCTCCTATCACCGCTGAGCACCTTCCAGGTCCTCCCTAATCCTCCCTCCCTAACCTTCTCCTCCTTCGAGACTCACTGTATCCGGCTCTTCACCCCCACCCCCCTAAGGATCGCAGTGATCTACAGGCCGCCCGGATCCATACCCCGCTTCCTGGATGACTTCGCTGCCTGGCTTCCCTTCTTCCTTTCCTCTGAGCTACCAACCATCATCCTCGGGGACTTCAATATCCCCATCAATGACAACAGCCTGGCTACTTCCCAACTCCTCCACCTAACCTCCTCCTTCGCGCTCACACAGCACACTCAATCCTCCACCCACATCATTGGGAACACCCTGGACCTCGTCTTCTCCCACCTCTGTACCCTCAACCAGTTCTCTAACACCCCCTTCCCTCTCTCCGACCACCACCTCCTCACGTTCTCCATCTCCCCTTCCCCTAACTCCCCCCCCCAGAGCGCCAAACCATCACCAGCCGCAACCTCCGCAACCTGAACCCGGCCCCCCTCCACTCAGCTGCCGACCGCCTACACGACAGCATCCTTCCACTGTCTTGTCCTGACCTAGCCACTAACACGTACAACGACTCACTATCAGCTACCCTAGACTCTCTGGCACCCCTAACCACACGCTACATCAATCCCAGACCGCTCCAACCCTGGCAGAACGACCACACTAAATGCCTCAAACGTCGCAGTCGCGCGCTAGAGAGACTATGGCGCAAAACCAGGTCCCCCCGTTCATTCTCCCTCTACAAATCTGCCTTCCTCACTTACACCTCCTCCCTCCACGCCGCCAAGCAGGCTTACTTCGTAAACCTGATTAACACCCTCTCCTCCTGCCCTCGCCGACTCTTCTCCACCTTCAACTCCCTGCTCTCCCCCCCCCCCTCCTCCACTCAGTACCTCACTCACCGCCCACGAAATTGCCACTCATTTCCACAACAAAATTGATGCAATCCGTCAGGACATAGTCAACTCGCAATCTACCTCCCCACCTAGCCTCCCCCCCCTATCTCCCCCTCATCTCTTCCCTCCTCTGACCTCGCAACCGCACTGCCCCCCCCACACCCAAGACCCCGCTTACCGTAACCCCACCAGCTCTGCACTCCTTCAGCCCTACTACCACTGAGGAAGTCACCAGGGTCTTCTCAGAAGCCCGCCTCACTACCTGCCCCCTGGACCCTATCCCCTCTCGACTCCTCCAGTCACCCCCCTCTTCCCTCATCTGCTCCCTCACCCACATCTTCAATCTCTCCCTCTCTACCGGCGTATTCCCCTCCCCCCTAATGCATGCGCACATCACCCCCATACTCAAAAAGCCCTCCCTGGACCCCTCTGACCCAAACAACCTCAGACCCATCTCCCTGCTGCCACTCACTTCCAAACTCCTGGAGCGCTTATTCTACAACCGCCTAAGCGCCCACCTAACTGACAACAACCTCCTTGATCCACTACAGTCCGGCTTCCGTCCCCTACACTCCACCGAAACCGCCCTCCTCAAAATCACCAACGACCTACTAACCGCCAAAGCCAAAGGCGACTACTCTGTCCTCCTCCTCCTGGACCTCTCCGCGGCCTTCGACACAGTTGACCACCCCCTCCTCCTTAATAAACTACTCTCCCTTGGCATCAGAGACACCGCTCTCTCCTGGTTCTCCTCGTACCTATCCCGACGCTCCTTCAGTGTCACCTACAATGGTGCCACCTCCCCCTCACTCCCCCTCTCTGTTGGGGTCCCCCAGGGCTCTGTCCTTGGACCCCTTCTCTTCTCCATCTACACCTCCTCCCTTGGCAAACTCATACACTCCCACGGCTTCAACTACCATCTCTATGCTGATGACACTCAAATTTACCTCTCCACCCCTCACCTCACCTCCACTTTCTCCGCCCGCATCACCCACCTCCTAAACGACATCTCTGACTGGATGTCGCTCCATTTCCTCAAACTCAACCTCTCCAAAACCGAGCTTCTCGTCTTCCCTCCTGCCCGCGCCCCCCCCCCCCCATCCTATCCATCACTACTAACATCACCACCATCAATCCCGCCCCGCAAGCCAAAGTCCTTGGAGTCATTCTGGACTCTAACCTCTCCTTCCAACCTCATGTCAAATCACTTACAAACACATGCAGACTCCACCTCCGCAATATCGCCAAAATACGCTCCTTCCTTACCCCAGACACCACTAAACTACTTGTGCACTCCCTGATTATCTCACGCCTTGACTACTGCAACTCCCTCCTCACCGGCCTACCCCAGTGCAGGCTCTCCCCGCTTCAGACCATCCTCAACTCAGCGGCTAGACTCATCCACCTCACCACCCGCTCCACCTCTGCCACCACCCTCTGCCTCTCCCTCCACTGGCTCCCTATCGCCCAACGCATCAAATTCAAACTACTCACTCTGACCTACAAAGCCATTCACAACACTGCCCCTAACTACCTCACCAACCTGATTCCCAAGTACCACCCTACCCGTACCCTTCGCTCTTCACAGGACCTCCTTCTATCTTGCTCCCTGGTCTCCTCCTCACACGCACGTCTGCAAGACTTCTCCAGGTCCTCCCCCATCCTCTGGAACTCACTACCCCAATCCATCAGACTGTCACCTTCCCTCCTCACCTTCAGGCACTCCCTGAAAACCCACCTCTTCAGGGAAGCCTACCCCACCCTCACCTAACTGCTGCTCTCCTTCATTCCTCCTACCACTCCATCCCCCACAGCCACTTCCTCCTGTACCACTACCCCCTCCCTCCTAGATTGTAAGCTCGAAAGAGTAGGGCCCTATAACCCCTCGTGTGCTGTTTGTAGTTGCTGTAATGTTTCATGTATTGTCCCCCCCTCTATTGTACAGCGCTGAGCAAACCCTTTGGCGCTATATAAACTCAATGTAATGTAATGTAATGTAATGTAAAAGCGTTGGATGCAGTGGTGTAAAGCACGTCACCACTGGGTTTATGATAGGTGAGCACAAACACATGAAGGGATCAGGAACAACACTGCAGCAAGGAGGCCCTCAACATGTACAAAGGAGGACCAATGATGCCACTTAGACTGGTGGCAACATGACTAGAGAAGAGCTGCTTCAGGACTCGTCTTTCCTACCGGAACTGCTGAGGAGAAAGCCTGTTGGATTGTGGAATAATGGATTGAGTGCCTATTTACCATCTTATTGCCTGGAGAGGAGATCTGCTGCCCTGTGAGCCTGTTTTTGAGCCTGTACTTGAGGGGAGACCAGTGTGGAGAGCTGTGTAGGAGTATTAAGGATCCAGGTGTTAGTGATCCTAAAAGCTCTTTGACCCTGTGTGAGTCGCAAGAGAGAGGTGAGCGGGCATTTCAGCCATTTTGGAAACCTTCGCACACCTGTCATCACTTTTTGTTCAAAGAGTTTATGTGGACTTTATTTTGCTGATAGGTGTTTTTCACCTCACGGGACTTTTTATTATATTATCCATTCTATTATGCGTTTATTTATTTTTGCATAATTAGACAGAATTATATGTGTTTTTGGGACGCACTTGTGATTTATGTTGTGTGTGGTTGCAACAATTCATCTGTTCCAGTGGGAGGTTTGTAGCACGCATTTATGCTGAGTCCTCATTTTGGACTTTTGTTATGTTGCTTGTTGAACACTATTAGATCCAATAGGATCGTTTGGAGCACTATTATCATAATTTCGGTCCCTACTTCTGGACCTGTTGGTTGGTACTTGTTACACGTGTTATTGTGTGAGGCAATCTAACACTGTCATTTATCACGTTATATGTATTGTTGATTGTTTTTTTTCACTTATTTGCACCATTTCACTCATATTTATGCAATTTCATTGTGTTAATTTGTGAAGGATTTATATGGTAGTAGCGCCACTTTATTCTTTGTTTTATTTTTCATACTTGTCTATAGGTATATGACTGAATGTTGGCAGCTTTACCTCTGTGATTAGTTGATAGAGACTTAGTTAGGAACGCAGGAGGTCTGTCACACTTACACCTATAGAAAGGGAAATATTTAATTGTGGTCAAAGCTTCACAGTTTGTTTTTATCTACAGACACCCCATATCTGCATAGGCAGTTTTTTGGTGAAGGTGAACTGTCTTTCAGAGGTGGGTAAATAAAGGGAAGGGCCTAAGCATTTGCACATTTGGCTGCCTGTGGGGGGGAAAGTATTTCAGCCGTTCTGTTACGGTATATTTATTTCACCTAAATAAATTTAAGAATGCTTTTTGTTAATGTTTGTATATAGGTCCAGTTTAAATGATAAGTGCCTACAGAAACCAAGAGGGTCTCGCCACATCTGTTATGCACAGGTTATTTCACGTCTCTCTTCTTATATATGGCTCCCAGTGGTAAGAGGTAATTGACCATTTAGTAGTACCTTGTCTCGGTTATCCTCATGCACCTGAACTGTTATTTATTCCTGATTTTCATGTAAAGCTGCCACACTCAATGTGATGGAGTGTTAAACATATTATCCATCAAGGGCAAACTGATGCAGGGAAGCAAGAGGTGAGGGGAACTGAGAGAAGATGGAAGAGAGACAGATAATGAACACTGAGGATGGAGTGCTTTAAACACATTAACCCTTTGTCTGGCTGTTTGTTTGCCACACAAATAGGCAGTAGTAGGAAACTATGCAGCGGCAACCAAAGGAGACATGGCGATAAACCAGTGAGGGCCTGAAAAGCACATTACAGCTATGGGACCTGTTAATAAAGATTTTAAAATTTGACAAATGAATAAAGCTGGACAAGTTCTTCACTCATGTTTTCCAGATATAATCCAACAAAAATTATTTTTCCAGCAAAACGTTCTGTTGGTAATTTTTGCCACCCTTAACTTGAAAATTGTGATTATTTGTGACAGAGAGATGCAGAGAAGGAATCTCCCTTTAAGTGTTATCACTTTTAGTTGAAGGGTTGACAATTTTATCACACTGGAGGAGATTCAATAAAATGTGCAACACTTTTCTGGCATTATGGCTATTTTAGAAAGGCCTGCACCAAATTCCTGAAAGAAGTGCAATGGTGTTATTACTATTTCTGACACATGTAACATATTCAACATTTTTCACATTCTTGTGTTTTGGCTTCAACAAGATACTTAAGAAATACCACCATATGGATAAGAAAGTGGAGACAAATAAGACCTCTTCCACGTTGGAGTAAATTGTGTCACAAGTTTGCAACAGATCCATGTACACTTTACCAACAGTTACATAAATCTGCTGCAAGTGGCGACATTTGCGGATTGGATGGTAAACAGAGTTCTAATGAGTGTCTAAGACATTCTTTATGAATTCCAGGTACCATATATTACCATTAGTACACAGTACAAGTTGACAGGAAAAAGAGGCAAAATCTAGGTATGAAGTAAAGCCATCCTCCATAAATCAAGCCTATCTATTGATTAGAGTTCATGGATTTTCTTGTATAGAGAAGTGTGAATTATTACAGGAAACCTGTATCTGAACAAGATACAAATGCTGATCTCTGGTTTCAATGCCATGCTTATCTAGTCTCTATCAGGCAGTGTATGACCTGCATGAACATTTTGGTTCAACAAAAATTTGGTTGCAAGACCACCCCTGATCACTGTTATTTTTTCTTGATTAAAGTGTATCTCAATTGATTTTTTTTTCTTTTTGGATAAAAGTATGGAAAGATGAACATTTCTGCCAGGTTTTTATTGCTGTCTTTGTCCCTACTAGGGGTTTTTGTATTTGTCCTCATGAACATTTACCTGGCACAAAAAGTAAAAGAAATTCAAAAATAATTAGAGGGAAAATGGGGAACTTTGTCATGGTGACAACTGTTTAAGAGAGGGCTTCCCTTCCTTTGGAGAGATGCTCTCATTCCCTCTTGTGTCCACGGACCAGAAGTCAAGGAGCATCCACCTCAGAGGCACAGATGGCAAAAGCAAAAAGATAGGCTTTAATCATTTTCTAATCTTTACGAAATTAAAAGAAAAGTTTTGGTTACAGATCTACTTTAGGTATTGAAAAGGAGTTAAGGGCTCATTTTAAAGACTAAATCACATCTTAGGGTTAAAGAGAGGATTAAAGCTGTAACCTAGGCAGATATAGCACCTCCTGACGGGCCTTCATCACCTCCTGCCGCTGGGCCTTCAGCACCCCCTGACGCCAGGCACCCAACACCCCCTGACACCGGGCCTTCAGCACCTCCTGACGCTGGGCCTTCAGCACCTCCTGACGCCGGGCCCTCAGCACCTCCTGACGCTGGGCCCTAAGCACCTCTTGATGCCGGGCCTTCAGCAGCTCCTGACACCGGGCCCTCAATACCTCCCGATGCCGAGCCCTCAGCACCTCCCGATGCCGTGCCCTCAACACCTCCCAACGCCGGGCCTCCAGCACCCCCTGACAGCAGGCCTACAACACCTCCAAACACCGCGCCCTACGGCTTGTTCAGTCGTTGAACCACTGTACCCACTGACGCCGTGCCACAACACCCACAGACGCCGGCCTACAGCACCCACAGACTGCAACCAGCCAGCCGCTGACCCAGCCGCCCACCACCCTCACTCCCCTCCTACAGATGGACACTGATGAACTCCGTCATGGCATAACAGACTCTCCTCGTTCTCCTCTCCTCCATTCCCAAACTCGCCTCCCTCTACCCCCCTACTCCCCCAAAACAGCTCTACATTGCACCTTCACTTCTTCCTTCTCCCCTCCATGGCTCTCACCGCCTCCTCCTTATACTCCCCTCCCCCGCTGACCCACATGCCACCACCACAGACCCACACGCCCCTGCACATCCCGTTCCCATGCCACCTTCCTCACCCTTCTCCTTCTCCTAACTGCTGGGGACATCGCCCCGAACCCTGGCCCCCCACCTCCCCACTCCCCCTCTCAGCACCCCCCTGCTCACGCCAGCTGCCGCAACCCCCTCAACCTCATACCTGTCCCCCTCCTCCCCGCATCCACCCCTCCTCTCTCGGTTGCACTCCTGAACGCCCGTTCGGTTTGCAACAAGCTCACCACCATCCACAACCTCTTTGTCTCCCACTCCCTCAACCTCCTAGCGGTCACCGAAACCTGGATCCAAGCCACTGACTCCACCTCCCCTGCAGCACTCTCCTATGGAGGCCTCGTCTGGACCCACTCACCCGGACCGAGTGGCCGCAGAGGTGGTGGGGTCGGTATGCTCCTGCCACCGTTGAGCACCTTCCAGGTCTTCCCTAACCCCCCCCCATCCTTCTCCTCCTTCGAGGCCCACTGCATTCAGCTCTTCTCTCCCACCCCCCCTGAGGATTGCGGTAATCTATCGGCCTCCTGGTTCTGCATCCCTCTTCCTAGACGTCTTTGCTGCCTGGCTTCCCTTCTTCCTCTCTTCCGAGCTACCAACCATCATCCTTGGGGACTTCAACATCCCCATCAACACCAACAACCCAGCTACTTACCAACTCCTCCTCCTAACCTCCTCCTTCGCGCTCACACAGCACACACAGTCCTCCACCCACACCAATGGAAACACCCTGGACCTCGTTTTCTCCTACCTCTGCACCCCCCACGACTTCACTAACCCCCCCTCCCCCTCTCTGACCACCACCTCCTCACATTCTCCATCTCCCTCTCCCTTAACTCCCCCCCCCAAACCACCACCTGCAACCTCCGCAACCTGAACCCGGCCCATCTCCACCCGGCAGCTGACCGTCTGTACGACAGTATTCTCCCTCTGTCATGCCCTGACCTGGCCACTACTGTGTACAACGACTCACTGTCGGCTGCCCTCAACTCCCTGGCACCCCTAACCACGCGTAATATCAGACCCCGAGCGCTTCAACCCTGGCAAAACGACCACACGAAATGTCTCAAATGACGTAGTCGCGCGCTGGAGCGCTTATGGCGCAAATTCAGATCCCCTCGCGCGTTCTCCCTCTGCAAAGCCGCCTTCCTCACCTACACCACCTCCCTTTATGCTGCCAAGTAAGCCTATTTCGTAACGCTTATCAACACCCTCTCCACCTGTCCTCGCCGGCTCTTCTCCATTTTCAAATCCCTGCTCTCCCCCCCCCCCCACCTCCACCCAGCACCTCACTCACCGCCCACGAGATTGCCAATCATTTCCAAAACAAGATTGACGCAATCTGTAAGGACATTGTCAACTCACAATCTACCCCTCCACCTAGCCTCCCTCCCTCCATCACCCCCTCAACCCTCCCCTCCCCCAACCTCATAGCCGCACTACCCCCCACTATACCTAACGCCCCGCACACTATAACCTCCCCAATGCTCCGCTCCTTCAGCCCAGCTACCACTGAGGAGGTCGCTAAGGTCTTTACTGAAGCCTGCCTCACCACTTGTCCCCTGGACCCCATCCCCTCACATCTCCTCCAGTCACCCCCCCCCCCCTCCATCATTCACTCCCTCACCCACATCTTCAATCTCTCCCTCTCCAATGGCACTTTCCCCTCCCCTCTAAAGCACGCGCACATCACCCCCATACTCAAAAAACCCTCCCTTGACCCCACTGACCTAAACAACCTTAGACCCATCTCCCTGCTACCATTCACTTCCAAGCTCCTTGAGCGCCTGGCCTACAATCGCCTAAGCGCCCACCTCACTGATAACAACCTCCTTGGTCCACTACAGTCTGGCTTCCGTCCCCTACACTCCACCTAAACCGCCCTACTTAAAATCACCAACGACCTGCTAACCGCCAAAGCTAATGGCCATTACTCAGTCCTCCTGCTCCTTGACCTCTCCGCGGCCTTCGACACAGTCGACCACCCTCTCCTCCTTACTAAACTGCACTCCCTTGGCATCAGGGACGCTGCTCTCTCCTGGTTCTCCTCCTACCTATCCCAACGCTCCTTCAGCATCACCTATAACACTGCTACCTCCCCCTCTCCCCCCCTCTCTGTCAGAATCCCCAAAGGCTCTGTCCTCGGACCCCTCCTCTTCTCCATCTACACCTCCTCCCTTGGCAAATTAATACACTCCCACGGCTTCAATTACCACCTCTATGCCGACGACACACAAATTTACCTTTTCGCCCCCCACCTCACCCCCTCACTCTCCGCCCGCATCGCCCACCTCCTGAACGACATATCAGACTGGATGTCGCTCCATTTCCTCAAATTAAACCTGTCCAAAACCAAGCTCCTGGTCTTCCCCCCAGCCCGCGCCCCCCCCCCATCCTCTCCATCATGACTAGCAACGCCACCATCACTCCCACCCCACACGCCAAAGTCCTGGGTGTCACCCTGGACTCAAATCTTTCCTTCCAACCTCACGTCCAATCACTATCAAGGTCATGCAGGCTCCACCTCCGCAACATCTCCAAAATACGTACATTCCTCACCCCAGACACCACCAAACAACTCGTACACTCCCTCATGATCTCACGCCTGGACTACTGCAACTCCCTTCTCACCGGCCTACCCAAACAAACGCTATCCCCACTCCAGTCGATCCTGAACTCAGCGGAGAGACTCATCCACCTCACCAACCGCTCCACATCTGCCACCCCTTTCTGCCAATCCCTTCACTGGCTCCCGATTGCCCTGCGCATCAAATTCAAATTGCTAACTCTGACCTTCAAAGCCGTTCACAACGCCGCCCCAAACTACCTAACCGACCTGATACCCAAATACCATCCTACCCATGCCCTTCGCTCCTCACAGGACCTCCTACTCTCTAGCTCCCTGGTCTCCTTCTCCCACGCCCGACTGCAGAACTTCTCCAGGACTTCCCCCATCCTCTGGAACTCCCTACCCCAATCCATCAGACTGTCACCTACCCTCCTCACCTTCAGGCACACACTGAAAACCCATCTCTTCAGGGAAGCCTACCCCACCCTCACCTAACAACTGATCTCCACTTCTCCCACCACTCCATCCCCCACAGCCATTTCCTCCTGTACCACCTTCCCCTCCCTCCTAGATTGTAAGCTCGAAAGAGTAGGGCCCTTGAACCCCTCTTGTATTGTTACTGTATTGTCTCATGTTCTGTCCCCCTTGCTACTGTACAGCTCTGAGCAAACCCTTTGGCGCTATATAAATACTGTATAATAATAATATAAAAGACATAAAATAATGCAGCTTTGTAACCATGAAAACATCTTTAAAGTATATGTAAACCTTCACCTTGTAAAACAATCCATTCAGTTTAAAACAGTAAAGAAAGGTAAAACATTTATGTATACATATAAGAAGACACTATAGATACCTTTGTTTCCTTTTTGTAATCACATGCCCTTGGTTCTGAGCTGCATAAGGAGCTTAGAGAGCTGGGGGAGGAGAAACACTTGTCTAAATGGCTGTTCAGGGGGGCAGCAGAAGTCTGATCATTGGAGGAGAGCAGGCTGAGTTCCCAGTATAGCTAGAGAACTGACCATGCTGCGGTCTCATGCCTAGTGTTGTCAGTTTTTAATAGGAAAGCAGAGGATGGCAAGAACATCAAGGATTTCACACAATTAAAGCAATACAAAGTGAACAGGATATGCTTTCTTACAAGTACATGGTACATCAGACCCATATCAGGAATGTGATATGTTGGGTTTACATCCTCATTAATTTTCTGTGCTGAAAAAACTATTAGTGACCTTATTGATGACTTAGGGTTCATTCACACTGGTGGCCAGGGGGCAGTAAAACAGGCAGTTAAGCAGCAGTTTTACACCCACCTAAAGATAGTTTTTCAGCCACTCATGGCTGTACACATGCCACAGCAAAAATCAAACAGCATGTTACATTCTGCAGGCAGTATCACTGTCAAACGCAACCAATTTAAGTGTATGGGGCCATGTGACAACCGCTTGTGGTTGCAGCTCATTGGTGCGGCATGTACAGGAAAAAACGGGTGGGGAGAAGGCAGCATATTGCCTCCTCATCACTTGTCAAAGATCTCTGAAAAGCAATCCACTGCAGAGGAGCAGCAAGGGCTGCTGCACCTATGAACAAGACTTCAGGCAGTCATCATTTATGATGTACACAGATATGCTTATCATAATTTTACTAATGTGTATGCTTTTCTAAAACACACCTAGGCTCAGTTCACTATGATGGAAGAATGGGAAACGATGCATGTATTAAAAGCTATGTAAAATTCTGCTAGGATGGATTCAAGTGAAAAGGCTTTCTGACATTGGCACAGCTGCAGTGTTTTCTAAATAGCATTAACAGTCCAGTGATTGAGTTGACTTTTTCTCTGGAATTGCTCTTTAAACTGGAAACGCCCTTTAAGAGAGTGAGCCATTAGAACAGCTCCAAGTAATACAAATTATCTGTTTAAGTGCAGAGTTTTGTGCTTGGTCTTTACAAAAGCGAGTTGTTTAACTGCAGTAATTATGGTATCTCCTTCTGTCAGGTGCATAATGAACATATTGCTCTTTATCAGGGTACTCACCTTGCATTCCAGGAGAAAGAAATTCTATTTCTCCTCAAATCCCAGTGCACTGGAACTGATTTTATGAACAAATAGGATTGAGAGCTAAAGGAGAGCTGCCTTTATTCTGATGGATGGTGTCTTCTCTCCATGCTCCGTTATTCAGTTAAAGAGTCATCACCATCCAGCATGATGCTCCCAGACTGAGGGCCAGAAGTCAGCAGACATTGGGTTATGGCCATGAACCTTACAGATAAATCACCAGTGTCGGCTTCACTTAAATAAGTCCATTCCTCCAAACAGAAAGTGGCACTGCTATCTTTTTTCATTAATTTGTTTATTTTTGTGGGCATTTTTCTCCACTGCTTATCCAGATCCTTGGAAATGGAAGTGTACAGCAAATGCTAGCCATTAACCCATTTACGTCTGTTTAGGAACAGCACAGTCCCACACACTGTAGTGTGTGCATCCTGTAATATCTGTGTTACTAAACCAAGTATATTATTTTATATGTGTATCAGTTAGAGATTGAGTTGCTTCTATTTCAGCGAGTAGCGGGGGGCCTTTTGGTTTCACTTGTTAAAGGATATTTTCTAAGTTTCATATATTGAATACAGCCTATAGAAATTTCTAGCTTCAAAAGAAACAATCAGATTATGGACACTCTGTTCAAACAATTATTTGGAATTCATATATTGAATACTGTTCTTGTTATTATTATCATCCATACAGTTAATAGAATTTTTGTTGTATTGATCTTTTAAAGACACAAAAATGTTTCAATGAGAGCAATACCTTAGCACGTGTAGCCACCATGACAGCGGCCCATTTTTGATACTTTGATGTCTTACTCTGATACAAAGGAAAGAATCAGGTCCACTCACCAGTAGATTAAAAACTGCCCAGTAATCTCAAGCAATGTTCAAAGTGAAAAACATTGCTTGTATAAGGCAATCTACCACCGCCTTGTAGACCTAATAGCAGGGTGATATTAAATAATAAAGGAAAGTTTGTCTCAGTCCAGTCTTTAGCATATTATTAAACTCATATAAAATTGTAATATATTCAGGGTACAAAGCAAGCCTCCACAGAAACAATAATGCATTATGTACAATTTTTGAAAAGTAAAATATTAGATTTTTTTCTACTTGGGTTTATTAAAGGTTATATACAGCTTACAGAAAAAAAATGAAGCGTACAGCACATCAGCAAAAAGGGAAATACAGTAAAAGGAGCACAATGGAGGAATAGGGGAAAAGTAAAATAACAATAATAAACAAATCAAACAGACATTGGTGATGTGACAGACTGCCTGGCACCCTGACTGGGTGCCTCTGCCAACCAGTGCCTCCTGCTCTCCAAACCCTTCCAGCAGACCAATAGCTAATACCATCCTTTGCCCCAAGCCTCATATACAGACAAGATGTTGAGGTAAAACCAAGGATGAAATGTTTATTAAAACCGAGACACATATTTTATACCCCCAGGAGTTCATTCCCTTCTTGCGGATATTAGCTTAGATAATATAAGATGTACAACCAGTAAAAACATGACAATGCAGCCTTTAAACATTAATCTGATTAACAGCTAGGCACCTAGACAAGTCTTATCAGTCAGGCTAATAGTCACAAGAATTTCCCACCCTGCCTCCCTTGTCTATATGCTGGAAAATATGTCCATAATAAGTCTTTATTAGCCAGGAGGTACCCACCAGGATGCCCAGAAACCGTTCCATAGTCCTAGATACATAAGGTACATTATACCACTCATTTCTTAATGTCCCACCCCAGATCCAGCTTGGATCTAAGTTACCAAGTGGCACATCTTTGGCGAAAATATTATAAAAAGTTAATAATGTAAAGTTGGTACTAGCTGGGGCAAAATGGGCAAATGCTGCATTATGCAGCTCTTGAGTACCAGCCATAGTCAGATGTGCCCAAAAAGAGTTCCATCTGGTAAAGGTGCAGGTGCACGATCTGTCCAACACAATGTTCTTGCAGATGCACCACTGTTCTGGGAACTTCCTGACTGCATAATCTTGGTAGCTACTCTCAGCTAGTCAAAGGGTTTCAGGACCCAGCTCTCCTCCATGCACTGACTGGCAGAATTAGACAAAAACCTTTGGTCTCCTCCATGGGCCATAATCAGTGGGTAGAAGACCCCTCCAAAAGCCCCTGTCCTGGTTGGGTCTGTCACAGGTCAACAACCGGAGACTAGATGTTGGCACTGTTCATTACAAAATACCAGTCCCACGACCATACAGAAGATGATATACAAATAGCAAAAATAATGGAATGCTACCTAATTTGTTGGGGGTCAAATAAGGCAGTTGACCAAACAATAAACCTGTGAGAAAATGGTCGAAGCACACTGAGGAGGACCATCCGCTTCTTAGGTTTTCACTTTAAGGCCCAGCCCCACATTTCTAAAAGAAAAAAATTATGTAGTCAGTGGTATACAACATTTAAAATGCTAAAAGCAGCTCAGGCTACAATATTTACCTTTACTCTGGTCCTGTTTCCCAAACACCTGCTTCTCCCCGAACCAGCGGCGGTCCTCTTTAGGCCTGGTTCACGCCTATGCGTTTTTTAGTTTTGCAGAAACGCGCTACAGTCTATTTATTATGGTTCCCTGTGGGTCACGTTCACATCTATGTCTTTTCCACTGGTCAGTTTTTTTGGAAATGGTCAGAGACTCTTCTACCGCAGCAGGTTGCATTTTTGGTTCCCAAGACTTCAATGGAAAAGCAGCAGAAACACATTGCTTGTGTTTTTGTTGAATTTCTGCAGAATTTTGCTGGTTTCTCCTTCAAGGCAACAGACACCCCCCTAAAACCACATTAAAATGTGCTAGGAAAAAAAAATGCACCATGAAAATGCATCAATCGCAACCTGCATAGGTGTGAACCAGGCCTAAATTGTGCCCAGCATAGTTCAACCCACTTCATGTGAGTCCAGTCTATTATAAATATCTTCCCTTGGGGTTGCTTCACAGTACTTAGTACTTACACGGTAAATATTACTGTCCAGCTGGGTCCCTTTGATGCAGTCTCTAAACCGCCCATGTGATTTTGTTGGGAAAATAGTATTCTGTGTACTTACAGTTTACCTACTCCTGGTCTGAACAGTTAGAACCAAACTGCTAGAGGTATAGCTTGATGGGTTACCGTACTTCCATAGTTTGTAATTCTAAGTGTACCAGTGCAGTGGTCCCGTTCGTCTCTTCCATTAGCCTCTGTGTGCCTTGCATGCTTTTGATAGCTTATTTTACTTTGTGCTAAGGTTAACCAGTCATGTTGGGTTAGGAAGGTGGTGGCACAAGAAAATTGGTCTAATGATAGAGAAAATATAGGTCCGATCCCGTCTCTGCCCATTGGAGCAAAAACATTTCTTACATAAAACTTCTAAAAGAGGAAAAAGAAATGCAAAGCCAGATAGTTGGACATAATGGGGGTTATTTACTAAAACTGGAGAGTGCAAAATCTGGTGCAGCTCTACAGAGAAACCAATCAGCTTCCAGGTTTTATTGCCATAGCTGAACTGGACAAGCTGAAGTTAGAAGCTGATTGGCTACCATGCACAGCTGCACCAGATTCTGATTGCTCCAGTTTTAGTAAATCTCCCCCAATGATTCCTTGTTATCTTTAAAAATGGAACAAAATTAATCTAGAGGCCAAAAAACACCTGTTGCTTTTGTTGTAAGCATAAGCATAAGTTAGTCCAACAAAACTTTGCTGGAATTGCACTTTAATTAGTTCAGAAATTGTCATCGCAGAAACAGTTAAGAACATTGCATTACCACTGTGTACTGTCCTCGCCATTAAATCCCAAGGACTTACTGGTGTATATAAAATTAATACATTTACTGTAGGACTTCGATATTATACCGTCAATATGCCATGACTCACAACACAGACATTGATATATTGTGCGCAATCACCTTTCTCAAATTTTATTTAAACATGCCAGATTACTGCCACCATGGCTTGAAAATCTAGGATATACTTGTAGTTTGAATGCCAATCCAAGTCTTCAGGGGAAATTATAATTAATATGGGTTCTTCCAATAATATAATATATTTTGAAATGTTTTGTAGCATTGACAGTATTTTGTAATCATTTTATTTTGTTTTACAGATGGTGCTGTTTGCAGGAAAACTAAACACCATTGCTGCAATTGTGACCATTTTCTTCTTGCTGGTATATGCTGCAGTTGGACTTGCTTGTCTGGCACTAGAATGGGCATCCGCACCAAATTTCAGGTAATGGGAAAGGTCTCTCCTTTTTATGCAAGCCTTATTACTTGTATATTGGTACTGGTCCACCATTTCTGCCTGTTTTGTAGGCTTATGGTTTAGTATATGTCAATATGAGTTACTGTGCTACATAGAGGGAGTGATTTACTAAAGAAGTAGTCATTTAATTCCTCAATTAGCTAATGAACCTGCATTCACTTTAAGCACCAATGATATGCAGAGGAGCTTAAAAATGGTTTAAGTGTTTTTTTTACCTTCATGCATTCTATGCATTTACTTATTGGAATCCATCTGCCCCTAGCTCAGGCATGCATGCAGGAGGGTGTGCTTAGTTGAGAAAGCCCCTCTTCCTCTAATTAAGACTCCTGGGATGTATGACATCATTTGCCTAGGCCAGAAACCAGGAAGTAACTAAAAAAAATGTAAAAAAAAAAAAAAAAGTTTTAAACAAGAAAATATAATATACCTTCCTATCAATTTACTAATGCTAGCAGTATAGGGATTAAAAATAGTTAAAGTTGATTGAGAAAGTCAAATTCCCCTTAACAGATCAAAATGGAGCAAATAGGAGGAGTTCATTGTTTACATACACTTTAAATAGATATTTGCAAAGGTTCTTTCTAGTAGCCATCACTATATTATGGATTGCAATTACTGCTTAAAAGATCATTCCAAAAACAAAAATGTAATAAATTTCCCCTTACTAGTCCTAGGGTGTGCTGGCTGCATTGGTTTTCTTTTCTCAGGTTAAAACATTTTTTGCAAGCTAATCCAACATGGAAACTACCCCAGTTTATAGAGCATATATAACAAAATGTATTTCCCAGCAAACTACCCAGCTAGTCAAAAAACCCGAAACATTTAGGCCCCATGAACACTGGCATTTACTTTAAGCTAAAAAAACAGGAAACATCACTGGATAAAAAATGCTGGTAATAGCATTTTTTAGTAGCAATTTTGTAGCATTCAAAAGCATTTAGGAGCGTTGGTGATTTATTAGCATTTTTACAATACATGTAGAGGATTAAAAAAAAACTAGGAAAAAAGCTGTTAGGAGTGTTTTAGTAGCGTTTAGCATTTTTTTTCCTCCTGCAAAAACTCTCCAAAAAACTCTCCAACAATTTTTTTTCTGCTCCTAGATGCTGAAGCTTAAAAAATGCTATTAGCCTAAAGTAGTGTGCATGAACATATAGGATAACACTATTTAGCTTCTAGAAGCAGAAAAAAATGCTAACAGCAGCTTCTAGAAGCTTAAAAAGTTGCTAGTGTGTATGGAACCTTACACTGTCAAACAGCAGCATTAACAACAGGTATTAGTTGCACAATATTTGCAAATATGTGTGACCTTGTCAAGGCCTCTCTGTGTAGTGTGGTCCTCACTATACTCTATAAAAGCTAAGGTTTAGCCATTAAAAACAAAAAACAAGCATTCTTTATAGTCCCCCCCCGGTCACATAAAAACCCTACTTTGAAATCGTGCGACTTACAGTGAAGTCGCACGATTTCAAAGTCGGGGGACATGCCGATTTCGGGTGCAATTTGCAAGACATCTGACACAGATGTCTATGCAAATCGCACTAAAAGTAGTACAATCAGTGCGGCTCTGAGCAAGTCGGAACCACACTAAGATGACCACTCTAATTGCGGACAATAGGCTGCGATTTGCAAGTCGCATGGCATGCAAATTGCATGCCAATTTGCATCCAGTGTGACTGGGGTCTTAATGAGCTAACTTACCTGTAATGAAGTATGTCCCGCATAGTATAGGCAGCTAGATGTGTATGGATTATTTTTGGAGAATAAGGATATTGTTTAGTGTCACTTTAAAGTGTTACTAAACCCACAACAGGAAAATCAGTCTGCATATGCAGTATAGCATGCTTGTTATACTCCCTAGGGAATCTAAGGGGTTAATCCTCTGCATTGTGTACAAAGGCTGTTTGATCCATCCTTCTCTGTTCCTCCCCTTATTCAAGCAACCACCTCTTATCTCTTGATAAGACAGACTGAACTGTAGGCATTTTGCACTTGCTCAGTTTGGTGTGTATTGCTAGGAGGGTTTTTTTCTTGGGAAAGTGTATGTGATCAGCACAGGGCCAATCAGCACTGCCCAGACAGAGGTCAGGTGTTTCGCATCCTCCTAGACCAGAATGAAAACTCCCCTTACAAGCTTTAGCTAGTGCTCGGCTGGACACTAATAGAAGTCACGAGACTGCTCTAATTGCTGATGAGAAAAGGGATTTATCAGTTTATATTTACTAAAATAATTGCACTTCCATGTTCTGTGTACTGTGGGAGACCAGATATAGTGAATGCAGGATCCTGGGTTTAGTAACACTTTAAGCTGTGACCCATCCTCCAGCAGCCCAGAAACCAGAAAAACATTTTTGCTTTAATGAAAAGGGGACAAATTCCTTATTTAATTCCTGCCAGATATGGTAATTAAATAATTAGAAAACCAAAAAAACTGAAAAATGTGATCATAGAAGTGGGGCCTACAGTCAAGTATAATTAGTGTCATGTATTTAAAGAAAAGGCATTGATCTCTGATGCCAGCACATGCTCCAGTATTCCAGAAATACAGTGGCGGAGAAATAAGACTTGTGTTTTATAAATACTGCGGTTTGAGAAGTGACAGCTCATTGGATAGCACTTCGCATTTCATTAGGAGCAGTAAAAAATGATGTGAAGCACATAATTACAGAGGTTTATAAATGGTGCGCAATAATAAGGATCCTCCAAAAAGCAGCAAAACAGGGATAAAAGAACAAAATATATCACCCTTTTATAAAAAAAAACTGTCACACATATGGCAAATTCAAGATGAACATGTAATACAAAAAAGTAGAAATTTTATCTAAACAGTAAGTAGATCTAGACAACTACAGTAATATTCAGACTTTGACTTTTCACTACACGGTCACTCAGGGGCGTATCTGCCGCGAGGCAAACAAGGCATCTGCCTTGGGCGGCACTTTTCAGGGGGGCGGCACCGCCCCCAGGCAGAAGGGACCAGTACTGTCGCTGCAAAGGGCTGTGCTTGGCCAGGGGGGTGTGCTCGGGCGGGTTTGTGTTTGTGCTCGGTGGCGAGGATGGGTGAGGAGACAGAGAACCTGTCAGCCATGGAGCCGGCTGGAGAGGGGGCCGGGCGGCACTTAGAGGACCGTGATTTTCTCGTTTGCTCTATGTGCTGCCAGTCACCTCCCCTATCCATCTCCTGCATACGGTCAGCTACTGTACGCTCCCCCATGGCCGCCCCCCCCTCCCTCCAGCACTGCAGGGGATCTGTCAGCATATGCAGTCCCCAGTGCTGACAGTCCCCCCCCCCCCTCCCCTCACACAGACGGGAGAGGAGAAAGAAAGCTGTCCCTGCTCCTCCCACCCTCTCCTCCTGTGTCTGCCCCAACCACACTTCCAGCCAGCCTTGTGTATTCTTTCTCCCTCTCTCTCTCTCTCTCTCTCTCTCTTCCCCCCTCTCTCTCTTTCCCCCTCTCCCCCTATCTCTGTTCTCTCTCCCTCTTCTCTCTATATTCTCTCTCTCCCCCCCCCCATCTTCCTCTCTCCCCCTCTCTCTCTCTTTCCCCCTCTCTCTTCCCCCTCTCTCTCCCCCCTCTCTCTCTTTTCCCCCTCTCTTTCTCCCCCCTCTCTCTCCCCCCCCCTCTCTCTTCCCCCCCTCTCTCTTCCCCTCCTCTCCTTCTTCTCTCCCTCTTCCCCCATCTCTCTTCCCTCTCCTTCTCCCCCTCCCTCTCTCTCTCTCTCTTCCCCCTCCCTCTCTCTCTTCCCCCTCTCTCCCCCCCCCCCATCTCCCCCATCCCCCCCCCCTCTGTCTTCTCTCTATCTCCCTCCTCTCTCTCCCCCTCTCTCTTCCCTCTCCTCTCTTCTCTCTCTCCCCCCTCTCTCTTCTCTCTCCTCCCCCCTCTCTTCTCTCTCTCTTCTCTCCCCCCCCTCTCTCTCTCCCTCCCTCCTCTCCCTCCCTCTTCCCCTCTCTCTCTCTGATCGGTGTCAGTTGGAGGAATAGTGCCCCATCATTGGTGCCAGTGTGGGAGGAATAGTGCCCCATCATTGGTGTTAGTGGAAGGAAGTGCCCCATCATTTGTGTCAGTGTGGGAGAAATAGTGCCCCATTATTGGTGTCAGTGTGGAAGGAATAGTGCCCCCTCACTGGTGTCAGTGTGGGAGGAATATTGCCCCATCACTGGTGTCAGTGTGGAAGTAATAGTACCCCATCATTGGTGTCAGTGGGAGGAATAGTGCCCCATTGTTTGTGTCAGTGGGAGGAATAGCGCCCCATCGTTGTCAGCGCAGCTCTAATAGGAAGAGGTGTGGCCTAAATAGGAAGGGGTGGGGTTTACAGATGAAGGGGTGGATCTTAAACAGGAAGGGGTGGGACACATTTAGAAGCGGGGGGGTGCCCGATTTTAGTCTTGCCTAGGGCAGCACAAAACCAAAATACACCACTGCGGTCACTTATACACAGAACATGCTCCATACTCACCTCACTGAAGGCTGCTGCTTCGCTACTCCCTGGCCACTGCAGATATTCCACACTTTCAGGTGTGTAATATGCTGCATGTTGTGGTTTCTCCCGATGGCTTGTAATGGAGTCACAACAGGACGTACGAGCCAGCAGGACAAACCACAACGTGCGGTGGGGGTAACAGGTATTCTACACATCTGAAGGGTCAAATATCTGGTGTGGCATGAGAGCAACAAAGTGTGGGGTTCAACAAATGGATTGCTGCCTGAGATTCATCCTGTTTGTCCTGTTTACAGTTATCACTGAAAGTGAAAGAAAATCCCAGATTTTGGGTTGTCACCAGAACAGGAATTGATGGGAAATCTTCCTATGGGATGACTGGTGACAATCAGGGATTTCCTTACTTCAGAGGGATTTCCTGTTTTGGCCTTGGAACAGCAATTGATGACAAATCTCCCCAATGGGGCATAAATGGCAAATAAAAACCTGACAGGGCATAAAAACCTCCATTACTTATTAAAAAATCGTTCCTATAGCTCTACTTTAAAATTATTTCTTTTTATTACAGGAACTTATATAGCACCATCAATTTATGCAGTTATTTACATATACACTCACCGGCCACTTTATTAGGTACACCTGTACAATTGCTTGGTAAAAATTGCTAATCATTCAATCACATGGCAACAATTCAATGCATTTAGGCCAACCGAGGCAACCGAGCATCAGAATGGGGAAAAAAGGGAATTTAAGTGACTTTGAACATGGCATGGTTGTTGGTGCCAGGTGGGCTAGTATTTCAAACCTGCTGATATACTGGGATTTTCATGCACAACCATCTCTAGGGTTTACAAAGAATGGTCCGAAATAAAGAGAAAATATCCAGTGAGTGGCAATTGTATGGAGGAAAATGCCTTGTTGAGGTCAGGTGAGAATGGGCAGACTGAGATGACAGAAAGGCAACAGTAACTCATGCACAGTGGCTAAATGGTTAGCACTTCCACCTGGCAGTACTAGGGTTGTTGGCTCAAATCCCAACCACAGCACCACCTGCCTGGAGTTTGCATGTTCTATCTGTGCCTGCGTGGGTTTCCTCCGGGTACTCTGGTTTCCTTCCACACTCCAAAGAAATGCTGGTAGGTGAATTGGATCCTGTCTATATTGGCCCTAGTATGTGTATGTATGAATGTGAGTTAGGGACCTTAGATTGTACACCCCTTGAGGGTTAGGGAGTGATGTGAATGTACAATATATGTATGTAAAGCGCTGCGTAAATTGACAGTGCTATATAAGTACCTGAAATAAATAAATAAATGTCAATATGGACCAAAATCTCTTGAGAAATGTTTCCAACCCATTGCTGAATCTGTGCCACAAAGAATTAAAGGTAAAAGGGGGTCCAACCCAATACTAGCAAGGTGTACCTAAACTGGCCGGTGAGTGTATATTATACATTCACATCAATCCATGCCCTCAAGGAGCTTACAATCTAGGGTCCCTAACTCATTTATACATATACATATTAGGGCCAATTTAGAAGGGGACAATTAACCTACCAGCTTGTCTTGGAATGTGGGAGAAAACCAGAGTACCCAAAGAAAAGCCATGCAGGCACAGGGAGAACATGCAACTTCAAGCAGGTAGTGCCTGGTTGAGATTCGAATCTTCGACCCTATTGCTGCTAGGTGGAAGTGCTAACTGCTTAGGCCACTCTGCTGCCCACTGAGCCTAAACTTGAGATTGGGAGGTGGAGGGTAAAGATAGGCAGTTGAGCTGTGTTTTCAATGCCTTTCCAACTACTCCCGTTAATCTGCAAAGGTAACTGAATATGGGTGTACATAGGACACAGAAAAAAATATTCCCTATTGCGTTTCATGGACAGTAATGCTCCTCAAGTGAACAGAACTGAACTGCAACCACGTGCAATGCATGTGGCACAGTGGTGCTGCAGTTACAAGGTTAAAATAGACGGTGAGGACGCAACATATCACCTTCTCACTGCCTGTCAAATGCCTCTGAAAGGCAATCTGTAGTGAATTACCACACATCTAAACATTTCCAGAGGTTACACTTACCTGCTCTGTGCAACGATATTGCACAGAAAGGTAATTTTCCACCTCTTCTGGCAATCCCTCCCTTGGGTGCCTCCTGTAGCAAACTGGGTGCTAAGGAGGCACCTGCACATGCACAATCCCATTAGGTTCCGAGCCAAGCTGTGTGCATCCATAGACACAGTAAGTCACACCTCTGCTCCCTCCTCTCCTATGGCTCAGCTGCCCTCAGTTTCTCCTGTGAAAGGAGGAAATGAGAAGAGCCGTGCTGGAGCTGGAGATAGAGCTGGTTCACTGACATAGAGCCAGGTGAGTGTTTAGGGAGGGGGGGTAGGACAGGTAGAAGGGTGTATTTCTACCTTCATGCAGTGAATGCATTAAGGTATAAAAACATTTAAGGTGTAAAGCTGTGTTCATTTTGAATAGCCATTGGTATGCGAGGGAAATGATAAAATCAGGATTATCCCTTGTGCACAAGACTTTTTTTCAGTGGGAATGCGGGCAACACAGTTCTGGCACCTCCAGCACTGAATGTATGTAATGACAAGGGGTGCTGGGGTGTGGAGGAGGGTCTATTGTTGTTGGCTGCTGGGGGATATATTGTTGCTGGGTGGATCCCATGATGAAGGAAGGATCTTATGTTGTTGACGGGTACATTGTTACTGGGAGGGCTTTACGTTCGAGGGAGGGGTCTGTTGTTGCCGGCTGCTGGGAGATCTATTGTTGCTGGAGTGGGTCTATTGCTGCTGGGGGGTATTTTGTTCCTTGGGGTGCTTTTGTTGTTGGCAGCAGGGGATCTGTTTTACTGTTTTTTATGTTATCTTTAGCAAATTCTATACAAATTACTTAACACCACAAAATGATATTTAGTTCTGTATTCATTAAATGGGTGGTACTGGTAGGTGGTGGAACCAAAGGATGGTGCTCATAGGTGGGTAGGGAGACCAGGGGGGAGTTCTTGCACCTATTCTCTAAGAAAAAAGCCCTCTTGTACATGATTGGAGGACTGAGTGAGCATCCCCACTGATTCTAGATGTCAGTAGCTTTGGATGTATCCATAACGGTTATATTTCACTTGCTGTGTAATAGAAATGTGCTTGTTCATGATAGAAGAATTCAGCATCAAATACAAAAAGCTAGCTTTCTGAGCCTTTGGTATGTAGCCGCTGTACAAGAATTAATGTAGTATAATGTGGAAAAATACAGATTTTATCCCAGGGTGCAGAGTTCTATCTTGCTCTTATCTTTCATCCAGACACAACCATAGTACAATGTTATAAATCTAATAAAAGATCTGAATGTCTGATAGGAAATGACTCTCCCTCCTGTCTGCCCCCACTAAGTTCTGGCAGTAACTCCCTTCTCTGAGTGTGCAATTTCTTTTCTTCTTTTGCATTTGCCCTTCAAACAACATCTACATACATATACTCCTCCCCTGACAGCAAGCCCTGAAATTGATACTTACACTAAATTTATGAAACTTTTCCCAACTTGCCACTGATTTCCCTGGCAGTCTGCCAGCAATCCCTTTCCTTCCATTAGTGGTAATTAACTAACAAGAGAGGGACAGAGCAGCACAAGGCAGGCAGCTGTATTCAAAGACTTCGGAGGAACAGCATTGACTCACATTCTTTCCCGTGAAATTGTTTCTTATAGGGAAGAAAGAGACTTGTATTGTTTTCATATTTCAACAATCAGAACCATGATTAAAGTTGAACTGTAGGCAAAATGTATTTTTCATTTTGGATAGAGTAAGGGAGGGTTATAACCCCTATCAGTTTCTTTTTTGCCATATGTATCCCATTGCCTTCCCTTCACCTCCTGTCCCATAGCCAAAACAGGAAGTGAGAGGAAATCCCTGCAAATTAAAGGAATTCCTTGGGGCCCCCCAGATCACTTGAACTAGTGGCCCCATTATAAAATTTCCCTTCTTCTACTTTTCTGGGGACAACCCAAAATTTGGGAATTTCTTTTCTTGCACTTTTAATGATAATGGTAAACAGAACAAATAGGGTGAATCTACCTAATTGGGACACATACAGCAATAAAAACCTGAGAGGTAATCTAATCCCTCTCCATTTTATCCCAAACAAAAAAAAAGGTGTGCATGTAAAGGCTACATTTTTTTAGTTTTGGATACACTGGGGAAGGGTTACCTTTTTATTGCTTTCTGTGTCCCCACAGGGGAGATTCATCCTTCTATTTGATCTAGTGACCACTGTCACAAAGACAGAAAGTAAGAAGAAATCCTACATTTCAGAATCTTTAACCATTTTACCATCACATAGTACGTCAATAATTTTTTTTTTTTTAAATTACCGTAGCCCCTGTTGTCTCTATAGAAGCATCTTTCACCTACCCTATGCTGTCACATAGGGGTTTATTAACCCCTTGTGATAGCAATCAAGTAAAAATAAATAAATAAAAAAAGTAAAAAAAAATGAAATTCTAATAAAATGTAATAATTTTTTTTAAATTGCTGTAGCCCCTGTTGCCCTGTCCACCTGAGCAAACGCAAGCTCAGGGTGTGCATGTGTATGTAAAATGCAGTCACCCCACACGTGTGACATATGACTGCGAACACCAGAGTGAAAATAATAATTCTAGCATAAGAGCTCCTAGTTAACTGTAAACTGATGAACTGGCTTTTAAAGTGTCATCTATGATGATTTTTGGGCACTGTATGTTTTGGCAATATCACGGGCGCAGGCAATTTTAAGACATGGAATGTTTGGTATCTATTTACTCTATGCAACCTCATCTTTTATCTGTTAACCAAAAATGAGTATTATATTGTGTGTTTTTGCACTAAAATTAATTTTATTATATTTTTCTTGAAAATTTGCATTTAATACAATATTTGCGCAAAAATCATGTGACTTTTTTTCTACAGCACCTCTGCTTTCAGAAAATATATAATGCTCTGCGGGTTTAAGAAACGTTATTGCCAAAAATAAGAATCTTATATGTATGCGAAAAATAAAAAAAAATGCTCTGGAGACGAACTGATTAAGGTTAAGGTTGGCCATTCATTATACAATTTTCTTTTACAGTTTTGCCCATGCTTTGGGAAGATCTCCTCTCACTTCATGTTGGGTCTCCAAAATGGGAAGTGAAGGGAAATTTCTTCCGCAGGACACATACAACAAAAAAATAACCTCATAATGGGGAATTAACAAAAATACCTGTGCAATAATAGCGCAGAAAACTGGCATTTGTGGTGTGCCCAACATTAACTAAGCAGATAAGTCTATTTAAAATCTCTCTGCATCACCTATACCAGTTTCTATTTCAGAGTGATATAGAAACGGGTTGAGGGTCTGCTGCAAATTAACAAAGGGAATTTGGCAGTTGACAATATAGAAAACTGTTATGAAGCAAAGCCTGTACAACTCTCCTCCTCCCTCCTGATCTCAGCTGAGCAGGGGGTGGGGACAGGCAGAAAAATCTGGAACATGCAGCTCTACCTGTACTGCTGTCTGTGCTGTGTCTGTTACAGACACAGTATAGAACAGAGAATCAATCCTAATTGATTAGGATCAGGGTATTCTCTGTTTCCTTAGCTTAAAAGAGTGGTGAAAGTATTATGCTTGCACCACTATTTGTTACTTCACCCCATAGTGTTTTTAACCCTTTCCTACTCTAAAACAAAAAAAATAGCTTTTGCCTTTACATACATTTGGGAGTAGACTTTAGAAATTGAAGGAATCTGTTAGAATTTTAAAAGATACACCTTTATGGATGTAGAAAATAAAGGAAAATGTAAGTTACCTGAGTTGTGCTCCTTTAACCATGTTGTGTGCTAATATGTACTGGTGATGTATATGTTTTAAATCACAATGGAAGGGTACATCATTTAAAACTTAGGAATGCATGCTAATCCATGCACTCTCTCTTTTTATAAATATACTAATTCATTCCTGCTATTAAATAATACTGCTGGAAAAAAAAATTCACACAAATTTACATTAATTTTATGTTTGAGATGTAGAATTTATATGGTGGTTGGAGCTTGCAAAAGTACATTTTAAGACTCAGAACACGGCTAAGATGTAAAATTTTAAATTCCATCATTGTAAATCTATCACTTGAGGTGGCAAGTGACATTTTCTCCCAAGGAACTGTATAACTGAACAAAACACCCTTTTTACATTGCAAAAAAGTGCGTAGTATAGCAGCTCAGGGACTGTCTTTATTATCTTTTTTTTCTTTAATAAATATTTGCTGTATTTTGCATGTTGATTCATATCTTCCAGTGCACTATTATTTTCATGTTTTTCACGGTTTTACATGTTGGCCAGTTGATCCTATACCTTAGTTTTCCAGCCCTGGTTACTGGCCATCATTTTCACAAAGTTTCTAACATATGGTTATGTACAATAAACAACATAATTGTCTGTAAGCAAATCAGTCTCATGTAAATCACGTTAGCAGTGTTGTGAGAGACTCCCTTTTTAAAGGCCACTTCCATAATTGCACTAAAACCTGGTACACATGATCAGAATATCAGACGAATGATCGTCTTTTTTTTTTATGCTAGTCTCATATAAAAAATGAAGCAGGTACAAAAATGTTCGTTCAACAGAATACAATTTCGGAAATGATGTGATGTTTTGTATTGTATGGTAATGTATTCTTTCATTTCTACGCATGTGTGGTCTTGCTTTTCTGATTTTTGTAGACGAATACTGTATTGATTAAACGAAAATCGTTCAAATGATTTTAGATGAAGGCTGTGTACTAACGATCAGATTATCGTATGATCGCTTTGAAAGCGGTATTTTGCATCAATTCTCTGATCATGTGTACTAGGCGTAAGTCTTCCCCCACCCTCCTTTCGGCATCTATCACCAAGACTGGATTCATACTTTTTTTTCCCTAGGCTACTTTGTGATGTCACAGGTGGCTGAGGAGTTCTTGGTCTCAATGGGCTTGGGGGACAATGCAAGGGACTAGTGGCTGTGAAGGCAGCTGGGGAAAGTAGGGGTACTGCAGGGGGCTGTGTGCAGAGATTCCCCTGCACTTACGTTTCAGACCTCATCTCAGAATGGACACCTTGCAGAAAGTGAAGCTTTGCCTTCCTTCTTTTTCCAGTCATGTGATCTATCACATATTAGAGGAGGGAGGAAAGACAGCAATTCTCTCCCTGGCAGGTGCCTGTTCTATAGGGAGGTCTGTATCCTGCTCTGCTCTTCATCAGGGCAGACATTGATTTCCAATCTCACCTCATGATACCCACTCGAGCAATGATTGATGTTAGAACGCTTGGTTGTTTCTGGTCATTTATTGAGAGCCATTCTCACTGACGTACTAATGTATTTTCAGTTCTTTCTGCTTAATTTGTACACATTCCTTACAGTCTGCAAAAACACTGATAAGTGTTCCTTTTATGGGGGTTCTATTTGCCATTGAGATCAAATGGTGATCTGTTTACAATTTTCAGTCCAGTATATGGTTTTGTTTTCTCTAAGAGTCACCTTTATAGTTGCTTGCACCTTATATACCATACCTTTGTCTTGTCACAATTATAAACCTGTTCAAATTAAATGCAAACTATAATTGTTTGGGGTTAATTTACAATATTTTTTTGCAATGTATACTTATGAATATGTTATATATATTTTCACTATCTATGTACCTTTGTTTTGCAAGTAAACAATAAATATATGACAAGAAGTTCCCAGAGCACTACGTGTTATCTAAAGAGGCAGCTCAGCGGAGAAGCTTGTTTTGCAGTTTCCAAATTAGTCATCTGATAGAGTCACTGCTGTGATAATGTATTCCAGCTCTTTAAATAGTGGTATTCTTTCAGCTTAGCTAAAAGATAACCTTGATGTGAAGAGGAGACTACAGTCAAACAACAACAAAGAAAAATTATCAACTCAACTTACCAGCCAGCCTGCAACAAATCGAATTGTCTTGTCTAACAGTTCACGTTAAAACCAGGGGTTTCATTTGCACACATTTACAAATACATGTGTAAGCTGAAGAGGCACATGGGTAAGAGGGTGCACGGGACACCTTCACTGCCATTGTGCTATTTGCTGAGTGTCTGGTGTGCCCCTGTGTCTTTATGGAGGGGTGCGCTCCCTCCAGGCATTCCTGCCCTCAGCCCATCCATTATTATGCATGTCCTCCTATTATGGAGGCTCCCAAAATGTATAGAGTTAGGACTGTGGATAATACTGAGGTGCCTTGAATTAGCTCTGCAGCTTACACATGTATTTCCAAATGTGTGCAAACTAAACCCCTATTTTTTTTAAATTATATCTTTTATTACATTTTTATAAAATATTTAAATACACTACAAAATAACCATATGTTCTCATTACATCATACACATACACAATATCCCCATTCCCTCCCAACCACCCCCTCCCAGTACAAAAATCCCTGTCCAATTTTGTCTTATCTCTTTCCCCTCCTATTGGTCTAATCATGTACAGGTGAAACTCAAAAAATTAGAATATCGTGCAAAAGTTCATTTATTTCAGTAATGCAACTTAAAAGGTGAAACTAATATATGAGATAGTCTCATTACATGCAAAGCAAGATAGTTCAAGCCGTGATTTGTCATAATTATGATGATTATGGCTTACAGCTCATGAAAACCCCAAATCCACAATCTCAGAAAATGAGAATATTGTGAAAAGGTGCAATATTCTCGGCTCAAAGTGTCCCACTCTAATCAGCTAATTAAGCCATAACATCTGCAAAGGGTTCCTGAGCCTTTAAATGGTCTCTCAGTCTGGTTCAGTAGGAATCACAATCATGGGAAAGACTGCTGACCTGACAGTTGTGCAGAAAACCATCATTGACACCCTCCATAAGGAGGGAAAGCCTCAAAAGGTAATTGCAAAAGAAGTTGGATGTTCCCAAAGTGCTGTATCAAAGCACATTAATAGAAAGTTATGTGGAAGGGAAAAGTGTGGAAGCAAAAGGTGCAAAAGCAGCAGGGATGACCGCAGCCTGGAGAGGATTGTCAGGAAAAGGCCATTCAAAAATGTTGGGGACTTTCACAAGGAGTGGACTGAGGCTGGAGTCAGTGCATCAAGAGCCACCACACACAGACGGATCCTGGACATGGGCTTCAAATGTCATATTCCTCTTGTCAAGCCGCTCGTGAACAACAAACAACATCAATAGCGTCTTACCTGGGCTAAAGAGAAAAACAGACCTGGTCTGTTGCTCAGTGGTCCAAAGTCCTCTTTTCTGATGAGAGCAACTTTTGCATCTCATTTGGAAACCAAGGACCCAGAGTATGGAGGAAGAATGGAGAGGCACACACTGCAAGATGCTTGAAGTCCAGTGTGAAGTTTCCTCACTATGTGTTGAGTTGGGGAGCCATGTCATCTGCTGCTGCTGGTCCACTGTGCTTCATTAAGTTCAGGGTCAACGCAGCAGTCTACCAGGAGATTTTGAAGCACCTCATGCTTCCTTCCGCAGATGAGCTTTATGGGGATGCTGACTTCATTTTCCAGCAGGACTTGGCACCTGCACACACTGCCAAAAGCACCAAAGCTGGTTCAATGACCGTGGGATTACTGTGCTTGATTGGCCAGCAAACTTGCCTGACCTGAACCCCATAGAGAATCTATGGGGCATTGCCAAGAGAAAGATGAGAGACATGAAACCGAACAATGCAAAAGAGCTGAAGGCCGCTATCAAAGTATCCTGGTCTTCCATAACACCTCAGCAGTGCCACAGGCTGATAGCTTCCATGCCACGCCGCATTGAGGCAATAATTGCTGCAAAAGAGGCCCAAACCAAGTACTGAATACATATGCAGGCTTATACTTTTCAGAGGTCCGATATTGTTCTATGTACAATCCTTGTTTTATTGATTGCATGTAATATTCAAATTTTCTGAGATTGTGGATTTGGGGTTTTCATGAGCCGTAAGCCATAATCATCACAATTATAACAAATCACGGCTTGAACTATCTTGCTTTGCATGTAATGAGTCTATCTCGTATATTAGTTTCACCTGTTAAGTTGCATTGCTGAAATAAATGAACTTTTGCACGATATTCTAATTTTTTGAGTTTCACCTGTATATAGATCTATTTAACCATTTAAATACCGGGGGACCTTTCATTTTTAAATATTTTTCTGATGTTTTAAACTCATACCATCTACCCCAAATCTGTCTAAATTTTTTCATTTCATCTTTCTCCATGTAACAAAGTTCCTCCATCCCATTAACATATTCAATTTTGTCTATCCAATCCCTCATTGTTGGAGGGTCCTGGGCCTGCCAAAATTTAGAAATTAAACCTTTTGCCATGCTAATCAGATAGAATAAGCTGTTTTTATATTGTTTTACTGACATCTCTGTTTTATAGAAAAGACACACCCACAGATCCTTCTGAATAGATGTCCCCCAAATATCCTGTATATGATGAATTATCTCTTGCCAAAATACCTGAATTTTTGGGCACTCCCACCATATGTGAGCCATTGTCCTTATTGCCCCACATCCTCTCCAACATAAAGGTGGTACCTCTTCTCACTGTTTATGTGCCACACTCGGTGTACAACACCATCTAGACAAATATTTATAATTCATCTCAACTATATTCGTGTTCATCGCCCCGTGCATTGACTTAAACATTTTCCTCTTCTACAGCCACATCACCCAGAATGTGCCCAATCTCGTCTAAACCCCTGGTTTTAACATGAACTGTTAGACAATTTGGTTTGTTGCAGTCTGGCTGGTAAGTGAGCTGGGAAATTTTCTTTGTTGCTTGACATGCGTCGCCCTTCCATGTTCTCGTTGCTTCAAAGGCCAATTATAGGTTTGGGCAACCTTGTAGCTGGATGGAAGACTAAATAATAATAAAAAAACAATATAGCATATTTGCCATACTGTCAAGGTCCCACCTTTTCCCAGAGGTTATGTTACTCCATGTGCTAGCATCCATCTTGGATTTCTGCTGAGCATGATGGGAATCTTTTATGCCTTCAGGTCTCTGAGGTCCATCCCCCAGAGGGGTGTGGCTGAGTACATATAAGCCTGGGATCTGCGCATGCTCTTTGCACTTGTGTCTTGTGTCTTTGTCTTGCTACAGCTCTGTGTATACGCTCGTGACTCTTCTGGTATTCTGACTCGGCTTGTGACTAAGACCATTCTCTGCGTTTCCCTTTGATCTGACCTTCTGTTGCTGAACCCGGCCCGTGACCTGTGATTCTCTGTCTACTGTTCTGTACTGTTTTGTCCCGTTGTTATTGACCCGGCTTGTCTGACTACGCTATTGTCATTCTCACCAACTACACGCCATTGGCGGCGGCCATTACCGCAGCTGGGGTGTCTCGGGGGCCGCGACCTGGTCCCTGGTTGCGTCAAGTCCATCCCCACCATCAGGGGCCCTGGTGAAGGGCAGCCTGGGACTTAGACTCCGCGCCCTGAGGGACTTCAGTCTGTTGGTGGTGGTTGTCGTCAGCCAGTGCGTTACCCTGCCACTAGGCCTACCTGTCCGTTCCACGGCCCTGCCCTGACATTACAAAAGTGCCATGAATCCTGACGGTGCAGGTACGCCTTCACTTCCTATGTTGGTTGCCAGACTGGATCAACAGGATCTCCTGTTGGATCAGTTCGCTCAGGCGTTGCAAACTCTGCTGGCACGCACCGCGCACCTTACTCCTGGTGTTATTAGGCCGGTTGTCACTCCGGTGGTCGCTCCCGCTGCTGTTCCGCTTGCTGTGCCTACCGCCGCGGCTGATGCGGCACCCGCGGTGTCCAGAGGTATGACCGGTTCAGCCCCTCTTCCGCAGCGCTTTGGGGGTGAGCCGAGTCAGTGTCGTGGGTTCCTTAACCAGGTGGGGATTTACTTTGAATTAATCCCCTACGCTTTTCCGACTGAGAGGTCAAAGGTGGGTTTCCTCATCTCACTACTCTCAGACAAGGCCTTGGCCTGGGCGAATCCCTTATGGGAGAGGAATGACCCCGTGATTCACGAGTTTTCCGGTTTTGTCGATGCCTTCCGTAGGGTATTCGATGTACCGGCTCGCTCCGCCTCGGCTGCCAAGCTGCTCATGTCTATGCATCAGGGTTCACGGACCGTGGCCGAGTACGCCATAGAGTTTCGTACCCTGGCAGCAGAGGTGGGTTGGAACAATGAGGCTCTGGTGGCTGCGTTTTCTCAGGGTCTTTCTGATGCATTGAAGGACGAGATCGCAGCCAAGGAATTGCCTGTGGAGCTGGAAGCACTAATTTCCTTCCTGATCCTGATTGATACCAGGCTCAGGGAGAGGCCTTCACTCAAGGAACGCCTGCGGAGGCCTTCCAATCGACTGGCACCTGCGTTTTCTATCCCACCCATTCCTCCCTCTCCTCCCACGCCTCCTGGGGATAGATTGTCTGGTGGTGAGCCCATGCAGCTGGGGTTTGCTCGCCTTTCCGAGGGAGAGCGGGCCGCTCGGCGTCGGGAGGGTCGCTGCCTGTACTGTGGTCTTGGTGGGCACTTTCGGCTGTCCTGTCCGGTCCGTCCGGGAAACGCTCGCACCTGAGATCCTGTCGGGGACAGATCTTGGGTGGAGTCTCCTCGTCCCCGGCGTTCCGCAGAGATAAGCCACTGATCACCGTTGTCCTCTCTTGGGCGGAGGGCTCGGTGACGGCCCAGGCGTTGGTAGATTCTGGGGCTGGCGGGTTGTTTATGGACAGCTCGTTTGCTGCCCAGCACTCCATTCCCCTGCAGGCTCGAGTTACCCCATTGGTTCTCGAGGCGATAGATGGCAGGCCCCTGCAACCACCGCAGGTTACCCACGAGACTATGCCAGTTGAGGTAGCTATTGGGGCTGTTCACAGGGAGTTGACCTGTTTCCAGGTGATTTCTTCTCCGCACTATTCGGTGGTTTTGGGGTATCCCTGGCTCCAGATGCACAATCCAACCTTCAATTGGCAAACTGCCGAGATTCTCTCGTGGTCTTCACAGTGTGGGGCCGGGTGCATCCGTGGGCCGGTTAAGGTGTTGTGTGCCTCCTCAGACTATGCGTTGCCCACTGATTATGGGGAGTACCAGGACGTGTTTGATAAGGTACGCGCTGGTGCCTTACCTGCTCATCGTCCTTACGACTGCGCCATATCCTTGCAACCCGGTGCCACTCCTCCGCGTGGCAGGGTGTATCCTCTCTCGGTTGCGGAGAATAAGGCCATGGAGGAGTACGTTGCGGATGCGCTTTCCCGGGGGCACATTCGTAAGTCTACTTCCCCAGCAGGAGCGGGCTTTTTCTTTGTAAAGAAGAAGGGTGGTGAATTGAGGCCTTGCATCGATTATAGGGGTCTCAATCGAATCACCACTAAGAATGCCTACCCGATTCCCTTGATTACTGAGTTGTTCGACCGCCTTAAGGGGGCAACAGTCTTTACCAAACTTGACCTTAGGGCGGCGTACAACCTCGTACGGATCAAACAGGGGGATGAGTGGAAGACCGCGTTTAACACCAGAACCGGTCACTACGAATACCTGGTGATGCCCTTCGGGTTGTGTAACGCGCCCGCAGTTTTTCAGGAATTCATAAATGATGTCCTTCGTGACTTGTTGCAGCAGTGCGTGGTAGTTTACTTGGATGACATCCTGGTTTACTCTGCCTCCATGGAGTCCCATATCCAGGATGTCAAGCAGGTGCTGCAACGATTACGTGAGAACGAACTTTTTTGTAAACTTGAGAAGTGCGAATTCCATCGATCCCAAGTTGCCTTTTTAGGCTACATCATTTCTGCGGAGGGATTCTCCATGGACCCTCAGAAGGTTTCGGCAGTTCTGCAGTGGCCTCGTCCCAATGGCCTTCGGCCCATTCAGCGCTTTTTAGGTTTTGCCAACTACTATCGGAAATTCATCAGAAATTTCTCCACGCTGGCAAAACCTCTCTCAGACCTAACCAAGAAGGGCAGCAATCCTCACGAGTGGCCATCCGAGACCATCGTAGCTTTTGAGGCTCTGAAATCCGCCTTCGCTTCGGCTCCGATACTGTCTCATCCCAATCCTGGATTGCCCTTCGTCCTTGAGGTTGATGCATCCGAGACAGGAGTAGGCGCTCTCCTGTCTCAACGTCGGTCGCCCGATGGACCCCTACTTCCCTGTGGGTTCTACTCCAGGAAGCTTTCCTCTGCAGAGTGCAACTACCAGATTGGAGATAGGGAGTTGTTGGCAATCATTCTGGCTCTCAAGGAATGGAGGCACCTGCTCGAGGGCTCCGCAGTTCCGGTCCTCATTCTTACCGATCATAAGAACCTGACTTATCTTTCGGAGGCCAAAAGATTGACACCCCGTCAAGCCAGATGGGCCTTGTTCTTGTCGCGGTTCAGATTGTCGCGGGGAGCAGATTTTGGCGGCTCAAACTGACGCTCCTCCCGAGAGACCGGAGGGTAGATGTTTTGTACCCGAGGGGTTGCGCACCCGTCTGCTGCGTACCTACCATAACTCCAAAACTGCCGGGCATCCGGGGAGGAACCAGTTGTCTTGGGTCGTCTCTCGGTTGTTCTGGTGGCCAACTCTCCGTGCCGACATCGCCTCTTATGTAGCGGCATGTTCGATCTGTGCCCAGAATAAATCTCCACGGCATCTTCCAATGGGTCTTCTGCAACCCATTCCCAATGGGGAGCGTCCTTGGTCACACCTGGGCATGGACTTTATTGTAGACCTCCCTGTGTCTCGGGGTCATACGGTCATCCTCATGGTCGTCGATCGTTTTTCCAAAATGTGCCATTGTATTCCACTCAGGAAATTACCAACAGCGCAAGAACTGGCCACGGTCTTTTCCAGGGAGATTTTTCGCCTGCATGGGTTGCCCAAGGTGATTGTCTCGGACCGCGGGAGTCAGTTCGTGTCCAGATTCTGGCGCGCCTTCTGCTCCCAGTTGGGCATTAGTCTCTCCTTTTCTTCAGCCTACCACCCGCAGTCCAATGGGGCTGCGGAGCGTTCCAATCAGGCCTTAGAACAATTCCTTCGGTGTTATATCTCGGACCATCAGGACGATTGGGCCGATCTCCTGCCTTGGGCTGAGTTTGCCAGGAACTCAGCGGTCAACTCCTCCTCCGGGATGTCCCCCTTCATGGCCAACTATGGGTACCAACCCGCGGTATTACCTGAGAGGTTCTCACCACAGGACATTCCGGCTGTGGAGAACCATCTTGCTGCCCTGCGTTCTTCATGGGGGCAGATCCAGAGGGCTTTGAGGGACTCGGCTCAGCGTCAGAAGTTCCAGGCTGATCGCAGACGGTTGCCCGCTCCTTCATACCAGGTCGGCGATCGGGTGTGGTTGTCTACTCGTAACCTCAATCTTCGGGTGCCCACACCCAAACTAGCTCCCCGTTTTGTCGGTCCTTTTCGCATTCTCCGCAAGGTGAATCCGGTGGCCTATGCCCTTGCCCTTCCACCTGGGATGCGGATCTCCAATATCTTTCATGTATCACTGTTGAAACCTCTGATCTGCAATCGCTTCACTACCTCTCTGCCTCGGCCCCGTCCCATTCGGGTTGACGGTCATGAGGAGTATGAGGTGAGCCGGATCCTGGACTCTCGATTGGTGCGCGGCCGATTACAGTTCCTGGTTCATTGGCGCGGTTATGGTCCCGAGGAGCGTTCCTGGGTTCCTTCCGCGGATGTCCATGCTCCTGCCCTCCTCCGCGCGTTTCATACCCGCTTTCCTTGGAAACCTTTTGTTGAGCCGCGGAGGGGGAGGGGCCCTTGAGGAGGAGGTACTGTCAAGGTCCTACCTTTTCCCAGAGGTTATGTTACTCCATGTGCTAGCATCCATCTTGGATTTCTGCTGAGCATGATGGGAATCTTTTATGCCTTCAGGTCTCTGAGGTCCATCCCCCAGAGGGGTGTGGCTGAGTACATATAAGCCTGGGATCTGCACATGCTCTTTGCACTTGTGTCTTGTGTCTTTGTCTTGCTACAGCTCTGTGTATACGCTCGTGACTCTTCTGGTATTCTGACTCGGCTTGTGACTAAGACCATTCTCTGCGTTTCCCTTTGATCTGACCTTCTGTTGCTGAACCCGGCCCGTGACCTGTGATTCTCTGTCTACTGTTCTGTACTGTTTTGTCCCGTTGTTATTGACCCGGCTTGTCTGACTACGCTATTGTCATTCTCACCAACTACACGCCATTGGCGGCGGCCATTACCGCAGCTGGGGTGTCTCGGGGGCCGCGACCTGGTCCCTGGTTGCGTCAAGTCCATCCCCACCATCAGGGGCCCTGGTGAAGGGCAGCCTGGGACTTAGACTCCGCGCCCTGAGGGACTTCAGTCTGTTGGTGGTGGTTGTCGTCAGCCAGTGCGTTACCCTGCCACTAGGCCTACCTGTCCGTTCCACGGCCCTGCCCTGACACATACTAAGAGAAAGATGTTTTTTGTTCTTTGAGGGACACAGGATTTAGAGATATTTGAGTTATACTGCTGCCTATTGGAGGATTTGGACACTGGCAAACAAAAAACAGGGACTAGCCTGGTGTAACCCTTTCTGCACCCAGCATGTTTTTTGCTAGTGTCCAAGGAGTATGGACATATTTTTCTCTACTGAGAAAAGTTTAACTGTTGCATTAGCTATTTTTTCTTTTTTCATTCAAGCTTATGACTTCAAGGATTGGGTTTCACCGTTTCAAGTCATGGAACACTATACTAGATGATGTGTCAGGGCTTCCTGGGTTTTTTTGGCATCAAGCCATTGTTTTCCAGCTTTGCAAGGCTGCCCCCATGTTTCTACTAGGTGAATATTTAGGCCTTGTCTGATGCCAGCTTCAGGTGTAAGATCCTACAAGTTGCTCTTGGAGGTGCAGGCAGTTCCCAACTTGTTTAATGTTGGACCTTTTAAGGTTTTTTTTGCCCTGTGGTTCACACCCCATCATTGGACTGCTGTTGGATGTGTCCCAAAATGAACAAAAATGTAGAAATTATTATTGTATTCAATATAAAATCCTTTTCTTTGAGATCATTAAAGTATATATAAACCCTCACCTTGTAAAACAACCTATTCAGTTTAAAATAGAAATTAAAGGTAACCCATTTGTGTTTAGATATTAAAAAAATATAAATACCTTTTTTCCCTTTTTTATAAGTGATAACACATTCTCTGTTCTCAGCTGCATAAGAGCTGGGAAGGAGAAGCAGCAGCACACTGATCTTCCCAGTGAATATCTGTGCAGAGTGGGCATGTCAGGGCAAGTCTGCTCATTGGGGGAGAGCAGGCTGAGTTCCCTGCACAGCTAGAGAACTGACCACAGTGTGCTCTCCTTCTTAGTGTGGTCAGGTTTTATTAGGAAAGCAGAGGGACTTGCAGGAACACCATGCATTTCACACAAAGGAAGCAATACAAAGAAAACAGCATACTTTTTCATACACGTACATGGTACAGCAGGCAGATATCAGGAATAAGAAATGTTGAGTTTACATATTCTTTAATGGATACATGTCCCACCACTCTGTGTTTTTGGTCTACTCTCAGCACTGCTGTGCTACAAAAAGGAGGCTTGTTGGGAGTGTTAGGGTTAATACCTGGTTGGTCACTGTTTTTTTGTTTGCCAGTGTCCAAATCCTCCTGTAGGTAGCAGTGTAACCCAACTGTCTCTGTAATTTGCCCATAATAATCAAAGAAACAAAATACATTCCCTCTAAGCCAGGGGTGTCCAAACTATGGCCCTCCAGGTGTTGAGGAACTGCAAGTCCCATGAGGTCTTACAGGACTCTGACATCCACAGGCAAGATACCCAGAAGCAGAGGCATGATGGGACTTGTAGTACTTCAACAGCTGGAGGGCCATAGTTTGGACACTCCTGCTCTAAGCAAACAAAAAGTTCTCCTCATATATACCTCTGTTCATGTTACCTGTAATTACAAATTGTGATGGTGTAGGAGCAGATCACCAAGTCTAGATGAGAGCTGTCATTTTAAACATTATGAATGATGAGAAAAGTTATGTTTAAAAATGTATGTAATATGTCATATTACAGGAGATGAATGTATTTTGTATAGGGCTCTAGTGGATTTCATTGTTATTCAGCTGTGAGCAGTGTTCTGCTAATCATCCTCAGCAGTGATGGATATTGCTGCCAGTGACCAGAGTATCGTTATACAATTCCGCCAGTGTAGCATTTGAATGAAAGACACACGGATCACCTTATATTTGTAGCTGCTTGGGATTATGGGTGGCCATTCTGGCCGTACAGAGGTTAATGCAAGAAGCTCAGGCATCAGACGGGCAGCTTCATGAAATTGGTTTGAACAAATTAGATAATGTATAGATTCCTATTGATCCTTGTGCTAGCCTTGAAACAATCAGACATCAGTACCATAACAATATTAGAAATGAAAAGCCATCAAGATGTTAGTCTCATGGGGCCTATTATTTCAGTAAATTAAAGTCTGCATTGTTATTATGCATGAATTGACAGGAAAGTACGGGACTCTTTCTACACAAAAAACCTCTCCTAAATCAAGTAAACCTAATTTCATGTGAAGCATTCATAACGGATTTTCATGGGAAAACTTTCATTTTTATAACAGTTTTGTATTGCTAAATGGATTGTTCCCAGCCCCCTGTCAGTATTGTGCCCACCTGTCCCTGATCCGCACCATATTGCATACAAAGCCACAGAGCCTCTTTTCAAAATCTTCTTAGCCAAGCTTGCACATGCGTTGTGCATCCTCCGTTCAGTCCTTTGATGAATTTGTATTCTGCCGTAACATAAGTTACGGCAGGATTAAAGTGACAGTGATCTGTTTTTTGTTTTTTTTTAAATTCTATTCAAGTATCCTTAACTTAGAAAAGTACCTTCTATTCCTCTCTGTGGCTTCCAAATCTCCAAGTTTTTTTATTTTGTTACTGCTATGATCTGACTTCATGTTAGCAGGTGGCTACGTTCTATCTCCATTGTCCCACTGTATGTAGGAACGTAGCCACCCTTTCTTGCTCCCAAGATAGACTAGGAACTATGGCATTTGTAGTATGTGTAGAGCAGTGTACATAACTACAACTGTTTGCTATGCTTGTTTCAACAAATTGTTTTTGGTTGGGGTGAGTATAAGACTGGCAGGCTGGGGGCTGGGGGCAGGGAATCCTACAATATAAGTGTGACTGTACTTTAAAGGAGAAGTATAGCCAAAACTATTCTGGCTATACTTCTGCTGTAGGTCACAGGAGTGCAGTTCATTCTGCACTCCCGTTACCCATTTTCAGCCAACAAGTTTGCTGTTGGCTGATGTCCAGGCTCTGAAAAGATCTCAACCATATGGTTGGGATCCACCCAGATGCCTGGAGCAACACCTGGCTCAGCCTCTCAGTGATCTGCCGAGAGCTCTAACCAGCCTCTCCCACCCCCTCCACAGCCCAACGCTCCATTGAGCGCTAGAGGGGCAGAGCAGAGAGCCAGTGACAGTCACTGCTCTCCGCTCAGAGTGGAGGGGAGAACTGTGCAATCAACAGTGTTTGATCACTCATTTCTCACTGCAGAGCAAGAGGGGGACAGATACTGTATCGGATCGATGCTGCACCCACCTAGGTGAGTATAAATATTTGTTTTTTTTTAATCCATACTTCTCTTTTAAATGACCATGATATACAGTAGTTAAATATAAGTCTGCTAACCTGTCTCCAACTAGGTTTTATTAAAGTTGCAACATTCTTTGCCTTTCCGTTGTTCTAAGGATTGTCCCACTCCGTTCTGTTTTTTTAAGTTATGGGTGGATGATGGTAGTCAGGAACATAATCACCAACAGGCTTTTAGAAAGAAAGTGTTTTTATTTTTTACCAGTCTTGCCAGCATTGTATTCATGTATGGAATCACATATCTCATTATGACGCAGGATAAATGTTACTACTCCTGCTGCATTCTGTACATTTCAAAACAAATGATAAATACAATGTAGAGAAAGGGACACTCCTTGTAATGTATATGGGAGGAACTGACAATCTGGGTCCATGGGATTCCCTTTCTGAGTCCACAAGGGAGATATAAAGATGAGTTCTTGACCCAGAAGAACATCTACATTGATTTAAATTCCTATTGTTGGGTGGCCTGACCCTTTACGTCACCCGTGGCTGAATTGTTTATATCCATTAATCTGTTGGCTGTGTGTGTCGTGGCAAGCAATGGTATTTCTGGTTAAAAGCTATCCAGTATCAAATACAACAGAATCAATAATCTGTTTGATAGATATTCACTTTGCGCAAGAACTGGCTGCTCTTTTGTAAAGCTGTATAAAAACCTGTAATGTCTTTGTTTTACTCCTGGGGATCAACACAAGCAACTCAAGTATTGATTATGGAAATACGAGTTAATGCAGACTTGGAGAGAGAACTCCATAGCCAATGTTGTCACTATCCTTTCTGGAAAGTTTTCTAATTTGCTCTTGTTTCACTTCTAGAAAAGTTTTTCCTTTTTTTCCCTTTCTTACATTGTGCTTAACAGACCACAAAAAAAAAGCGTGCAAATAAAGTAAAAGAGCCGGAGGTGATGGGCACTGCCTGGCAAACTGTTCCAGGCTCCCCCACTGGGCAGCACATTGTGTCTGACGGAGCCTCATTCTCTTCTACCGCTGCGGTCCTTGACGTGTGAAATAAAAGGGATTTTAATTACCTTTCTGCAAAAACAACAATTAGAGAAAATAACAGCGTTTACTCCCGCCTCATGCCACCCCGTCATTCACTCCACCTACAAGCTCAGCTTATGTTTAATGTGTCTGCGGCCTTTCAGGAGCTAATCAGAGCTTCACCAAATGCTAATAACCAAATGCAACACAAAGCAGGGTGGGGGTCATTTTCTACTCTTTCACAGCCAGCAAGTCTTGGTATATTCACACTATAAATATTGCAGGAAGCCTTACACTTCAGCATATGCCGCTGAATACAAACATTCACAGTGCAGTGCTCAGAGGCAAGTGTGGACTACAGTGATTGGGCCGTGCATACGTTAGGGTTTTAATTCACTTCCAGTTGTCAGTTGCATTAGTGTACTGTACACAGTTGATTTCAGGTCGTGTTTCCTTTTGTTTAATGCAAACTTTGTTGTCTGTCCCAGGAGAAAAGCAGCAATGTTCAAAGGAGCAATACTGCGGTGGAAAATATTCTAGTTATGTAGAGAACATGTAATAAAAACAATTTGGGTATAAATATATTGGTAGCATACATTTAGAAATAAAAAAGAATTTAGTGATCTGTATATAAACTGTCAATTGAAAATGCTCAGTTCATCAAAGTATCAATTCTATTTGGGATTTAAATTGGCAGGTTTAGAAAATATCATGAAGCAGAGAAGAGCCCAGATCTCTTTTTGGTGACTAATATTTTAGATGTGTATGGTCCAAAGTCCTGACTTTCTGAATTAAAGCCCAACTCCAAGAATTTAGACAAAACCAGCCTGGCATCGTCCCAAGCCCCCGATGGTAGATCTAGGGGAGATGGAACACTTAACACTTACCTTACTCCTGCTCCAGACAGCTGTGGGAAGTCCATCTGCATTATCATGTACAATGCAGGGTCATTAACCCCGTTTTGTGTGTGGAGGAGGCAAAAGTGCAACCATGGCTAGGAGTGCTTTAGAGAGGAGACTTTGTGGGGCCAGTCACACCACAGGAGGGGCCCTGCTGGAGGAAGAAATAAGATGAGTATTACTTCTTATTTCTGCAGACTGAACGAGCAGTTAGCCATTCAATGGTAGATTTTGTCTAATTCCTGGAGTTGAGCTTCTTTTCCTTATTGACTGAATGTAGGCTCTGTGGGTTCTTTTTCTACACTGCCATCCCATGGGTTACCTGTACCATATAACACATTGTCATTACTACAAACACAAGAAGGGTGAATTGATAAAAAGACTCATTATACAGTATTTTTGTCTTTGTCCCACCATGATCTCCCTGTTATAGTTTTGTTTGTGAAGCAATCCAACTACTCACTGGAACAGAGGGAAAGAAGAGATTGTAATACATCCATGCAGGGCATGCTTTTAAAATAATTACTTCTGACCCTTTCTGAGCCCTTTCTGTGCCGATACATTTCATCTTCTCTGTCCAGCACCCCCACTCTTCCTAGAAACCGCATTTTCTCACTATTTAAAAATCATAACCAAAGTCCTGTGTACTTTTTAAAAAGTATACAGATTTTCATTTTATGAAATGATCAATTGCTTTGCAAGTTAGAGTTTACCATTATCTTTAAAATTGTATTGTTGTATCCTAGGCAGCTGCTTGATACAGTTGTAATAGCAGTAGCAAATTCCATTTACACAGCAGATCCCCATCATCAGCATGCTGACACATACAGATGTTCACCTCCCTGCCACCTTCTCATCCCTTCTCTCCTCTATCCCTTTGTTGGAGGGCAGCGCTGAGCGAGAGGAGAGAGTGCTGGCTTTTAAGTGGTGTGTATATTTTCCCAGCTGGATGCATTAATGACAGAGGGGATTGCTGATTGGAATGGTAATTACCAGCTATGGACCTTGCTTGCTGCATGTTATGATTAGGAGATATTAGTGAGGAAGCTACATTGTGAAAATGAGGGGGATGTTTTCAGCTGTGGGGGGCTGTGTAAAGATGTGCACAGTATTATATTGTATTTACAGACTCTAGTGCGCTTTCTGATGGCTTTTTTTTTTACATTACCCTGTGTTGTGTCAGAAAAGTGAGTACAATTTAAACCGTAGAATATGTATACTTTAAATGCAGTTTAATTTAGATATCCATTTACCGCTCAAAGGAGCCACTGTAAAGTGAGAATCAGGGCAGTGGGTTGAGCAGCATGCGGTATTTAAATACTTCAATATTGGCCATCTTTATAGTCAAAGTTCCATCTTTAGTACTTATAGGACTTGTTCTACAACTCTCTATCTAGACAAAAGTTTTTTTAGGAAATTATCTTAAAAGAAAAACCACTCAGTGGAAAAAAAAAAGTGTTTTAACAATACCATAGTTTCAGGTTGTCTCCCTTTCTTCAGTATCACACTTTGAGGGAACAAACCACTCTAGAGGTCCCTTCACAAATTTCCACAGCATCCCACTTTGAAGAAGCCACCCATTCTAGAGGTCCCACCACATCTTAAAGTAGTATCACACTTTGAAAGAAACTGCCACTCTAGAGGTCCCTACACAACTTTCTATGTATCACACTTTAAGGCAAACAAGCACTCTAGAGGTGCCTCCACAACTTTCTATGTGTCACACTTTAAGGCAAACAAGCACTCTAGAGGTGCCTCCACAACTTTCTATGTGTCACACTTTGAAGCAAACAAGCACTCTAGAGCAGTGTTTCTCAACCTTTTTTTATTCAAGACACCCTGTAAAATTATGGACAGTCCCAAGGCACCCTTTAAAATTAAGGACAGTCTGGAGGCACCCCATTCTAAAATGGGGTGCCTCCAGAATATCCATAATTTTAAAAGGGCACTGCGTTCTAAAATGTGAAAAAGTATTCTAATACTTTTATATAATGCAGCAATATCCACACATGTAGGACACCCAACATTAGAGGTGATTTATTTTTCCAAAGCAAATACACTTTCACACACTAAGTAGTATTCCAGCGTTTCTCTTCTCCCTCAGTTTTTCTCCATCACTGAGCTAATGTGACCCCAGCACTGATGGAGAAGGGCAGGGGAGGGTCAAATTAGGATGCTGTGCAGGCAGCTGACATCCTCCTTATCAACTGATGATGTAATTGGTTGTCAGGATGCCAGCGCCTAGAAGGTCGTAATGGTGCACAATGAAAACCTGTGACTTTGTGTAACTAAAAGGCAGGCTTGTTCCATCTGCTGGCTTGTATACAAATTTTTATGCAATTTTTAGATATTTTGCCAAGGCACCCCTGAAGAAACCTCAAGGCACCCCTAGGTGCCTGGGCACCCTGGTTGAGAATGGCTGCTCTAGAGGTCCCTCCACAACTTTTCACATCCCCACACTTTGAAGAAACCAACTGTGACGATTGCTTATCAGACCCCTGACCTTCTCACCAAACTCGTGACCGAAGGACTAGCCAATCTGAAACCATGATGTCACGTGCGTAACAATGCCATGCCCAGCTGCACCCTGCACAATGATTTTCCAGCTAATGGACTACAATCTGTGTACCTGCAGCCTGGATGCGATTGTTACTGGGTCAGGTTAATTACGCAATTAACCCTTCACACTGCCACCACCTCCTTTTTGTACAGAGAAAGAGGAAACTTGACAATATCAGCAATAACACTATGATTGTTGAGATAATCATCTGTATAACACTTTCACCGCAGACAGGTTATACAGAGGGTTAAACAAACACAGTAGTGCTCTTTTAGAGGCAGGAATTCGTAAATTGCATTAAGGAGCTTTAGAAACAGTTCAACACTTTCAGAAAGTAAGATTTATTACTAAAAGGTCAAAAGGGTGCAATAAAAATATTTACAGAAAAAAGATGTAATCAATATATATATAAATATACAGAGAACAACTGCACAGCAAAGAGATAACAGAGAGAAGTTAGAGGGTTACAGTACTTGCCAAAGTCCTGGGTTAAGCAGATCAAGTTTCAGAGCAAAAGGGCACGGTCCCCCAAGGTGGTTCTGATGTTAAAAGGGAGAATTCTTCAACTTACTTCTCTTAGGCCTGACAGCCCATTTTGTAGCCCCCCCCCCCCCCCCCCGGCGGGGGGTGTCTCTGAAGCCAGGGACCAATGCCTCATTTAGGGAGGGATTGTCTGGACGGAGACCCAAACTAGAACCAAAATCTCTCATAACTCATATTTTGGCTCATAACTTTTCCTAGGCACAAGTACCATTCCACCCGCGGGTAGATTAGTATGCAGACGGATCTTAGGAACAGTTACATATAAAATATGAAATGCATATTTGAAGGGTTCAAGAGATGTCATTTTCTGCTTTCCCAGGTATTCCAGTCAAGGAGTATGACCTATCAAACGATTTGTCTAATCGTGGGCCATCTGGAGATAGGCCTGGTTTTTATGTAAGTCTCTCATATTCCAAGATATGAGACATAGGGGAAAAATGGATTTTAAAAGTGTTATCTAGTCTCTCACTCTTCTGGAATGTCTTTGAACTCAGGGGAAGGCTTGGGTTATCTTTTTACGAGGTGCCAGATTACTCAGCTTCCCAGCCCACCCGGCACCCAGCTCAAAAATGGTTTATAGCTCGGAGCTGTGCCCTGGCCGGCCTGTGACACTTCCAACACACACTGACCATATGTCACTGTGACTCTCAGAGAGGGAGAGGGGAGAATGAGGGGAGATATGTTTGTACAAGTTGGATGACCCTTTGCCAAGATGGAGGTTGGAGCCAAAATGGTTGAACCGCGTCCATCTCTGTGGCACGATTGCTACACCAACCATTCTAGAGGTCCCTCTACATTTTTCTGTAGTATCACACATTGAAGGAACCAACCAATCTGGGTTCCCTCTGAGTAGAGCATCCACATGATAGAGAGAGACAAGGTCACTATCTCACATGTCTACATTGACACTTCCTGCACGACAGCCCCTTCCACAGTTTTTAAAAATTGCCGCTGTGCCAAGTGTCCATGAAACGTTCTATCAGATAGGGCCAACGTATAAGTTGCAGCAGAGCATAGCACACAGTTTTGTTCCTGTCACAGGAAAGTGTCTACTCAGCTCTTCAAGAAACATTAACAACAATATATTACCCAGACTTATATTAACTTTCCTAGAAATAATGAATCTATCAGAGAGAATTGTGACTTAGACAATGAAGCTGAATTTTTTCATTTGTAATGTTTCAGAAAGCTTGGGGAAATCAGTCATTCATGGGATATGGAGCATGTTAAAACCTCTGCCATCAAGCTCTATCATGTAGTGCCTAAATTCTAGGAGACCTTCTCAAGCATTTCAGCTTCTTTTAGTTGCTGTCTTCTTCACAAAAAAGAATGTCAGTGTTTAAAGAATATGTAAATCCTGCAAATGAACTTCTCTTATTTGCTTCATTTTGGTCTGTAAAATAGCAGCTAAAAGTTTTTTGTGTTACATCTGTTTAAAAATTTAAAGTTACCAGATTTATTTACTCAATGCTTTACATGTATATTGTACATACACATAAATTCCTGCCCTCTTACAATGTAAGGTCCATATCTCACATTCATACATGCACATACTAGGGCCAATTTAGACAGGAACCAATGAACCTATTAGCATGTCTTTGGAGTGTGGGAGAAAACCCAAGCAGGCACACATGCAAACTCTGTGCAGGTAATGCCATGGTTGGCACGTGGTTTGACACACAAAACCACGCCCAAAAAATCAAGCCTCATTTTAACATGCCTTTAAACATTTAGACACAGAGTTTTGGAACAGGAGGTAGTAATTCAACATATAAAGACATAACAAAGAGAGGCACAAAGAATTGCACGCATAGTTAGGAGGGATGCCTTGTAAGTATCAAGATGAAGACAGTGTGCATTGTGCACCACCCACTGAACCCCTGGAGGAGCTGCAAATAAGGGTGTGGCTTCACTGTGTATGGATGTAGTATATAAGTAAAATAAGCCCCACCATGCAGCTAGAGTCCCCAATCATTTTTAAAGTCAGCTGACATCTGTGTCTCAGGAAAATACTGGTGATCAGACATGTTACCTGATTTCCCAGAAGGTCCAAGGGGCCCCAAGTGGTGCTAGAGCTTCTGAGCCAGCTCCCTGGCTGAGAGAGGTCACTCAACAGATGGGAGGGTGCACCAATGTGGCTGCAAACTTTCAGGATAGCAATGAATAAAGGACCCAGGAGGAGCCCGGAGAGGACGGGAGCTCAGCACAGCTTTCCCCATTGTGAGAAGACATGGTTCCTATAGAACAGGTGCACCTGGGACATGCCAAGGAAATTTGTTTAGCAGGGACAAACCCCTCAAATGAGATTGAAGTTGTGCCTATCCTGGCTGTGCTGCATGTTGCATTCTCAGCTGCAATAATGTCTTCTCCTCCATCACAACCAGTTACAGTCTGTAACATTGTAGTCTCTGGTATAGCAGTCTCTACCAGATGGCACTCTTTAGTCTCTATTATTGTGGCAGCCTGTTTAACATGACACTCTCTCTCTAACAAAGTGATTTCTGCTAAAATGCCAGTCTGTTGTATAACACATCAGTCTTCCTGAAACAACAGCAAGTTTTTTTCCTCTTTTTTTGCTTAGAAATGGATTCCCTATAAATATACGTAATAAGTCAAACAAAACATACTCCTCCAAGAACCAGACTTGCTCTTTTTCTCCCTCTAACTTTATGCATTTATGGTAAAACAAACACTGTATTTTAACAATAGGTTTTAATAAAAATTATGTTTAAAGTGGACCTGTAAGTGCCAGTTCACATATATGCAAATTGGATGCGGTTTGAACCTCATCCAATCCGAATGACATGTGAAATAACATTGCTTCTTATGGTGCCTGTACACATATAACTGGTGCACAGGCAGTGCAGATTGAAAAAACTTCTGAGCAGTGCAATCCAGTTCAGGTGCGGATTACAGGCTATTGACTTCTATGTGAACCATTTCCAAACTACATATGTCATCAGTTGTGAACAGGATAAAATCCTGACCTGAGCCGCTGAACAACTACTCTGTCAATTAGCTGTGAAACCTGATTTTCAATCCACACCACACATGTGTGAATCCACACTAAAGTACAAAAAAAAGGTAGCTAGATTGTGGGTTTATCAACAACACTGGGGGTTTGATCTCCCCCTAACCACCAAAGGGAGGCAGACAAGAACCACTGAATTTAACTGTTGCTAGAAACTTGCACGGCACATTTCAACTGATCAACACTCAGAAGACACCGCATCCTGAATATATGTCACATACTTAAAGGAGGGTGTAACACGTAACATGTTACAAATGGACCAGCCCCTGCAACACCCCCCCCCCCCTTTTCGATCTCCATTGTGACAGCTAGCGGGGGATCTTCTCCTCCGTGCTAGATGTCACTATTTATCAGAACACTCCTCCCGCATGCCCAGCTGCATCTCTCATTAACAGTATTCTGTGAATGGGAAAACTACAAGTCCCGGCAGTCTTAGCGGCTGTCGGCTTGTAGTTTTTAACCTCCCTGGCGGTATTCCCGATTGTAGCTCAGGGTAAAGTTTCAGAACCAGAAGCGGTAACCCCAAGCTACACTCGGGCTTACCATGCAGCGTTGCATAGGGAGTCCCTGCAGCGCTTACCTTGTCCTTGGCTCCCGCGATGCGTCCCCTGCAGCATCCCCGGCCATCTCCTCCGGCCGATGCCGGCATCTGGCTTCCGTGTTCCGGTCCCTGTGACGTCGGGACGTACGGGCGCCGGAACCGGCGGCAAATTTGAAAATTTAAAAAAAATGACATTTTTTTTTAAACGATTATTTCATAGCAAAACATTCCTGTATCAAAGCATTTCACATACATTTTGTCCCTACTGCTTTGTCCTGTGCCCTGCCTGCATTTTGTCTGTTCTTTCTGCCTGGAAACTTAGAAAAGTCCACGGCATCCAAAAAGCATCCCTTTAGGTCAAAATCGGTTTTAGACCGGCTAGAGAACAGCGATAGTAAATCAGAACCACTTGCAGAATTGAGTGATAATGATTCATGGGGGAAATTCTGATGACACTGAAAACGATTTTTCGACTTTGCTCAGTGATGTGCGAACTTGACGCTATATTTCAAATTTCAGTGTTTTTGGTTTGATTATATTATTGAATTAAATGTATTATTATTATATTATTATTTTTTATGAGAATTTATTAAGTAAGTAATTACTAAGAATTGCAGGCCTACAATACATAACACCAAATTTCCATGCAAAAAAATGGTACCGCTTTTGGTACAAAATTCCTGACATAATCATACCGCCAGGGAGGTTAATGAACTACCATGGTGCTCCACAGCACCGAGGTAATTCATTCAGCCTTCCTGTCAGTAAGTATCTGCTTGTCCTTATGGGATGTTCGAGCAAGCTGATACAGTGACAGGTCTTATGCAGGCCATAGATGGGGAGAAAAACGGCAGATTTTTCTTTTAAAAAACGAAAAATCGGTCGTTCAAGTGGCCGACGTTACCATCAATGGTAAAAAAAATCGGCCGATTTTCATCCCGTCTGGAGCCAGCAAAAAGTGTCCCTGCAGAGAGCTCTGCTATTTCTTTGACAGTTCTCTGACAGTTCCTTCACATTTACAGCGGTTGCAACATTGTATCTATTTGTTTCCATTTAGGATACAGATGTTTTTATTTGGAAACAAATAGATACAATGTTGCAACTGCTGTAAATGTCAAGGAACTGTCAGAGAACTGTCAAAGAAATAGCGGAGCTCTCTGCAGGGACACTTTTTGCCGTACTGGAATTCCTCTAATTTTTCATTCTTCTTCTTCTTCTCCTGCTTCATCATCCTCCTCTTCTTCTTCTTCATCATCATCCTCTTCTTCTTTTTCATCATCATCATCCTCTTCTTCTTCGTCATCATCATCTTCTTCTTCCTCTTCATCATCATCATCCTCTTCTTCTACTTCTACTTCTTCCTCTTCATCATCATCATCCTCTTCTTCTACCTCTTCTTCCTCTTCATCATCATCATCCTCTTCTTCTTCTTCTTCTACTACTTCTTCTTCCGCTTCATCATCATCATCCTCTTCTTCTTCTTCTACTTCTTCTTCCTCTTCATCATCTTCATCCTCTTCTTCTACTTCTTCTTCCGCTTCATCATCATCATCCTCTTCTTCTACTTCTTCCTCTTCATCATCATCATCCTCTTCTTCTTCTACTTCTTCTTCCTCTTCATCATCATCATCCTCTTCTTCTTCTACTTCTTCCTCATCATCATCATCCTCTTCTTCTTCTACTTCTTCTTCATCATCATCATCCTCTTCTTCTTCTTCCTCTGTTTCTTCTTCCTCTTCATCATCATCATCCTCTTCTTCTTCTTCTTCTACTTCTTCTTCCTCTTCATCATCATCATCCTCTTCTTCTTCTACTTCTTCTTCCTCTTCATCATCCTCTTCTTCTACTTCTACTTCTTCTTCCTCTTCATCATCCTCTTCTTCTACTTCTTCTTCCTCTTCATCATCATCATCATCCTCTTCTTCTTCTTCCTCTTCATCATCATCCTCTTCTTCTTCTTCTACTTCTTCTTCCTCTTCATCATCATCATCCTCTTCTTCTTCTACTTCCTCTTCATCATCATCATCATCCTCTTCTTCTTCTTCTTCTACTTCTTCTTCCTCTTCATCATCTTCATCCTCTTCTTCTTTTTCTTCTTTTTGTCTTCCTCTTGCAGGTCACTGCTCATGCACAGATTTTTTATCGGTAAAAAATTGGCCGATTTGCCCATTATTGCCGCGAAAATCGGCCGATCGGCAAAATCGGCCGATTTTTTTTCCAACTTTACCGGAAAAAAAAAACGGCCAAAATACCGAAAAACGGCCAATCAAATCGCCCACTAATGATCCGAAAATCGGCCGATTTTATTTTCGGCCGAAAAATCGGCCGATTTTCGACCCATCTATGGCCCGCATTAGGGAGACCTGCATGGCACCAGCTGTTTGCTGGTGCAATGCTTTAAAGGCTCCAAAAATAAAAAATAATAAATGCACATTTTTTTTACCTGCAATAAAATGTGTATTTATTCTTTTTTGATAAAAGGTGAACTTATCCTTTAATATATGGCTACTAGGGTGCCTAATTCCACTCTTAATTTTACATTATAATATATTTGACTGCTTTTCAAATATTTGGCAACATGGCAAAATATTGGATCACAGTTTGAGTGCAAAAAGATTGCTTATTGATCCCACAGCTTGAATAATTTATATGTGGGCAACAAAGCAACCATTTGAATGTGGACTACTAAAGCAAATTTAAATACACAGATCAGTGGTCCATTTCAGCAACCCCCAGCTCGTCCCTTACTGTTTTCTTTTCTACTTCTTAAGCAGGAATAGGATTTGGTTGTTCCACCTTGGTGGACACATTTTCTTACATAATACAGAGACGTTTTTTACAGTTCCCTAATGAAGCATATTGGAGTGACTAGTTGAACATCACCCTTACCCTATCAGTAAAATCATCATTTATTCAAAGAAAAGATCATTGTAGTTTGATATACGATTATGCTGACCAGTGGAGTGTTTGAGGGTACTTTTCTGTGCAGTCATTGTCATCCAATGTATGTGTTTGTAATTATACATTGCTTGTGACGTATTTACACTCCTCTATTCCATTGTCTTATACATATTGTTAGAATAAAAAGGAAATTATGTTGTAAATAATTTCGTAGTAAATGAAAATGCTATGTGACGGAGCAATTTCTTAATTATTTATTGCAGCTTCTTTTCAGATTTTCTTAGTTATTATAGTACATTCCTGGCCACAATGGGGGATAGGAAGGCCTATAGTCCTGCTGAATTTAAAATTCCTGATGTTCTTGAGTATAGCAAAAACCTCTGACCTTTCCTGATTCACTCCTTATTGTGGAATATGTTGGTGCTTTATCAATAAATCATAACCATGAATATTCCATGTGGTAGGACAAACATTTACTGCTACAAAATGTGACATTTAGTTATTAGTATCTAATGTGATGCATCCCATAAGATCTGAATAAATTAGTTTTCCTTGTTTTAGATTTTAGTGCTTACAAACTTGTAGAACATATACCTGACATGCAATGGGGGGGATTTACTAAAGCTGGTGCACACAGAATCTGGTGCAGCTGTGCATAGTAACCATTCAGCTTTAGGTTTAGGCTTAAAGGCTATATTCACCTTTATAAAAATAATTACAAATTCACATCTTTTTGCAGATAAAAAATGTGCATTTATTTTTTTTACATTGCAGCCTGCAAAGCATTGTACCCACGATCAGTGGATTGTGAGTGCAATGCCAGAATTCTGCAGACTCTTAGTAAGCTGTCTGCTTGTACTTCCCATACAGGCAGGCAGTTTCTAAATGTCAGGAAGAATCAATGGACCAGCACCATTGAGAAACCACAATGGCTGATGGTACTGTTAGGCTATTCATCCACAGGAACCTAGGAATGAATGACTTGGGTGGAGCTATTTTCAAATTTTGATAGCAGGTGCAGGGAGAAGATCCCCTGCCCTCTGTGACAGAGAGAGGAATGCTGACGGTGGGAGGAAGGTGTATAGGAGCATAAGAGTATATGGGTGTAAGATGTAACATGCTCGTAAATTGAACTTATCCTTTAACCACTTGCCATCCTCCCTGTAGCAGAAGTACTGCTACAGGGTGGCATGGCTGCGCAAAATCATGTGTATATACGTGATTTGCATTTCCGGGTAGCGGGTGTGCACACGCTCCACTGTACCCACGCCACTATTGGTGGCTGGGGATGTCAATCACCAGGTCCTTGTTGGCATTCAGTGATCATCGACAAAGCTGACAGGGGAGAGACCTGTGTGTAAAGAACACAGGTCTCTTTCCTGTCAGGATGGACATGCTGCTTTGTATCTCTCTGCACAGTAGAGAGATACAAAGCAGCATGTCTCCCAAGTAAAACAGCACACAATTTAAAACACACACAGCACACTGTTATCCCTTTGATCACCCCAGATGTTAACCCCTTCCTGCCCAGTGTCATTAGTACAGTGTCAGTGCTTTTTATTAACACTGATCACTGTATTAGTGTCATTGGGGATGTGAATTGTAGTTAGTCAGTTCCCACCCAGTGTCAGAATGCCCGCCGCAGTTCTGCTAAAAATTCACTCATCACCGCCATTACTTGAATATATAAAAGAAAAAAATTCCAGTATATATACCACCAGTTGTAGATGCTATAACTTTCACGTAAACAAATTAATAAACAATTATTGGGATTTGTTTTAGCAAAGACATGTAGCAGAATACATTTTGGCCTAAATTTGTGAAGAAATTAGATTTTTTTAATTGGATATGTTTTATAGCAAAAAGTCAAAAATATTTTTTCCAAAATTGTCATTTTTTTTTTTGTTTATAGCGCAAACAATAAAAAACGCAGAGGTATACCACCGAAAGAAAGCTCTATTTGTGGGGGAAAAAAATTACATAAATTTCATTTATGTACAGCATTGCATGACCGTGCAATTGTCAGTTAAAATAATGCAGCGCTGCATCGCAAAAAATGGCCTGGTCAGGAAAGGGGGTTTAATCCTCTGGAGGGCAAGTGGTTAATTGAACAAACTGAAGTTAGAAGATGATTGGTTACTATGTTCAGCTGCACCAGATTTAGTAAATCTACCCCAATGGCTTTCAAGCATATTACTAAAATTAACTAGGGTTGTTTTCAGGACTTAGGAGCATGTGGTTTTCAGAAAACATTCACTGGTGGTGAATCAGTCACCTTTGTTTCAAATGGACCAGAAAGATTGATTCACCTGTAATTTAAAATCAAAATTAAAAAAAAAAATGGCATGGGGTCCCCCTTATTATTCGTACCAAACACTTATCCGAGCATGCAGCCCAGCAGGTCAGGAAAGGGAGGCGGAGTGAACATTCCCCCCCAAACCATACCAGGCCAAATGCCCTCAACATGGGGGGGGTGCTTCGGGGTGGCTCCCCCCCAAAGCACCTTGTCCCCATGTTGATGGGAACAAGGACCTCTTCCCCACAACCCTGGCCGGTGGTTGTGGGGGTCTGCGGATGGGGGGGGTTATCAGAATCTGGAAGTCCCCAGATCCCGCCCCCCCCATGTGAATGAGTATGGGTTACATGGTACCGCTACTCATTCACAAAAAAAAAAAAGACAGGAGACATTCTTTGACAAGTCCTTTATTAAAAGAAGGAAAATAAAAGAATGTCCCCCAAAGTAGATCCAACATCAATCACCATGCCAGCTGCCGCCACCGAAAGAGGGGAGAACAAAAAAGGCTCCGTCTCGACGCTGGCTCCCGCCATCTGACTGCTCCGCTGGTTTGACAGTTCTTAAATATGTAAGGGGTGGGGCCACCCAGTGACGTCACGTGTGTGACCCCGCTCCTCGTGAGATCATCAACTGGAGCATGCTGGGTCAATGATGTCACACGGGGCGGGGTCACACACGTGACATTACTGGGTGGTCCTACCTCTTACATATTTAAGAGCTGTCAAGCCAGCAGAGCAGTCATACAGAGGGAGCCAGCGTTGGGAGCAAAACTTTTGTTTTGTTTGTTTCCTTTTTTGGGGTGGCGGCCATCATGATTAAGGTTGGATCTACTTTGAAGGGCATTGTTTTATTTTTCTTCTTTTAATAAAGGTTATGTGACTGACTTAACTCATGTGATAAGCTTTAGTGAATTGTGCCCACTGATCTCAATGAAACTTGAGTGTGGTGATAATGGCACTTATAGTCTATTGACACTTCCTCCAACTCCCTGCCTGAAAGTACCTACCTCAGTACACACAGAGGTACCTCAGTAAACACACAAAGAGTCTGCGGGAGCCTGGCATTTAATTAACAATCCACGGATTGTGCTTGCAATGCTTTTCAGGCTGCTTTGCATATAAATAATAAATTAATTCACTTTATTTGCACCTTATACCAGTGCATTTATATTTTTTTTGTTAAAGGTGGACTTACCCTTTACAGTAACTAAGCCTAAAGGATAAGTTTACCTTTTGAAACCTGTTACATGTTCGACCCGTTCCTCAACCTAAAGCCGCACCCCATTCCCTGCACTGCCTGAGACAGCAGTATGGGGAGAAGTTCCCTGTACTAGCTATCACTTCAAAAAAAACAGCGTCCACGTGGCCATGCCATTGATTGAGCGTTCTGTGAATAAATGAACTACAAGTCCCAATGGCCTTTGTGTTTGTAGTAGTGTGTAGTGACTTGTAGTTCTCAATGAACTTTTCATTGAGTCTTCCTGGCAGACTGTATCTGCTTGCCTGTACGTGATGAATGTTCACAAAGATACATTAATAGGTTTGCAGGAGTTCACTTTTTTTAAAGTGAACGTATCCTTTACACCTGCTCCCAACCCTTTATAAACCCTATCTCATCTAGCCTGTGCAAAGAAGATGTGTAACCTTTCTGAGGTTATTCCTGTCCAATCACATGATTCCATCAGCAGCTAGCGTAGGTGAAGAGGAGAGATTGCTGACAATGGCTGCAGAGACTGGGTGGTGACGTCACGCATAGGCTTACTATGGGGCATCCGTTGTCGGCTGTCCCTCCTCTACACTGAAACTGCTGTTGACAGCTGATCATATGACCAGACCGGATCACTCTCAGAATAGATAAGTATACACATTATTATTATTATACAGTATTTATAAAGCGCCAACAGTTCGCTCAGCAATGGGACACAATACATGAGACAGTACAATAATAATGCAATGCAATACACGAGGGGTTCGAGGGCCCTGCTCCTTGGAGCTTACAATCTAGGAGGGAGGGGATAGTGGTACAGGAGGAAAAGTTGTGGGGGATGAAGTGGTAGGAAGAGTGGAGGAGATCGGCAATTAGCAGGGGGCAGGGTAGGCTTCCCTGAAGAGGTGGGTTTTCAGGGTGCGCCTAAAGGAGAGGAGAGTAGGTGATAGTCTGATGGATTGGGGTAGGGAGTTCCAGAGGATGGGTGATGCCCTGGAGAAGTCTAGGAGGCAGGCATGAGAGGAGGAGACCAGGGAACTAGAGAGAAGGAGGTCTTGTGAGGAGCGGAGAGTGCGTTTTGGGTGGTATTTGGATATTAGGTCGGTGATGTAGTTTGGGGCAGTATTATGGACAGCTTTGTACGTCAGTGTTAGCATTTTGAATTTTATCTGTTGGGCAATCGGAAGCCAGTGGAGGGATTGGCAGAGGGGGGTGGCGGAAACGGAGCCGTTGGTAAGGTGGATGAGTCTGGCTGCCGTATTCAGGATCGACTGAAGTGGGGATAGCCTGTGGTGAGGCAGGCCAGTGAGGAGGGAGTTGCAGTAATCAAGTCGTGATATGATGAGGGAGTGGATGAGCTGCTTAGTGGTTTCTGGGGTTAGGAATGGGCGTATTTTAGCGATGTTGCGGAGGTGGAGTCTGCATAAGTTTGTTAGCAATTGGACTTGGGGCTGGAAGGATTGATTGGAGTCAAGAATGACACCAAGTACTCTGGCTTGCAGGGTGGGCCTGATGGTGGCATTGTTGGACGTGATGGAGAAGTCAGTAGGGGGGTGCGCAGGCTGGGGGGAAAACTAGGAGCTCGGTTTTGGAGAGGTTCAGTTTAAGGAAGTGGAGCGACATCCAATCTGATATGTCGTTCAGTAGGCTTGTGATTCGGGCGGAGACTGAGGGGGTGAGGTGAGGGGTCGAGATAGATTTGCGTGTCGTTGGTATAGAGGTGGTAGTTGAAGCCGTGAGAGTGTATCAGTTGGCCAAAGGAGGAGGTGTAGATGGAGAAGAGAAGGGGCCCGAGGACAGAGCCTTGAGGGACCCCAACAGAGAGGGGGAGTGAGGGGGAGGTGGTAGTGTTATAGGTAATGCTGAAAGAGCATTGTGATAGGTAGAACGAGAGCCAGGAGAGAGCGAAGTCTCTGAGGCCAAGGGAGTGTAGTTTTTTGAGGAGGAGGGGGTGGTCGACTGTGTCTGAGAGGTCGAGGAGTAGGATCACTGAATAGTGACCATTAACTTTGGTGGTTAGCAGGTCGTTGGAGAGTTTGAGTAAGGCAGTTTCAGTGGAGTGTAGGGGACGGAAGCCGGACTGTAGGGGGTCGAAGAGGTTGTTGTCGTTGAGGTGGGAGCTTAGGCGATTGTAGACTAAGCGTTCAAGGAGTTTAAATGTGAATGGCAGCAGGGAGATGGGTCTAAGGTTGTTCGGGTCAGTAGGGTCCAGGGAGGGCTTTTTAAGTATGGGAGTGATGTGCGCGTGCTTCAGAGGGGAGGGGAATGCGCCAGAAGAGAGGGAGAGATTAAAGATGTGGGTGAGGGAGCGTAGGATGGAGGAGGAGGGAGGTCGTAGGAGTTGTGAGGGCACAGGATCGAGGGGGCAGTTGGTGAGGCGGGCTTCAGAGAAGACCTTGGTGACCTCCTCAGTGGTAGTAAGGTCAAAGGAGTGGAGTGTTGAGGGGGCTTCAGTGTGAGGGATGTTAGGTGGGGTGGAGGTCTGAACAGCGGTGAGACCGAGGGGAGGGCTGATGAAGGGGTTGCTGTGTGAGAGGAGATACAGTTAGGTCCATATATTTTTGGACACAGGCATAGTTTTAGCTTTTTTCAGGTATTTACAAAAACATATTCAAGCTATTGTTATGTAATGGATATGGGCTGAAAGTGAACACTTTCAGGTTTAATTTGAGGGTATGTACATCCAAATTGGAGAAAGGGTTTAAGAATTACAGCTCTTAAGAACAGCCATCCCCTCTATTTCAAGGGACCAAAAGTAATTGGGCAATTGCATCAAAATCTGTTTCTTGGCCAGGTGTGGGCTACTCCTTACTTATTTCTTCATCAATTAAGCAGGTAAAAGGTCTGGAGTTGATTCTAAGTTTGGTATTTGCATTTGGAATCTATTGCTGTGAACCTACATCATGTGTTCAAAGGAGCTGCCCATGCAAGTGAAACAGGCCAATGTAAAACTTTAAAAATGAAACACATCCATCAGAGAGATAGCAGCAACATTAGGAGTGGCCAAATCAACAGTTTGGTACATTCTGAGGAAAGAAGAAAGCACTGGTGAGCTCAGCAACATAAAAAGGCATGGACGTCCACAGAAGACAACAGTGGTGGATGATCGCAGGATCCTCTCTATGGTAAAGAAAAACCCATTCACAACATCCAGACAAGTGAGGGACACTCTCAAGGAGGTGGGTGTATCATTGTTAAAGTCTACAATCAAGAGAAAACATCATGAGAGCAAATACAGAGGGTTCACCACAAGGTGCAAACCATTTATAAGCCTGAAGAAGAGAAAAACCAGATTAGACTTTGCCAAAAACCATCTAAAAAAAGCCAGACCAGGTCTGGAAATCATTCTTTGGACGGATGAAACTAAGATTAATCTGTACCAGAATGATGGGAAGAAAAAAGTGTTGAGAAGGCTTGGAACAGCTCATGATCCAAAGCACGCAACCTCATCTGTAAAACATGGTGGAGGCAGTGTGATGGCATGGGCATGCATGGCTTCCAGTGGCACAGGGTCATTGGTGTTATTGATGATGTGACAGAAGACAGAAGCAGCCAGATGAATTCTGCAGTGTTTAGAGATATACTGTCAGCCCAGATTCAGCCAAATGCAGCAAAATTGATTGGATGGTGCTTCACAGAACAGATGGACATTGATCAAAAACACTGCAAAAGCAACCCAGGAGCTTTTGAAGGAAAAGAAGTGGAATATTTTGCAATGGCTGAGTCAATCACCTGATCTCGACCCAATTGAACATGCATTTCACTTGCTGGAGGCAAAACTAAAAGGCAGAAAGACCCACAAACAAAGAACAACTGAAGACAACTGCAGTTAGAGCCTGGCAAAGCATGAGAAAGGAGGAAGCCCAGTCTTTGGTAATGTCCATGGGTTCCAGACTTCAGACAGTCATTGCCAGTAAAGGATTCTCAACAAAATATTAAAACTGAACATTTTATTTATGATTATATTCAATTGTCCAATTACTTTAGGTCCCTTGAAAAAGAGGGGATGGATACTCTTCAGAGCTGTAATTCCTAACTATAACTAACTATAACTATAGCTTTAATATGTTTTGGTAAATACCTGAAAAAAGCTAAAATTGTGCCTATGTCCAAATATATATGGGCCTAACTGTAGGTGGGGAGGAAGTTTGAGCAGCGGTGATGTCCCTGCAAACTGTGTCAATCTTGTGTTTGAAGTGATTGGCAATCTCGAGGGCGGTGAGTGAGGTGCTGGGTGGAGGTGGGGGTGGAGAAAGTAGAGAGTTGAAGGTAGAGAAGAGCATTGGAGGAGAGGGTATTGATGAGGGTCAGGAAGTAGGCTTGTTTGGCAGCATGGACGGAGGAGGTGTAGGTGTGGAAGGCAGATTTATAGCGGGTGAATGCTAGTTGGGATCTGGTTTTGCACTATAGTCGCTCCAGCGCACGACTGCGTCGTTTGAGAGTTTTGGTATGATCAGTCTGCCAGGGCTGGAGCGGTCAGGGTCTGATGTTTCATGTGGTTAAAGGCGCTAGCGAGTCAAGAGCGGTTGACAGCAAGTTGTTATAGGCAGTCTTGGCCAGGTCGGGGCAGGACAGGGGAAGGATGCTGTCGTAAAGTTGGTCAGCTGTAGAGTGGAGGGGGGCAGGGTTCAGGTTGCGGAGGTTTCGGCTGGTAATAGTTTGACATTTGGAGGGGTAGGCGTTTGAGGACGAGGAGACAGAGAAGGTAATAAGGTTGTGGCCAGAGAGAGGGAAGGGGGTGTTTGGGAGGTTGTGGGGAGCACAGAGATGGGAGAAGATAAGGTCCTGGATGTTCCCGTCGGAGTGGGTGGTGGATTGTATGAACTGTGTGAGTGCAAAAGAGGAGGTTAAGTGGAGGAGTTGGGATGTGGCCAGGTTGTTGATGTTGACAGGGATGTTGAAGTCTCCAAGGATGATGGTGGGTAGCTCGGAGGAGAGAAAAAAGGGTAGCCAGGCGGAAAAGTCATCAAGGAAGTGGGATACGGGTCCAGGAGGCTGGTAGATGACAGCAATCCTCAGGGGGGCTGGGGAGAATAGTCGGATGCAGTGGGCCTCGAAGGAGGAGAAGGATAGAGAGGGGGGGTTTGGGAGGACTTGGAAGGTGCTCAGTGGTGACAGGAGCAGACCAACCCCACCACCTTTACGACCGTTGGGTCTGGGTGATTTTCCTTTCACAGGGTAGCTAGAATAGAGTTTAGAAGAGGGGTGTGGGGAGAAGATTTAAGCTTAGTTAGGAATAGGCTGGACTTTAAGCTGGCTATACACTGATCACAATTTGTCCAGTTCAGCAGGGACCATCAGAATATTTATTAGTGTATGGCTGCCTCCGCTCAACAGAAGATTGTTTGATTGACTTCTGTTGAAGGTACATGTTGGAAAATGGCTTTCGATCAATGGTTGCAGCCACTGATCAGTGTATTCTGACAGCTGTGGATGTCAGTGTTTTCTGACAGCCTGGGGAGAGAGGGGAGTCTGGTGGAAGATGGACTGAGAGGAAATCTGGAGTGTGGAGCCTGGGAGGGGGCCCCAGGGAGGGGAGCCTACCTACAGGCTGGTTGCTGGGCGGGAGCATCTTCACTGCCTAAAGTCTCCTGGGGAGGACATCCTGAGCAGCATAGAAGGAGGCAGCCCAGCAAAAGGCCTGAAAGCAGCTACCAACCTACCACACTGACAGGACAGGACAGTGTGAGTACTCCCACACCCCCGGACCAGATAAAGGGAGAGGGTGGTCTGCAACTAGTCTTCATTGTGGGACGGCTTAACTGCAAGCTCTTGGGATCCCCTAGCTCAGGGATACCATCAGCACAGCTGGGTGAAGAGGAGGATTTATCCGGGGTCTGAGGAGGTACACCAGAGCGGCTTCAGTGCTCCTTAAAAAGACTGTGGCTGATTTTTGTCTACATCTTGTACATTTTTGGTCCTCAAAGTTTTATAGTTTCTTCGTCATCCAATATACCCCTAGACCCCATCCAAGTTCTTAACCCCTTATAAAAACAACTAAAAACCAGCTCAAGGACTGTTTTACTGACTCTGAAAGCACAAGTGTGGAAAATGCATGTTGCCTGGCCATCCAAAGCATACGGGGACCCAACCAAATCCAGCTGCCCTTTCGAGGATAGCACTACACTAACAGTGCATGGCCAATTTAAAGCCTGTTGAGGGACCGTTTCACTGCTGAAATAGGTACGGTCTGCAACTTTCGACAAAGGCAGACCATCCGTCTGTCACAGTAATCTGGATTGAATAACAAATAAGGCTGTGTTTTCTCCACCAGCTGCTCAGGGCTTGTCTTCCACAATCAGAATTAGGTTTTGTCTGCATGTCTTGTGTAATCTTGTGTTGCACCCTGCCCGATCCTTCTGTCAGCTGTATAGCTAGACCACCAACTTGATTAGCATCTCGGCATATAATGTGTAAGTCGTAGCTTCCTTGATTAGCACCAACCTTGTATACTTCACCAAGACTTGATCATCGGCAGGGTCATGCAGGGTTATGCATCTTTTTTTTTTTTGCTAAACTATTAGATATATATGGGTAGGGTTTATATATAACTTTCCTGTTAGGAATTCTCTTCATTCCTTTGTTAGTTCATGCATTTTGTTACAGACCACCATTTTCCGTTATCGCTACTCAGATTTCCCTCAAACATGGGCCTGTGATTAAGAGGGTTAAATAGTTTTGTTGGCCTGTGTGTTTCTCCCTGTAAGGGAGACCTCCTTCACACTACGAACAATACCTCTTCCCTCCTCTGCAATTACCTTCTAATAGTCAGGGCCTGCTTGCTACCATGTCACAAGCTCCAGCTGAGGTGTCATACACAAAAATAAGCGCTGTCGTTAAGAGAGCAGGAGGAAAATAGAAAGGGGGGCACATTATTCCATATTCCATTGTTCTAAAGAGAACTATTATTAATAATAATAGTGAAAAGAACAACACAAATCATTTGCATTTGCTAAGTGCTTTCTACAAAATTGTATACAAAAAGACCATGCTGGCACGCAGCCACATGTGGAAAAGGCAGCAGGGTGACATTTAAAGAAAAGGGTGAGTAGGGAAAAAAAAAGAAAAAAAAGAAAAAAATTTGAGTTTTGGGTAAATGTGTTGGTGTCAGAGAAATGTAAACTCAATACGAGTACAATAAGGCATTGCCCGGAATCAAGTCGTTCGATCAGTAGAATTGTCCTTGCAGTTATGTTTGAGATCTAGCTTGTACCATACAGCGCTGGTTCACACTGATGTGGTGAAGAATTCGCAGCGTTTTTCTGTGCAAATTCCACACCGCATCAGAATCACACCCCATTCATGCGAACACTGCGGGTGTGTATGTTAAGTTAACAACACCCCGGAAGCGGTCCACAAAACGTGGTGCGATGTGCAGAATCGGCTTGCATAGGTGTGAATACCCATTCGATCCGATTCTAGTGTGGACCCAAAAAAGGGTCCTGCATGTTTGTGGTTCGGGTGCGGTGCGATTAGAACCATGCAAAATGTACGGCTCCAATCACAGCGCACACAAATCGTATGTGATTTGCACAGGAATGTGGTGCGGTTCCTGTGCGAATCACATGTGATATACCGCACCTCATATATGTGAACCCAGGCTCAATGTCATATTAATATTATACAGGTGTTCTATTGTGCCATCAGTTTATGCAAAATAAAGGGAGACAGTGTGGTTAAAATACAATCCAAGGCAGTTGGGAGGGTACTGCTCATGAGAGCTTACAATCTAAAGGGACATTTAAAATTGCCTCACTTTTTCTGTTGCGGCCTCTTTGTGCCATTACAAAAAACAAAAACACACACAGGCTTCATTCACACTTCCTCATTATGTAGCTCAAAGCTCCAAAAAAGCTCAAACTTAAAAAATGAATTGTTCTCTATGGTGCCTGTTCACATCTGATCGCGGTCACAGTCAACATAGAGAATTGATTTTTTTTACGTTTGAGCTTTTTTGGAGCTTCAAGCTACAAAACGTTCAAGTGTGAATGCACCTAAACACTTTATGTGCCCTATGAAGAGAAATTCATGGTGGATTGCTCCTCAGAGGGCATTTGGCAGACAGTGAGGAGGAATTATGCCACCTCCTCACTGTCTGTTTTAACCCCTAAATACCTGCACCATCACTCCGAAACTGCATGCATTTCAGTTCCTATACACATGGGCACAACTTTAATGTGAAAGCTAAACTGCAGGCAAATATGAACAACATAAATTAATGCAGCTCCGTATTTTTTAATATACTATTAAATGTATTTTTCCAGTGCAAGTGTAAACACCTGAATTTGGCATTGTATTAGCTACTTACAGTCCCTGAATACCAGAACTTAGACTGGGAGAGGGAAGAGAAGGACAACAAGCCCATCCTGGGAGAGGGAAGAGAAGGACAGCAAGCCAATCAATTTTGTGGCAGTGCACGGTACATGTTGATAGGAGGAGAGAGCAGACAGAGGAGCTTATCAGACTGCTGCTTCGAATTCACTGCCCAGTCATAGGCTGGGGGAGGCATGAGACCTGCAAATGTTACTGAACTGCAGAAGAAATAAATTAATCATCCTTGGCTGGACTATGCTGTGCTGTGTGGCAGAGCTGTTTAAATCTAAAGACTGCATGGAGAGACATTCAAGGTTCTTTATATGTATTCCATTTTTGTGTTTAGCTGTTTGCATGGAGTTCACACCAACTTGTGAACCCTAATTTAAAGATTCTCCTAGATTGTAAGCTCCCAGGATCAGGACCCTCCTAACCCTCTTATATTGAACTGTATTGTTGCTGTATTGTCTCCCATTATATTGTAAAGTGCTGAGCAAACTGTTGGCGCTATATAAATCCTGTATAATAATAATAAAAAAGTGTAGCAGCTTTAACAATGTATTTATTAAGTTTTGAACAGCTTTCTTGAATCACTTCAACCCTAGTAAGGGTATATTTGAACACCCAGTCAGGCTATAGCTTTAAATGACCTTTTATCGTGATTTAGCAAGCAACAGCATTGCTTAAAGCAGTGGTCCTCAACTTGCTGCCCTATACTAGCATTTAAAAAAACAAGTTCATGTTTATAACATGTTACAAGTTACACCCATATCTCATATGACAGCAGATAGTAATCCTCTCCCCTGCAGCCACTGTCACATTTTAAAATTGGAACAGCAGTGCAAGGCTCTGCCCATACAGCCACTTAATTCATTCACAGGGATCTGTGAGTGAAGAAACTACAAGTACCGTCTACCACTGTGGCAGACAGCTTGTATTTCTTAATGAACTACAAGAGTGCTAATGAGCCCCCTCATAGTTCATTGCTACTTCTTCCATCTTCTTAATAGAAAGCCCTATAGAAGTACTAGCAAAAAGATGGGGTAAGTGTCTGCAGGAGCCTGACATTGCACCCGTATTCTGCTGATCAGGGGTGTAATGCTTTGCAGGCTTCTGGGGTAAAAAATAATAAATGCACATTTTTTGCTGCAACAATATGTTCATATATTATTTTTCCCTTAAGGTGAACGTATCCTTTATATGTTTATGAGTAATACTTTGCAGAGAGTATGGAGCATTAATCTCAGGTTTTGTATGGCGTAGCACAGAGACACAGTAAGGTTTGAAGATTAATTTTATTTCTTTTTATGAATGATAATAACAGAAACAAATCACAGGCTTTCTAAAAGCTTTTATCTGGTTTTACTCATGATTTGTAGTTTTTAAGATATAGCGTTTGAATCTAGCATTTAACCAGCTCTTGGGGTATTATTTCTCTCACTCAAGCCAGAAGGGGGCACTATTTCTTGGACAAAAACCATTAATGGGACACTATTCCTCCCACTATTGCCATTGATGGGGTACAATTCCTTCCACTGACACTAACGTTTGGGCATTATTTCTTCCACTGACACCAATGATATGGCACTATTCTTCCCACTGACACCAAACATCATTATAGAGCACTATTCCTCCCACTGACACCAGTGATGGGACACTATTAATGCCACTTGTGCCAGTGATGGGACACTATTCTTCCCACTGACACTAGTGATGGAGCACTCTTTCTCCCACTGGCACCACTGATGGGACACTTTTTCTCTCACTGGCACCAATGATGGGTAACTATTTCACCGACACCAATGATGGGTAACTATTTCACTGACACCAATGATGGGTAACTATTTCTCGCACTGACACAACAATGATGGGGCACTTTTCCTACCACCGACACCAGCAATAGGATATTATTCCTTCCCCCCAATGACCACGGGCACTACATAACATTTTTACTCCCACTGACCATCAAGGCTGGGACATTGTTTACCTCCAACAACACCAGGGCAGTTTCTGCTCTCACTGGCAGACTCAGTCTGTTCCCATAAAATCCTAATGACCCAATCTAAGTGAACTGGCCCTTTGTTTAGAAAGTGTTAGCTTTGCCAAGTTCAGTGGGTAGCTGCAGTAGTGCTCATGAATAGCGATGAGCTTGGGCATGTTTGGATGTTCTTCCAAAACCATGTTGCCAAGCCTGCCAGGATGCTAGCACCTGTAATAGGCCAGTCATTTGTAGTCAAGGCATTTCTGGCCACGCAGCTGCACATTAATACACCGCTTTTATAAGTGCGGCTCTTGGCCGGGGAATGCCCCATTTGCAGATGATTGGCCTTTTACAGATAACAGTTTCCTGGTGAGCTCTGGAAGGGCATCTGAGCATACCTGAGCTTACTGATACTCATGAAGCACTGCTAAGGCTGAATGCCAGGCAAACAGCTAAATACATAGATGGGAGCTTTTTCACTTGCCAATGTATTTGTATTGTGAGATGTACACAGCCCTGCCTGATAGTACAGCCAGGTGGATGACTCCACTTTCACTGTTAGAATTGTAGACTATGAGATTTTTTTCCTCACTTCTTGTCCCTGTGATGCCTATACAAGAAAAGGATGCAACAGAAAGTATGAATCTCAGTAAACTCATTGTCACAAATTCTAACCCTTCCCCACACTACTTACTGGAGAGATTTTCCATCACTATCTGTCCTGACAGGAAGTAAAGTAAATCTCCCCAGCAGAGACACAGGCATTGTAAAAACCTGACAGACTTTAATCCTTCCTTTCTATCCAACATGAAATGAATAGATTTTCCTACTTCATTCCATTTTTACTACAAGTGTTTTCGTATGTTCCACACACGTGGTCTGGTTTGTAGAAGTGCTGTCTCAATGTCTGCCGCATTATTTCCATTGCTTTTAACCCGATGGGCATTCATTCTTGTGCATAGTTGGTGTTTAGTTTCCCCATCAAATCTTGCATTTTAAACATTTTTAGTTAGCCACTAAAAAGTAATAATTTGATGGTTTGTCTTTTCTTTACTTAGGTTTTTATTGCTGGCTGGTGGTACAATATTTGTGTCTGGTCTTATACCTGCTATTATTGCAGTGGTCATAACCATTAGTGACACTAATGTCCAGGAGCTTGAATTCCCAAAAACAGAACTGAGATTACTATATTAAAAATGGTAATTTATCTACAGTATACCTGGAAATAAATATCTTAAGAGTCCACTTATATATTTGTGGTGCGTTAACACATATAATGTTTCAAGTTAACTCATGGTGCATTTGTAAAGCCTATTGAAAATGAATGGGCTGTCAGTGCACCCTGATGCGCTTAAAATTGCACATGATCTTTTCTTTGTGACACCTGGCAATGCACTGTTGTGCGCACTACAATGTAGATACACTACCCTATGGCATTTTGGTGGCATTAAAGAGAAATAGCACAACAACACTTGTCACATACATTACATTGTTGTTGTAATGCAGAAGTGTGAATCCAGCCTCATCGTAGTTTTGGTACTTCTTCATTTTGTTGTAATACATTCACAGTAAAACACTTCACCTAATTAATGAGGAAAACCTCTTTTTTTTTTTGTATCATCATTTCCCGGGTCTTCCTTGCCAATGGCTTGTCACAACATGTATTCCCAGCAGGAAAAGCTTGTGCAGGAGCTTGCCCTACTATAGACTTGATTATGGACAGGTGAGAACCACAGGAGATACAACACAGAAAAGCTCTCGCAATCTATCACCCATTGCTTGGACTTTGTTTGCTGATTGAAAAGTGCAGATAATCCTGGCTCAGATGAGCTATGATCTCTTAACCTATACACTGCCAATGTCACCTGTTTTAAACTGAAGACACATTCCTAACACAAAAGTTATTAATTGGAGACTTTATGATGAAATTCACAACTGTTACAGACCATAGGAGTCAGATGTACAAACTGTGTAGATTACACAATAAAGGGATTACAAGAGGCTGAAGACTTTAAATTGGTAGTAAACATTCCTCCTGCAAAGTAGTACAAAGAAAGGCGATTAAAAGGTTAAAGGATTCCCCAGGGGACTTTAGAGGCAGAGGATATGAAACAGGAAATATATTTTTTTTAAAAAACCCGTATTCAATCTTTATTATTAATGCCAACAATATGGCCAATGGAACAAAAAAGGTAAAATACAATATGATACACCAGTTAATTAAGCCAGCATATATCTAAGTGTATTTAGAAAAACAACAATAAAGATTCATGTCTTGCTTGGCGATAATAAAATCTTCCCATAATTCCCAACATGTTTCAGAATGGAGTTCCTTCTTCAGGGGGTATTACAGGTATAATGATGCTACAAAACAATAATGTCATATCAGTAATTACATACAGTCAAGTTTACAGCATATATACACATTGTAAATGGATATATAGCATGGCAGGAAACGGGGGAAAGAGACAAGGGGAAGGGGAGGGGGGAGTTTTGTAAGCATATGCCTCCATAATTGCAAAAACTTACAATTAGTAGGTGTATCTGTGTAACTTGATTCAAAAATAGACATCCCCAAAGCAGAGGCAGTCTAACCAAAATAAGTGCAAGATCTTTAAATTCACATCTCCAGTTCTGAAAGGGTTACTGCAAGGATTCCAGTGGGGCACCACCAGAAGAAAAGGCTAATCTATATGAAGTATAATCATCAACTAAGGTATGGCACACCAAACCAGTGACCGTATACACTGAAATACAGACCAAGATTTTTTGAAAATATTATGGATTGGCAATAGTAAAATAAGGATACTCGGTGGACTAGATCCACAGAACTTGTATCTTAGAGCTGACATTTATAGAACACATAGTAAACAATGTTAAATTGTGTCAGCAAACAATATATATCTATGTCACAAAGTATCCCAATAAAGCATAGGGCAACTGGGATAAAGTGGATGGTGGCCACAAGGAGTATACATCTATGTCACAGAGGGGTTTATTTACTAAAGCTGGAGAGTCCAAAATCAGACTCACTTCTGCATAGAAACCAATCAGCTTCTAGGTTTCATTGCCAAAGCTTCATTGAACAAGCTGAGGTTAGAAGCTGATTGGTTTCTATGCAGAAGGGAGTCTGATTTTGGACTCTCCAGCTTTAGTAAATAAACCCCAGAGTGTCCCAGTAAAGCAAAGAGCAACTGGGGTAAGGTGAAAAAACTTAAAGTATCCGGTCATAGCAGTCACAGCAGAGGTATGCTCAGCAAGGAAGTCAGAATAAATGACTAGTGGGTGTTATATAGGTAGGGGGAAGGGAAGATATCCTCTAATATGGCCAGTGATGTTTCTAGGAGTGGACACACACCTACCACACAGGTACATCACATGTGATCTGGGATCCCTGGACATGCGAAGTATAAACAGCAACTAAGCATTGGCACACCAAACCAGTAACCATATATATTGAGCTACAGACCAAGGTTTTTTGAAAATATGATAGGTAATAATAAAGTAAAGATGCTGCGATGGACTAAATCCACAGAACTTGTGTCATGGAGCTGACATTTGTAGAGCGCATAGTAAACAAAATATTAAATTGTGTCAGAAAAGAGTATATGTCTGTATCACAAAGTATCCCAATAAAATATATGGCAACTGAGATAGAGTGAATGGTGTCCACAAAAAGTATACATCTGTGTCACAGGGTATCCGGGTACAGCAAAAAGCAACCGGGGAAAGGTGGAACAAACCTAACAAAATACCTGGTCATGGCAGTATGATAGTCACAGCAGAGGTATGCTCAGCAACGAAGTCATAGAATAAGTGACTGAGTAGTGGGTATTATATAGGTAGGGGAGAAGGAAGATATCCTCTAATCTGGCCAATGATGTTTCTGGGAACATATACAGAGATGTCTAAACATTTACAGAAATAACAATGCATATGGAAATGGTGACAACACATACCCCATAATACATACATGTAAATGCAAGAGATCTAACCAGCAACATACAGTGAAAAAAGGCCCTTATGTAGATTATTATCAATTACTGTAATTACATATTTAATTCACGGCCACCCGATCTGAAGCCCTCAAGAAATGGTTTTATGTTAAAGGCCTCATTGAGGCCAGAGGGTTCAGTGGCGTTGAGAGTATAGATCCACCACAGTTCACATTGGAGGAGGGATTTGTTGAAATCACCACCTCTGGATCTGAAGTGGATCCTGTCTAATGCCAAAAAGCATATAGTAGGGCTGTGTGTGCCATGAGCAGCATGACTCCCTAATTGGAAATCGGGATCCTGTTTACGTATGGTCGCTAAATGTCTGTACATACGTTTCCAGAACTCCAGTTTGGTTTTCCCTACATAGAAACAACCACATTCACAGGTGAGAAGATATACCACCCCCGACGTTTTACAGTTGACATAATGTCGGGGACGAAAAATCATCCCATTGTGAAGGTTGGCGTGGGGTCTAATGTCCATAAAAGAACAGTAGGCACAGGACCCACATTGAAATGTTCCCATTCTTTTGTATAGGTCACCTTTGGATTCTCTCAGGTATTCGCTATGAACGAGCTTTTCCTCCAAGGATGGAATTCGTCTATAGATAATAGCGGGTTCATTAGGCACAAAAGTGCCTAGCGAGTGATCCATAGTAAGTAAACACCAATACCTCTTCAAGATCTGCCTTATTTGATTGTGTTGGGCCAAATATTTTGTGATGATTCTAGTGGTGGACTCCGATTTGTCATATCTCTGTTATAGAACAGGCCCGTCTGTAGGCTTTCTTTAGGGAGGTATTGGTGTAACCTCGTTCAAGTAGGCGTGATCGTAACAGATCAGCCTTTCTGTGATATGATATATCGTCCAAGCAATTCTGTCTTGTTCGTAGATATTGGCTGTATGCAGGGGCAGACTGACCATTTGGAAACTCAGGCACTGCCCGAGGTCCCGGGGTCAGTAGGGGGCCCCATGAGATGCCCCTGGTACCTTTTTCATAAATTTTTTTGAGTTTGGGCAAGGACACAGGGGCCCCATGATCCCCTATTTCCCGGGGGCCCCATGAGTTGTCAGTCCGCCCCTGGCTGTATGGTATAGACATAATGAGGGGTTTAGGGTGAAATCTAGTCACATAGAGAATGGTGTTTCCTGCAGTAGGTTTATGAAACAGTTCGCTAGACAGGACACTATCAGCACCCTTACGGATGCAAACATCCAAAAAGGTGACATCAGAAAGGCTACACATCATAGTAAAATGTAGGTTGTATTCATTATTGTTCATAAAGGCCAAGCACTGGTGTAGGAGATCAGTAGGTCCGTACCACAGAATAAGAATGTCATCGATGTAGCAGTGCCATGAAATAATGTGGCCCACATACATCGAAAAATGATCATCGGATAATAGTTGACACTCCCACTCCCCCAGGTGAAGATTGGTGCAGGAAGGGGCACAATATTTGCTCTTAGCCATGCCCTGCACCTGGAGGTAGTGGGAGCCGTCAAGGAAAAAACATTATGCCTAAGTATAAAATCAAGGGCATCAACTCATGCATAGCAAAATCATGATGACTTCTTTGGGAAAGTACATGATAAATAACTGACAATCCCTTGGTGTGTGGTATTGAGCTGTAGAGAGTCTGAACGTCAATGGTGACTAATACCATATCTGCATCAACATGAATTCCCTCTAGAATTTGAAGCAAGTCAATGGTTTCAGGAATAAAGGAAGGTAGACTAGAAACAAAAGGTCTGAGATAATTGTCCACCATCCGGCTGAGGTTGTCTGCCAAAAATAATTAGTCTACCAGTGGGACTGGCTTGATTCTTATGCACTTTGGGAAGGGCATATAATGTGGCTAGTCTGGGAAAACTGGTTCTGACAAATTCCCAGATGGTTCTGGAAATTACTCTGCTGTGGTAGGCCTCATCAACAAGGTGATAGAACTCCTTATTGAAGGTATCACAAAGAGATCTGGGCACTTCCCTGTACCAGTCTGTATTGGATAAGATATCCTTGCACATAGCAACATATTTGTCATTGTCCATTAAAACGATATTGCCCCCCATGTCGGAGGGTTTCATCGTGATACTATGATTGTTGGATAGTATTCTAAATGCCACTTTTTCAGAGTGAGGTTACTCATTTCAGATTTGGTATTCTGGAGTGCACAGATCTCCTTTGAGACCAATTTTAAAATGGATGCTACATTATGATTGGAACTAATTGGGGGAAATTGGTCAGATTCTTTTTGAGAGAAGTATCATGGGTATTGGAAGCAGATGGTGAGGATTCATTAGTTGTCTGAAGTAAGAACTCAATGTGCAATTGATCAATGAGATCAGTGCATTCACTTTCTTCTAAAAGGCTGACTACGTCAAGAATGGCTCGGTCATCCGTTCCCACAGAAGGAGGATTAGAGGAATGTGGTTGTTTGGCATACATGCTCTTCAAAATTAGATTGCGAGCAAAAAGATGCAAATATTTGATAAGTTCAAATTTATCCAGGGGTTGATCAGGACAAAAAGTCAAACCCTTAGAAAGGAGATTAATTTTGTCATCTGATAGTTGATGAGAAGATAAATTGATGACATTTAATGTGGCTTGGGGTTTGACATTTTCTTCACAAAGGTTTTTATGTCTCCCTGGTGCATGCTTGTATTGCCCCTTATTGGGCGAAAAAAAATACTAGTCTGTGTATGGGGAGAGGCAGTACTCATATTATTAGAATGTTGCATGTTGGTGTGATAAGTAACCTGAATAGGAGTTTGTGGGGCAGAGGATACAACTATATCCCCACAAATCTGATAATAAGGGGTGGGAAGTGGGTGTGCAGCAGGAGGAGAGTGATTGTGTGATCCATTACCATGGTGGCGACATTTTTGCCATCTATGGTTGTTCTGATGCTGTGTAGAAAATTGTGAAGAAGAAGAAGAAGATATAGAGAAAAAAACTGGTGTTTCAAGTGCAGCAGATCTATTTGTGATTCTGGAGTGATCACCCTGTCCTCTGAAGTTTCGCTCTGTCTGTTGCCAGTTATAGGCCCTCCTGCAAAGTAGTGTCATAATGTGCTAGTATGTACTGCAAACTAGCATATTATGAAAGAGCCACTCCTGGCTCTGGAAGGATCCCGACCATACTGTCAGGATCCACCCAGCTGCCTGATTGACAGCAGTCTCTAACTTTCAGGGTGCAGCTGGGAGCCAAAGCCTGGCACTCCAGTGAATGCTAGAGAAGCAGAGGAGGTACAGCTGCAGCATCAGATCAGTGCTGCAGCATACAGGTGAGTATGTAAGTTTGCTTTTTTAACAAACCCCAAATTTCTCCTTTATGGAGTAGAGATTTTGGGGGGTATTAAAAACGATGCGTAGCTGCTTTTTTCTAGTACCCTCTTCCCCAACCACAAGTGTAAACAAACCCTAAAAGTACTTTTCTTCATGATATTGCCTTTATTCCTGTGGCCACTAACCATCCAATGGCAGTTCTACCAAGTCTTAAGCTGGGCATAGACGCATCGAAATGTGACTGGTTCAGCAGTGAGCGACTGAATATTGATCTGTGTGGCCACTGCATGTTCAACAGACCATTCAACAATTGTTATATCAACTTCTAATGAACAAACGCGCTGGAAAATTTTTGCCGATCAGTGCCGCTGTCAGAATACCAGTGTCCCTTTGGGGTAGAGTCCTCCGTCCACCTTGGGGAGGTGGATGAAGGAATCTGCTCGTTTTTTTTTCCGTTTAGCCCGCTGGCTTAATGGAAAAAAAAAAACAGTCTATGCCGAGCCTTACAGTGGTTGACAAGTTTAATTTATATAATAGCAATGATCACATGACAGAGTGTATTCTGATTAGTAGTTAGCTTAGGACCAGAGTCTTCATCGATGACCAAATCCTGTTGCAGGTTGACACTTTTCATGGAGGAGATACTGAAAGAGATGTTCTTAAAATGGCCAATACTGAAGCATTTTTCTCAAGACTGATTCTCCTTTTAGAGTCAGTGAGCAGAAAGAAGAGTAGAAAGAAGGGTCAAATAATATCTGAGGTTCTCAAAAGAGTGGGGAAAAGAACAGATTTAAAGATGAGTCTTAATTATATAATCATGGGATTATTGCGAGCGCTGTTGGTGCTAAAATATGCAAATTAAGGTTTTATTATCAGACTCGGTGTGAAGTGCAGTATTATTACTTATTACAAGAAAAATGCATGCTGCGGTCGGCTTCTCATTGGGACCATTGATGTACTTGAATCTAGTTTTGTATTTATCTCCTTCCAGAAATGTATGCAAAGCTTTTTTCATATATGTGTCTGCACTGTTTGCTGGAATAGTGCATATTTTCACAGCATTGAGAGTATGTCATTATTTATATAAAGTTAGCTGTTTGTACAGACTAGAACCTCCCTGTCATTCACAGACCTATTCATCATTCTGTTAATGTTTTATTTGTTTATTCTTGTGCTTTGTATGCAGAAAAACTGTTTTATGAATCGCTTTTCTTTTGTAACTTTGGTGGAATTTAGTCTTCTCTTTGCTTGCCTATAGAGTTCCAAGAACTGCAGAGTCTAGCTTAAAGATGGAGTCAAATTCAGAAGTCCATATAATAGACAATCCAATCTGTCATATTTGAGTATAAAGGAGATGGTAATCAAACACAGAAAATTCAGCACTTTTTGGGATGTGCATTGGAGCAATGAATGTGATCCTATTTGAAATGTATCAAAAGGTGCCTGTGTTCCCTTGGGGATGTAGTACCCTGCCATAAGTTGGATAAGTTTAGTTTTTAGCTCTATTGTACTCAGCCGAGTAGCAATCTATGTTCTAGGTCTGATCAGATCTTTCCCCAAACCAGGAGGTTCATTGCTCCTGTCTAACTCTGGAAAAAACATCCAGAAATAGAATAGTAGGATTAGTCTTTGGCCTATGAATATTTATCTGATCTCAGCCAATCCCTCGCAGGGAGCGCCCAGAAGGTGAGGCTGGGGTGAAGGTAAATGTTTGGGAGAGTCTATTCAGAGCTCTTTTTTCCTGGGGCCTCTGCCCCTGGGAGACAGCCCATGATTCTATAAAGCTGTTGCTGTTAGACCTCAGCATGTGATTGTATGAGGGAGAATGGATTGATAAGAATTTGCTGGAGGAAACTGCCTTGGGAAGCCGGGCTGCAGTAGGCTCCTTTTTACAGACGATTGTAACAGGGAAGCTGGTTGGAAGCTGTCTCTGGATATTGTGAGTAGAACCTTGTCAAGGGCTCCAGGTATGCCTATGCTTTGAGAGTTAGATGCCAGAGATGCTACAGGGACTGTGACTGCTCTTGCCATGCCTCTGACTAGCTGGCTTTCCTCTCTATATCCTATACGTGGGGTTATTACTGAGGTACTTTACCCAAGAGCCTGTCCTTTAATGCCTGCATGTGCTTCAGAGCATCCTTCACCTTCATCCCTCTACCTACCTATGTTCAAGTGCTGCAAAAAATCTTCAATTAGACACCTCTAAATTGAGCTTGAATTTTGTCAGTGTGCTCAGGAACTGGTGGATGGGCCTGGCAGCCTCTGAGCAGGTGAGGTTGACCTGGGTTATTTCCAGAAGCCCCTCTGGGGGTGAGTGCTACATTGAGATTTTCCTTCACTTTCTGTCTCAAGGACCAAGTGTCCCCATTGTAACCTTTCCTACTATTCCAAATCCAGTAATATCTCAAAATGTTAGATTTTTTCCCATCTTCAGTCCTAGTAACAATGGTCACTAGGACAAATAGAGTGGTGTCCCCAGAAGAGGGGTATTATTAGGTTCTTAATGGACTCTAGTATTTTCGGGAACTTTGACCCACATAAAATTTTACAGCAAATGTACTAAAACCTCTGGGTCAGCATAACAGGCAGTTATTTTCATAAGAAGAGTTCAGCAATGGCAGCCTGCATAATCTCTATTACATGTTTCTACTTTCATAAACCATAGTGAGAATGGAGTTCACCAACCAAGTGGGTAAGAAGTACCAAGGCCTATGTTGCAGTGCGATCTTGTTGCTGGAGAGAAGTCACCATCAGCAGGCTCTCTAGGCACAGGTTTCCACCCTTTCTGGAAAATAATCCAGAGCCTTATGGTCTCTTTCCTAATGGCCAGGTGGTGACACATGCTGTGCACGACACAGCGAGGCTGTGAAACAATCACTACCATGTATGTGTCACTCCTTGACCGACTGGAAGAGTGAGGACTCCATCACTGGCGAATTACATTCTACAGCATTTTCGGCAGCTAGGGAGTAATGTCTTGCTCTTCCAACCAGCAGGTAAGCAGCACATCGAAGTGAGTGTTTTTTCCCACATTTAAGCAATCCTGGCTTTGGTATGTTCATGTCAGCAACAGGATCACTAGTGTGACATGGGCATAGGAATCGCTAAAAAAACTATTAGTATATCAAATGCTCTGATTTACCAAATTTGACCTAAGAATGAGTTTTCAGTTTTAGATGATGATCTTCTTCAGATCATTATAAAGTGGACCTGGTAAAAAATGGTAATTAATGTGTCCTAATCCATGACAAATTAACAAAATTTAACATCCAGCACAATCTAAAATGAACATATAGCAGATGGTACGATGTTTTAAACATATAATTCATTGTGTCTTATCAAAGTATGATCTATTATAACATGATATGTAGCCTGACAACTATATCCCATTTTTTTCTCTACACATATCCAGGCCAACATTTCGGTATTTCACTTGGTACACCTGTATTCTTGGGATTTTGGGATGTGTCATCATGATGTTCCTTATCCAACCAATCTATGCTTCTGCCAGCATAGTCTTCATGTTAATCCTACTCCTGTGCCTGCATTACTTGTCCCCAAGCCATAGCTGGGGCTACATCTCTCAGGCCCTCATCTTCCACCAGGTGAGTGGAATATACTGTCTATAACTGTAATTATCTATTTGTATGTATGTGCCTATTTTAATAAACTTCAGTTTATATTACTGAAAGCCTTTAAAACTCCAAGTTATATTGCCAAAAGCATTCTGGAATAACCACGGATTATGTACTACGGCATGCAAAACGTGAATCTGATTGCAGTGTAGAATTTACAGTGTGTATATAGTAAGTTGATAAAAGTTCAGGACAGATAATGGGGTGCCAAGCCATGAAGAGCCTTCTAGGTGAGCAAGAGGATTTTAAAGCCTACGTAACCTGATGGGTAGCCAGTGCAAGGACTCCAGGATAGGGGTAATATGGTCACTTGTACCAGTCCTAGTCAGGATTCTGGCTGCAGAATGTTGTACATCTTGTAGTCGATAATAGTGGATTTAGGTACACCAGCGAGTAGAGCATTGCAGTAGTCAAGTCGGGAGAACACAAATGTGTGGATCAGCTTTTCAGCTACAGTGTACGATAGGATAGGACGTAGTCGAGCAATTTTTCTCAAGAGGAAAAAAGATGTTCTGATAACATTTTGTGCATGTGGATAAAAGGTTAAACTAGCATCAAATATCACACTTGGACTTTTCAATTTAGACTGAAGCTCAAGTACAGTGCTATCTATAGATAGGCTACTAGAACTGGCATTACACAATTGATGGGGGTGCCAATAAGCATGACTTCAGTCTTTTCACAGTTTAATTGAAGGAAATGATATGCCATCTAAGTTTTTATATAACAAATACAGTTAGGAGAGAAGCAGTCAAAGTAGAATCCGTTTTAGTGTAGATGTATATCTGAGTGTCGTCAGCATAGAAGTGATAATTGAGCCCATGTGATCTAAGCAGTTGGCCAAGTGGAAACAGGTAAATGCTAAAAAGTAAGGGACACAAGATTGAGCCCTGAGGAACACTGTATTTGACTGGACCAACACCAGACTGGAATCCGCTAAGAGAATCAAAGTGACAGGAACATGGTTCAGCTGAATAGTCAACTATGGATGCATGGCAAAACATGTTACTGCTAAATGGTTGAGAAACATACAGAGCTGCTTAACAGTGCGCGTTAAGGCTATGAGAATATAGCTACCATTTAAGGAAACAGGCTGTGCGCTATTTTAAAAAGCTAAGAAGGCTTAGGTAGCCAGAACTAGGGTCTTTGTAGGAGGAACAGAATTCAGCCATTAGACTATTGTTTGGTTTCCTTAATAAAAAATGTAGTGTTTGCTTATCTGCTGCATTGTCCTGGAAATTAGTTTAGCTACCCTGTGCATTGAATCATTAATTGACTGAATATTGAGAGCAGAGACAAGGGAAAGGGGTTGCATGACAGGCGGGAGCTGGGTCACAGAGCAGGTTGATGTCATCTATGTTGTGGCCCATGGTCTAAAAGTATGCATGCTTTCCAAGTTAGCATCTACAGTATATATATGTATAGGATGGTGTTTAAAGTATACTACCACTAGGCAAGATAACAACTTTAGTGATTGTGATCATACCTAGAACTGTGTTTGTATTTTATTCTCCAAAATCATCTAATTAAAGGTTTACTAGGATGTAATGACAAAATGTCAACAGGTAAGTTTCCTACTATTTATGATCCCTCCAGGGAGCAGTATGGGGACAAACCTCTTACCTCTCACAGCTCCCGTTTTTGTCAACTTAGGAATTGAAATCTCAAATTTTGTTTGTGGTGACTTTCAAGAAAAAGTAATATAGAAACTCATTTGGAACTAATTGCTGCACACTGTGGACAACAACACAATGGGATTGATCTACTAAAACTGGAGAGTGCAATGTCTTCTGCAGATTTGCATGGAAACCAATCATCTTCCAGTTTTTTTTTTTGTCAAAGCTTAATTGAACAAGCTGAAGTTAGAAGCCAATTGTCTACCATGCACAGCTACACCAGATTTTGCACTCTCCAGTTTTAGTAAATCAACTCCAAAATGTTGTTTACAATCATAACCAGTAAACATTTTGTTTTTCACAGCATAGACCTGACTCAAAGAAGATAGGGCCTACAAAAAGGGTTTTTGACATTTTTAACATTATCAATTGTGACTGTTAAGAGATATAAGTAGGTGACTTGGTTCTAGGTATAAAAGCAGCGGCACTGTTTAGTATCAAGGGTTTTAGCTGGCTTTCTATTGTCTTGCCAGCCAAGAGTAAAAAAAAAAAAAAAAAGAAAAAAAAACATCATGTAGCACTTTTCTTTGCCTCCCAAAATTCAGCAATCTGTCCCGGAGCAGCACATCACCAGGACTAAATGTGGTGATGTTTGCTTAGCCTTATGAAAGCTACAAATTTCAGAAATGTAAGATTTGTAGAGAAATTTCATGGACCTCCAGTAGCTTATTTAGAGACAGAGGAGCCCTTAGCAGAGACTTTTTTTTTCTTTTTTAAAGGAGAAATATGGCCAAAACTCCTGCTCCAAATATGGCGAGTTGAGTTGATGCCAAAGAGCTCAATTTTGGTCTCATCTGACCACAACACTTTCAACCAGTCCTCCTCTGCATCATTCAGATGTTCAGTGGCAAACTTCAGACGGGCCTGGACATGTGCTTTCTTGAGTACAGGGACCTTGCGGGCACTGCAGGATTTCAATCCTTGTCGGCGTAGTGTGTTACCAATTGTTTTCTTGGTGACTGTGATCCCAGCTGCCTGGAGATTATTGACAAGATTCTAACGTGTAGTTCTGGGATGATTCCTCACTGTTCTCATGATCTTGTGACACTCCACGGGGTGAGATCTTGCATGGTGCACCTGACCTAGGGAGACTGACAGTTGTTTAGTTGTTTTGTGTTTCTTCCATTTGCGAATGATTGCACCAACTGCTGTCACCTTCTCACCAAGCTGCTTGGGGATAGTTTTGTAGTCCAGTCCAGCCTTGTATAGGTCTACAATCTTGTCCCTGACATCCTTGGACAGCTCTTTGGTTTTTGCCATGGTGGAGAGTTTGGAATCTGTTTGATTGCTCCTGTGGACAGGTGTCTTTTATACAATAACAAAAGGAGATTAGCAGCACTCCCTTTAAGAGACTGCTTCCAATCTGGTAGCCAGAAATCCTGCTGAATGATAGGGGATCAAATACTTATTTCCCTAATGAACATGCAAATCAGTGCATAATTTGTTAGACATGCATTTCTTTTGAATTTTGTGTTGCTATTCTGTCTCTCAGTGTTACAATACGCCTACCATTCGATTTTTAGACCGATCATTTCTTTGTGAGTGGGCAAACATTCAAAATCAGCAGGGGATTAAATACTTATTTCCTTCACTATAATTGAGGTTTTGTTTTTCCAATATAAATTTTATTACAAGGGCACTGTAGCATATATATCACTCGTATGATAGCACAGTTCATGAATTGATTAATATGAAAAACTTTCTGTCTATTGACTTCAGTGAATCTGTCTGTCTGGTCAACATACCTGTATATGCTGCATCGTCCAGAGGGATACATTCCATGAGCGGAGCTAGATCCGTTAGCCATTTTTTTAGTGGTGTACATTCAGATTTTACTAAATTGTCCCTCAGATTCATTGCTCACTTAGCAACCATAAGGGGTCTGGGGCCCACAATCTGGGACAGTTCAGGGGACTGGGTGAGGATGTGCCAATGCTTGGTTGTATGGCAACGTTGTCATGATTTTATTGTGCAAGGTAGAGGGCATTGTCAATTTTTGTACTTGCAATGTAATTTTCAATAAGAATTGTGTTTTAAGCCTCAGTTTTGTTCTCTTGAGGACTTCTTTTCCAGTGAGTACTTTACTCATGGATTCTATGCTTTTTTCTGGCATTAGTAAACTTGGGAATCACATGTTTTCCATCTAATTGCCGCACTATTGTAGCACAGGTGATGTTGGTGGCAAAACTTACTATAACGAGATTTTGGAGAAAGGAGCTGGCAACTAATCCGTCTGAAGCTTTTGCTTTGCTTAAAATTCATTATACGTAAGAGAAGGCTCTTTCCATCATAACAAGCTCGCTAGCTCCCTTTGAATACTCCTGGAAAGTGTGGGTGGACTGGTGTAATTAATGTTTTACTGAATATATACTCAGATAATGCTACTATTGTACTTTTCTCCTTGGTCTCATTTTGTCCCAGCATTCTGTGTGGCTTAGTTGAGACTACCAGATTGATGCTCCACGTTACCTCTGTAAGTTTTGTGAGTTTGCTGCTTTGACTTTTCTATGCTTCCCAATAAAAATAAAAACCTCCATGGGGTTGTCGATAGCTGAATTAAACTGGTGAATTAATGTGGGGTAATAATATCACATTGGATAATTCTATAGTGAGAAATCTGTTCTTAAAATCACACAGTGCAGACATCAGGCTATAAGCAAAATCATTGAGGAATTCCTCAAGTACAGGGTGACCGATGGGAGTCAGGCGGTTTTGAAAAAACAGTACAGTACTTACTTTTACAAAAATAGACATGCCATTTGAGTTACTTATTCAGTTATGAAAAATAATGTAATTTAGATGACGACTATCCTGTTGAATGCAGCTTTCAATCCTTCGATTGAAATTGTCCATTACTCGGGCCTACAGCTGTTGATCAAACGTGAGCACTTCTTGTCGGATGGCATCCTTCAATTCATTCAAATTACTGGGTTTATGAGTTTACACACAGCTTTTAAGGTACCCCCATAGGAAGAAATCACATGATGACAAGTCAGGAGACCTAGGGGGCCATGGCATATTGCCAAAATGTGAAATGGGACGCCCAAGGAGCATGTTTCAAAGAACTTCCATTGGTGCGTTGGCAGTATGCGCTGTGACACCATCCTGCCAAAATAGCCGCTGTGTTGCTGTGATAGACCACTTCGAACAAAGCTGTTGTAAGCAAACAAACGATGCTGTAAAGTCCAATAATTCATTGTGGCATTCCAGTGGGGGGAGAGACACCTAGCTCGTCCCCCTCCCATCACCACTTACCGTGTACCTCCTGTTCTAAAAACATCCAACTTCCGTCAGTCACCCTGTATCACAATGAAACTTTATGCATCTAAAAAGCCATCCTTTATTGATGAATATAGCGAACATGTAAATAATGTATGACATTACAAGCTGTAATACAATGCATTTCTTTGCACAATCAAGTATGTGTCCAGCAATAGAAGTTGAGTGAAATGTTGGGGGTTTGTGCAGTGTCTGCAGAATCCCATCTGGAATGATATCTTCTTCTTCCTTCCATGGCTGATGGTTGGGTCTTATTGTGCAGACACAAAGTTCCATCTATTCCATCTCCACAGTGAATCACCCACAATGTAATACTATTATTGGGCTCACTTATCTTTCCATAGCTGCCTCTGTTTAATACAAAGCTTTTGAGACATACCAGGGAGAATCCTGTTTTTTACATAGCTTGTTAGCTGTCCATTTGTTCTGTTATTCATTGTTCTATGTTTTCCTGTTAACTGTTCTCAGTCAGTAAGTAATGCCCATCTAAGCCTTGACACAGAGAAGATGGAATAGAGAGCCTTCTAATGCAACAGTATCATCATTTTTAAATAATTGGAATTTAAGTAGGTATCTTTTTTTTCCAAAGAGGGAATATTAGAAACTATGTGAAAGAAAGCACTTATGTAAAATCTGGGGAGAAAATGCTTGAGAATATTACTGTCAGCTCGCCCGTAACGTCTTACACAGATTCACTTGTAGATGAAACCTCTGGTCTATTACTACATTTCTTATACATCCAGAATAAGCTTGTCTCCTTCTAGATGGCTGTAGCACAAGTGCCTTAGTGTCACCATACACATTACAATCTGACTATACACTCTTTGAACAATCAACTTTAGATTTACTAAAACTGTAATATGAGGACCTACCTATTTTATCCAATCAATTTGTATCCAAACAGGCTCTTGTACTTCATAGTTGTTGGTAGATCTGTATGTGCAATCAGATTGCAATGTGTGGTAGGCTTTAGTCATTTTCTTCATGTCCTGTTCTCATCAGAGGTATTAGACGTAAAGAAATACATCAGCATTGTACAACAGAGTTAAATTTCATTGTTTAACCACTTCCTGACCACCCTATAGCAGATATACTGCTACAGGGCGACATGGGTGCGCAAAATCACGTATATATACATGATTTTGCATTTCCGGGTAGGGGGCGCACACGAGATGTGCATGCGCCCTACCCACGCCACTACCTAGTCCCCGCCGGTGATTACTCGTCGCCACCCGGTGATTACCGAGGATCTTTAACGGAGAGCTGTTTTGTATATTAACAGTTCTCCTCTCTGTCAGCTCAGGCACACTGCTTTGGATGGCTGTGCACAGCACTGGTGGGAGGCACTGCTGAGCACTGATCATCAGTGCCCTGATGATTGGTGCAGATGTCCTCTGTGTCATTTGCCAGTTATCAGCAGTACTCTCTTCATGCTGTGACAGTGATAACCGGCAACTGTATTTACATTGTAATCTGCTGTGTCATTGGACATAGCTGATCACATGGTAAAAGGCTGCTGTGATTGGCCTTTTACCTCATCATGTGATCAGCTGTGTCCATAGGACACAGCGATCATGGAGAGTGCCGGGTGCGCACCGCTGGGGGCGCATGGGAGGGCATGTTCTGGAGGTCGTCATATGACGCCCTCCCAGAACTGGACAACCGCACTGTAGCTGTCATTCGGCTATAGCACGGTTGGCAAGTGGTTAAAATTTGTTAGATGGAGTTCAGCTTTAATTTGTTAGTCAAGTCCATATAAATCTGCTAGTGCAGCTAACACGACCCACTTCCCAGATTGCTGCTGTCCAAAGGTACCTCCGTTGCTCCTCCATCCAGAGTAAAGACACTCTAAGACAGAAAGTGTGTTACTGGATGGATCACCAGGTGATAAAGGAAAAAAGCCTATTAATAGAAAACTAATGCAGCCACTACATATAAGGATTAGTAAGATGCAATATATAAAATTTTGGGGCTTTAATACCTCTTTTAGTCCCCATTCCCATCTCTGACTATGAAATCGTGTGGCTTTCAGTGAAGTCGCACGATTTCAAAGTCGGATATCATTCCAACTCAAGGTGCGACTTGCATGACATCTGCGGCTTGTATGACACATATGTCTATGTAAGTCGCACCTGAAGTAGTGCATGCACTACTTTCAAAATCGGTGCAACTCTGACCAAGTCGGAATGACACTGATATGACCGTTTTAATTGCGGATGAAAGGGTGCGACTTACCATGTGATTTGAAACTCGCACCACATGGCAAATCGCATGGCATGTCGCACCCGGTATGACTGGGCACTTAATGTGGCTCCAATGATAACCTAAAGCTGACCATTCACTATATATCTGATTCTGCAGCCTCCTTCACATCTACTATCACCTATGTAACACAAGGGCTGTTTTGCTATAAATTGAACGGATTGATTAAGTCTGTTCTCACATTACACCATGTTCTTGTACAATAATATAACTGGTAGGTGTCCATAATGGGAAAACGCATGATCCATACATGGCTACACGTGTGTAATGCTGTCATTCATCCTTGCTCTGAATGTAGTGTCAGCTCAGCTACACCATGTTCATGGATGGCTAAACCTTACAGACAGTGCAAGGCTGGTTAGCCACTAACTTCATTAATGTTAATGGAAATTATTGTCTGACCCTAGGATTTTACTGCATTTTCCAGTTTGCAGAAACGCAATACAGTCCATTTATTTCCTGTGGACCTAGTTCACATCTGTGCGTTTTCAGCTAGTGCGGATTTTGGAAATGGTCTTTTTTTTCCTGCAGCTAATTGTGTTTTGCGTTTTTGGTGCATTTCCTGTATGACAACAGACACCGCCTCTTGGCAACATCCCAAAAAAAGAAACGCATTAAAAAACGCATTGAGGCTAGGTTCACACTTTTCCAGGTTGCAGTTGATGCATTTTCCCGGTGCATTTTTACATGTGTTTTTGACAAGCTTCTTATGTGTTCTTTAATGTGTTTTGTGTTTTTTTGGGATGTGTTTAATGTTGTCATGCAGGAAACACACCAAAACCACGCGTACATGTGTTTTTGATGCAGCTCCGTTGAAGTCTATTATTGATTAGGTCTGTTACATAGTTACATAGTTAGTCTGGCTGAAAAAAGACAAAAGTCCATCCAGTTCAACCATAGAAAAAAAAAAGTTATAATCCTATACCCACAGTTTATCCAGAGGAAGGCAAAAAACCCCCCAGCAAAACATGATTTAATTTGCTCCTGCTGGGAAAAAAAATCCTTCCTGATCCCCTGAGAGGCAATCGGATATTCCCTGGATCAACTTTACCTGTAAATGTTAGTATCCAGTTATATTCTGTGTATCTAAGAAAGAATCCAGACCGTTTTTGAAGCAATCCACTGAGCTGGCCAGAACCAACTCTTGAGGTAGTCTATTCTACATTTTCACAGCTCTCACTGTGAAGAAACCTTTCCGTGTTTGGAGATTAAATTTATTTTCCTCCAGACGTAAAGAGTGCCCCCTTGTCCTCTGTGATGGCCTCAGGGTGAATAGCTCTACACCGAGTTCACTATATGAACCACTGATGTATTTATACATGTTGATCATATCCCCCCTTAATATCCTCTTAATAAATTCAGTTCCTATAATCTTTCCTCATAGCTGATCTCCTATATGCCTCGTATCAGTTTAGTTGCCCTTCCCTGTACTTTCGCAAGTTCCCCAATGTTCTTTTTGTGAATCGGTGCCCAAAACTGAACTGCATATTCCAGTTCTCGCTGTTCTCACATTACACCATGTTCTTGTACAATAATATAAATGGTAGGTGTCCATAATGGGAAAACGCATGATCCATACATGGCTACACGTGTGTAATGCTGTCATTCATCCTTGCTCTGAATGTAGCATCAGCTCAGCTACACCATGTTCACAGATGGCTAAACCTTCCATTGAAGTCTATTATGCTCAAAATGCAATCTGCTGCGGTAAAAAAGTCCCTAACCCTTTCAAAAATCTGCAACAGCTCAAAATGCAGAGATGTGAACTAGACCTATTGGAAATCATGTTAAATGGGCTGTAGTGTTTCTGCAAGCTAGAAAACATGCTGAAATCTGCATCTAAGTGTGAACCTAGGGTAAAAATGTGTCAAAAATGTCAACATGTGAAACAAAATGCAGAACGCACCGGGAAAATGTATCAATTGCAACCCCCATAACCTAACCTGAATTGGAATTCCACACCATTTGATCATTCTGGAAGGTATCAGCATTGTACATTTAATGACAAACACTACATAATACAGATTCTCAGAAATGTGAAGTTCTTTGTTGCAGTATCTTAAAGCAGAACTCCAAGCACAGATAATAACATCCTTCAGTCCAGTTTATGTATTCATTGAAAAATTGTCAAAGCCTTTAAAAATATAACTAGTGTAATTGTTAGAAACATGTCTTTATATCTTTCCACAGTGATCCGCACAGCAGGTTTCACACCAGATAGTGTGATCGTGTTCAGTCCAGTGCACAGGCAGGTGACATGAAGAAGCTGTATCAGATTTGCTTACTGTGCACTGGAATACAAGTGTGCTTCAAAGGAGTTGCAATGTTCAATATGTGGCTGGAGAGATTTTCTAGTACTCACAGGACTAAAAAAAAATGCATTAAAGTGTTACTAAACCCAGGACCCTGCATTCACTATATCTGGTCTCCCACAGTACACACAACATGGAAGTGCAATTATTTTAGTAAATAGAAACTGCTAAATACCTTTTCTCATCAGAAGTTAGAGCAGTCTTGTGACTTTCTCAGTGTCCAGCTGAGCAATGGTTACAGTCTGTAGGAGGAGTTTTCATTCTGCTCTAGGAGGATGCAGAACCCCTCCCCTCTGTCTGAACAGTGCTGATTGGCCCTGTGCGATCACATACACTCTCCCAAGTAAAAAAAAAAACACCTCTCTAGCAATACACACCAAACTCAGCATGTGCAGAGTGACTCCACACAATATGTCTTATCAGGAGATAAGAGGGGACACTGAAGAAGGAGAGGATCAGAGAAGAGAGAGTCAAACAGCATTTTTACACAATGCCAAGGATTAACACCTCAGGTTCCACAGTGCGTATAACAAGCATGCTTTACTGCATATACAGACTGATTTTACTGTTGTGGTTTAGTAACACTTTAAAATAATAAATCAAAAAGGGTATGGGAGCACTGCTTGCTTACTGCAATTGCCACATTTGATTACAAAAACACATTATTCATTGTAATAGTTTCAGTGCTTAGGGTAGAGTTTATGTAGATTGTCAGTGAGGTATTCTAAGAGATGTAGTCTACAGGGTGTGAAGAGAACGATCAATATAAACTCTGCCTTACTGTTTCTACATAAATATTATTGCTATGAAAGGTGGGAATAGCAGTAAGCAGTCAGTGCTTCTATACCCTCTTTGGTTTATCTCTTCACCACTTGCCCTCCAGAGGATTTACCCCCCTTCCTGACCAGCCCATTTTTTGTGATATGGCGCTGCATTACTTTAACTGACAATTGCACGTTCATGCAATGCTGCACCCAAATTAAATTTATGTACTTTTTTTCCCCACAAATTGAGCTTTCTTTCGGTGGTATTTGATCGCCTGTGTGGTTTTTATTTTTTTTGCGCTATAAACAAAAATGTTGAAAAAAAACAATATTTTTGACTTTTTGCTATTAAAAATGTCCAGTAAAAAAAAATAAAGAATCACATTTCATCATAAATTTAGACCACAATGTATTCTACTACATGTCTTTGCTAAAAAAAAAAACCCAATACGTGTAAATTAACTTGTTTACGTGAAAGTTATAGCATTTCCAAATGGCAGTATATACAGTTGTGTTCAAAATAATAGCAGTGTGTTGAAAAAAAGTGAATAAAGCTCAAAATCCTTCTAATAGCTTTTATTTCCATACACACAAATGCATTGGAAACACTACACATTCTATTCCAAATCAAAACATGAAGATAAATATATCAAATTTGTGTTGTTCCTCTAAAACAATTGAAGAAAAGTGAATATTAGACTGTTCAAAAAAATAGCAGTGTTTGTATTCTTCTTTACAAACTCAAACATTCACTATATAAACTGAAAAATGTTTGAAGATTTTGCTTTCCTTTGAATCACTTAATGAATATTTCGTTGTATAAGCACTGTTTCTGAGAACTGCTGTACATCTGTGTTGCATGGAGTCAACCAACCTCTGGCACCTGTGAACAGGTATTCCAGCCCAGGATGATTGGACTACATTCCACAGTTCTTCTCTATTTCTTGGTTTTGCCTCAGAAACTGCATTTTTGATGTCACCCCGCAAGTTTTCTATTGGATTAAGATCCGGGGATTGGGCTGGCCACTCCATAACGTCAATCTTGTTGGTCTGGAACCAAGATGTTGCACGTTTACTGGTGTGTTTGGGGTCGTTGTCTTGTTGGAACACCCATTTCAAGTTCATTTCCTCTTCAGCATAAGGCAACATGACCTCTTCAAGTATTCTGATGTATTCAAACTGATCCATGATCCCTGGTATGTGATAAATAGGCCCAACACCGTAGTATGAGAAACATCCCCATATCATGATGCTTGCGCAACCATGCTTCACTGTCTTCACAGTGTACTGTGGCTTGAATTCAGTGTTTGGGGGTCGTCTGACAAACTGTCTCCAGCCACTAGACCCAAAAAGAACAATCTTACTTTCATCAGTCCACAAAATGCTGCGCCATTTCTCTTTAGGCCAGTCAATGTGCTCTTTGGCAAATTGTAACCTCTTCAGCACGTTTTTTTTTTCAACAGTGGGACTTTGCGGGGGCTTCTTGCAGATAGCTTGGCTTCACATGGCGTCTTCTAATTGTAACAGTACTCACAGGTAACTTTACACCTTCTTTGATCTTCCTGGAGCTGATTGTTGGCTGAGTCCTTGCCATTTTGGCTATTCTTCTATCCATTCAAATGGTAATGTTTTGCTTTCTTCCACGTCTTTCAGGTTTTGGTTGCCATTTTAAAGCATTTGCGATCATTTTAGCTGAGCAGCCTATCATTTTCTGCACTTCTTTATATGTTTTCCCCTCTCCAATCAACTTTTTAATCAAGGTACGCTGTTCTTCTGAACAATGTCTGGAACGACTCATTTTCCTCAGAATTTCAGAGAGAAATACACTGTAACCAGCATGTACAACATTTGCTGCCTTCCTTCCTTAAATAAGGGCAATAATTGCCACCTGTTTTTCAAAGAATGAATGACCTCACTAATAGAACTCCACACTGCTATTATTTTGAACATGCCCCTTTCAATTAGTGATTCAATTACACAGAATCAGCAGCATGCATGTCATGACTGTTGGGTCTGTTGGATTTCTATTACTCTACTACACCTGCTAGTAAATTATTTGCCATGTAGAAATATAATTTCTACCAAAAACAGTGATTGATCAGGTTAGTGATGTCTGACTGCTATTATTTTGAACACAACTGTATACTAGAATTTATTTTGTGTTTTATGTGTGCCCCCCTACCTTGAACTGCAAAATCACTTATATATACATGATGTTGTGCACCCATGCTGCCTTGTAGCAGTATTTCTGCTATAGGTTGGCACAGAAGCGGTTAAGGTGACACTAAAGCTTTGGTTTCTTTTCTTAAAATAACAAACATCTCTATACCTACCTGCTCTGTGCAGTAGTTTTGTACAGAGCAGCCCCAATCCTCCTCTTTTCAGGTCCCTGCCACCACTGACTCCTCACCATTGAGCAGTGCCCCCCAGGAAAGCCGCTCGCCCTGGGGGCACCGCTGCATGCTTATCCCCAAACCACTGCTCTATACGTCCATAAGACACCTGCTCAGCCCCACTCTCTCCTCATTGGCTCACTGGCTGTGATTGACAACAGCTGGAGCCAGTGGGCTCAGCCTATGAGGAGGAAGAGTCCCCAGACAGCAGAGGCTGTCATAAACATTACTGGATCGGAGGGGGCTCAGGTAAGGATTGGTGGGACGCTGCACACAGAAGGTTTTTTACCTTCATGCATAAAAAAACATGAAGTTAAAAAACCTTGAGCCTTTAGAACCACTTTAGGTCATGTGAGTGGCAGACAATCAAGGGGAATTCAGGAGTACAAATTCATAGGTCACATGATTACAGGGGAGAAAGATGGAAGTGCTCCCACGTCAATCAAATTGATGTTGCATGGTTTGCGGGAGTGTCACATGGGAGGTAAGCTGGGGAGCTAAAAGGAAGTGAATGGCTACCTAAACCGTGAATATTCAGCATGCATAGGCAGAGTGGCAACACACAAGACTGTGGATCGACTGCCATAGTGTTGTTACTCTGAGGAAGGAGGTGCAGTGAACTGGCAGGATCACCAGGTAATTACTATGTGTAATAACCTATTTTTAACAAAACCCTGACCACAGGTAGGGAAAATAGTTAGGGAGCCCATGAGGAAAAATATATTTTTGGGTTTGCTGACACTTTAACGCAGTAGTAAACTGTTAAAGAAAAAAAAAGTTTTCCCCTGCAAGGCAGTGTCATAATGTGCTAGTATGCATCGCACATTATGTGAAACTTACCTTAGGGCCAGTTTACACCACATGCAGTCCAGTGCGTCAAAAATGCATTGATAGTAGGTTACATGGTTTCCAATTACATAGTTCACACCAGAAAAAAAGTAGAACATGCTGCATTTTTTTCTGAACTGTACTGTACTGAACACACTAAAAAATGCACTGGAACACACATGTAGCGATTAAGTTGAAGAAACACAGAGGGGAAAAAATGAGGTGGAACGCATCAGTAACGCACTGGAACTTGTCAAAAACGCATATACAAAAACACGCCAAGAACGCATCCAGACTGGAATTCTATGGTGTGAAATGAAGCTCTCCAGCAGCGCACTGTCACCACTGACAGGACTTTCATCTTCTCTCGGTCCCTCTTATCAGTTCATGGCTTTGGCTGCTTTGAATGGCCGAGCTGCGTTAACGTCACTCCCGCGCATGCATGCAGCAGTCACATTTTACGGCACACAGTTCTGAAGGAAGAGCATGGGCATGCCGTTCCTTCAGAGCGCACACGCCGGTGCTCTTCACAAGTACTTATCTCCTAAACAGTGCACATTTAGGAGATAATTACAATACTTGCAGGTAAGTCTTATTATAGGCTTACCTATTGGTACAAGTGTAAAATTGGATTTTACTACCACTTTAACCGCTTCCCGGCCGCTCTATAGCAGAACTACTGCTACAGGGCTGTGCAAAATCATATATATATATATATATATATATATATGTGTGTGTGATTTTCTATTTCCGGGTAGGGTGCGCGGCTTCAGCCTCGATCACCGGGTCCCGGCTGGTGATTCCCCGCCAGCACCCGGCGATTGCCGAGTATCACTGATGGGGGAGAGGTCTGTATGTAACAATACAGATCTCTCCCCTGTCAGCTCCAGCACAGCATAGCAGAGCAATACAAAGCAGCATGCTTATACAGGTGAAACTCGAAAAATTAGAATATCGTGCAAAAGTTTGTTTATTTCAGTAATGCAACTTAAAGGTGAAACTAATATATGAGAGAGACTCATTACATGCAAAGCAAGATAGTTCAAGCCGTGATTTGTCATAATTGTGATGATTATGGCTTACAGATCATGAAAACCCCAAATCCACAATCTCAGAAAATTAGAATATTACATGCAATCAATAAAACAAGGGATTGTACATAGAACAATATCAGACCTCTGAAAAGTATAAGCATGCATATGTACTCAGTACTTGGTTTGGGCCCCTTTTGCAGCAATTACTGCCTCAATGCGGCGTGGCATGGAAGCTATCAGCCTGTGGCACTGCTGAGGTGTTATGGAAGACCAGGATGCTTCAAGAGCGGCCTTCAGCTCTTCTGCATTGTTTGGTCTCATGTTTCATCTTTCTCTTGGCAATGCCCCATAGATTCTCTATGGGGTTCAGGTCAGGCAAGTTTGCTGGCCAATCAAGCACAGTAATCCCACGGTCATTGAACCAGGTTTTGGTGCTTTTGGCAGTGTGGGCAGGTGCCAAGTCCTGCTGGAAAATGAAGTCAGCATCCCCATAAAGCTCGTCTGTGGAAGGAAGCATGAAGTGCTCCAAAATCTCCTGGTAGACGGCTGCGTTGACCCTGGACTTAATGAAGCACAGTGGACCAACACCAGCAGATGACATGGCTCCCCAAATCAACACAGACTGTGAAAACTTCACACTGGACTTCAAGCATCTTACAGTGTGTGCCTCTCCATTCTTCCTCCATACTCTGGGTCCTTGGTTTCCAAATGAGATGCAAAAGTTGCTCTCATCAGAAAAGAGGACTTTGGACCACTGACCTACAGACCAGGTCTGTTTTTCTGTAGCCCAGGTAAGATGCTTCTGACATTGTTTGTTGTTCAGGAGCGGCTTGACAAGAGGAATACGACATTTGAAGCCCATGTCCAGGATCCATCTGTGTGTGGTGGCTCTTGATGCACTGACTCCAGCCTCAGTCCACTCCTTGTGAAAGTCCCTAACACTTTTGAATGGCCTTTTCCTGACAATCCTCTCCTGGCTGCTGGTCATCCCTGCTGCTTGTGCACCTTTTTCTTCCACACTTTTCCCTTCCACATAACTTTCTATTAAAGTGCTTTGATACAGCACTTTGGGAACATCCAACTTCTTTTGCAATTACCTTTTGAAGCTTTCTCTCCTTATGGAGGGTGTCAATGATGGTTTTCTGCACAACTGTCAGGTCAGCAGTCTTTCCCATGATTGTGATTCCTGCTGAACCATACTGAGAGACCATTTAAAGGCTCAGGAACCCTTTGCAGGTGTTATGGCTTAATTAGCTGATTAGAGTGGGACACTTTGAGCCTAAAATATTGCACCTTTTCACAATATTCTAATTTTCTGAGATTGTGGATTTGGGGTTTTCATGAGCTGTAAGGCATAATCATCACAATTATGACAAATCACGGCTTGAATTATCTTGCTTTGCATGTAATGAGTCTATCTCATATATTAGTTTCACCTTTTAAGTTGCATTACTGAAATAAATTAACTTTTGCACTATATTCTAATTTTTTAAGTTTCACCTGTATAGTAAAGCACACATACACACAATAGTAAAACAGCATAGTTAACCCTTTGATCACTCCAGATGTTAACCCCTTCCTGCCCAGTGTCATTAGTACAGTGTCAGTTCTTTTTATTAGTGCTGATCACTGTATTGGTGTCACTGGGGATGTCAATGACACCAAGTCAGTTCTCCCCCAGTGTCAGAATGCCCCCCGCAGTCCCACTATAAGTCTCTGATCGCCATTACTAGTAAAAAAAACAAATAAATAAAAATTCCAGTATCTATACACTGCCATTTATAGACACTATAACTTTCATGTAAACCAATTAATTTACACATATTGGGATTTGTTTTTAGCAAAGACATGTAGCAGAATACATTTTGGCCTAAATTTATGACAAAATTTGATTTTTAATTTTTTTTTTACTGGATATGTGTTATAGCAAAAAGTCAAAAATATTGTTTTTGTTTCAAATTTGTCAGGGTTTTTTTTGTTTAGAGTGCAAAAATTAAAAATGCACAAGCGATCAAATACCATTTGTGGGAAAAAAGGAAATAATTTTCATTTGCATGACAGCGCAATTGTCAATTAAAGTAACGCAGCGCCATATTGCAAAAATTGTCAGGAATGGGGGTAAATCCTCTGGATGGCAAGTGGTTAAGGCAAATGTATTAACATAATCAGAGGAATTCATAAAAATGTTTCAGACACTCTTTAGAATATTGACCTGCATGGAACACCTGTGCATCCTGTGCGAGCAGTTGCGGCCATTTGCACAGGTGTGCGTTATGCAGTGTTGCATGACTGCACAATTGTCAGTTAAAGTAACACAGTGATGTATTGCAAAAATTGGCCTGGACAGGAAGGGGGGTAAATCCTCTGGAGGGGAAGTGGTTAAGGCACATGTATTAACGCAATCAGAGGAATTCATAAAAATGTTTCAGACACTCTTTAGAATATTGACCTGCATGGAACACCTGTGCATCCTGTGCGGGCAGTTGCGGCCATTTGCACAGGTGTGAATCACACTTGTGGCCCTGAGGAAATTCTGCAATTTTTTTACATCTGGTTATTGCTGCTGGGTAGTGTCAGAAGCTGCTGGTTGAAAAGAAACAGAACAAAATAGGTTTTGCCACACTTCAGCTAAATCTAAAGCCACAAGCTGTGACTGCCAGCAGGGGCACCAGAGAGCAGGCAGTTTGAGTCCAGGGTCGATCAGCATGTAATTGCTGCGAAAGAGATTACATGCAGCAGCCTCCCATTGCCTGCGTGCAGCTAATCGTAGGAACCCCTTCTGACGTTCTTGCATCCAATCACAGACAGGGTGCATAGGCAGGTGTGAATGCACCCCAAGATGGAGAAGGTCGTATTTACCTCCTCTTTCATTATCACCAATATGGTAATGTTTCTGTGTACAGATTCGGTAGAACTTGATCATATGGGACAAAACAGGACTGGCACAGGCAGACACTCTAAACAGTGGGCTTATTCATTTTATTAACAGTCAAAGTTTACAGCTTAGTGATTGATATTGTTAGAAAAAAAAAATCTGGTCAGTGCCAGAGAGTTAAATCATCTATGGACCTGTGAAAGTTTTTTATTTACAACTGACACCAAGAGAGCAGCTTTTATTTACGTTTCCTTCATCCCTGTGATAAATTAATGCGATTTATTTCCTTTCTAGCCCTGTTAGACAGGTAATTAAAAGCAGACTAGAGTGCTTAACAGACAGTAAGGTGAAATCAAACAGATAAGGACTAACATCAACACCCCCAGCAACTCGCATAGAGAAAAGGTTAAGAAATGATAATGGTACACTCAGTACATTAATACATGCAGAACTGTAACGCTTCTGACACTGCTTTGCCCTGATAATTTCATTTTCCATTATACAAAATGCTACCCGTAACCTGCCGCAAGACAGCTTCTTCTGCTTTGCCCCTAGTTCACTTTACAACCTTTACTAATAACTCATTATTGCCTTACTTATAGCCAGCTACAAAAGAAATGTTCACATACAAACCCAGCAGTGTTGTCTACATTTAGAGTGGTTCGAAACTCCTTCCATTTTTTTTTATGCATTCCCCGCATTAAGGTAAAAAATGCCCAACTACCTGCTCCCCTGACCTTAACCACTTCAATACCTGGCACTTTCACCCCCCTTCCTACACAGGCAAATTTTCAGCTTTCAGCACTGTCACACTATGAATGACAATTGCGTGGTCATGCAACACTGTACCCTTATGACATTTTTATTATTTTTTTGAGACAGATAAAACTTTCTTTTGCTGATATTTAATTACCACTGGGTTTTTTATTTTTTGCTAAACAAGCATGAAAAAAAAGCAAACATTTTTAAAAAAAATTAATTTTTCTTAGTTTCTGTTATAAAATGTTGCAAATACTGTAAGTATTTTTTCTTCTTTTCTGATGCATGCTGATGAAGCTGCACTGATGGGCACGGATGAGACGGCAGTGATGGGCACTGATAAGCTGCACTGATGGGCACTGATAAGGAGGCACTGATGGGAACTGAGAAGCTGCACTGATCTGTGCCGATAATCAAGGCACTGATGATCAGTACCCTGATCAGTGTAAACAATGTACTGACAGCCTTGCCAGTTATCGGCTGGACGTCTGATAACTGGCAAGTCTGTTTACCTGTGACCAGCTATTATTAGACACAGCTGATCACATGGTAAAGGGAAGCTGTGATTGGCCCTTTACCCCAATCTGTGATCAGCTGTGTCCAAAGGACATATCAGTTACAGAGTGTGTCCGATGCGCGCCCCAGGAGGCTGGGTTCTGGGAGGACGTCCATGGATGCCATCCCAGAACTGGACCTCATTCGGCTTTAGCAAGTGGTTAAACAGTTATACGGAGTCCTTATACTTCTGTCAACAATCCAGGGCCATCCTGGCTGCAGCACCATTCTCACAGAAAACGATAAGGGCAGTGGAGTCATAGGTTCTTGCTGCTTTCAGTCAAACTCCTGTGAGGAGGGAGTGGGGGCATGGCTTGCTGGTATGGGTGTGTCTATGGATGCACACAGGAGTGTGAGCACAGGAGCACACATACAGATGCCCCCTTAGCACCCAGCTTGCTGAGGGGGCACTCAGAGGGAGATGAAGCAGACAGCGCCAGTGCAGTGCAGAACTTTCTCTTCTGGGGTCCCCCACTGGAGATCTTGGCTCCCCTTCTTCTCCATGTGTCCTCATGGCAAGCTGCTTGCTATGGGGGCACACAGTGCATGCTCATTCCTGAGTTGTGTGTGTCTATAGCGCCATGATCCATAGATACACACAGCATGGCTTGGCCCTGACCCCCTACTTCCTCCTCACAGCATTTGATTAAATCCCTATGGGAAGAGGAAGAGAGGAGAGAAGAGATCCAGCCGTGTACATTGCTGGATCGATGGGGGACAGCAAGATGTAAAACTTTTTTTTTACCTTAATGCAGGGAATTCATTAAGGTAAGAAAAAACATTTTGGCTTTAGAACCACTTTAATATCATTTTAAGTTCAGAAAGACTGTCTTGAAGGGGATATATTATTCCTGTAGAGGTGACTCAAAGCACAAGGTCTTCCTTTGCACTTTCCGGCTTTCTATATGTTTACATGGATTACTTTGTTTTAGGTTTCTAGTTTTTGATGGAGAAAGAATAAGGCTACATTCACACTAGATGGTGGAAATTGTAGCTGGCAGAAATATTCAAATTCCTGCCACAGCTCTCAGCGGTTACATATGGCCACCAGCCCCATTCAGTCTGACAGGTTACAAATGTTCGCAGCTTTTTGCACAAAATAATTAAAACAACACAAAATACATCACCAGCATCACAAAATAAACAACTTCCAGTGTTGGACTGCAGGTCAGAAGTGACTTCACTTAGCTCCGCCCTACGCGTTACGCCACCAATTCATTAACCTGAAGAAGCCACGTGGGTTGGTGGTGTAGAGCGGAGCCAAGTGATGTCATTTCCAGTCCAGAGATGAAAACCAGAAGTTATTTGTTTTGCAATGCTAGTGATGTATTTTTACATTGTGAGTGCATTTTATTGCTGTCGCTGGGAGTTTCTCTAGTCAGGCTTCATGAAAATGATGGCCTACACTTATAGCAGGGCATTATTTAACTTTGGTCAAATCTGCACAGTTTGTTTTCATCTACAGATACCCCTTACCTGCATAGACAATTTTTCAGTAAAGGTGAACTATGCCTTTTAAAGGATAAGTCCACCTTCTGGAACATGTTACATGTTCCACCCGTATTTGGGCAACCAGTTCCCCTAATCATTTACTCATTGTGACAGCGGGCCGGGGATGCTCTCCCCGCACCCGCTGTTATAATTCAAAATCAGTGCAGCCATGCGGGGCTGTGAATGCATGAACTACAACTTCCAGGAACCATTGCGGCTGACAGTTTGTAGTTCTCCAAGAACTGTGAGGTCACTGATGAGTGGCCTTGTAGTTTATTCACAAGCCCTGCAGCTTTTAAATAGTCAGCCTGTAAAAATGTATCAGCTGAAGGCTTATCTACAGAAGCCTGACATTGCACCTCTGATCCACTGATCACGAGTGCAATGTTTTCCAGACTGTTTATGAAAACAATTATAAATGCACATTTTTTTTCCTGCAAAAATATGTGCATTTAATATTTTTTCCCAAAAGGTGAATTTACCCTTTAAGCATTGGAATTAGCTATGTCTTGCTGCTGTTTGCTGAGTTGCAGCTGAACCAGGATCCTGCCAATAGATACATCATTTTATAATTTTCCTTGTGTGAATAATAGATGGCGGTAACATTTAATGGCAAGCTAAATCCGTGTTTTGTTTAGCACAACTCTCAGGTTTATGGTTTTAAAGCATAAAAAGCATATTAAACTAATGTCTGGATAGTAATCTTCTAACTAAAAACAGCATCATGACTGTGTGTTACTACATGATTGGCTATGCCCTAACTTTTAGAAAACCTTTCTGATGTTTATCCTTATTCCTGTTCTAAAAGAGAACAAGAAGCTCCATAAGTAAACAGTAGGATGAATTTTCTTTATGAGGACATTTTATTAAATAAATCTCTATTATACAGTATATATATATGTTAAGTAAGAAAAAAACTAACCCCCCAAAACAAAAGCAAATGTGAAAAACAAATGAACCACCCCCCATCTAGAAAAATCCAGTATTTACAAGATACCCCAATAAATACACTGCTCAAAAAAATTAAAGGAACACTTTGAAAACACATCAGATCTCAATGGGGAAAAATATTATGATGGATATCTATACAGATATGGATTGTGTAATGTGTTAGGAATGTAAAGATAGCCTATTGTTTGATGGCAATGAAAATTATCAACCTACAGAGGACTGAATTGAAAGTCCCCCCAAAAATCAAAGTGAAAAACTTATGAAGCAGGCTAGTCCATTTTGCTGAAATTTCACGGCAGCAACTCAAAATGGTACTCAGTAGTTTGTATGGCCCCAACGTGCTCCCACATCGGGCATGCTCCTAATGAGACGACGGATGGTGTCCTGGGGTATTTTCTCAAAAGGTCTGGACCAGGGCATCACTGAGCTCCTGAACAGTCTGAGGTGCAACCTGGCATCGTCGGATGGACTGAAACATGATATCCCAGAGGTGTTCTATTGGATTTAATTCAGGCGAGCGTGGGGGCCATTCTATGGTATCAATTCCTTCATCCTCCATGAATTGGCTGCATACTCGTGCTACATGAGGCCAGCCATTGTCTTGCACACACCAGGAGGAACCCAGGACTCACTGCACCAGTATAGGGCCTGACAATAGGTCCAAGGATTTCATCCTGATAACTAATGATAGTCAGGGTGCCATTGCCTAGCCTGTAGAGGTCTGTGCGTCCCTCCATGGATATTCCCCCCCCACCATCATTGACCCACCACCACAACGGTCATGCTGAACAATGTTACAGGCAGCCTAATGTTCTTCATGGCTTCGCCAGACCCTTTCACGACTGTCACATGTGCTCAGGGTGACCCTGCTCTTATCAGTGAAAATCACAGGGCATCAGGGGCAGACCTGCCAATTCTGGTATTCAGTGGTGAATGCCAATTGAGCTCTATGGTGCCAGGCAGTGAGCACAGGGCCCACTAGAAGACGTTAGGTCCCCAGGCCACCTTCATGAAGTCTGTTTCTGATTGGCCAGAGATATTCACACCAGTGGCCTACTAGAGGTCATATTGTAGGGCTCTGGCAGTGCTCATCCTGTTCCTCCTTGCACAAAGGAGCAGATACTGGTCCTGCTGATGGGTTGAGCACCTTCTATGTCCCTGTCCAGCTCTCCTAGAATAACTGCCTGTCTCCTGAAATCTCCTCCATGCTCTTGGGACTGATGCTCATGCTACCAGTAGTGACACTGACCCTAGCCAAATGCAAAACTAGTGATAATTAGTCAGAAAAGATGAGTAGGGAACAAAAATGTCAGTGATCTTTACCTGTAAAACCATTGCTGTTTTGGGGATCGTCTAATTGTTGCCCATCTAGTGCACCTGTTGTTAATTGCATTAACACCAAAGCAGCTGAAACTTATTTATTACCCCCTCTGTTATTTAACTGACCAGACCAATATTCCAGGAGTTTATTTGACTTGATGCTATACTCTGATTAAAAAGTGTTCCTTTAATTTGTTTTTGAGCGGTGTATTATCCCACATTAGGGAGTCCAGACCCAGGTCTGGATTGCTGAAAACCTACTGAAAATCTGTAGGGAATGAGTGGAAGCTGTCTTCCGTATGCACTTGTGGACCAGCGACGTACCGGCAGTGTGTTTTTTGAGCCGACATCGGCTCTCTTGTAAAAGCGACCCTAGCAGCTAACTAGCCACTGGATCATTTTTACAAGCAGCGGTAAGGGACGTCCCCCCTTCCCCCTCTTTTCACAGCTTTATCAGGCTGTCCTGACCCACTGGGACACCCAATCACCTTAGCACAGCTTCGAGAGGCTGATCATAGAGGCAAACAAAGAACCACTCTGTTCGCCTCTATGATATAGAACACCAGAAGCGATGAGCATACATCTCTTCCTGTTTCCCTCGTTTTTTAAAAATGAAAAGCATTTGATCACACCAATCTTGGTGTGATCAAATGCTTTTAATGTGGTTCTAAAGGCTCAAGGCTTTTTACCTTCATGTATTCTATGTTTGAAGGTAAAAAACCTTCTGTGTGCAGCGGCCCCCTCAGCACCTTTCTCTTCATTGGCTGAGACAGTCAATCAATCACAGCCAGTGTGCCAATGAGGAGAAAAAAGGACATAACAACTTGAAGCCATGCACAATAGATTCTTGGAACGCGGCTAGCCCACTACTGTACTTGACCAGGCATTAGCCAGAGCTACTTCAGACTCTGAAAGAAGCCCAGGGGCTGCTGATATTCCAGTATTTATACATAGCTTTAACCAGGAATCCAAACGCATTAAACAGGTTTGCACAAAATAAACAGTCTCAGAGCTGATGACACATTAACACCTGACCTTAAAAATCCTCCACTATTGGTCCATAAATGGGGTAGGTCTCTATGTGACCTGTTAGTACAAGCAGACCCCAGGACCAAGTATGCCAAGGCAGTGGTCAAGATTGCAGAGAAACAGGGCTGTTACAAGTGCCACAATTGCAATATATGCAGTCCAATTATTTGAGGTCACTTCGCAGATCCTCACGGTGGTAAACGCTACCACATACAAGGTTACATGAATTGCAACTTTGACTATTCTGTCTATATCCTAAAATGCCCATGCTCACTAGTTTATATGGGCAAAACAATAGGCCCCTTTAAGTAAATGTTTAAAAAACACAGAAGCGACATAATAACAGCCCTGGCAAAGAGTGTCAAAGGGGAATCTGTTGATTTGAGTAAACCCACAGCAGTCCATTTTACCACGGTAGGGCATCAGGTACATGAGTTAAGAGGCATGACCATTGAACATGTCAGTTGACCAGCGAGAGTAGGAGATCGTGATAACCTCCTCCTCCGTCGTGAAGTATATTGGATGCATACCCATGGCATAGTAAAGCCAGGGGGTCTTAATACCATCATACTTGTGTTATTTGGATAATAGATCAATTTTGGTTATAGCAGTTCCTTATGATTGAATTTTATAGATAACCTTTCTGTGTATAGTATTTTGGTACACTGTATTTTGGTACCTTGGATTTTCACGATTCACGTCTTTTTTTTCTTTTAGGAGCATGTAAGTTGCACATTGTTCTGTTTTCCTTTTTCTTTTCTTTTTCTCATCCCTCTGTTCTTTTCCTTTTTTCTTTCTCTTTTTTCCCTGTTTTCTTTCTCTCTTTTTTTCATTTTTTTATTTCACTTGTTTTCCTTTTGGTTCATTCAGTTGCTCTGTAGCCTCTGTCTCATCTCTTTTTTTTTTAAATCTATTTATATTCACCATTTTTTTTCAATTTTTTTCTCCCCTTTTTTTCTCTTTTTTCTTTCTGTCCATTCACAAATGTTTGTAGAAGCAGTCTACATGTCTAGGTGCTTGATTTTATACACCTGTGGCCATGGAGGTGATTGGAACATCTGAATCCAATGTTTTGGAGGGGTGTCCTAATACTTTTGGCAATATAATGTATATGGCAGGAATGTGATGTCAAGGGGCGGGACTTGGCTCATGTTCTGTGCACTGATTGGTGGATACTTATTTAAATAGATTCTTTGTTTTACCACACTCTGCCTGATGAAGGGGTCCTGTGAGGTTCTGAAATGATGCTCTTGCTGTAACGATGTGATCGCTTAATATAGCTTTGGACCCATTTTGGAGATCCTCAGTGTGCTGGCGATATTCTTCTCATATGAACACAAAAAGCAGCAGCTTGGGGACAAGCATGCAGCGGTGCCCCCAGGGTGAATTGATTTCCCTTGGGGGCTTGATCGAGGGGGAGAAGCTATGAGTGCCAGCAGGGACCCAAAAAGAAGAGGATCAGGGCTGCCCTGTGCAAAACCACTCCACAGAGCAGGTAAGTATGTTTGTTAATTTTGAAAAAAGAGTGCAGAGGAGACCCCAGATCTCTCCATAAAGAGTACCTGTCACTGCGTATTGCTGTCACAAGGGATGTTTACATTCTTTGTGACAGCAATAAAACTGATCAAACAAAAAAAAATGTAAAGTTAGTGTAAAAATAAAAATTAAAAAAATAATTTAAAAATAAATTTTAAAACCCTCACGTGCAAAGGCAAACGCATGCATCGGTTCCGCATGCATGCAAACAGTGATCATTTCACACATGTGAGGTATCACTGCGAACGTTGTTTGTCACTGTAACGCTCACCCCCAAAGGAGTTGCTGGAATTAACTGGCACTTCTGTCCTTACTTCAGTGATGAACCATATATATATTGGATCCACAGCACACCAGTACACCTTGTGGGAAGTTTTAGAACAGGTTTAATAAGACAGGTAAAACTCTGCAAATAGACTGCAAATTAACTTGGTAAATAGCAGTTAAATGCACTGAATACACAAACCTTCTAGAATTGGCACAATACCATCAATAAACATAATTTTAATGTATATTCCTATATTCCGGTATAGCTATAGAGCAGTATTAACCCTTTGCAACTACAGCAACAATATGTCCCCAGCTAAACTGACATCTCTTTAGGCTCAGTCCCAAATTCACTTGTATACTGTAGGATTGTAATGCTGTGTGAGTCTATGTGTTGCACAGGTCTGTGTTAGTGAATCGGTGGAGCGCTCTTAAGGACTGACATGTCACTGGTTAGCAGTTGCTCACCACATCCACGAAGAACAGTCTCCAGGGGTTAAATCCTTGAAAGGATGATGAATGGGGCTCTCCCTCTCTGGCTAGTGTTTCCTGTTGTCCATTATCAGTGCTGCACAGCCTGTGAGGTGCCTCACCTGTGATGGTCACACGCCTCCTCTGTGATTTCCAACACTCTGACCTCTCTCTGCGGTGGGAGATGTCGTTGCTGTCGGTAACTGTCATTGCTGGTGACTGGAACCGATGATCGCAGTTGCCACTGACTGCAGCTGCTGTAGATAACCGTAGTCCTTAACAACTGCTGCCGATCTGAAAACAGTGTCAGTGTACTTCAACAGTAGGGGCTGCAGACTAGCTCCCACATGTCCTCTGCAAAGGCACACGTGGCTCCCCAACCCTCCTCCTCCTTCCTGGGTGCCCAGCTTTTTCTTTTAGAGCGCAAAAAAACTTGCTCCCTCCTCCTTGCAAAGCATCCTGGTCCTGTAGTCCTGTGCAGTATAAAGTTACATTATCTGCATCTGTAATGAAACTGCAACTCCCAAAAACACTCCAGGACTGCTGAGAGCTGAGCCAATCAAACCCTTTCTGACAGCATGCAGTCTTAAAAGGGAAAGAGTTCTTTAAAAGGGAAACAGTAATGGCCCTGCTACATCACTATTGCTCTGGTGTGCACAATTTTTAAAGCGTGACATCATCTTTTATATTTTACCAAAAATTTTATGTGTTGTGTTTTTTTGCATTCAAAATTAAAAAAAGTTTTTCCCAAAAAATTGAGTTGGAAAAATTTCTGATCAAATACCGGGTGAGAAAAAACACCCCAAAACAGCCATCAATTTATTCTCTAGGGCCTCTGCTTTAAAAACATTTATAATGTTTGGGGGTTGTAAGAAAAATACTGATTGTTACATGTAAAAAAAATTGCCAGAAAAGGCTTGGTCTTGAATTGGATATTCTGATCATTATAGTATTGGTAAGTTTTCATGAAAGGTTGAGCAGATAGGCAAATCATAGGGCTTAGACAAATCATAAGGCTCCAATGTGCAGCTAGCATAAGGGAATCTTTCTGTACTATCAGTACCTTTACACAATGCCATTGGCATTTATAGGACAAGGAATGGGTTTTGTAGGATGAATGCTGACACTTCAATGGCCTTTTAATTGTAGCCAGGGTTAATTTTTCTTAACATGTCTTAATAGAACTGCTTTTGCTAGTCAGATAGCTTGGTAATATTTTTCAATCATGTATCAATAAACTTTCAGGGGTGCACTTGGCCCATAGGTATGGATAATAAATGCAAGGTTTAAGATGAAATACAGAAATATATGTTTATTGAAAAAATGCTAAAAATGTATTTTCTTTGTCGTTTGTCTTTCAATGTTCTCCTGTGTCCAGGTACGAAAATATCTTCTAATGCTAGACGTGCGAAAGGATCATGTCAAGTTCTGGCGTCCACAGATCCTCCTGCTGGTCTCCAATCCAGAAAAACATAAAAATCTCATCACCTTTGCAAATGATCTGAAGAAAAGTGGACTTTTTGTGCTGGGCCATGTAAGACTGGAAGAGTTAGGTATGTGAAGTGTAAAGGAATAGTTATTTGTATATATACTGTATGTAAGAATATGTGGATATATTGTATATTGAAGGTGAAACTACATCTTTTTAAAAAATTATTCCAAGGTTACTTCATGTATTGTAGACATAATGGCAATATTTATTTCATTTTTCTAATAAGCTGACCATACATGAACCAAAATTTGGATGGTTTAGCAGGGACCTTGGTTATGAGATATGATTATGACTAGGCTAAAGGATAGAGTTTTAGGCTGTAGTGTTAAGCCTAGTACACACAATCAGAAAATCATACGAAAAATACTGCTTTCAAAGCAATCGTATGATAATCTGATCATTAGTACACAGCTTTCATCCGAAATTTTAGAAGGGACAAGCATGAAAATTTTTCTCGTACGACAATAGATCGTACGATTTCCATGTAATAAGCACAATTCTTGTCCAAAAATACAATACAATATATCACTTCCAAATTTGCATTCTGTTGTATGATAATTTTTGAAACTTTAGTAAGCTATTCATTTTTGATATGGAGACTAGCATGCAAAAAAAAAACTGACAATCATTTGTCTGATAATCTCATCGTGTGTATGGGGCTTTAGGGTCACCAAGCCTAACAGAACAAATCTGGGAGAATTGAAATATGCTTTTGTGTTTCTGCTTTTTCAAAATATATTTTACTATACAGTGTATATACACCAGGGGTCAGCAACCAGTAGATCATGATCTACTAGTAGATCTTGGCCGGGTGACTGGTAAATATCGGTGTGGGCTTGCTGACACGCCATCCCAGAGCATCAAACAGAGTGCAATGCAGAGGAACTACTTGTAAAGTTGGAGCTGTAGTGGGGAGCAAGAGCCACATAAGTTGATGTCTCCTCTGTAGTGCTTGCTCCTATGCTCTGCCATGGTTGGTGGGTGTAGCACCTGCCAAGCCTGACCCATTCAAGTGAATGAGGCTGCTCTGCAATTGCCTTGCAACCTTGTGCAGTAGAGCAAGCAAGGGGTTAAACAGGCAGCAGTGTGTTGCTTTCTCACCACCTGCTTTAAGCCATTGGACCCCGCAGAAGCATCAGTTGCGGGGCACTTGCAGAGTGCCACATTTACTTGAATGTTGAATGGGTCTTGGTTGAAAGACAGTGGCACCCACCTAAAGCAACAAGGGGTGTAATTCCTGATGCGGCATGCATGCACTGTTGGCTGCTGCCTCAGCAGCTAAAGGAGGAAGGGATGGGGCGGGGGGGTTAACACCCCCCCTCCCAACTTTACATGTGAACAAGTCCTTAGGGTGCCGCTGCCGATTACAACTAAGGGGTCACTCACAGGTGCAGTAGGCACTGCTGCTCCTCTGCAAAGTGATCCCAGTGGGTTTGACAGGTGGTGAGGGGGCAATATGTTGCCTGCTCACTACCTGATTTAAACCCAAGATTGCCATGCAATGCACATTATTGTGACATGGCAGTACGGCAATTAGAGGTTTAAATCAGAAGTGAGGAGGCAACACTGTGCTTGGTGATCTTTGACTTCTCCCATGTTGTTCAGGTAGATCTCCACATCTTTAAGGTTGCCTACCCCTGATATGCACTCACCGGCCACTTTATTAGGTACACATGTTCAGTTGCTTGGAAACACAAATTGCTAATCAGCCAATCACATGACAGCAGCTCAATGCATTTAGGCATCTAGACATGGTGAAGATGACTTGCTGAAGTTCAAACTGAGCATTAAAATGGGGAAGAAAGGGGATTTGAGTGACTTTGAACATGGCATGGTTGTTGGTGCAAGATGGGCTGGTCTGAGTATTTATTTAAAAAAACTGCTGATCTACTGGGATTTTCACGCACAACCATCTCTAGGGAAATCGAGACTCATCAGACCGGGCAACGTTTTTCCAATCTTCTATTGTCCAATTTTGGTGAGCCTATGCAAATTTTAGCCTCCGTTTCCTGTTCTTAGCTGACAGGAGTGGCACCCGGTGTGGTCTTCTGTTTCTGTAGTCCATCTACTTCAAGGTTCGGCGTGTTGTTCATTCAGAGATGGTGTTCTGCATACATTGATTGTAACAAGTGGTTAATTGAGTTACTGTTGCCTTTATATCATCTCGAACCAGTCTGTCTATTCTCCTCTGACATCAACAAAGCACTTTTTTCCACACAACTAACACTCACTAGATATTTTCTTTTTTTTTGGACCATTCTCTGTAAACCCTAGGGATGGTTGTGTGTGAAAATCCCAGAAGATCCGCAGTTTTTTAAATACTCGGACCAGCCCGTCTGGCACCAACAACCATGCCACATTCAAAGTCACTTAAATCCCCTTTCTTCTCCATTTTGATGCTCAGTTTGAACTTCAGCCAGTTGTCTTCACCACATCTAGATGCCTACATGCATTGAGTTGCTGCCATGTGATTGGCCGATTAGCAGTTTGTGTTTCCAAGCAGTTGAACAGGCGTACCTAATAAAGTGGCAGTTTAATGTGTTGTATACATACAGTAAACGAACAAATGTATATTTACTGTATTACATACAAAATTAGTTGCTTACTACAGAAAAGTTAATAAAAATAGCAGCCATAGTCAAAACATGGTGTTTTTTGTATGAAAGTCTTTGGATTGGACATTACTAATTTCTGACAGAATTAAAATACATTTAGATTTCCCAGGTTGCTATAGCGACCTTGTAAGGTAGCCACAGAGATCTAAGGTTAATAAGCAGCATAATTTCTATGGAACAATAAATGGGTAGACTGTATTTCATAAAGTGCTTTTCATTTTGCAATCACACTTAGGTTGTCATCAGGGATTGTACACACTTTAAGCAAGCATTAAAAATTCTAGTATAAATAGGGAGCAATCACAAGACCCCCATAGTGTACAGCAAAGAGCACAGCTTCCTCAAGTAGAACTGCTTTAGGATAGGTTCACATCTACGCAGGTTGCGTTTGAGCCGTTTCTACATTGCAGTTTGTGTTGCATTTTTGCCTCGTTTTGTTTTTTTTTTTTTACATTTTTTTTCTTGTCGCTCGGCAAATTTAAAACCCCAAACAAATAAAAAACACAACAAAAATGCAGAACATGCTTTTCTGCAGAATTCCATTGAAGTCTATAGAACCAAAAACACAACTTTTTGCTTTCAAAAAAGTCCCTGACCCTATCCAAAAAACATACCTGGTGAAAACGCACAAATGTGAACATGTCCCATAGGAAATCATGTTAAATGGACTGTACTGCGTTTCTGCAAAACACAAAATGCTGCAGAAAATGCTTAGGTGTGAACCTAGGGTAATTCAGTTAAAAGTGTGTATACATTGATAAGATAGCAGATCACATTTTATAAAAGATTCAGATGCATATACTGTATAGTATATGCATGACACCCTAGAGGAGGCTTGGAGCAAGACATTGTTTTGCACTTTGCCACCTCTTTCCACTATCCCATAGCAGAAAATCTGACAATATCAAGCATTTGTAACCAAAGTGCTAAAAAAAAACCTGACAGTTTACAATTTTGATTGTAACTGAAGAATATGATGTGCATTTATTTTTAATTGCTTTAGTAGGTCTGTTTGTTTTCAATTAAAACACCTAAACCTGTTTCCACCTCACTAGCTTCAGTAGAGTCTTCACCCATTAGCTGAGTATTCTCTGTTCGTATTGTCTGCCATTAGGAGCTGTCAGTATGTGTATGACTTCTGGTGCTTTATTGTTTTGTAGATGTATTACCATCTGACCCTCTACAGCCACGGACTGACTCTTGGCTTCAGCTTGTTGATGAACTGAACATCAAGGCTTTTGTTAATTTAACACTGTCAAACTCTGTTAGGTATGGAGCCCAGCAACTGCTCTTCATCTCTGGACTAGGTAAGAGTCTACATTGCACAGTCTGTCTTCAGTATTACATACTTTCCTGCATGTAATGGCACAGAGTAAAGACACCAATAAGTGCATGTTCTAACTCCAGCGGGCAGGATAAGGTCACCCAGCACCCAGGGCAAAGATGGCAAACTGTGCCCCCCCCCATGTGTACAGCTCACACCTCAGTCTCAGAGTAGCACCCACTGGGAATGAAGGCAGCTTCTGTGTCTTTCCCTGATATGTCACATGACAAGGGGAGACAGGAGGACAGGCAGTCTTCTGTCACTCCCCACCGCACTGAGATATGTTCTTAAAGGGTGCCCTCTCTCTCCTGTCCACAGTAGGCTGCTATTGGAGAGCAGAACAGTGGCTAAATGGTTAGCTTTTCCACCTGGCAGTACTAGGGTCGCTGGTTCGAATACCAACGATGGCACCACCTGCCTGGAGTTTGAATGCTCTCCCTGTGCCTGCGTGGGTTTCCTCCGGGTACTCCAGTTTTCTGCCACACTCCAAAGACATGCTGGTATGTGAATTGGCTCTTGTCTAAATTGGCCCTAGTATGTGTATGTATGACCTTAGATTGTATACCCCTTGAGGGTTAGAGACTGGTGTGAATGTATAATATACAGTATATGTAAAGTGCTGCGTAAATTGATGGCGCTATATAAGTACCTGAAATAAATAGATATTGGAAAGCAAAAGCCTCCCTCCAGCAGCCATCAAGGTGCCTGCTCCTTCTGATGGGAGTGACTGTGCAGTCACTCCTCTCAGCAGAGGCATTGCTAGGTAGGTGAAAGACCTAAGGCTAGCGTAATGATGTGGTGTGCGTAGTGTGGTAGGAATGGCTAAATTGCTGTAACAGTGGGAAGGGCTTAAATGTGTATGGTTAAATAAAACCTGCACCTACTCTACTCTAGGTCATTATTATTATTATACAGGATTTATATAGCACCAACAGTTTGGGCAGCGCTTTAAAATGTGAGCGTAAACAGTAAAATTGCAAAACAATTGAATACAGGAGGAATCAGAGGGCCCTGTTTGTTGAAGCTTACAAAGTAAAAGGGGAGGGTCAAAATGATATAAAGGTAATAACTGTGGGGGATGAGCCGATGGAGAAAATTCATTGTACAATTGTTAGGTGGAGCCAGGATAAGCTTCTCTGAAGAGAAATGTTTTCAGGGATCGCCTAAAAGTGGACAGAGTAGGAGATAGTCGTACAGATTTGGGTATGGAATTCCATAGGGTAGGAGAGGCTTCGGAAAAGTCCTACAGGTAAGCATGGGAGGAGGTGACAAGGGAACTAGAGAACAGGAGGTCTTGTGAGGAAAGAAGACTGCGATTTGCTTGGTATTTTGAGACTATATTAGTGATGTAGCTGGTGGCCAAGTTATGGATGCCTTAGTAAGTTGTTAGTAGTATTTTGAATTTAATTCGTTGGATGAGTTGCAGTAAATGGAGGGAATGGCAGAGAGGGGTAGCAGACACTGAACGGTTGGTAAGATGAATGAGTTTGGCAGCAGCATTCATGGTGGACTGGAGAGGGGATAGCCCAGGGGCGGACTGACCATTTGGAAACTTGGGCACTGCCCGAGGGCCTGGGGTCAGTAGGGGGCCCCATGAGATGTCCCTGGTACCTTTTTCATAGGCTTTTTTGAGTTTGGGCAAAGACACGGGTCCCATGATCCCCTATTGCCCGGGGGCACCATGAGTTGTCAGTCCGCCCCTGGGATAGCCTATGTAAAGGTAAAACAGAGAGGAGAAGGATGCTGCGGTAATCAAATATAAATGGATCAGCAAAAAGAATGGAAAAGATGTAATACCCACAAATACAGTAACATATGTGAAAAAACAGCACAAGTGCACTATCATATGTGAAAAAACAGCACAAACAAACACGTCCTCAACTAAAACATGATGCACCCAAAAAATGTGCTATAGTGATGCTGTAAATAAACTGGACATGTAAAATATGCAGAAAGTGAAAACCATAAAGGTATCAGTGGAACCGTGACACAAAAAAATGTGATAAACACATATAAACAGCTATCAGCAAATGAAACAACATATAACCCAAATGTGATAAATAGTGGTGAATATGTCATAAATAAGCAAGAGAACCAAAAACATATTAACACATAGGCACACGTGACTTTTAATGCCAAAAATTAATAATATACATGTGAAGAGACACAAAAGGACACGTCACTGATGATACCACAAAAAAATGTGAATAAACACAAAAAATTGTGTAAAGTCCCTGAGGAAGTCGTGTGACCCGTGACGTAACGCATAGGATGGAAGCGCAGTGAAGTCTGTTCTATATGTTGTTTCATGTGCTGATAGATGGTTCTATGTGTTTATCACATTTATTTTTGTGCCACGGTTTCACTGATACCTTTATGGTTTTCACTTTCTGCATTTTTTTGTACGTCTAGTTTATTTACAGCATCACTATAGCACATTTTTTGGGCTCATCACATTTTAGTTGAGGACGTGTTTGTTTGTGCTGTTTTTTCACATATGATGGTGCACTTGTGCTGTTTGTGCTGTTTTTTCACATATGTTACTGTATTTGTGGGTATTACATCTTTTCCATTCTTTTTGCTGATCTATTTTATATTTGATTAGCGCAGCATTATCCTCCTCTCTGTTGTTCTTTACTATTTGGTCATATATCTGGGTGCTAGCAGCTTTTCCAGGTTGGGGGGTTTATTTTAGAATTTTTGCTGGGGTTTAGTGGCAGCGCGGGAGATTTTTTCCGCATTCTATATTCTATGTAAAGGTAAGCCAATGAGGAAAGAGCTGCAGAAGTCGAGTGCCTAGCACACAGTGCTAGGGTCAGGAGTAATGTGGAGAGTGTGGACTAGCACACTAGAAAAGAGAGAAAACTGTATTCACTAACAATGTAGGAATCCTTAAAACGGAGCTATACTCACCTTCTCTTGAGTGTTGCAATGTCTCGGAGCCCCCAGCTGGCTGCTGATATTTTTTTGGCTGGTTGACTTTCATGTATTGATCTTCAGCCATTTTAATTGGCTGAGCTGAGATGATGCCACTCCTGTGCATGTGCATGTACTGTATTCATACAGGGTGTACTACAGTGCACACCTGTATGAGGTCTGTGTTTGCATGGGGATGTACATGTGTTCTGTGCATCCCCATGCAAACAGTCCCATTGATGTCTGCTGGGACACAGTGGCTGCACGGATGCAGCCACTGCTCCCAATTTAACATGGGTGCAGGGGCAGCGCCTGGATGCATACAGTAGCATGCCCAAATGAGGCCTAACAGTGTGCTTTAACATACATATAAAAATCACTGTGCAATAAAAAGCTTTTTGGATGCAACACCCCACACTGCAGCTTCCATTACACATATCTGTATGCCACTAATGTATTTTATTGCATAGAGATTTTACTGTGAATATTGTATGTAATGGACTGCCATTCTGCTGAAAAGTGATCTGCCTAAGTGATTTCTTTTCAGAAGTGTTTGTTAGGTGGTGAGGAGGAGATACTGTATATCACCTCCTCACCACCTGTTTTTAGCCCCCCATACTGCACTACTGCACTGTAACTATGTGCATTGCACACAGTTGTGGGGAGGTTGCAGTGTGGCCCCATTCCCTTGAATGGGTTACATTCAACAGATGGTACTGTATGCTAAACGTGGCACATGGTATAACTCCTACCGCAGCTGCAAATTAAATGATTGTGGCACTGGAATCTATACACCCCCAGCTGCTGCCTTTGCAGTGTAAAAGAGAAGTATGGGTTAAAAAAAATAAACATTCATATTTACTGTACCTAGGTGGATGCAGCTTTGCATCTGTCCCCCCACTGGCTCTAAGACCGAGAACTGAGTGATTAAAGACCAATGATTGTTCAGTTCTCAGTCTTCAGTGAGCAGAGAGTGGTGACTGTCAGTCGCTGGCTCTCTGCTCTGCCCCTCCAGTTGTTTGTCAGAGAAACACTAAAATGTTTATGGATCCTGACCCTTGAGGATTGGAGTTAGACACCCCTGTTTTAGGTGAAGGCCATTTACGTACCTCCTGTAGCCTGGCTAAAAACTCCCAGAAACAGCATCAACCTGTTCTGTCTTGTTGGACATTGCTAAGACACTCCCAACCATTACTGCTCACCCCCATCATCACAGGATTGGGCCCCCAAAACCCCGCAGATTTGTGGTCTACTATCTCCTCTGTCACAGCATTGCTGAGCTCAGAGCTACAGCAACAGGAGAGCGAGAGCTCATGTGAAGGGGTTTGAATTGACTGGGAGTATCTTGGCAACGTCCTAGCAACAAGGCAGAACAGGATAATGCCATCTGTGGGAGCTTTTCAGCCAGTCTTTGGGAGGTACGTAAGTGGCTTACACCTTTAGCAAGGAAGTAGGCATTTTTTTAGTAAAGGTTTTTTCATTTGTACTCTTTTTTTTTTTTTTTAGCGGAACCAAATTCCGCTGAGCGGGGTTGGGTATACACATTATGGCACACTTACCTCCTGGTGTCCCATACAGACCTCACTCATAATCCAGTCTTTACAGTTTTGGCATGTCATCATACGTGTGTGTTATCTGGGTCATGTGTTTGTTTCAAATATTTGTTTATGAAATATAAATAATAAACGCATCGTTTATTAGTGTGTGAGAACTGAAAATGAAGGCCTCGTGCTTACATGACCTTTATGCAGCCACTTTTAGGGGTGTCAGGTGTTTTTGTTTTGTTTACTGCTTCCAAATGGCCCTCCATGTTACCCTATGGGGTTTATTTACTAAAGCTGGAGAGTCCAAAATCAGACTCCCTTCTGCATAGAAACCAATCAGCTTCTAACCTCAGCTTGTTCAATGAAGCTTTGGCAATGAAACCTGGAAGCTGATTGGTTTCTATGCAGAAGGGAGTCTGATTTTGGACTCTCCAGCTTTAGTAAATAAACCCCTATGTGTCCATGCACACATAGACTTTGAGAAGCTTTTGGTAGCAGCAGCGTTTACCAGCAGGAAATAAAACTCAGGGCCAGTGCATCCAGGAGTGGCAGCATATTGGCAGAAAAAAATGCTTGACCCGTGTTGACGATAGGTGCTTTTAGCTCTTGAGCATTAATTCATTTCAAGGGCCAGAATAAATTATTATTATAGCCAATGAAATGAATTAACTCCCAAGCACCTGAAGCCTGTAAATGCACCTAAACACTTGTAAAAGCATTAGACACTTTGACAAGTGTCCAGCATTTTTTTCTGTCAAAATGCTGCTGCCAAGAGGAGGAGCGTTTTTAAAACGTCCTGTGTGCATGAGGCCTGAAATGATAGAAGACAGTGTGAACCAGGGGCGGACTGACAACTCATGGGGCCCCCGGACAATAGGGGATCATGGGGCCCCTGTGTCCTTGCCCAAACTGAAAAAAGCCTATGAAAAAGATACCAGGGGCATCTCATGGGGCCCCCTACTGACCCCGGGCCCTCAGGCAGTGCCCGAGTTTCCAAATGGTCAGTCCGACCCTGGTGTGAACTAATGTGAAATAATGGATGATAACACCCTGTGGTTTTAAACAGTCTTTTTAGATTTAAGGCTACCACGTTACTCTCCTAACATCATCAGTGTGACTCTGAACATGTAAGAGCTACAGAGAAGCTGTATATATGAGCGGGCACAATATGCTTAGATGTACATAATACATTTTAACATGTTTCCAGGCAATGGGGTGGGTTATGAAAAAAATGGAAAAAATTAAAGTAAGTGTCTACTTCCCTATAACAGACAAAAATATATCTGCTGACATTCTTTTCTTGTACACAAAATAAAATAGAGACATTGATTAGCAGAATTCTAATTCCCACATTCAATAAAGTAGTCATAGGTCTTTTTCACTAAACTTTTGCTTAATATGTACATATATTTAATAGTCACTGGTAGTATCATGTGTTTATTTTTATTCCTCTCAGACCTCTTAAAATAACACAAAATATGCTAAATTTGCATAACGCACGAAGGTATTTGTTAAACAAATACTGTTTTCTGTATACGTAATGCTCCTTTAATCAATATCACTGAATATTCCGAAATCTTTAGTATGTCTTATGTATTCAGAATGTGCCTGCACGTAGAGTCATTACAGAACTTCTGCTTATTCTAATAACCCAGATGGCAATGTGCAGAGAATGCAGTTGTTATGAAAGACATACTTTAGATCTATAATGGTATTTGCAACTTTTAATAGAGTATTTCTGCCTTTTGCAGGAGGAATGAGGCCAAACACTGTCATTCTTGGGTTCTACACTCGCTCCATACCGGAGGATCTGCAAAGGAATGACCAGGAACTGGACAGACCTGCTCTTTTTGTGTACACTTCAACAGGCCGAACACCACCTTCTGAGAACTTTTCTTCCTGGGAATATGTTGCTATTATATCAGATTCTATAAAGATGTCCAAAAATGTGGTGTTGGCGAGGTACTTCTCAGAGTTTGACAGGTCTAGTATCTGCAGCTTGAAGGGTAAAGACACCTATATTGATGTGTGGCCTCTGAACCTCCTGCGACCAGACAGCGCCACTTACGTAAATACCTGCAGCTTGTTCCTCCTTCAGATGGCTTGTGTATTGAACATGGTACGGTCCTGGAAAAAAGCTAAGCTCCGCCTGTTTCTTTGTGTAGAGAGAGACAGCGGCCTGCGCGGCCAAGAGGTGAAACTGAAACAGCTGCTAAAGGACCTCCGTATCAAGGCCTCCATCCAGACAGTAATGTGGGATTCAGTGGTTGCTCTGCATTGGCACAAGCAGGTTGAAGCTGCAGATACTGCAGAAGAAGTCTACCTGAATTATCCAAACAACTCTATCAAAATATCAGATGACTATCTCAAGGCTGTGAATCAGATGATTCTGGGGCAAAATCCCATGGCTCCTCCAGCTGTCAGGTTCTTGTATCTCCCACGGCCTCCTGCAGACACTTCCATCTACAACAGATTCCTTAACCAGGTGGAGGCAATAAGCCGAAACTTGGGACCCACACTGCTCATTCATGGAGTTGCTCCTGTGACAAGCACTGAGCTCTGATACATTTCAAGAACATTAACATTAGCTGCGCAGCAAGCGGGAATTGGCTGTGCCCTTTATAAAAGGCAGCCTGTTTTATGCACTTTGTATCTATGCCAAGAAACCCAGACTGACCTCGCTGTAATACAGACACATTCTACAGAGTCTGAGGCATGATCAGTGATATTAATAAGGGATGAATTTTGTTTCATTCTGGTGCTAATCACTATGATATAGGAATACACTGAGTAGGATACTGTTAATTCTCCGATATAACATTTGCACATATTTTATAAGTGCCAAACATTTGTAGTTTTAGCAGTAGAATAAAAATACAGCAGGCGACTGCATACCCAAATATCCAGATGTACAGTGCCTTGAAAAAGTATTCATACCCCTTGAAATTTTCCACATTTTGTAATGTTACAACCAAAACCGTAAATGTATATTATTGGGATTTTATGTGATAGACCAACACAAAGTGGCACATAATTGTGAAGTGCAAGGAAAATGATAAATGGTTTTCAACATTTTTTACAAATAAATATGTGAAAAGTGTGGTGTGCATTTATATTCAGCCCCCCTGAGTCAATACTTTGTAGGACCCCCTTTCGCTGCAATTACAGCTGCAGGTCTTTTTGGGGATGTCTCTACCAGCTTTGCACATCTAGAGAGTGAAATTTATTCCTATTCTTCTTTGCAAAATAACTCAGGCTCTGTCAGATTGGATGGAGAGTGTCTGTAAACAGCAATTTTCAAGTCTTGCCACAGATTCTCAATTGGATTTAGGTCTGGACTTTGACTGGGACATTCTAACACATAAATATACATTGATCTAAACCATTCCATTGTAGCTCTGGCTGTATGTGTAGGGTCATTGTCCTCCTGGAAGGTGAACCTCGCCCCAGTCTCAAGTCTTTTGCAGACTCTAACAGGTTTTCTTCTAAGATTTCCCTGTATTTGGCTCCATCCATCTTCCCATGAACTCTGACCAACTTCCCTGTCCATGCTAAAGAAAAGCTTCCCACAACATGATGCTGCTACCACCATGTTTCACGGTGGGGATGGTGTGTTCAGGGTGATGTGCAGTGTTAGTTTTCCACCACACATAGCGTTTTGCTTTTAGGGCAAAAAATTCTCATCTGACCAGAGCACCTTCTTCCACATGTTTGCTGTGTACCCCACATGGCTTCTCGCAAGCTGCAAATGGGACTTCTTATAGCTTTCTTTCAACAAAAGCTTTCCTCTTGCCACTCTTCCATAAATGCCAGATTTGTGGCTTGCACGACTAATAGTTGTCCTGTGGACAGATTCTCCCTCCTGAGCTGTGGATCTCTGCAGCTCCTCCAGAGTTACCATGGGCCTCTTGGCTGCTTCTCTGATTAATGCTGTTCTTACTCGGCCTGTCAGTTTAGGTGGATGGCCATGTCTTGGTAGGTTTGTAGTTATGCCATACTCTTTTCATTTTTGGATGATGGATTGAACAGTGCTCTGTGAGATGTTCAAAGCTTAGGATATATTTTTATAACCTAATCCTGCTTTAAACTTTTCCACAACTTTATTCAGTTGTCTGGTGTGTTCCTTGGCCTTCATGATGCTGTTTGTTCATTAATGTTCTCTAACAAACCTCCGAGGGCTTCACAGAACAGCTGTATTTATACTGAGATTAAATTACACACAGGTGCACTCTATTTACTAATTAGGTGACTTCTGAAGGTAATTGGTTCCACTAGATTTTAGTTAGGGGTATCAGAGTAAAGGGGGCTGAATACAAATGCAGACCACACTTTTCAGATATTTATTTGTAAAAAATTTAGAAAACCATTTTGTAATTTTCCTTCCACTTCACAATTGTGCCATTTGATGTTGGTCTATCACATAAAATCAAAATAAAACAAATTTACATGTTTGGTTGTAACATGACCAAGGGGTACTTTTTCACAGCACTGTATGTTAATATAGCTATAAAACCAAGATTTGGAGTGTCAGTGTATGACCTAGGTCGGTGTTTAAAGATCTGAGCATGTGAATGAGAAGCGAACTCTGATGCATTTTTAAGATATGCACTAAATGTAAACCCTCTATCACTAAAATGCCACACGGAGCTGCACTGAGCTGAAATAAACCCGATGGACACAAGAGATATTTTAACTTGGATTTAATATTCCTTCTTGTTTCAAAAGCCAAAATTAAAAAAAAGAACAAGTACATTCCAGGGCTAAATCAGCCGAAATATGGCTTCTAAACAATATTTTTAATTGTAGGTTTTGCATTTGCTACTGAAATTTTTCAGTAGAGTTGTGGCAGTATAAAGAGTGACATCATAAGGTTCTACACGGTGCTGTTTTTTGTGTTTTGTTATTTTTTGCAAATGATGACATCATAATGCTTGTGAGGACCTCATGGGGCCTAACAAGGCTTTGTACTCCAATATAATAACAAGATATTTGGCACACTAAGAGGAAAAAGTCCAGATGTATTATGTGATGGCTAGTATATTAACCACACAAGTAAAATCTTTAAAGTCCAAAGGTGGTTAAGGGATAATCCAACAATGCTTGACTAAGTGGCAGCCAATTTAAAAATGGCTAGAAGAGACTCTGTGAACCATAAAGAGGAGAGAAGCAGCACCATCTAAGTGCAGCAATAAAAGCAAATCATTTATTTACAGAAAATTGGCAACTCACAATAGTAGTAGTCAAATGAGCGCTTGTCAAACTGGTGTCAACCGCTGTGCAACTCCTGGCAAGTCCCGCTGCAGGCAAGTCAAGCTCATTTAACTACTACTATTGTGAGTTTCTAATTTGGTGGAAATAAATTATTGCTTTTATTACTGTACTTGCTGCTTCTCTCTTTTTTTATGGTACTCCAATACAATGCCCTATACAGTAAGCACTGAAATTGAATTCACTAAATGAGATTGACATTATTATTTTTATTTTTATACAGGATTTATGTAGCGCCTACAGTTTGCTCAGCGCTTTACAATATAAAGGGAGACAATACAACAACAATACAGTTCAATACAAGAGGGTTAGAAAGGCCCTGCTCCTTGGAGCTTATAATCTAAGAGATGTGTATGTCTAAATGTTGCCTGGAAAAGACTCATCCATGTTTGATTGTGATGGTGTTATTGGCTTCTTATGAGGTACTAAGGCTTATCCTCTGCAAAATCCTGTTTAACTTTGAAAACGTAGGGCTACAATTAAAGCAGAACTCTTTTTTTAATTAAGGGCAAATCTTTTTTTATTAAAATTAACTATGTAACTTTCATATGGTGTATGCCACCTCCCGAGTCACTGTGGTTTCTTTAGTTTTTACAGTTTCCTGATGCCATATAGTATAGCTCTTTCTACATTTTTGGTGCTAAAAAAAATGGAGAGTTGCAGCTCTCAAACACAGAAGCCCTATTGTTGTTTATCCATCCTGTCTCTCCCCTTGTCCATTCACAGAACACCTTTGTATTTTGTGAATGGTGCACAGAATACAAGACATTTTGCAAAAGGACAATGGGAGGGCGAAGGACGGATGACTGACAGTATAACTTCTGCATTTGGGAGCCGCAACTCTTATAGTAGCAAGATCAATACTATCCAGCACCTGGAAACTGTACGTAAGAAGAAAACCACAGTGGGTGGCATACACCATATGAAAGTTACCTGTCATACAGCGCATTTATTACAAAAATCCTTTTGCCTCATGTTCTGCTTTAAACAGTCTATCTCCTTATAATCCCTGTCCTTCTCTACATCTTAACTGCTTCTCGTCCACCTTATAGCAGTAATACTGCCACAGGGCGGCACGGGTGTGTAAAATCCTGTATATTACACACTTTTGCATTGCATTTATTTATTTGCATTTCCGGGTAGGGGGCGCAGGCACCCTACCTGCGCTGCTATTCGCAGCCTGTCAATCACCAGGTCCTGGCCGGTGATTACTCACCAGCACCCAGTGATCAAGGAGGATTACCGACAGAGGGAGAGAACTGTAAGTAAACAATACAGTTCTCTCCCCTGTCAGCTCCTGCACACTGCTATGCATGGCTTTACATAGCAGAGCCATGCATAGCAGTGTGCTTACAGTGAAGAACACACAGCACACAGTAAAACAGCACATAGTTAACCCTTTGATCGCCCCAGATGTTAACCCCTTCCTGCCCAGTGCCATTAGTACAGTGTCAGTGCTTTTTGTATTTCAATGGTTTTTATTAATTTATAAACATTTCAAGATAACGTGAGCAACAAGACACGCCCACGCAGAGGCTATCAATTGCACATAAAAAGTAGAGAAAACAGTGCTCTAACACCAACAGAGCAAAAGGTGCGCCCACGCAGGGGCTATCAATGGCACATAGATTACAAAAACAGTGATATAACACTGACAGTAGCTCAAAGGCAGCTATCCATCGCCTCAGTGGTTTTTATTAGCACTGATCACTGTATTGGTGTCACTAGGGATGTCAGTGACACCAAGTCAGTTCCCCCCAGTGTCAGAATGCCCACTGCAGTCCCACAGTCCCACTATAAATCGCTGATTGCAACCATTACAAGTAAAAATTCAAAGTAAAAAAAATCCCAGTATATATACTGCCATTTGTAAACACTATAATTTTCATGTAAACCAATTAATTTACACGTATTGGTATTTTTTTTAGCAAAGACCTGTAGAAGAATACATAAATAAATATAAATATATATATGACGAAATATATGACGGAATTAGATTTTTAAAAATTTTTTACTGGACATGTCTAATAGCAAAAAGTCAAAAATAATGTTTTTTTTCTCAAAATTGTCGGTCTTTTTTTTTATAGCGCAAAAAATACAAAATGCACAAGCGATCAAATACCACTGAAAGAAAGCTCTATTTGTGGGAAAAAAGGACCTCAATTTAATTTGGGTGCAGCGTTGCATGACCGCGCAATTGTCAGTTAAAGTAATGCAGCAACGTAACGAAAAAAAATGGCCTGGTCAGGAAGGGGGGTAAATCCTCAGGAGGACAAGTGATTAAAGTGACACTAAAAGTTCAAAATGTTATTTTATTTTTTTTAAATAAACATGGTAGGTTTACCTTCTCTGTGCAATGGTTTTACACACAGCAGCCTCAATCCTCCTCTTCTCGGATTCCCCGCTGGTGCTCCTGGCTCCTTCCCCTGTTAAGTGCCCCCAGAGCAAGCTGTCTGCGGGCACTCATACATGCTTGCTCCCGAGCCACCTCTGTGTGTCTGTAAGACACAAAGAGCATGGCTTAGCCCCACATTCCCTCCTCACTGGCTGTGATTAACAGTGGCAGGAGCCAATGGTTCCCCCTGCTGTGTCTCCACCAATAAGGAGGGAGAGGCTTGAGAGGGCCGCCACTCTCGTGCACATCACTGGATCGAGATGGGGCTCAGGTAAGTATAAGGGGGGGGGGGGAACTACACACTGAAACTTTTTTTACCTTCAGTAATCGAATGCATGAAGGTAAAATATCTTCAGCCTTTTGAACCACTTTAACAGCTCTTTTGTACTGATAAATCTATCATTCGTAGTATGTATTTGTATTTGCTAATTGGTTATCTTACACAAATAGGAATTGTCTTTTGCACCAAAGCTTTCTACAATATTCTAATGATTCAGTGATTTGTTTTTACTAATATGTGATAAAAGTATAACTAAAAGCAAAACTTTCTATTTTTCAGTTTTGAAGTGCAGAGAGATTAGAACAGTTAGTTGTTATTGCTGTCTGTGCCCGTTAGGGAGATTCCCTCTTTCTATTTGTTCTGTTTACCATTATCATTAAAGGGAAAGTAAAAGAAAATCCCAAATTTTGGGTTGTATCCAGAAAAGTATAAGGCTCGCCATACACTATACAATTTTCTGTTCAATTTCTGCCCAATTTCATTTAGATTTATTATTATTATTATTATTATTATTATTCTGGATTTATATAGCGCCAACAGTTTGCTCATCACTTTACAATATAACGGGAGACAATACAGCAACAATACAGTTCAATACAAGAGGGTTAGGAGGGCCTGATCTTGGGAGCTTACAATCTAAGAGATTTACCTTCAACTATGTAGTGCAGGGGCCAGCCTAATTGGATACAACTGAAAGTGTTGTTTAGGTTTAACCTCATATTATATGGTTTTTGGTAAATCTAAAGCAAAATTCTCAAGAAAATTGTATAATATATGGCCAGCCTTAGCGGGATAATCTTCTGATGGGGACACTAGTTCTGGTGACCTGGGGGGTATCCAAGGAGTTCCCTTAATTTGCAGGGATTTCCTCCCACTTCCTGTTTGGCTATGGGACAGGAAGTGAAGATACATCTCTGCAATGGGACACAGATGGCAAAAAAAATCTGACAGGGTTTATAACCCTCCCTTGCTCTATTCATAATGAAAAAAAAAAGGTTTGCCTGTAGTTCTACTTTATGCAAATAAAGGATGGATAAATGAATACAGTTTCTGCAAGCTGTAAGTTCTGCAAATAGTTTGGATCACATCCAAGCATCTGTACTTATGTACCAATAGCAATGCAAGATTAAAAACCGCTCAATCTAGAGACAGCCCTTAGTTCTGATATGTCACTGCATTCTGTATGTAGAATACATGTTATTAGGTACATGCCAATCAGGTAGGTTCTGCTGTGGGTACAAAATGCACATTTGTAGATCCTTGTGGCTGTGAGTGTATTGAAGTGCTAACCTTTAAGGAGTGAGCAGAACAGCTTTTGAACATGGCGGCGAGTCTGACCATTCTGTGTACAATAATGTACTTTAGCGCACCAGTGTGCAGAGGCTCCTTTTTAGAACACAAATGGTACGTAAACATTTTGTGTAGGAAGGAATTCTATCCATTGTGATGCACTATTATTTAAACATAGAATTTACTAACTGCATGTAATTAGTTTGAATGCAATCTGTACACAAATATATTATGGTCCTAAAAGGTTTTACACATTTTTTATTCATAAGAATTAATATAATACAATTTACATTTCAAAAGACCTTTTTTAGTGGGGTAACATAAAATATTTCTTGTCAGTATCTATTACAATTGTACGCAGCTAGAAACTGGAGCTGTCATATCCTTTTTTGCATGTTTTTTAGGCTCTCCTTAGCTCCCTAGATGATAAAGGCCTATTTACAGAGAAAAATAGCTTAAAGTGTTACTAAATCCAGGACCCTGCATGGAAATGCAATTATTGTAGTAAATATAAACTGCAAAATACTTTTTCTCATCAGTGGTTAGAGCAGTCTTGTGACTTCTATCAATGTTCAGCAGAGCACTGGTTAAAGCGTGTAGGAGGCGTTTTCATTCTGCTCTGACTGTCCTATGAAGCTGCAGGACCCCTGACCGTCTGTCTGGACAGCGCTGATTGGCCCTGTACTGATCACATGCACTCGCCAAAGGAAAAAAAACTCTCTACACACTAAACTGAGCATATGCAGCTTGCCCCCAAAGCTCTGTTCAATCAGCAGATAGATTAGGGACAGTAGAAGAAAGGGAGGATCATAGACGACAGGATCAAACAACCTTTTTACACAATGTGGAGGGTTAACCCCCTTAGGTTTCACACGAGAGTATAACAAGCATGCTTTACTGCATATACAGACTGATTTTACTGTTGCGGGTTTAGTAACACTCGGGTAGACTGACAACTCATGGGGCCCCCAGGCAATAGGGGATCATGGGGCCCCTGTGTCTTCGCCCACACTCAAACCACCCTTAAAAGTCTTTGAAAGGTACCAGTGGCATCTCATGGGGCCCCCTACTGACACCAGGCCCTCTGGCAGTGCCCAAGTGCCCGAATGGTAACACTTTAAGTTGAAATTTATGCTGAACTGCTTGAGTAGGAAGAATGACTTTTCCACCCTTTTCTCTGTTCACAGGGTTCTGCAAAAAGAATCAGATACAGGGTCCAAAATAAACAACTTCTCCTGTAATTTTTTCTTTAGAAAACCTCCTGCCATTGCTGCACCCAGTTTAAGAACCTAGAGAATAAAAACTTAAAATGGATGTAAAGGCAAAACCTAACTAATTCTAAACCTACTCTCAGCCACATTCTAAGCCTAATCTACCTACCCCTGTAAAGAAAGAAAATCGATATACTTGCCTGTTCTGCATCCGCTCCGGTCTCCAGCGGTGCCCTCTGTGTGCAGGAGGCAGTCAACAATGGCTGGGAAATGCCTGGGAAGTGACTTCATCCATAGAGTTACTATGGGTCTTCCGTTGTCAGCTGCCAATTAGCAACTTTAGGATAGATAGATTTGATTTCCTGTACTTCCACTTTAAATAAATTGGACCCAGGACCATTATAGTTTCCTATTGGAGGAGTTGCATATGTTTAAATGATAGCATGGCCACCATGTGTGAGTGTTCTGCACTGTCTCTGCATGTGCTGTATAAATTTGTTCTTACCTTTAACCAGAATCTTGCTGATAATATTTATCGCATTTTGAAAAATTATATGAATAAAAGTAATATCTACGCTTTTATAATACTGTATAACATTTATTATAGTTTTAAATTGTCTTATGTCATGTTTTCTATTCAGAAGTATTATATTGTATATGCATCTGTCTATTGTGCAGTATAACAAACAACCCATTCCATTTTTGGTACAATTAAAACCAATAAACTGAAAAAAAAATCTATTGTATAATTTATGAGCTGGTAGAAAAAACTGCATAACCCCCTAACCCTAACAAAAATAAATAAATTAATAATTATTTATTTATTTTAGAGGCAGGGGATTAAGGTTAGGGGTTACTTATTTATTTATTATTACATAATAATTTATTTAGTTCATTTATTTGTGATTATTTTATATGTGTATGCATTTTATTTACTTTATATTTATTTATTCATTTATTATTATTATTATTATTATTATCACCCTAACAAAAAATAAATAAATAAGAAGAAGGCATTAAATTAAATATTAACCCCAACCTAACCTTAACTCTAACCCCTTACCCAAAAAAAAAATTAAATAAAAAATAATAATAATAATAATAATAAATGAATACTAATTTTAAAAAATAAATCAAAGCTGGTGGAAAAGCTAAAAAAAGATGAAAAACCTAGCAACAAATGATGCAACAGATGATATTTTTCTGTATTGGCTAATAAAAAAAATGCCAAAGCTTGAAAATGCTTAAAGCACACTGCATGAAACCGTGCAGAAACGCATGGAAAAACTGCACGAAAAATGCTCAAGTGTGAATCTAGCCTAAAAGAGCCTAATGATCTGGGCATATATTGCAGTGATTTTTGAGCATTCTGGTGATTCCCTGATAAAAGCATAGATAGAAAATGGGGTGGTAAAGCTCCAAAATTTCAAAAAGCAGTTTAGATACTAGCAACATTCACCTATTTGCCATTATTCTTTACAAGGAATATTACAGTATTGAAGAAAAAGGTAGACAAATATTAGATGGGGAAACACTAGAAAAATGGTCAGCACAAACTAAGAACTTGCCACCAGAAGGAAGTTCCTTGTCTACATCCCTTCAATGAAATTAACTCAAAGGGTCTCCCCTGCTGATCTTTCCTCCATTGCAACTGGCACTAAAATCCAGTGTATGCTGGCTTTGGATGCTAGGGTAAGTGGTGACATCACTTGTTCTGTCATGTGACAGTGCTCAGATGTAGTGTTTGGCTGCTAAAGCATTGTCATATGTGAGGAGGACATACTCCCCCATACCTAGAAGTCCTGGGTATCGGCTTTGGCTGCGAAGGAGAATGGAATAGTAGGGGAACACTAGCAATGTGGAGGCCCCTTTGCAAAGACACTATCACTTCATACAGAATTAGCAGAGTCATAGTGGATTTTAAAGATGACATAAATTAGCAGGAAAATTCTTTTGAAAAATGGGTGAAAAGTCTTTATAAACTGGTAAAGCCTATAATCAAAATACACTTTGCCAGATTATTTTACTTTTCATTAGGTATGGCAAAATAAGTGCAGTAGTTGCCTTGAACAGCTTTATAAGTGGGCTGAACTGTTGGAATCAATATATTCCATGAATAAAAGGGCTAGATATGGATTTTGACCTTTTACAAATGGATTCCTCAGTCTTTTGGCCCTGCAGGTTGCAGAATGTTTCAGAGAACCAATAAGAATATTACTGTAAGACCATGTTAGAGCATAATGGAATAAATTGGTCTAACATATGGGGGGGGGACCCTCCTGAATTTTTGATATTTACCAGTTATAGTTATATGTCTTATGGCATTACTGCAATTCCTGTAAAATGTTCTATATGACCTTTCACAGGTCATTTGGGGATGTGCATTATGCAGTAGAAACATTTTAAAATCTAGTATTTTCATTTATCATTTTATGAAAATCTCCTTGATTAATTTTAACTTTTCATTTTTCTCCTAAAATATTGCACAGTTAAGCCTGTTATGTCTTTAATAAATGATGAGAATAGAGAACATCAGGGCTGTCTATCATGTATCACTGTCAATCATTTTAATTTTTTATTACTCTTATTGTAATGAGGTTAAAAATGTACTTTCCCATAAAAATACCAATAAGTAAAAGCATACCACTTATGTCATAGGTTGAATCTTGGTAAGAAGCCTGACCTTTATAACCTTTTAAAGCCATCAAGTTCGGCACATTGTGGGACTGGAGATGGTTATGTCCAGTTTAGACACTCGTGTGTTTAGCCCAATTTGGTAAAGATCCCATAGGATCCTAAATGGACTTGCTGTGCTAGTTGCTCTACACAGAGTTTTATTTGGCAAATTAGAAGATAATCAGTATGGCAGACGATTTAGCTGTAAAGGTTTTCCAGAAACTTTTTTTTGTCAAATGCAGAATTATCAATAATTGCAATTTCTCTTTGAATACATAAGGCCGTATCAAAACACCAGCTTGGAAATGCTTCAGTATTGCAGTGTACATATACGGGAAGCAAGTTGGAAAAACCACCCTAGTTTACTCCACAATGCTATTGTCCATGGATGTTCAGATTGTAGAACCCTAGTATACTTATATACCATTTTCTAGGATTTTAACTATCTGCCAAAATACATGTTCTTTAAGGAGTGCTCCATGAAATATCTATAGAAAGGACAACAGGAGATACTGTAACTCTATCTCTTCAAAAACCAACAACAAAGTGCAGTGTTTCTTTGACCCATTTCTGTTGGTTCATTTCTACTTTGAGTTTCTACTGTTTTATGAAAGGCATTAATTATTACAAATGGCATCCCTTTAGGCCAGTGTTTTTTTTCAGTCAAAGCACCCTTTAAAATTATGGACAGTCTCAAGGCACCCCATTCTAAAATGTGAAAAACTATTCTAATAGTTTTATTTAATGCAGCAACACCTACACATGTAGGACATACAATGTTAGAGGGGATTTATTCTTTCAAAGCAAATACACTTTTGCACACGGATAATGAATAGTGTTCTAATGTTTCTCTTCTCCCTCAGTTTCTCTCTATCACTCAGATAATTTGACCCCATTACTGACAGAGAGGGGCAGGGAAGGGTCAAACAGGGATGCCGTGCAGGCAGCCAACATCCTCCATATCAACTGATGGTGTCATTGGTTGTTAGGATGCAGGTGGCTAGAACGTTGTAATGGCACACAATGAAACCTATGGCTTTGTGTAACTAAAAGGCAGGCTTGATCCACCTGCAGGCTTGTATACAATTTTTGGGCAATTTTCAGTCATTCTGCCAAGGCACACCTCTAGAAACTTCAAGGCACCCTGGTTGAAAAATGTAAAATATACCTATACTTTGTACTTACCTTCATATATTGTTAATGAACCCCTCCTTTAACCACTTCCCATCCAGCCGTTGTATATAAATGGCCAGATGGTGGCAGTGCAGGGGCGGGTTGCGGTTCATAAATGGCGCCCGCCATTTTGGACTGTATGCGCTCCCTGGGAGCGAGCAGCACCCCGAACACTGGACGCAGCAGAACACCGATCGCTGTATGGGACCTCTGTGTGAGGTCCCGATCATGTGATCACTGATTGGCCGATCAGTGATCACATGACTAGATGTAAGCAAGATGTCACTACTGACATCATTGCTTACTACGTATGAAATCTGTGAATGATCACAGAGATTACAGAGTGCATGGCTATTCACAACAGCATTGTTCCATGTGACAAGATGTGACCAATCACAGCTCACACAGTATTTCTCAATGGCTGCTAGAATGCAGCCAGAGAGAAGGAGAAATGATTGCTTTTACAGCCTTTATGGGTGTAAAAGCAATCAGTATAAAAATAAAAAAACAACTTCACCACCCCCCACAAGTAGTACAGTGTCACTATGGTGAATGAGATTCACTATGGTGACACTGTACTGCTAGGTTGGCAGTATGTTAAAAAAAAACAACATCAATAATATGAAAAAATAAAATAAAAATGTAAAAAACATTTTTTAAAAATTATAATTTTTGGTTATAAACTAATTTGGGTTATTTATTTTTTACTAAAAAGATAAAGGAATCCATTTTGGCCAAGATTTATGAAGAAAGATTATTTATTTGCAAAATGTTATAAGAAAGACACTTTTTCCTTTTCTTTTTTTACTTTTTCATTTACATAGCAAAAAAAATTAAATTCCCAGTGGTGAATAAATACCACCAAAATAAAGTTTATCTGTCTCAAAAAAATGCTAAAAAATTCATATGGGTACAGTGTTGCATGACAGCGCAATTGTCATTCAAAGTGTGATAGCACTGAAAGCTGAAAATTGGCCTGGGAAGGAAGGGGGTAAAAGTGTCTGGACATGAAGTGGTTAAAAAACACAAGTAGAATAAATGGCATATCTGATAAAGTCTACTGTCTACCTCAAAAACTCCTAATGCTACATTTACCTAGAAGTAGAATACCACTTTTTTTTTAAAAAAGAGATCTCGTTATTTTTTTATTTTACTGATCTGTCTCCATGGAATAAAAGTACATGTAGTATTTTGTCCCATGTTTCTAGGTGCTTTCTAAGTCTAGTTATGAGATTGGACCTGCCCCTCTCACCTCCTACTGTGGCAAATCTGACAACAGCTAGGAAGGAGACAGATGCTTCTTAATGGCAGCTGTTCTCTGCTGTGAGCACTTTTCACAGATAAGCAACGGGCAGAGAGATGTGGGGGTAAGGGTGTCAGCCTCTGCATTCCTCTTGCTGCTGCTTGTCTAATGAAGTCTATTATCTCTTATGAAGCAGCCATTTCCTTCCTAGCTGTTTGATCAGTCACGGCAGAATGGGGGGTTCTGGTTGGACCCCATAATTAGACTTAAGCTGGCCATACACTGTTATATTTTTTTTTGTTCAGCCAGCATGGACTGCCCTGTGTGGCTCTGAAGGAGAAAGGGTGGCTTTGAGAAGAAGAAGGAAGCTCTGAGGCTAACTTGCTCCCTCATCCTCTGTGTAATTACAGTCCAGACCTCCTCATCACTGCACCTGCCCAGGAATGAAGGAGATTCTTTTTTTGTTCCCTCCTTAGTCATACGATTTGCCACATAACATGGGGTATCAGGAGCAAAGGCAGACTTGACAGGCAGAGATACTGAGAAAGAGGTGTCTGTGTTCTCAGTGGGAACCCATCTTGCCTTCTCTCTCCCACCCACATTGGACTGTTGGAGGGAGAAGAATGCAGAATTCTCCCTCCAGTAACTCTCGCAGCCCCAGTTCTTTGCTTCAATCTGAATTCATTCAGGCATCTGAAGAACGGAGTGTAGACAAGCTCCTTGCCCCAAACCTATACCGTATCTAGATGAAATATGATCAAGATGTGTAAATAATTAAATGTATTGGTTCATCATTTATAATCAAGCCCTATGCCATTATTAAAGCAACCTCTTCCCCTTGAAGCTTCCACCCTATCATTGGACAACAATTACTGTATTTTGCTTACGATCAATGGGGATTCTTATAATGCATACACAGGAAAGAATAACAGGGAAAGTAGGAATCCATCATAATGGCCACAGCAGGAGTACAGGCCCAGAGGCTTCACTTCAGACATCTGAGCTGTATATTATTATTATTATTATTATTATTATACAGGATTTATATAGCGCCAACAGTTTGCTCAGCGCTTTACAAAATAAAGGGAGACAATACAGCAACAACACAGTTCAATACAAGAGGGTTAGGAGAGCCTGCTCCTTGGAGCTTACAATCTAAGAGGGAGGGGCTAGTGGTACAAAAGGTAATAACTGTGGGGGATGGACTGGTAGAAGGAATAGAAGATTCTGTTATTAGCTGAAGGCAGGATAGGTTTCCCTGAAGAGATACGTTTTCCTGAAATAAAGTGTAATAATTTCTTCCAAGATCATCCAAAAAATGTAAAAAAAATAGTTTTGAGCTGACTGACCCTCTAAAGCTGAATTCCAGACAAAAAAAACCCTGACATAAGCAACTTAATCACACACAGTATATGAGAGCTGTTTTAACATGATTTATATTTCTGTCCACCCAGTGTTGAGATTTAAATAGCTCTGCCCCACAGCTCATCCCTGCCTAGCAAATGAGGGGACCCATTTGTTCTCTTCTGCAGTTTATGATGCATCATTGATTAAAGAGTTGCAATAATTTCTACGTTTTTATATCTGCTCAAGCTTCAACTTAAAAAGCCTATTCTTGTTAAATCAATAAGATTCACATATCTCTAGCACTGTATGATATTGTACTGTGAAACCTAGTAAGATCATGTGTTCATGTGTTACAAGAATTTTTGTTGTATTTCAGTTTGAGCAAAGATCAAGAAGATTGCAATCCTATTCACCTGTCAAACACCGCTCTGCAGATATGCTATGACAAGGAGGCATTTTGATTCAATATACAGTGAAGGAAATAAGTATTTGATCCCCTGCTGATTTTGAATGTTTGCCCACTCACAAAGAAATGATCAGTCTAAAAATCGAATGTAATGTAACACTGTGAGACAGAACAATAAATTCAAAAGAAATGCATGTCTAACAAATTATGAACTGATTTGCATGTTCATGACGGAAATAAGTATTTGATCCCCTATCATTCAGAAGGATTTCTGGCTACCAGGTGTCTTTCATACAGGTAACAAGCTAAGATTAGAAGTAGCCTTTTAAAGGGAGTGCTGCTAATCTCATTTTGTTACCTGTATAAAAGACACGTGTCCACAGGAGCAATCAATCAGATTCCAAACTCTTCACCATGGCAAAGACCAAAGAGCTGTTCAAGGATATCAGGGACAAGATTGTAGACCTACACAAGGCTGGACTGGGCTACAAAACTATCGCCAAGCAGCTTGGTGAGAAGGTGACAACAGTTGGTGCAATCATTCGCAAATGGAAGAAACACAAAACAACTGTCAGTCTCCCTAGGTCTGGTGCACCATGCAAGCTCTCACCTCGTGGAGTGTCAATGATCATGAGAACAGTGAGGAATCATCCCAGAACTACATGTGAGGATCTTGTCAATGATCTCCAGGCAGCTGGGACCATAGTCACCAAGAAAACAATTGGTAACACACTATGCCAACAAGGATTGAAATCCTGCAGTGCCCTAAGGTCCCTCTGCTCAAGAAAGCACATGTCCAGGCCCGTCTGAAGTTTTCCACTGAACATCTGAATGATGCAGAGGAGGACTGGTTGAAAGTGTTGTGGTCAGATGAGACCAAAATCAAGCTCTTTGGCATCAACTCAACTCGCCGTGTTTGGAGGAGGAGGAATGCTGCCAATGACCCCAAGAACACCATCCCAACTGTCAAACATGGTGGTGGAAACATTCTGCTTTGGGGGTGTTTTTCTGCTAAGAGGACAGGACAACTGCAACGTATCAAAGGGACAATGGACGGGGAAATGTAACGTAAAATCTTGGGTGAGAACCTTCTTCCCTCAGCCAGGGCATTGAAACTGGGTTGTGGCTGGGTGTTCTAGCATGACAATGACCCAAAACACATGGCCAAGGCAACAAAGGAGTGGCTCAAGAAGAAGCACATTAAGGTCCTGGAGTGGCCTAGCCAGTCTTAATCCGATTGAAAATCTGTGGAGGTAGCTGAAAGTTTGAGTTGCCAAACGTCAGCCACCAAACCTTAACAACTTGGAGAGGATCTGCCAAGAGGAGTGGGCCAAAATGCCTCCTGAGATGTGTGCAAACCTGGTAGCCAACTACAGGAAACGTCTGACCTCTGTGATTGCCAACCAGGGATTTTCCACCAAGTACTAAGTCATGTTTTGTGAAGGGGATCAAATACTTATTTCCCTCATGAACATGCAAATTAGTGCATAATTTGTTAGACATACATTTCTTTTGAAATTTTTGTTGCTATTCTGTCTCTCAGTGTTACAATACACCTACCATTCGATTTTTAGATTGATAATTTCTTTGTGAGTGGGCAAACATTCAAAATCAGCAGGGGATCAAATACTTATTTCCTTCACTGTACCTTTCATAGCCTGCCCAGACAAAACAGGCTCCACTTATTGAACTGAGTACCCTGTGTTTTGTGTCCCAAGAGCACTCTTAGCTAGAACAGGGTTAAAGGATTTCTTTATGTAAGAACATTTTACCTATTTTTTTGGTGATATGGTGAATGACTCTCTGCTCTAACATTGGATGCTTTTGAGCCCCATGGCATCCTTATTCTGTTGATGCTGCGTGATTGACTGATATCCCCTGTCATTGCAAACCTTGCAATCCTACTAGTTATTTTATGTAACACATTCATTCTTTCTTTCAGACATTTTCCTGCATAAAGCTCATTGCTTAACTCACATTTTTCACCCAATAGCAACAGTGCACTGAGAAAAGATTTCACATTCCAGTAACAGCATACCGCTCTCAAACAGGGAATTAATGATTCGCAGTTTAATGTGAAGAAAATGGAATTGTAAATAAAGAAAAAGAAAAAGTGGAGAGTAACGGCAAGCTTTTAACAAAAATGCACATTTGAGACATTTGTGGGTGCATTAGCATTATGTGGCAACTGTGACAGAAGAGCTAGAAGGTGGCTTTTTATATTGTTAAAGTATTTTTTTTTTATTTTAATTTACCTTTAGAGGAGTAATTGCTTTACTCTAAAGATGTTTTTTCATCTTCCAAAAGCATATGCTGTTTAAAACGGATTTGCCTGTGCATCTGCAAGGTTCAGATGTTTTGTACTGTTCAGAAAGACAACTACAGAAAGGGATGCCATCTAGAATGTACATGCAAGCTCGGAAAAGTGATGCATGTGAGTGATTAGGGAGTTGCCTGGTGTAGCTGGGAAGCTACTTTTCTTCGGCAAACAGTAATATGTGTATCATTAGGATACAGTTGGAACCTCTGCTTGTTAATGGTGCACGCCAGTCAAAAATTAAAATAAATCCACCAATATGTTCCATGAGTTTGATCTGAAACCAGACAGTTCAAAGTCCTGTGAACAAACTGGTCAGACTTGGGCAAATCTGCCACCCACCCACACCTCTGGCTGAAGCAGCTACAAGTTTATTATTTTGCAGCAATGTCATGACAGATTACTGCTGACTTGTTTAAAATTGGAAACAGGATGGTGGGGATCCCAGATTACATAATTGACCAAATACACTGCTCAAAAAAATGAAACGAACACTTTGAAAACACATCAGATCTCAATGTGGTAAAATATCATGCTGGCTATCTATACTGATATGGACTGGGTAATGTGTCAGGAATGTAAGGATGCCCCATCGTTTGATGGAAATTAAAATTATCGACTTACAGAGGACTGAATTCAAAGACCCCCCGAAAATCAAAGTGAAAAAATGATGCAGCAGGCTAGTCCATTTTGCTGAAATTTCATTGCAGCAACTCAAAATGGTACTCAGTAGTTTATATGGCCTCCACGTGATTGTCTGCATGCCTGACAATGTGGGGGCATGCTCCTAATGAGACGACAGATGGTGTCCTGGGGTATTTCCTCCCAGATCTGGACCAGGGCATCACTGAGCTCCTGGACAGTCTGAGGTGCAACCTGGCAGTGTTGGATGGACCGAAACATGATATCCCAAAGGTGTTCTATTGGATTTAGGTCAGGCGAGTGTGGGGGCCATTCAATGGCAGGGATGTTCAATTCATAATGCCTGACACCTAGGGCATATAGTTCCGGGCACCGATCAGGTAGTTTGTTTTTGTTTACCCTTAGCCCGGCAAGCAGCAGGGCTGTCAGGGATCGCCGCAGCGCTGGTCCCTGCACAGTGCGCCGTCTCATGCGGGGATGCGGGCACTAGGTCCCGGCCAGCCGCGGCGACGGAGTCCGCGCATGCGGGGATGCGGGCACTAGGTGCCGGGCACCAATGACAGCACAGGGCGCGGTATTTAAATCCCCCCTGTGCTGTCACTGGTTGCCGTATGGTCTTTCCTGTGATCTGTGTTCCTGAACCTGTTTAGTGAGTATTTCTGACCTGGATTGCCTGACTTTGCTGATTTCTCTTTTCCTGACCCCTGGCTTGCCTGACCTCGCTCCTGAATGCCCCTTTATAGATCTGACCTCCTGTTACTGACCTGGCGTGTGACCCGACCATTCTCTGCCTGCTGCTTTGTACCGCATCGACCCCCCGGCTACCGACTCGGCTTGTCTGACTGTGCACTTGCCCGTCCATCCGTCCATCCCACCGGGATCTCCTGGCCTCCTCACGTCAGGCTCTCACCCTGTGGGAGCCTCTGGCGGACTCCTCTACCACTGGTGGGTGTACCCGGTAGTCTTGGTACACTCCAAGTCCATCCCCACCATCAGGGGCCCTGGGGAACAAGTGATCCGGGACTTAGACTCCGCGCTCTGGGGAAACCTGACCAGTGGGTTGCTAGAGGTGCCGCCAGGTGGTCCCTTACAAGGGCTCATCTGTCAGGTGGAAGCATTTGGGCAGCAGGGCTGACACCCAATTGCTTCCACACAGCCCACTACGGTGCCCGCCATGTCTCCCGGGCTCCGCTTGCCCATCTGCGGGCCCCGGTACCAGTTCAATGGGTGCCAGCGGGTATAGGGGAGGAAGTAGAGTGGACACATCCACTTCCCTCCCCTTCTTGTCCTGACCCGGAAGTGATGTGAAGCCATGCTATTGATCTGGTCAGTTAAGTAGCACAAGGGGTGGGTTAAGCAGTTTCAGCTGCTTTGGTGTTAATTAAATTAACAGGTGCACTAGATGGGCAACAATGAGATGACCCCCAAAACAGGAATAGTTTTACAGGTGGAGGGCACTGACATTTTTTTCCCTACTCATCTTTTCTGACCGTTTTTCACTAGTTTAGCATTTTTCTGGGGTCAGTGTCACTGCTCGTAGTAGGAGGCGATACCTGGACCCTACAGAGGTTGCACAGGCAGCCCAACTCCTCCAGGATGGCACATCAATACATGCCATTGCCAAAAGGTTTGCTGTGTCTCCCAGCACAGTCTCAAGAGCATGGAGGAGATTACAGGAGACAGGCAGCTATTCTAGGAGACCTGGAAAGGGCTGTAGAAGGTCCTTAACCTATCAGCAGAACTAATATCTGCTCCTTTGTGCAAGGAGGAACAGAATGAGAACTGCCAGAGCCCTAAAAAAATGACCTCCACCAGGCCACTGGTGTGAATGTCTCTGGCCAAACAATCAGAAACAGACTTTATGAGGGTGGCCTGGCCCAACGTCCTCTACTGGGCCCTGTGCTCACTACCTGGCGCTATAGAGCTCGATTGGCATTTGCCATTGAACACCAGAATTGGCAGGTCCACCACTGGCGCCCTGTGCTTTTCACAGATGAGAGCAGGTTCACCCTGAACACATGTGACAGACGTGAAAGGGTCTGGAGAAGCCTTGGAGAATGTTATGCTGTCTGTAACATCGTTTAGCATGACCGTTTTGGTGGTGGGTCAGCGATGGTCTGGGGAGGCATATCCATGGAGGGATGCACAGACCTCTACAGGCTAGACAACGACACCCTGACCCACCTGATGAAATCCTTGGACCCATTGTCAGACCCTAGGCTGGTAAAGTGGGTCCTGGGTTCCTCTTGGTGCACGACAATGCCCGGCCTCATGTGGCGAGAGTATGCAGTTCCTAGAGCATGAAGGAATTGTTACCATTGAGGGGTGTGAAAATTTTTAAAAAAACTACTTGTCCAGGGACTAAATTGATGTACCAATCTACTTGTCCTTCATGACAATCTACTTGCCCTGATAAAAAAATTAATTTTAACCAAAACTATATTTAAACCTGCTTTAAGTAATGTTTGGGGCTTTTAAAAACAAAAGGGGCTTTATGGCGACTTAAACATTTAATATTTCTATCATTGTGCTGTTTATATGTTATTTATATTCGGCCTATTCGGCCTACCACAGTACCCAAAAGGGACCCAAGCGCTGCTCTCACAGTCCAAGTTAATTTGTGGTTGCTGAGCTGATCATGTCACCTTCATGCTCTCAGCCATACCTCCAGCAGCACAGACCCCTGTAGTAAACAGCTGTAGTTGCTCTGAAGAGCCCCTTCAGCAATTCATAGGATGTTTACCCCCCCTTTGGGAGCCCTAGCCACAGTACCGACAGTGCCATTGATGTCCACTTCTCTTAGGGCAACTCTAACAGCCAGGTCTAACTGAATACAATGTACAGGCAATCCCCAAGTTACAAACATTCAACTTACATACAACTCATACTTAAGAGCGGAGGCAGCTTGATGTCACGCTGGTTCCAGAAAACACCATGTATGGTCATGCTCTGGTCATGTGGAATAGCCGGATGCATTCTCGGGTTGCCCGATGGGACATGAGAGCCCGAGAAAGCTATGTAAGGGGGCAAGAGAGGGTGAACGTCCCTTCCTGCTGCTTGCAAAAGTGATCCAGTGGCTAAATAGCTGCTAGGATTGCTTTTACATAAAATCCTATACAAGGTTGACCACAGAAATTGCCCCCCCCCCCTTCCCGGAGGGCTCCCTATGCCTCTGTTTGTATACTCTATCCTTGAAATTTAATCTAGATTGCTTTACCTTTGGATATCGTTGCACTTCTTTATATAAAAAAAAAAAATGAACCAATTCCAGATATTATTTGTCTCCCTGATGGGTTGGTAATATGTTTTGTGAATTTTGAGGAGTGCAAAGAACATGGGTTCTATAGAATGTTAGGTGCTCTTAGGAACCATGGCCATGCATGGCCATCTAGCTGCTTACGCGTTCTGCCACCTACTGTTCGGCAGACCTATCAGCAATCCCACATCACTGCTTGGCCAGTTAACCCTTCCCTATGCTATCCAAAACGTAAAAATATTTTTTGGCTGCAATTACACTTAAAAAAATGTGCCTGTTCTAACTTACATACAAACTCAACCTAAGAACAAACCTACAGAACCTATCTTGTTCGTAACGCGGGGACTGCCTGTACTTGCATATAGCTCTAGACTTAAAAGTTGGTTTACTAAAGATGCTGAGAATCTTCATTCCAACATTGTGTAAATATTCGTTACAATTATCTGATGATGTAAAAAGCAGGTTCCAATTTACTTTGAATTCCCAATCATATGCACGAGATACATTTCTCATGACTTGATAATTGAAATGAATAACCACACAATTTATTGTGTGAAGGATCTTAACTCCTTAAGTAAGGCTAGCTTTACACGAGGCAGTGCTTGCCACCCCTCTGAAAAGCCATATGCAATGGATCAGAGGAGCTTGACAGGCAGTGAGGAGGTGATATGTTGCCCTCTCAGTTGGTTCTGAGGAAGAGGCAAGTCCTCGAAACGCATTAGCCTGTTGGAAATACAGGATTCCCATTGTGGATGACCACATAGTGTGGATTGGACAGTGCTGTTCTTTACGATGTGCCTTTGACATTCATGTCATTTGTGGGTACGATACCTATTTTTATTACCTCAATAAATGTTTTTTACAGTAATGCACTAGGCCGGTGCACCCTCTGTTTGTTTCTTTATATCCATTGCCCTCTTGATGCCTGTTTTAACCCTGTAAATGCTGCATCACTGTACTGTAACTGTTTGCATTACATGCAGTTGAAGGGTGGTCACAGTGCAGGAAGTGAGGAGGTGATATTTTATTTATTTATTTCAGGTACTTATATAGCGCCGTCAATTTACACTGCACTTTACATAGATATTGTACATTCCCATTAGTCCCTAACCCTCAAGGGGTGTACAGTCTAAGGCCCCTAACTCACATTCATACATACACATACTAGGGCCAATTTAGACAGGATACAATGCACCTATCAGCATGTCTTTGGAGTGTGGGAGGAAACCGCAGTACCCGGAAGAAACTCACGCAGGCACAGGGAGAACATGCAGACACCAGGCAGGTGGTGCCGTGGTTGGGATTCGAACCAACAACCCTTGTACTGCCAGGTGGACGTGCTAGCCATTTAGCCACTGTGCTGCCCATATCACCCTCTCGATGCCTGTTTTAACCCTGTAAATGCTGCATCACTGTGCTGCAACTATTTGCATTACATTGCAGTTGCAGGGTGGTCACGGCCCAGCCCTATTCACTTGAATGGGTTGTGTTCAGTGGCTATACTGTCCTCTAAATGCAATCAGCTTTGTAGTTTCAGCAGCAATGTGAGGGTAAACAATGGCATTAACCTCATATCACAACCAGAGTTATTCTATGTAAGGCAGCAAAGAAAATACATTAAAACAATGATGTAACACTGCAAAATCTACATGAAAAATATTATTTTAAAGTAAACATTTCAAATTTAAAAAAAATGTACCCGATGAAAGCATGCTACAGTTTCTCTTTAAATGTGATGTTAATGTATACATCTTTTCCCTTTCTCGTGATTTGGTGATCTTAAAAGCTTCCCATTTTCCTAGCAAAATTTACTAAATTTTGGCGTGTAGCAATGTTATGGCTGCGAAGAAGTTAACAGAGCTCATCATTGGATGACTATGACAGATACTTGTCAGCTAACAAAGGGCGTTCGTCCAGCATACAAAGAAACAGCAATCATTTCAATTAGAAGTGTCACCACGTCACAACTGTCTTTTTTCCTTCTGGGGTTTCACTTACCTTATCATCTTTTTTAATTGCCACTGACATCCTGTTACATTGCATGGCTCTTCAGAGCTCCAACACATTATATTAACTTTCCTGTGAACTTGTCCTCTGGCAGGAGCGGGCAATATCTCTCTCAGAAGACATGCATATTAAATCCGGAGCTGTAATTGGATCTAATCACAGCACAAATTCTCTTTTCAAAATGAGAGGATCGGCAGTTGTATGAAGAGGTTGTACACATCTGTCACTTTGTGATATCCACTTTTCAATTGGTGCCAAAGAGTGCACATTAAGACAAAAAGATCAGGAAATATATATCAATGATTTCTTCATTTGCCTTAGTCATGATATGAACATGGGGCATCTTATAATATTTTCTCTGTCATGTCTATGCAAAGATACCTAAGAAAGAAGACAGCGTTGAGCCCAAGTGCAATTTGTACATGCATAGTGATTTTAGTTTGGTGGGATCTGTTACCTCCATGATTAGTGATGGGCCAAACACCCCCCTGTTCAGTTCACGGTCGAACGTTCAAACCTACTGAAAATTCAAACGCGAACTTCAAACAGGGACAATTTACTGAGCGGTATAATACTGCATCTGAGTATGTGGTAAGATACCGTTCAGTCACTAAAATACCGTATAAGTTATATTATTAAGTCATGCGGTATTTTAATAGTGGAACATTCATTATTTCAGCTGTCAGTGGGGTTCCCATTGCCTGGCATCGCCCGACAGGTAACATTTTTTTTTTTACATGGCGTGGGGTCCCCCCATCCATACCAAGCCCTTCAGGTTTGGTATGGATTTTGAGGGGAACCCCCACGCCAAAATTTAAAAAAAATCCATACCAGGCCCTTATCCAAGCATGCAGCCCGGAGGGTCAGGTAAGTGGGGGTGACAAGCGAACACCCTCCCTCTTGAACCATACAAGGCCACATTCCCTCAACATGAGGGGGAAGCTTTGGGGCAGGGGGCTTCCATTTCCAAAGCACCTTGTCCCCATGTTTGTGGGGACAAGGGCCTCTTCCCCACAACCCTGGCCGGTGGTTGTGGGGGTCTGTGGCTTATCGGAATCTGGAATCCCCCTTTAACAAGAGGGCTCCAAGATCCCTCCCATATGAATGAGTATGTGGTACATGGTACCGCTACCCATTTACAAAAAAAAAGAAGTGTAGTGTAAAAATGACAGGAGACAGTCTTTGACAAGTCCTTTAATACAAACAAAATTAAAAAAAATTTCCCCTGAAGTAGATCCAAAGTCAATAACAATGCCCGCCGCCACTGCTGACCTGAAAAAAGAAAAAAAAAAACACTACGCTCCCGATGCTGGCTCTGACAGCTGCGCTGCAATGACAGTTCCCCTGGTGACGTTATCATGCACTGTGATTGGCCAATGCATTGCACCTGACCTGTGGTCAGTTGCATTGCTTTGGCCAATCACAATGCACTGTCAGGGCGAAGTGGACAAAGAGCCTGTCAAATGCCCTTACCATTTGAGTGGTCTTTAAGGCAGAACTCTTTTACTAAATAATCTTGTCATTTTCATCATTAGAGTTTGATGTCATTAACAGTGATGCATTCAGGTGCCAGTGGTGAATGAGCATAAAAGCCCAACTCCAGGTAAAATGTTATTGTGTTGTGACTAGAGCAGGAAGGGTTAGAGTCTCTATATGTATAGGTAAAGGACACACAGTGAGCGCTCTCAAAGAAACAGCAGCTGAACATCCAGGATAAACGCATGTAAAAATCCTCAGTAAAACATATATATATAAAAATGCAGCGCTGTAAATGATCAAATCATGCAAATCAACACAATAATAGTCCTGAAAAGGTGCTCAATAATTCCCAGTGCCAATGGAAAGAATGCAAACTAACCAGAAACACATTTAAAATACGCATGTGTGTAAGAAATCCTGGAGATTCCCCTCTCTCCCTCTGGTCAGAAAATGGATATGATATCCATTTTCTGACCAGAGGGAGAGAGGGGAATCTCCAGGATTTCTTACACACATGCGTATTTTAAATGTGTTTCTGGTTAGTTTGCATTCTTTCCATTGGCACTGGGAATTATTGAGCACCTTTTCAGGACTATTATTGTGTTGATTTGCATGATTTGATCATTTACAGCACTGCATTTTTATATATATATATATATATAGAGTCTCTTTATGATTTTTATTGCTGTCTTTGTTATTATGGGGAGAAGTGATTATGGATGAGGTTCAGGTTTGATGCTATCAAATGTTTAAGGTGAGATTTGCAGGTTTGAGATTTTCAGTCCTGGAATGTATGTGCAGATTCACTGAATTTTTAAAATGATAAGAACTGCATGCCATGGCCAGGAGCCTTAGAAGGGCCAATACGAAAGCTTTTGGTTAAGCCACCCCCTCACTATAAAAGGGGGGGAGGAAAAAGCAGCCATTAGGTCAATGAATTTGAAGCTGACAAACTGCAGAGAGATTAGGGAGAGATTAGGGTCAGTTTTTTCATTCTGATTGCTAGCTCTTTGAGCAATCATCCTTTTTGTTCTTATTATATACAGTTGCAAGAAAAAGTATGTGAACCCCTTGGGATTACGTGGAGTTTTGCATGAATTGGGCATAAAATGTGCTCTGAACGTCATCTAAGTCACAACAATAGAAGAACACAGTCTGCTGAACATAATACTACACAAACATTAGATGTTGCCATGGTTTAATTGCACATAACATGTAAACATTCACAGTGCAGGGAGGAAAACCTTTGGACTTAATAACTGGTTGACCCTCCTTTGGCAGCAATAACCTCAACCAAACATTTCCTGTAGTTGCAGATCAGACCTGCACAACGATCTGGAGTAATTTTGGACCACTCCTCTTCACAAAACTGTTTCAGTGTAGCAATATTCTTGGGATGTCTGGTGTGAATCGCTCTCTTAAGGTCATGCCACAGCATTTCAATCGGGTTGAGGTCAGGACTCTGACTGGGCCACTCCAGAAGGTGTATTCTGTGCTGTTGCAGCCATTGTTTTGTTGAATTTCTTGTATGCTTTGGGTCATTGTCCTGTTGCATTACCCATCCTCTGAGGAGCTTCAGTTGGCGGACAGATGGTCGTACGTTTTCCTGCAAAATGTCTTGATAAACTCTGGAATTAATTTTCCCATCAATGACAACAGTCCGTCCAGGCCCTGAGGCAGCAAAGCAGCCCCAAACCATTATGCTCCCTCCGCCATGTTTTACAGTGGGGATGAGGTTTTGATGTTGCTGTGCTGTGCCTTTTTGCCAGTAGTGCTGTAGAACATCCAGGTGCTCTTTTGCAAACTTCAAACGTGCTGCAATATTCTTTTTGGACAGCAATGCCTTCCTCCGTGGTGTCCTCCCATGTACTCCATTCTTGTTTAATCTTTTCCTTATTGTAGATGTGTCAACAAAAATGTTAGCATGTGCCAGAGATTTCTGTAGGTCTTTAGCTGACACTCTGGGATTCTTCTTTACCTCATGCAGCATTCTGCGCTGTGCTCTTGCAGTCATTTTTACAGGACGACCTCGCCTAGGGAGAGTAGCAACAGTGCTAAACTTTCTCCATTTGTAGACAGTCTGTCTTACCATGGACACATGAACATCAAGGCTTTTGGAGATACTTTTGTACCCTTTCCAGCTTCATGCAAGTCAACAATTCTTGATCGTAGGTCTTCTGAGAGCTCTTTTCTGCGTGGCATGGTTCACATCAGACAGTGCTTCTTGAAACCAGTAAACCCAAAACAGGTGTGTGTTTTTTAAGGGCAGAACAGCTGTCAGCAACACATCCAAAATCATCACACTGATTGGAGTCAAGGTTGGCTCACTCCTGGCTCCAATTAGTTCTGGGAGAAGTCATTAAGCTAGGGCCTCACATACTTTTTTCTCCCTGCACTGTGAATGTTTACATGTTATGTGCAATTAAACCATGGCAACATCTAATGTTTGTGTAGTATTATGTTCAGCAGACTGTGTTCTTCTATTGTTGTGACTGAGATGACGTCCAGAGCACATTTTATGCCCAATTCATGCAAAACTCCAAGTAATCCCAAGGGGTTCACATACTTTTTCTTGCAACTGTATATACAATAAAATGCAAGAGGGTTGGGTTAAGGGGGCCCTGATCATAAGAGCGTATAATCTAATAGGGAGAGGCAAGTGGTACATAAGATAATAACCGTGAGTGATGAGTTGGTGGAAGAATCAAAAGTGTAGTTGTTAGGTGGAAGTGGGATGGACTTCCCAGAAGAGAAGACTTTTCAGGGATTGCCTACAGGTGGGAGACAACTGGACAGATTGAAGTAGAGCGTTCCAGAGGATCAGGGAGGATCTGGAGAAATCCTGGAGATGAGCATGAGAGGCGGAGACAAAAGCACTAGAGAGCAGGAGGTCTTGGGAGGATTTGTATGTTAGAATTTTTTATTTTATTTGCTGGGCAATTGGAAGCCAGTGGAGTAATTGACAGAGAGGGGCGGTGGACACTGAGTGGTTGAAATTACTCACATTAACCCCTGTTTATTATAAAATAAAAAGTTAGACATTTACCACTTAGGCCTATTATTTTTTATAAAATATGCCCTGCTACTGGCCAATTGTACACTACTGTATCCTGTGAATTATCCTAATTATTGTAGTAAAACCCAAGCCTGTGCTCCTTTTGTCTCTAGTAAATTTGAGCCTATCCTTGCTCATTAAAATTGTCCTGCTGTTGGCCGGTTTTACACTACTGTACCATTTATGATCTCTTAGTTCTTGTAGTAAGATGTCTGTCTGTACTCTTTGCGTTTGTTTTAGTAAAGCTAAATAGACTGTTCACTTTGCAAAGAAATGTTTCCTAGAGCTAAGTCAATGGGATGAAGCTCTGCTGATTTCCATCACCCAATCATGTTGAAGTCTTGGAGTTGTAGTCTTTGCAAAGTGAAATTTCACACATTCTGTAGGTTTGAGGGAAAATCCCAATGCACAGTGCAACTTCACTTCAAAGAGCCTATTTGAATTTAGTTTCTAATATGTTATGAATATGTATCCCTGATTAAAACTGTCCTGCAAATGGCCAATTGTACACTGCTGTATCTTTGGAAGTATCTTATTTTTTGTAGCAAAGCCTTGGCCTCAGCCTGTGCTCTTTGTCTCTAGTAAATCTTGTTGTTTGAAAGTGTCCTGCTGCAGGCCAGTTTCACCCTGCTGTGTCATCTGCCAGTCAAAATGGGTCTATTATCATTTGATGAAAAAATCATGTATCACTACTAAAGCTACCTGAAAAAAGCATTTATTTTCAAACTAAAATGCATCACATTGAGGTGCTGTTGCTATATCTAAGTCAAGCTAATTGAAAAAGAGAATAATGAATTCTCTGGCAGTGTATGCTGTCACTGAGATGGTCCATAAAAATCATACACTTCTGTAATGCCACATAGCAGTTTAGAGCCTCTACCAAGCATCTTATTTATAGGATTTACATTCTTCAATACTGCCCTCAAAGCTACATGAAAAGAGTCCCATCCACTACAATGTTTTGTCCCCCATGGCACTGCCTGGCTGTTTTTGACAGTAGTTTGCCTAATAGCCCTGAAAATGATCAGAACGTATCAAGAATCCCCCCCCCCCCTCATTTCAATAGGCTTTGACTCGAAATTCAGCACCAAACCCTTGGCAAATCCACCCAGATAGATTTTCCTATCACTAAAAGTGATGCTAAGCAATGGGAATTCACTCTAAGGGGGACTGAACTCATTTAGTAGACTAAGTAAGGGTTTGCAATTCTAACTTTTTTCTCTATGAGCCTTTCTGTCCTGGTGACATCTGCAGCCCTCAATATCTTCTCTGGGCATCAGAGGGCCAGAAAGTCAGTGAAAAATCTCCTCAGTAAGACCATAGAGAGCCATGACTAAACATGACAGATAGTTTACCTTTTCCCTACTCCAAGGAAGAACAGTGCCCCATCGTTGATGTCAGTGGGAGGAATTGTGCCCCATCGTTGATGTCAGTGGGAGGAATTGTGCCCCATCGTTGATGTCAGTGGGAGGAGTTGTGCCCCATCGTTGATGTCAGTGGGAGGAATTGTTCCCCATCGTTGATGTCAGTGAGAGGAATTGTGCCCCATTGTTGATGTCAGTGGGAGGAATTGTTCTCCATCATGGATGTCAGTGGGAGGAGTTGTGCCCCATTATTGATGTCAGTGGGAGGATTGTGCCCGATCGTTGATGTCAGTGGGAGAAATTTGACCCCCATCATTGATGTCAGTGGGAGGAATTGTGCTCATCGTTGATGTCAGTGGGAGGACTTGTGCCCCATCATTGATGTCAGTGGGAGGAGTTGTGTCCCATCATTGATGTCAGTGGGAGGAGTTGTGTCCCATCGTTGATGTCAGTGGGAGGAATTATGCCCCATCATTGATGTCAGTGGGAGGAGTTGTGTCCCATGATTGATGTCAGCGGGAGGACTTGTGCTCATCGTTGATGTCAGTGGGAGGAATTATGCCCCATCATTGATGTCAGTGGGAGGAGTTGTGTCCCATGATTGATGTCAGTGGGAGGAACTGTGTCCCATCCTTGATGCCAGTGGGAGGACTTGTGCCCATCGTTGATGTCAGTGAGAGGCATTTTGCCCCATCCTTGATGTCAGTGGGAGGACTTGTGCCCATCGTTGATGTCAGTGAGAGGAATTGTGCCCCATCCTTGATGTCACTGGGAGGACTCATGCCCCATTGTTGATGTCAGTGAGAGGAATTGTGCCCCATCCTTGATGTCAGTTGGAGGACTCATGCCCCATTGTTGGTGTCAGAGGGAGGAAGAGTGCCCATTTGTGTTAAAGGAAGGAACAGTGCCCCATTGTTGGTGTCAGTGGGAGAAATAATACCCCATCGTTTGTGTCAGTGGGAGGAATAGTGCCCTATGGTTTGTACCAGGGGTTTATTTGCTGGTTAATGTTAATCAAAAGGTTGCATCCACCCTGTGGACTGCATTTTGGGGACCACTGGCTAGAGATTGTGTATATGATTATAACTATCACTGGTTTTGAAAGGGTTCTGAAAGTCCTGAAGCACGCTTGAGATCTTTAACAAATAGAAGCTTTTTTTCTTTTGAGTGAAGTTATTGCACGTGATATTTGTTCAGCTATCAAAAGGAAAAAGAAATATAATAGAAACCCCGTGTTCTGTGCATTACAATATTTAAACCAGGGTATGAATTAAAAATAGTTAGGCACATTATGTCAAAATCTATATTGTATTGACCTTTTGAAATGCATTACATACCCCTATAATAATAATGCTGTTCCTACAATTAAACGCTGTATAAGTCACTCGTCATTAAATTATCATGGTTTAACCTCATTTACAATATAACATAGCAAACTAAACCACATTTGATACAAGTAATATGAACAGATGTTTTGCATGTGCCTAACTGGATGTTCTTACTTAATTTACTTACTTGATTTACTAAAGGAGAAGAGAATGTTCAACGGCTTTTTAAAAGTGATACTAAACACACACTGTTTAATATATTAATATACATTATCCCTTCTCTTTCTGTACGTGGATGATGACACTATAATTATTTTAATCAAAAACACATGTAAGTACCTTTTTCATAAGTGATTCACAGCTGTCACGTGACCCAGAACTTTCCCAGCCTGTCTGCAGGGAAGCAGTGGTAGGAGGAGCTTCTAGTCCTCTGCTGCCGATCGCATATTCAAAATAAAAAAACAGCCTTTGGGATACAGAGTAAAAATAAAAAAATTATATCAATAGGCTGTTTTAAATCATCATACAAATATATATTTGAAATTAAATCTTTATTATTTTTTGGCAATAACATGGTGTGGGCTGACTTCACCCTGTCAAAGGCTGTGTCACGCACCTCCAACATGTGTCTTAGAACAACAGGGAGGTGAAGCCACCATCAATCAAGATGTAATATCCCCTCCCCACTGTGTTTAGCTGGATTAGTGGGCAAGGAGGAGGAGGGAGGGAGTGGGCTGTCATTTACCACTGTGTATACACCCACATGTGTGACTCTATAGTCACACAGGCTGCTCAGATGTGATTGGGAGGAAACACTCAAGACAGAGATACACTGAAAACTGAGCATGTGCACTAGCTGCCGACACTGCTCTGCAAAATCCCCAGCTGTAGTGAGGACATGGAGAGAAGGGGTAGACAGAGAACAACAGGATCAACCAGGTTTTTTGCAGAATACAGAAAACGAATGTCATAGTGACTGAGTGAGACTGAACAGCCTGTAACACAACATGTATTGATAGATTTTAATGATGTGGGTTTAATGACACTTTAAAGTTAGCTTAGGCTGCTTTGACAATGATCCATTTTTCTTCAGCTTTTGTGTTAAATGTATTCTTGTGGAACTCTTTACACTGATCCGTTGCAGGTCTAGTGCAGTTTTCAAAATCCTGCTTGCAGGTTAGGTGCAGTAAAACAAATGTACCTCCCCTTTGAAATCAATAGAAAATTCAGCAAAACTGCATCACAATCACACCCGCATTGCATTTTTTGTGCGTATTTCGAGTCACATGTACTGTAAAAAACTGCCCACATATGCGTTTTGCCATGTTTTTGCTACAGAGTAGTGTGAAAGTAGCCTTAGTGAAGGTGGGGAACTGTGCAGACATCAGTCATTCAATTGTGCAAGTAATTTTCTTTTTTTGTTTTGTTTTATGTTCCTCACATGATTGGGTATTCTTTGCAAAGTGAATTTTTACCATATTTAAGTTAATTAAAAATTCTCATTGAAAGTGTAAATGCTCTTGCAAAATGAACATGCTTTTTGTCACATACTATAGATCTTTAAAAGTTTCCTTCTTTTGGACTGCCTCTCCTGCAAGATACGTCATCAGTTTGCATTTTATACTCTATATTTATATTGAAATGGTCATACAGTGTTTAAATATGACCCTGTGGCCTGTCATGTCATATAACATGATCACTATGCATGATCACTGCAGAGATGTAAGTAATGTGGCCCCCAGCTTTTTTGTTATTACAGGCAAAGTGGTGGTATTTGAAATGTAAATAATGTGCTGGATTTGAAAGATTACACATAATTATCATTTGGTTTTAATCAGTTCTGAGTATAGTGTTAAGCACACAACAAGGTATTTGCTCTTTTGCCATGTAACACAAGTACTGGGTGATTGCTGAATTAATGTTGTACAATTATTGCACTCTTTTTTTTATAAAAAGAAAAAGGCTATTGAAATGTGTTCTGTATACAGTCTGATGATATCTGTTATGGTGAAATTGGGTACATTTTATACTGCTGCATCATTTTCCTGACAACAGAGTGCAGAATGTGTACAGCAAGGATTCCTTATTAATTATGACTGGAATTCTCTGGACACCCATCCTACTCTGTGGAATGCAGACAACATCTGAGGCTACAAATCTCCCAAGTTACAGCTTTATATTCCCGTACCCTTTACTTAGTCTTCTACTCTTTTTAGTGTTGTTCTCATTTATTTTATTTGTGTAGAACAAAAAAGAGCACCGGGACCTACGGGGGACAGAACGGCAGGAAATTTGAAAATGACAAAAAGTGACATTCACTAAATACACTAAAATCACATAGTAAAACATTACTGTATCAAACCATTTCACATAGATTGTGTCCCTAGTGCTTTGTCCTGTGCCCTGCCTGCATTTTTACTGTTCTTTCTGCCTGGAAACTGAGAAATGTCCATGGCATCCAAAAAGCGTCCCTTTAGGTCAAAATCGGTTTTAGGCCAGCTAGAGAACAGCGATAGTAAATCAGAACCACTTGCAGAATTGAGTGATAAAGAAGAGGAGATCAGATCATCAGGAACAAACCGAAGAGAAGTCAAGATGAGCCAGGGGTCAGGGCAGGAGACGGTCAACAGCAATCAGGGTCAGGCTAGGTTGGCAACAAGGCAATCTCAGGAACAGAACAAGCAGGAACAACAGGAACAAGATCATACGGCAATGTGAGCATTGCAAGAGCTGGTTTAAATAGCCTGGCGCCAACAGGCGCACCTGGGTCCTAGTGCCTGCCCGGCACCATCATTGGTGACAGGCGCGCCTGGGTCCTAGTGCCACCTGCCTGTATGTCTTGTCGGGATCCTACGCATGTGCAGATTCGTGCGCCATGGTGATCTTCTCGTTCCCTGACATTGCCCCCCCCCCTTATGGGCAGCCTCTGGATGCCCAACTGACTCCTCTTTTGTGGCTGGTTGTGGAAAAATTCTTGAATTAACCTAGGAGCATGGACATTTTGCGCTGGCTCCCACAAATTTTCTTCTGGGCCAAAGCCTTTCCATTTAATGAGGTACTGCGTCTGACCTCTTCTCTTCCTGCAGTCTAAGATCGCCTCAACCTCAAATTCTTCTTCTCCATCAACATCTAGGGCCTCTGGGGGTCTTGAACTTCGGTCCGGGAAAGGATCCGGTGCTGTAGGTTTTAACAGGGATACATGGAAAACAGGATGTATCTTGAAAGATTCGGGAAGCAATAATTCATAGGTCACTTCATTAATCTGACGTTTCACTTGGAATGGGCCCACTGCCTCCTGTAATACCTTGTTATTGGATGCAAAGAAGTTCAGAGTATCTTGAGCAGCTTGAACCAAAATTTCTGGAATTAGCTCAGGCAGGAAGGTAGGGTGGAACCCATAGTTGGCGAAAAACGGGGATTGCTTGGTGGCTGAGTGACTCGCATTGTTATAAGCGAATTCTGCCAAAGGCAGGAGTGCCAACCAGTCATTCTGGAGAAACGAGGTGTAGCACCTGAGGTATTGCTCCAGAGTTTGGTCCGTTCAGTCTACCCATTCGTCTGTGGGTGATATGCGGAGGAAAAGGATAGTTTAATTTCCAGAATCTCACATAGAGCCCTCCAAAACTTCGAGGTAAACTGAACTCCTCGATCCGAGACGATATCCTTAGGCACTCCATGAAGTCTTACCACCTCCTTAATAAAAATCCGCGCAGTCTCTGGAGCGGAAGGCGTATTCTTCAGCGGAATGAAATGGGCCATCTTGGACAGGCGATCTACCACCACGAAAATCGCAGTTCTTGGCCATATTCGGCCACCAAAACGTGCGCTGTACCAGTTCTAATGTTTTGAACACTCCAAAGTGGCCTGGCAACGGGTGATTGTGGCAGTATCCCAGGATCAGAGTTCAAGCTTCTTCAGATACCATGATCTGCTCTCCTTTCCATAAGAGCCCATCTCTATTTTGAATCGAGACTCCAGGTGGATTGGGAAATCCCACAGATGCAGTTTGTAATTTGGACAGGAGTTCCGACTGCAAAAGTAGGAAGTTCCCTGCCGGCAAGATTGTGTCTGGTTTAGGAGTTTCTTTAGGGTCCTCAAACATGCGAGAAAGCGCATCGGGTTTCGTGTTCTTAGACCCTGGTCTGTACATTATATGGAGAACAAACCTCGAAAAGAACAATGCCCATATGGCCTGACATGGTCGAAGTCGCTTAGCTGTCCTCAAATATTCTAGGTTTTTATGGTCCGTGTAAACTAGGATTGGATGCATGGCCCCCTCCAGCAGGTACCTCCAGTGCTGTCTTGATTGCCAAGAGCTCCCGGTCTCCAATGTCATAGTTCCTCTCCGCTGGTGTGAGCTTCCTGGAGAAGAAGGCTACAGGGTGCATGAGTTCCTTAAGACCCTTCCTTTGAGACAGAAGTGCTCCTACTGTGTTTTCGGACACATCAACCTCCAACATGTACGGCAACGAAGAGTCGGGGTGACTCAAAATGTGTGCTGCTGTAAACAATCTCTTCAGGGTCTCAAAGGCAGCCTGCGCTTCAGGAGTCCACTGGAAGCTTCATGAGTTAAGTGATGGGGAATACAAGACTCGAAAAGCTCTTGATAAATTTTCGGTAAAAATTGGCAAAGCCAATAAACCGCTGAATGCCCTTTTTGTCAGCCGGTACTGGCCATTCCAAGATTTCAGAAATCTTCTGGGGATCCATGGAAATTCCTGTGGTGGAAATAATTAGTCCAAGGAATGGAATACTGTGCTTCTCAAAGCTGCATTTTTCTGCCTTGGCGTAGAGCCTGTGTTGGTGGAGTCGCTCCAGCATGCTCCTGACATGACCTCGATGCGCCCCCAAGGATGGGGAAAAAATCAAGATGTCATCTAAATAGATAACGACAAAAACATCCAGATAGTCCTTGAATATATCATTTATAAAGTGCTGAAAAGTGGCAGGTGCGTTACACAACCCGAACGGCATGACTAGGTACTTGAAGTGGCCGAAACGGGTGTGGAATGCTGTCTTCCACTCATCCCCCTCTCGGATGCGGACCAAATTATAGGCACCCCTCAGGTCTAACTTGGTAAAGATAGATGCCATCTTCAATCTCTGGAACAGCTCGGGGACTAAGGGAAGGGGATAACAGTTCTTAACGGTTATCTTGTTCAGCTCCCTATAATCTACACAGGGCCTCAGGGACTTGTCCTTCTTCTCCACGAAGAAGATCCCGGCTCCAGCTGGTGACGTGGAAGGATGGGTGAATCCCTTCTGGAGGTTCTCATCAATATAGTCCTTGAGTGTCCCCAGCTCTTCCTCGGACAAGGGAAAAATTTGCCCGAAAGGGATTTCAGACCCTGGAAGAAGATCGATCGGGCAGTCATATGCTCGGTGCGGAGGAAGAATGTCTGCTCCCCGTCGGCTGAATACATCGAGGTAACCGTGGTAAGCCAAAGGAATTGCTCGAGCTAGCTTTGCATCAGTGTCCACACATAATAGTGCCTGTGTGACCAATGGTGTTTTGGGACAACAATGCTCTTAGCAATAGGATGAGCTGAACTGGATTGACCCTGTCTTCCAGTTAATTTGGGGGTCATGCGCTTGTAATCAGGGGAGCCCCAAAATAACTGGGAATAATGGGGATGCGGTGGCATCCAAGCGAAGGAGTTCTCGATGGTGGCCAGCCACCGTAGTACAGATTGGTGGGGTTTCTCGATCTACCAGTCCAGATTTGATCCGGGACCCATCGGCCAGAAAGATGTTCAAACCACGCTCTTTGGTTTGTAAGGGAATCTAAATATCAAAATAAATGTGGTAGAATCCTTAAAGTACCCCACTCAACCATGCAGTTCTAAATAGAAACAACTCTCCATCCTAGAAAGTTATAAATATCAAAATATTTTCTCTAAAAAGAATCATCGAACCCACCACTAGTGAAAAAATCCCCTGTTCAAAGAATATATTAACACGTGCTTTTCAAATAATAAGTGTCCAAACACATATAATCATACACACTATATCCAAAAGTGGCCAGTGTCTTATAGTCCAAAAAAATATTTTTTTCTAAAAACTTAAAAATGAATACGTTCCACTTGAAATCACTTCTTTGTACTGTTGAAGATCCTCAAAGGCCAGCTTCCACAGAGACCCTCAAAGAAATCATTCAACTCCACCCCAATTAGAAGCTGGTAAGGATCACATGAATAGCGGGGGATGTTTCTTAGGAAACAGGCTACAGTTGTAAACCTGAGTGCGGCTAGAGGTGGGGACTGGTCAACATACACACAAATATAAATACACCATTTGTTCTGAATTTAACAGGAGTCAATGCGTTTTTCTAGTTAAGAGCGGAGATAGGAGATAGTTGCATTTACCCAGAAGAAAGCAGCAGGAGTCAATCATTTCAATATCAGGTTTCATATGCAGTAATTGATCAGGTAGCAACCAAAGATTCTCAAAAAATGTAATTTTGATCTGTAATGTGTCCTATTTAGACCCCAAAAGCTTTAGTCAGATCAAGCTAAGTGACATGCCAATGGGATTTTTGAAAACTGTATCACAATTGGCTGAAATTGATATTCTTCAACTTAATGTTGGTTTTAAAGAAATACAGCTCTACAGGAACCATACACAACTCAAAACAACATTGATGATTTAGCTGAAAATGAAGAGCTCAATGACGAGAAGCATATTGCATTTGAGAACTGCCTTACTTTTTTGCTATAGGATTTTGTTATGAACGTAACTTGTAAGATGCTGTGTATACAATTTTTTTTACAGTATGTAAAGTACTGCTTACTCTTGCATACACTTTCTTCAAAATTAAACATTGTAAAAATAGATTAGAATAGATTGAATAGATTCATTTGGACAAGATCTTCCTCAATCCCTTATTTAACTGTACACAGAGAGAGAGATCGGAAAAAATTCAGATTATGAGGATATCAATTGATAATTTCTTCTATAAAGCATTGAACATTGAAAAACAGGCAGTCATTGCATTCCCACTCTCCCCTATTCTAGTATGAAGGGTAGCAAACCCAATAATAACTGCATCATAAAGATATTACAAAGGGGTTAAAGACTGACACTGAAGCCGAACATTTTGCTAAACTCTACATAACTAATGTCAACATTTTGAGGACTGAGCAATACATTGATTTCAGGTGTTAACTTTTAACCACATATAGAATGCAGTGTCCTGTGTGGGAGTGTGCTCCAGGCATGAACAGGGGTTAATATGGATACTGTTCAGGGGGATGGGCTAAAAAGGGTTTAAAATCTGCCATATGTGCACATGTATGCAGACATGGAGGTCTGTGCGTGCTTTGAGTTGGATACTTTATAGAGAAGATGGCTCCTGGATAGCTCTGCCTACAAGCGGGCAAGTTCAAATTTTTACTAGCACTCTGATCTCAGATTCTCATACCCTTTAAGTGTACCCAAAGTGTTTCCTCAGGAACATTTTTTTTAAATTTTTTTATGAAATTGCATTGAGTATACAGTATGTTATATGGTCATTTTAAATACAAGTAATGCTTAGCTGAGTTCTTCTTTAACTACTGGCAGTTGCCCAGGAAAATGACAACTCACCTTGCTCTATCCTTCCCCCTCCCTTCCTCATCTGTACATAAGTGAGCAAGAGCAGACCATCAATCAAAACCTCCTTATACAATTCATTTTTTCCAATTAAAAATCCATTCACACTAATGAATAATAGATAGAGGGGACATGTTTGTAGAAAGCAGAGCTTGTGAGCCCCTGTCACTCATTTCCTGTAATTCTGGTCATTGCATTTTCTAGTGACTCTGGGGATATTGAGATGACAGACCCCTCCTCCTGCTACTAGGTACCCTCACTTTTATATATACTGCATTGATCTACCAAGAAGAAACCTGGAATAACTAAATAATATTATTCTACATGCAATTAGTATAAACTGCAAGCCCACCAAAACTACCTGCTTAACGTTGAGTGGAGAAAGCCTTCAACTGATGCTCTGATGCAGTGTTGCCTGTTTTTATGACATGGGCAAAAAATAAGTATTCATTACTGTACAGCAGAATGTTTGCATATGTTATACACATTAACCTCTTTGCCTGCCCGTTGTAGATACACAGTTGGATGGCTGACTTCTGAAAGCAGGAGGGCGTTTTAAAATGTCCTTCCCTTTGAGCCGCTCATGTATGCACTCTAGTGTGTGCAGCAGTATGTTTTGTGGTCACTGAGTCTATTGGACACAGCAAATCACAGTGTGGAGTACAGGGCCAATTAAATCGGTAAGTGATTGCATCAGTTACCAATCATAGAGATCACACATGTAAACAAAGGCTGCATGTCGCAGCTAGTTGCACTGGTATGGTAAAACTGTACTGGTGTGGCTAGTGATCAGGGATAATCGCTGTCTGTACCAGGGGCGAACTGACCATTTGGAAACTCGGGCACTGCCCGAGGGCCCGGGGTCAGTAGGGGGCCCCACGAGATGCCCCTGGTACCTTTTTCATAGGCTTTTTTGAGTTTGGGCAAGGACACAGGGGCCCCATGATCCCCTATTGCCCGGGGGCCCTATGAGTTGTCAGTCCACCCCTGGTCTGTACTGGCATCCAGTGTCACCAGATCAGCCAGCCAGTATCCCTGATCACTAGTTACCAAAATTCAGTGTCCCTATGGTGACATTGTACTGGGTTGGCTAGTGATAAGGGACACTGGCTCACTGCTCTGGCGACACTGTATGCCAGTACAGGCAGCCATTGTCCCTGAACCTTAGCCACATCGGTATAGTGTCACCATGCCAGTGCAGCCAGCCACATTGTCCCTGATCACTAGCCACCCCAATACAATGTCATCATACCAGTGCAGCCAGCCATCATCCCTGACTGTCTCCACACCTGTTCAGTGTTGCCAGACCAGTGCAACCAGCAAAAGTGCCCTGATTGCCTTCACACCAGTACAATGTCACCAGATCAGTGGAGCCAGCAGCAGTGTCCCTGACTGCAGCCACACCAGTGCACTGTAATCAGACCAGTGCAGTCAGCAATGTGTTCCTGATCACCACCACTCAAGTACAGTATCAACAGATCAGTGCATCCAGCAACAGTGTTCTTGATTGCTGCCAAACCAGTAAGGTGTTACCTTAGCATCCAGCCACAGTGTCCCTGATCACAGCCACAGTGTCACCAAACCAGTGCAGTCAGCAACAGTGTTCCTGATCATGGCCACACCAGGCCTAATGTCATCAAATCAGTGTAGGCCAGCAACAATATTCCTGATCATCCCCACACCATTTCCAGTGTCACCAGGTCAATGTAAGCTAGCAACTGTGTTCTGATCATCGCCACACCGAGCCAAATGTCACCAAATCAGTGTAAACCAGCAACAGTGTTCCTGATTGCCACCACACCAGTGTACATCAGCAACAGTGTTTCTGCTCAGTGCCACATCAGTTCCAGTGTCACCAGATCAGTAAAGGCCAGTTGGTGTGTTCCTGATTGCAGTTAGGCCAGTACAGTGTCATCAAACCAGTGTAAGCTAACAACAGTGTTTCTGATCACTGCAACAGCAGTTCCAGTGTCACCGTGTAATGGTCATGCATACTGGGCACATGAAAAGCCGTATGTGATAGCCATTTTGTTCAGGTCTCAGTTCATCCAAGCCATTGTGTTAGAAGAAGGACATAGACACAGTGGCCTTCCCCCTCCCTTCTCCTTCAGTTCATACAATACACAAACTGTTACCTTATGCCAGAACCTTCTTATCAGATGCTTGGAAGGACAGATGCAGACCCTTTCATGCCTATTAGCCAAATCCACACTGCCGCCCAGAAACCCTAAAACAAATTTCTGACTTGCCCACTTGAGTAACTACAGTTTTAACAGGTATTTGGTCTGGTCCCAAGCACATCAGTCATTTAACAGTCATAAATACCTTAGCTGAATCAACAATACACATTGCTGTCTGTTGCCCTTGATAGAATCCATACTGCAAGTATATTTCATAACTTCTGAAATATTGACAGTACAGCTAGAATGAGAACATATTACCCTTATCAGTTAATTAGTAACGTTTTAAGCCCAAACACCCCTATATTGGATGATGGGGAGACAACGAGACACATTAACCCTCCTAGATAAAGTAGACATCCAAAACCTGTCATATTTTTATTCATTCTGAAGGTAATTCAATGCTGGACAATAATATACACATTAACAGACTTTAATATGCAGGGATTCAAGAATATCAATCAATACCAATAGAAAACTGGATCTGTGGCATGATTATAAACAGAGATATTCCATGACCACCCCTCAGTCCCTTGATCAGTCCCCTCTCCAGCAAGAAAAGGAGACTGCCCAAAAGTTGGCAGGTCTCATTTAACCCCTTCACTCCTAAGGGTAAAACAAATCTTAACACCTAAGCAAAATTTTGCAACTTTGTGTTAGCAAAACCGTACATATCATCACAACTATTTGTGCAGCCAGGTGGATTATACCTTGTTTTGTTTTTTTTTTTTTTAACAAATTGGGCTTTGATTTGGTGGTAGATGGTAATGGATATTTACTGATTTTTGTTTTTATAATCAAAGGAAAACTGGCCCAAAATAGTAAAAAAAAAAAATCTTTTTTTTTTAATTTTAGCTGTATATTTCTTGCTACTATCATGACCCACCACCAAAGAACAACCCCAAATAATTTCTCCTGCTCTTGATGATCGCAGCAATACCAGATATATATATGTTAGTTGTTTTGCATCCGTAGTACGGCCCAGAAACAACGGTGTGCATTTTGCTTTTTTTTATCCTGACACTAATTGACACTAACACTGATACTCATTTAAAAAAAAACAAAAAAAACTCTGACCCTGACCCTTGACCCTGACCTTGATCCTTGACCCCAACACTAATCCTGGCACTGACCTAGATCAAAACTTGATCTAGTTTTTTTTTTTCTAATTTTTTTTTATTTTTTATACGCACTTTTTTTTTTTCTCTGAAAGGACAGAGAGAGATAAAATGTATCTCCCTCCTCCATTCATGAGAAAACACGAGGTGTGGGCTTCACAGTGACTGATCACTGTGATAGCCAATCAGAGGCTATCACAACAATCAGGTGACCTGGAATCAGGAGTTCTGGGTCCCGATTGTTAGAATAGGACCCAGAATTTTCAGTGAGACCCCAGTCTCTGTGTGGTGCTCCCAGCACAAGGACGAATACACAAATATGCGGCCCAGCAGAAAAAAGCCCAGTCCAGTGGGACCTCATATTTGCGTATGGTCGGCGTGAAGGGGTTAACATTAAACCAAGGAACACCTGTCAATTCATATGAGAGCAAATGCACCATCTTGCTTGATTCATGGGACTCTGCTAAACCAGGGCATTGTTAAGTATTCTCACCCTCAACCCCTTTTTACTTCTCTATTTTGTATTGTATTGTTGTCTCTTTGTTTCTTTGTAATACCTTTTTTTTGTTGTAAATATTTTATATGCACGATTTTGACCTTTTCATTGTTAAACTCTCTTTTGAAAAGTGTTAAAACTGTCTCTAATGTACTAATGCAAACTCAAAGAATCCCTGTCTTTTGAAGAGTGCTACTGTAGTGTAAATCTCTGAATATATTTGTCTGTGGTGACAGTGTGTGTTGCAGATATTTTAAAATCATAGTTGCTATTGCTAACATTGGGAATGTGTCCTACTTCTCAGTAAAAAAGTAGGTGGTGGCAGTTTGAAGGGTTAATTGCTTAGTTAACTAAACCCAGTGATATGAGGGGATGAGAGACGTTGCAAACCACTAGCTCAACAGGTGAAGCTAGTGGTGTGCAGAGTTTCTCATCCCCTCATACTTCCCTGCTTTCTGGATAAAGCATAAGACAGCCTGCACCTTTATATTGCTATGAAATATGGGATTTACTAGAGCACCTTGAGCAGCGCTATCAGTTGATATTGAGTATAAAGCATATATAAGCATAAACCCAGTGTAACGCCCTCTGGTGTACATAGTTGTTGAAAGTAGTTAGAGGCTTGCTAGAAGCCTGGATTTTAGTAAGAGAGTTACTTCAGGTTAGGGCTAAAGGGCTCAATAGGTCAGTCCATTGGTACCTCTGCCTGCTCTAGAAACTTGGAGAAGCTCCTAGAAGTCAGTAGGCAGAGGGGAGGAGATGCTGATCTTCTCATTTATGGGAGTCTGTCCAATCCCTGGCAGGAGGCCTGGCAGTTTGACAGATATGCACACAAATATGATAGAGTCTGGCCAGCAGGGGAGTTGAGTGAAAGATAGCGTGCTGAGAGGTGCTGCTGTGTGGCTTTGGAGGGAACCCTGGATAAGGGGGGGTTCTTGCTTCCAGGCTAGAAGCTGGAAGAGGAAAGCTGAAGGAGAGAGCTCCACTGCCCTGCGATCCACTGGGGATGGACAGCCTGCAAAGCTTGGAGAGGAACCAGCTCAGCTACAGAGGCCTGAAAGCAGTTCTATCCACAGCTGCAGGACAGGGACAGTGTGAGTACCTCTACATCCCCAGGGCCTAGAAGAGAGAAGTCTGCTGGATGCGAGTTCTGGCAATTCTTCAGGGGACAGTTCATAGCTTATCCAATCCCGTGTCCTGGGATCAGATACCGTACCCAGGTGGGCTGGTGTTTTGTTCATTTAGGGGACTTAGATCTCCTACAAGTTGGAAGTTTGCTAAATTCCATTCAAGGGGACTCAGAGCTCCTGCAATTTGCTGTACTTTGCTAAAGAGACTGTCAGGATTCCGACTGGAGCAAAGTCATTCATCTGCCATTGTTGCAGAATTTTCTAGAGAAGGAAGTTGTCCTCAAAATTTATATTCTGCAATCAAATTGGGCATCCCATAACTCCTTTACTTTATCCAAGTTAAATTCTCTAATAAAACGAAAAAACCAAGCCAATGGACTGTTTCTTATGTCCGGATGCAAGTAAAAAATGCATGTTGCCTGGCTGTGCAGGAAGCAAAGGGGGACCCAAAACCAGCAGCTCTCAAAGGGGTGGTACTACACCAGTGATAACTGCTCTCAGTCTGTTGGCACCTAGATTGTGGTCCTACAAGCTGGAAAATTTTGTACAAGATAGGACTGAGACTGTCAGTGTTGCCAATTAGTGACAGCACAGTATGAGGTTGACCAGCCAGTGGTCACTAGTTGGTGAACAGGGCTATGGTCTGACCCACATTTGTCACATATTGGCTGGCAGCGTAGTGGGATAGTTCTGCTTAGAGCATTCAGTGCAGTGTTAGGAATTAGCTCTTCACTGAAGAATTGGAACCCTCGTATTGTAACCCTCATGGAAACAAGCCTTAGAAATAAGCTGGTATATTTTTTTGGTTTGTTTGTTTAACATACAGCAACAGTTCCTCCCTATCTCTGTTTTCTGTTCTATCTGTTCCTTTTGCAAATATGCCTGGTTTGGCAGACTACCAAAAAATGAGCAGAGATGATCTGTGTTCTGAGTGTGAAGCAGTAGGAATTTACATCTATGGCAAAAATCATGAAAGCTTGATTCATGCCTTACAGGAGGATGATATCCTGGCAGACCAGAAACTGGGGGCAACCTGTAACAGAAGGGGCTTCTGCTAGTGGTTCAGACCAGGGGCTGACTGACCATTCGAGCACTCGGGCAATGCCCGAGGGCCCGGGGTCAGTAGGGAGCCCCATAAAATGCCTCTGGTACCTTTTTTATAGGCTTTTTTGGGTGTGTTTTGAGTGTGGGCAAGGACACAGGGGCCCCATGATCCCCATTTGCCCAGGGGCCCCATGAGTTGTCAGTCCGCCCCTGGTTCAGACAGAGCCTCGCAGAATGGGCAAATACACAGCCACAGCATGAGCATGCCAGCACCAAACTACCTGCAACCAGCACAGACTCTCCACAGACGCAGGACGCACTACAACCCATCATGAAGATGGATCCTCCGGAGTACCTGCAGTTCTTTGAATGTCAAGCTGAGAGAGAGGCTGCACGGAGGGAGGATGATTGTCAGTCCTACAAGCTGGAAAATCTTTGTGCAGAGTAGGACAGAGAGTGTCATTGTTGTGAATCAGTTACAGCGTGATGTGAGGTTGACCAGCTAGAGGTCACAAGTTGGTGAAAAGGGCAGTAGTCTGACCCATGTTTGTCACACACCAGACCTGTGTAAACCAGCAACAGTGTTCCTGCCACCACACCAGTCCCAGTGTCTCCACGCAAGTGTACACCAGCAACAGTGTTCCTGCTCAGTGCCACATCAGTTCCAGTGTCAGCAGATCAGTGTATGCCAGTTACAGTGTTTTTGCTTGCAGTCAGACCAGCACAGTGTTACCAAACCAGTGTAAGCCAACAACAGTGTTTCTGATCACTGCAACACTAGTTCCAGTGTCGCCAGACCAGAGCAGCCAGCAACAATATTCATGATTGCTGCCACACCAGTTCCAGTGTTGCCAGACCAGTGTAAATCCAGCAACAATGTTTCTGATCGCTGACACAACAGTCCAAGTGTCACCAGACAAGTGTAAGCCAGCAACAGTGTTCCTGATCAATGGCACACCGCCCCATATTGCCAGACCAGTGCAGCTAGCAACAGTGTCCAAGCACTAAAATATTCACATATGGTATCCCCATACTGATGAAGAGTAGCAAAATGTGTTTTGGGGTGTAATTCTAAGCATTCCCATGTGTGAGAAATATTTTATTAAACTGACAACTTTGTGTAAAAAAAATACAATTTAATTTACTTTCCACATTTTTCAAAAACTTGTGGCAAAAATTAAAGTCTGTCCATGCCACCTAAAAATACAGTTGTGTGTTTACTTTACAAAATGTGGTCATTTTGTGGGTGTTTCTACTGTCTAATTATTGTCCCTTGAAAACCCAAAGTGCTTCTTGGATTTTGGACTCCTCTATGTGGCTAATATGTGAACAAGTCTCACATATGTGGTATCCCCATACTTTGTAGAAATACCAGTATTCTGGGATGTATATCTAAGTATGGTCAGATATAAATATCTTATTCATTGATAGCTGTGTATTTTTTTTCCTTCAATTTCCAAAAACTTATGCCAAATATTATGATTTTCAGAAGACTCCCCTTGCCTCTAATTAAATACGTTGATGGGTCTAATTTGCAAAATGTGGTCATTTTGCGGGTGTTTCTCCTTTTCTGTCACTTCAGGGCCTTCAGAAATAGGTAGTCAGGAAATCTGATGCATTATTTATGCTTCTTCAAAGCTGTAATTTGCAGGCTAATCTTTGGAATTGGAAGTATCAGCGGTAGGGTACCATATACCCCTTACCCATTCACATTGTTAACCACTTGCCCTCCTGAGCATTTACCCCCCTTCCTGACAAGGCCATTTTTTTGTGTTACGTTGTGCTGCGTTATTTTAACTGACAATTGCACGGTCATGCAATGCTGCACCCAAATGAAATTAACATCCTTTTTTTCCCACGAATTGAGCTTTCTTTTGGTGTTATTTGATCGTCTGTGCATTTTTAATTTTTTGCGCTATAAAAAGACTGACAATTTTGAGAAAAAAACCCTATATTTTTGACTTTTTGCTATTAAACATGTCCAGTAAAACAATTTTAAAAATCAAATTTCAGCATAAATTTAGGCCAAAATGTATTCTGCTACATGTCTTTGCTAAAATAAATCCCAATACATGTAAATTAATTGGTTCACATGAGAGTTGTGCTCATCAACATGGGGGAAATGTACCCTCCATGTTGAGGGCATATGGCCTGGTATGGTTCAGCAGGGGGAAGGTCCATGCTCATTCCATCCCCTTTCTGACCAGCCAGAATGATCCAGTAAGGGTCTGGTGTGGATTTTTGAGGACACCCTAAGCTTCATTGTCTTGATTTTTACATGGGATTCTTCCACGCCATTTTTTCTTTTAACACCATCCATGGATTGCCAGTAAAGAAATGGGGCTGGGTGATGTTACTGGTTGTCCTTAACAACCATTGATAGTGGGAGAAAGAAGCTGTCATATATAGGGAGAAAAATCTTCTACTAAGTATGAAGTTTTGCTCTTGCAAATAAATGCCCAAGTAAAGTTTGGTCTGAATAGACCAAACCAGTCTGTACAGACCCAAGTAGGAGCTCATTCCTAGAAAATAGCTATTGCAGTGTATGTAGTCTGCCATGCTCTGTTAGGGCTGTGGTCAGAATACTGTTGTTTTTTTTGGGTGTGCCCTGTCAGTGCAGGAAGAGTGTATGCGCCATGCTGCCACAAATGCCAGGTGTAGAAATGGGGCAACCAGCACACTACACTACACAGTGAGATGTCAATATCAGGCTCATACCTGGCAATGCCCCTTTTCTGACACAGTACTTATTCATCAAAAAGATTGTTTCCAGACAGTGGAACATCCTAAAAAGCATCCCTAAACTGAGTCCAATATTATCTAATCTCCCCAAAAATGTCTTTAGGAATTCCAAGAACGTGAAGAACTACATTTTATCCGAACAAGTAGCCACTGTCGCAAACAGCTACAACTAGTAGTTTACCAACATTTCTCACATTGAAAGGCATGTTCAAATGCAAAAACCAAAATTGTCTGACCTGCGCCTTCATTACTTATGGCAGCAATCCTTTAGAGCAGCGGTTCTCAACCTGGGGGTCGCGACCCTTTTGGGGGTCGAACGACGCTTCCACAGGGGTCGCCTAAGACCATCGGAAAACACATATTTCCGATGGTCTTAGGAACCGAGACACCGCTCCTTGCCGCCGCCGCCGCCACCGCCGTCTCCAGGTGTGGGCGGGATGACATGCCGCCCCTGTCATCTGGACACACCTCGAGATCAATCCTCGCCTGTGATTGGCCGCCGGCACTGTAGCTCAGGAGAGGCACACAGGCGGCCAATCACCGGCAAGGAGGTGGAGCTTGGAGAGGAGGAGCCGAGCGGCACCGCGAAGATCGAGCGAGTGAAGAGGAGGAGAGCGGCCGGAGAAGGAAGACATCTGACAGGTAAGTGTCGGTACCATGGGAGAGGGAGGGAGCGAGCGAGCCCAGGCTGGAGCAGGGGTCTGCAAGGTAAGTATCATTGGTGTCAGTGGGAATAGTGCCCCATCATTGGTGTCACTAATACCAATGATGGGGCACTATTCCTCCCACTGACACCAACAATGGGACACTATTCCTCCCACTGACACCAATGATGGGGCACTATTCCTCCCACTGACACCAAGGATGGGGCACTATTCCTCCCCCAAATGACACCAACGATGGGGCAATATTCCTCCCCCACTGACACCAAGGATGGGGCACGATTCCTCCCCCCACTGACACCAACGATGGGGCACAATTCCTCCCCCCACTGACACCAAAAATGGGGCACTATTCCTCCCCCCACTGACACCAAGGATGGGGCACTATTCCTCCCCCCACTGACACCAAGGATGGGGCACTATTCCTCCCCCCACTGACACCTATGATGGGGCACTATTCCCCCCACTGACACCTATGATGGGGCACTATTCCCCCCACTGACACCAATGATGGGGCACTATTCCCCCCACTGACACCTATGATGGGGCACTATTCCTCCCCCCACTGACACCAATGATGGGGCACTATTCCTCCTCCCACTGACACCAATGATGGGGCACTATTCCTCCCACTGACAGCAATGATGGGGCACTATTCCTCCCACTGATACCGATGATGGGGCACTATTCTTCCCACTGACACCGATGATGGGGCACTATTCCTCCCACTGACACCGATGATGGGGCACTATTCCTCCCACTGACACCGATGATGGGGCACTATTCCTCCCACTGATACCGATGATGGGGCACTATTCCTCCCACTGATACCGATGATGGGGCACTATTCCTCCCAATGACACCGATGATGGGGCACTATTCCTCCCACTGACACCGATGATGGGGCACTATTCCTCCCACTGATACCGATGACGGGGCACTAATCCTCACACTGATACCGATGACGAGGCACTATTCCTCCCACTGACACCGATGACGAGGCACTATTCCTCCCACTGACACCAATGACGGGGCACTATTCCTCCCACTGATACCAATGACGGGGCACTATTCCTCCCACTGATACCAATGATGGGGCACTATTCCTCCCACTGACACCAATGATCGGGCACTATTCCTCCCACTGATACCAATGATGGGACACTATTCCTCCCACTGATACCAATGATGGGGCACTATTCCCCCCCACTGACACCAATGATGGGGCACTATTCCTCCCACTGACACCAATGATCGGGCACTATTCCTCCCACTGATACCAATGATGAGGCACTATTCCTCCCACTGATACCAATGATGAGGCACTATTCCTCCCACTGATACCAATGATGGGGCACTATTCCTCCCACTGACACCAATGATGGGACACTATTCCTCACACTGACACCAATGATGGGGCACTATTCCTCCCACTGACACCAATGACGAGGCACTATTCCTCCCACTGACACCAATGACGGGGCACTATTCCTCCCACTGATACCAATGACGGGGCACTATTCCTCCCACTGACACCAATGACGAGGCACTATTCCTCCCACTGACACCAATGACGGGGCACTATTCCTACCACTGATACCAATGACGGGGCACTATTCCTCCCACTGACACCAATGACGGGGCACTATTCCTCCCACTGACACCAATGACGGGGCACTATTCCTCCCACTGACACCAATGACAGGGCACTATTCCTCCCACTGACACCAATGACGGGGCACTATTCCTCCCACTGACACCAATGACGGGGCACTATTCCTCCCACTGACACCAATGAAGGGGGCACTATTCCTCCCACTGACACCAATGACGGGGCACTATTCCTCCCACTGATACCAATGATGGGGCACTATTCCTCCCAATGACACCAATGACGTGGCACTATTCCTTCTACTGCAAAATTACAGTTATGAAGTAGCAACGAAAATAATTTTATGGTTGGGGGTCACCACAACATGAGGAACTGTATTAAGGGGTCGCGGCGCTAGAAAGGTTGAGAACCACTGCTTTAGAGATTGCTGGCAGGCCCACTTTTCACCTTGGCGTGCTGCATACACCACATTTTCACCCCCCTCCAGGATGCACCTCATTCTTAAATTTGATTGTTGCAAGACATGATTTTGGTGTCTCTGCAGGGGTGTATTTACCACAAGGCAAACAAGGCATTTGCCTAGGGCGGCATTTTTCAGGGGGGCAGCAGCATTTTTCAGGTGGGCAGCTTTGCCCTCCGAAAGAAGGGATAGAAGAAGGGAGACACACAGCACAGGGACCAGGTGGGATATGAGAGAGGTTGCAGGCTGCTTGATGGTGTATGCAGAGCCTGACTCTTGTTCCTGGGGATGTTCAGAGCTGTGAAGGTGGGTGTCTTATCTCTTGCTGGGGTGGGGTGTTAACAGTGTATGGGGGGCTGGGGTGTTGTTTGTCAATGTCAGGCTCTCTTCATGGAGGGGGGAGGTGTTGATCGGTGTTAGGGTCTCTCCGTGGGGGGTAAGAGCCAATTTTTGTGTTGCTTAGGGCAGCACGAAACCTAAATACACCACTGTGTCCCTGCAGATGTATTTGTTATATGTTTCAGTCTAAGATGATATTAACCAAGATATGTTGTCACTGTTAAACATTCTCCTACGGTAAACTGTGTGAGAGAGGTTTGCCTGCAATGTACATCACTCGCTGTATTACTTCTGGGCAAGGCATCATACAGTAAGGAGACAAGTTATTTCAGGAGATCAAAGGGACACAATTACAGTACTGGTTTCGAGTACAAGCAGTCAGACTGCCTGAGAGAACCTGCTCAATATACATATCTCCATAGCATTTCCAACCGCTTCAAGGCCCTAATGTGTCTATTACAGTCAAGTAACAGTTTGAGGTTTTAATAAAACAAAATGTAGTATACAGGGATGCCTGCTGCTATATTCCTTATCCCCCCGTAATATCTGATTTAAAGGATAGCAATTTTTATCATAATTATTTATTAAATGTCCTAGCATCCCGAAGCCTTTATTCGTAGCCTAATTTCCTTTAATGATATATATTATGAGTGGGTGCAGGAATGGGGATCTACTAATCATTCCTTTCAAAAACATTTGTCTTCTTGTAGCAAATACAGAATTTAGGTGAAGTTGGTGTTTGAATGCACAAGGCAACTAGTAATTGATAGCCCTGTTCTATTGTAGGTAGCTGAGTCCTCATATAGTATATATAGAGCCATATTCATGTTTGAGAAGTCAGGTTCCGTGTGCTAGCAGCACTGTAGTGATATTGTCATACTCTATGTCATGTATTATTTATAAAACCACTGACTTAGCATTACATCATACACCACATTTGTGTTCAGAGTCAAGGTCCATTTTTCTAAGTCAGTGACATAACTGTGGGTTATTTTCCTTGTGTGTTTACTGCTATAAGCCACACATTTACTAATTACCTGGCAATCATCCAGTTGGATTTGGATTGTCATTCCTGGAATTATTACAATCAATTTTGATTGTACAATGACATTGAGCATAAACCTATAAAGAAAACTGCACAGAAAATGAACCTTAAGCTATTTATGAGTCTGCAGGGAAATCAGGTTTAACTTACATTTCAGGCTAGTCCCATAAGCGGTCTATCATAGACTGCTGTTATCCTTTTTCGTGTTATAAAAATGCACTGTCAGTGCACAGTAGGTACTGTGTTAGGGCTTATTTATTAAAAAAGGAAATATAATCAGGGCTTTTTTTCTCAGAGAATAGGTGCAGGAACTCCCCTTTCTGAGTCACTTCTTGTCTCCGTCCCCTACCCACCTCCCAGTGCCACTCCTTTTAGAGAATATAGAGCCAAGTATCATTTTGTGGTGCTAAGTAATTTGTATGGAATATGATAATAATAGCAAGAAAAAGCAGTAAATTAGATCCCTCACAGCCAGCAGCAAAAGGCCCCCCCCCAGCAACAATAGACCCCCAGCAACAATTGACTCCAGGAACAATAGACCCCTGGCAGCAACAACAGATTTCCCAGCAACCATCATCAATAGACTCTCCAGCAGCCAGCAACAGTAGACCCCTTCCTCAACAGTAGATCCAGTTCAGCAACAATTGACCCCCCCAACAATATAAGACACCCAGCAACAATAGATCTCCCCCATCTGCAACAATGAACCTCTCCAGCAACAGAAGACTTCCACGCAAAAAAGATGCCCTCCAGCAACAATAGATCTCACAGCAAACAGCAACAATAGACCTCTCTCTCAACAGTACACCCCATTCAGCAATAAATGACCCCTCAGCAACAATAAACCTCCCTTGCAACAATAGACCACCAAGCAAAAACAGATCCCTTCCAGCAACAATAGATTCCACAGCAGCCAGCATCAATAGACTCTCCAGCACACCCACGCACCCTTTGCCATTACATATATTCAGTGCTGGAGGTGCCGGAACTCCATCCCCCTGTGTTTCTGCTGAAAAAAAGCCCTGAATATAATAATAATAAAAAGGTAAAGTAATTATTACAGCCATATGTCACGGTCGCCCGATCGTCACCCTCAACATGCGACAATCGCACGACCGCGACCAACAATAATACGTCACGCCCGCGGCATCAGACCCCAGACCTTCTCACCAAACTCATGAACAAAGGACCAGCCGATCTAGAACCGCAGTGTGACGAGCGTAACATTGCCACACTCAGCTGCGCCCTGCACAATGATTGTCCAGCTAATGGAACACAATCGACGCATCGGCAGCCTGAATGCGCTTGTTACTGGGTCAAGTTAATCACGCAACTAACCCTTCACTGCCACCACCCCTTTCTGTACAGAGAAAGGGGAAACTCTCTTTATCCAATATACACTGTAATGGTTGTTAGGAATGGACTGGCCAGCAATGGTGGGACTCACCTGCCTTTTGATCTGCAGTACCAGGGCTGGCCAGCGGGTGCTCCCAGCAATCAGAGACTCAACCTTTCAGCCAGCTAACACCTGGAACTGATGATGCTGGGGTATTTAAGGGATGGCCAGACCCACAGACTCTGCCTTGGTGTTGTGTTTGTCCTGGGCCCTGTATCTGTCCTGCATCTGTCCCTCTGCCTGACCCTCTGTACTACGCTGCTTGTTACCTGTTTTGATCTCTGGCTTGTGACCCTGACCATCCCTCTGCCTGACCCTCTGTACTACGCTGCTTGCTACCTGCTGAACCTGGCCTGTGACCCCGACCATTCTCTGCTTGCTCCCCCTGTACCTACCTGCCCAATTGATATTGACCCGGCCTGCCTGACGACGCTTGCTTGTATGTACTGTTATCTGTGGGTGGTTTGGTTTGGTTTGTTTGCACTGTATTATGTTTAGTATTGCACTGCGTTTATGTTTGTATGGTTAGTGTTAATAAATTGTATTGTTTATCACATATCTGAAGTCTGCGTTTCCCTGCATCAGTCACACACCTCTGGTCATACCTGGGAGCCCTGACATTACACCAAGGCCAATCCTGACCAGAAGTGGCTGCACAGGGAAGCCATCTTGGTTTGTTGATGGGAAGGATGGATCTTGATGAGGTTGAATATTTATATCTGCTAGTGTTTGATGACAGGGAGTATGCTTATCAAACTCTGAAGGAGTATCCCCGGGATGAACTGCTAGAATGTATACGGCTCGCTCATGTTCTAGTAGATCAGGGCACAGAGTTCTCTGAGGTGCAGCCTTTGATTGAGGTTTGTGCTGAGTTGGTTTCATCTGGTTCCCCCGAATGCAGGGATGAATTTTTGCCACCATTTAGTGCAGACCAGGTAGAGTCCCTGGTGTGGTTATTAGAGGATGATGTGGGTTACTTTCTGGAGCGTTATTCCACATGTTCACCACAGACACTAAGAGATTGTATAAACGCAGTGCAGTCATTGACCAGACAGGCTTTGTGTAAGCTCAGCTTTGTTCAACCCATACTGCAGACATGGACAGATTTGTTGCACCCAGCCTCAGTCAGCTTACAAAGACCCAGTCCTGCTTCTAATCTATTTCCTCAAAACTCTATTCCTGCATTCCCAACAGCTCCTCCTGCCCTGCTATCTACCGCATGTCAGTACCCTGTTCCCACTCGCTGCACCTATCCTGCCTTTAACCCTGTAAAAGAGCCCTCTGTAGCAACCGCTCCCTCTCCTGTTCCATCCTCCAGTTCTTCTCTGTCTCCAGCTGCTCCATTCGTTTGCAGACCTGCGTTTACTTGCAGTGCTCCAGTAGTTAAAACCAGAAAAAAGCGAAAATTCTTTCCAACCAATACCATCCTGCCAGTATCCAAACCAGTGAGCCTGCCTTCCGTGGTTCAGCCTGAAGCCTCTACTCAGCCTGAAGCCTCTACTCAGCCTGAAGCCTCTACTCAGCCTGATGCCTCTACTCAGCCTGATGCCTCTACTCAGCCTGATGCCTCTACTCAGCCTGATGCCGGTACGCAGCCTGATGCCTCTCTTCAGCCTGATGCCTGTATGCAGCCTGATGCCTCTCTTCAGCCTGATGCCTCTACTCGGCCTGAAGCCTCTGCTCGGCCTGAAGCCTCTACTCGGCCTGAAGCCTCTACTCGGCCTGAAGCCTCTACTCGGCCTGATGCCTCTACTCGGCCTGATGCCTCTACTCGGCCCGAAGCCTCTACTCGGCCCGAAGCCTCTACTCGGCCCGAAGCCTCTACTCGGCCCGAAGCCTCTACTCGGCCCGAAGCCTCTACTCGGCCCGAAGCCTCTACTCAGCCGGACGCCGGCATTCAGCCTGATGCCTCTACCCAGCATGATGAACTGATCCAGCCTGACGATCCTATTAGGCCAGTTGACTCGATGCCCGCTGTTGATCCAGATGATCCGGTACCTGATCCGGTGCCCGCTGTCGAGCCAAATGACCTGATGCCTGGTGACCCAGTGCCCGCTGTCATACCTGGTGACCCGATGCCCGCTGTCGAGCCAGACAATCCGGTACCTGATGACCCGGTGCTCACTGTCGTGCCTGTTGACTCGGAGCCCACTGCCTTGCCAGATGACGCGGTGCCCGCTGTCGAGCCAAATGACCTGATGCCTGGTGACCCAGTGCCCGCTGTCCAGCCAGACGATCCAATGTCTGACCCAGTGCCCGCGGTCATACCAGTTGACTCGGAGCCCACGGTTGTGCCTGGTGACTCGGTGCCCGCCGCCCCGCCTGGGGGCCTGAGACCTGTCGTTCCACCTGGGGGTCCGGCGCCCGCCACTCCGCCTGAGGGTCCGAGACCTGTCGCTCCGCCTGGGGGTCCGGCGCCCGCCGCTCCGCTTGAGGGCCCGAGACCTGTCGCTCCTCCTGGGGGTCCGGCGCCCGCCGCTCCGCCTGAGGGCCCGAGACCTGTCGCTCCGCCTGGGGGTCCGGCGCCCGCCGCTCCGCCTGAGGGCCCGAGACCTGTCGCTCCGCCTGGGGGTCCGGCGCCCGCCGCTCCGCCTGAGGGCCCGAGACCTGTCGCTCCACCTGGGGGTCCGGCGCCCGCCGCTCCGCCTGAGGGCCCGAGACCTGTCGCTCCACCTGGGGGTCCGGCGCCCGCCGCTCCGCCTGAGGGCCCGAGACCTGTCGCTCCATCTGGGGGTCCGGCGCCCGCCGCTCCGCCTGAGGGCCCGAGACCTGTCGCTCCGCCTGGGGGTCCGGCGCCCGCCGCTCCCCCTGAGGGCCCGAGACCTGTCGCTCCGCCTGGGGGCACGATGCCTGTCGCCCCGCCTGGGGGCACGATGCCTGTCGCCCCGCCTGGGGGCACGATGCCTGTCGCCCCGCCTGGGGGCCCGGCGCCCGCCGCCCCGCCGGGGGGCCCGGCGCCCGCCGCTCTGCCCGGGGGCCCGGCGCCCGCCGCTCCGCCCGGGGGCCCGGCGCCCGCCGCTCCGCCCGGGGGCCCGGCGCCCGCCGCTCCGCCCGGGGGCCCGGCGCCCGCCGCTCCGCCCGGGGGCCCGGCGCCCGCCGCTCCGCCCGAGGGCCCGGTGCCTGCTGCCCCGCCCGGGGGCCCGGTGCCTGCTGCCCCCCCGGGGGCCCGGTCGCCCCGCCCGGTGGCCCGGTGCCTGCTGCTCCGCCCGGTGGCCCGGTGCCTGCTGCTCCGCCCGGGGGCCCGGTGCCTGCTGCTCCGCCCGGAGGCCCGGTGCCTGCTGCTCCGCCTGGCGGCCCGCTGCCTGCTGCTTCGCCTGGTAATCCGATGTGCCTCTGCCCGGAGTCCTGCCCGATGTGCCTCTGCCCGGAGTCCTGCCCGATGTGCCTCTGCCCGGAGTCCTGCCCGATGTGCCTCTGCCCGGAGTCCTGCCCGATGTGCCTCTGCCCGGAGTCCTGCCCGATGTGCCTCTGCCCGGAGTCCTGCCCGGTGTGCCTCTGCCCGGTGTGCCTCTGCCCGGAGTCCAGCCCGGTGTGCCTCTGCCCGGAGTCCAGCCCGGTGTGCCTCTGCCCGGAGTCCAGCCCGGTGTGCCTCTGCCCGGAGTCCAGCCCGGTGTGCCGCTGCCCGGAGTCCTGCCCGGTGTGCCAGTCTTTGATATCCCGCCAGTTACCAGACCCGGGCGGTGGAACATTTTGCCCAGCTAGGACTGTTTGGAGCGTCCTGAGGCCGCTCCTTGGGGGGGGGGTACTGTTAGGAATGGACTGGCCAGCAATGGTGGGACTCACCTGCCTTTTGATCTGCAGTACCAGGGCTGGCCAGCGGGTGCTCCCAGCAATCAGAGACTCAACCTTTCAGCCAGCTAACACCTGGAACTGATGATGCTGGGGTATTTAAGGGATGGCCAGACCCACAGACTCTGCCTTGGTGTTGTGTTTGTCCTGGGCCCTGTATCTGTCCTGCATCTGTCCCTCTGCCTGACCCTCTGTACTACGCTGCTTGTTACCTGTTTTGATCTCTGGCTTGTGACCCTGACCATCCCTCTGCCTGACCCTCTGTACTACGCTGCTTGCTACCTGCTGAACCTGGCCTGTGACCCCGACCATTCTCTGCTTGCTCCCCCTGTACCTACCTGCCCAATTGATATTGACCCGGCCTGCCTGACGACGCTTGCTTGTATGTACTGTTATCTGTGGGTGGTTTGGTTTGGTTTGTTTGCACTGTATTATGTTTAGTATTGCACTGCGTTTATGTTTGTATGGTTAGTGTTAATAAATTGTATTGTTTATCACATATCTGAAGTCTGCGTTTCCCTGCATCAGTCACACACCTCTGGTCATACCTGGGAGCCCTGACAATGGTTGAAAAGTCTCCTGTCCAATACGGTCACCGCAGGCCGATTGGGCAGAGGATTAAACAAACACAGTAGCGTCTCTTCAAAAGGCAGGAATTCATGAATTGCAAGTAAGCGCTTAGAAACAGTTTAACACTTTCAGAAAGAAAGATTTATTACTAAAAGAGTCAAACAGGTGCAATAAAATATTTACAAAGAAAATTTAACTAGATATATATATTTATATATAAAAAAAATAGGAAACAGCCCAGCACAGCAAAGAGATAACAGGAAGAAGTTAAAAGGTTAAGTTACTTGCCATGTTAAGCCTTAAGGTAAGCAGATCCAAGTTGCAGAGCGAGGGGTCTTTGATCCCCTGCTGTTACGGTGTTAAAATTAGGAGATCTCTTTAGCTTAATTTTTTAGGCTTGCCAGCCTGTCTTTTAAAGTCCCCCTGCGGGGGGGGGGGGGGGGGTGGCTCTGAAACTGGCCAATACCCTGTTTTGGGCGGGATCCTTTGATGGGCTCTGCATTAAAACTGACAGCTTCATAATCCATGATATGAAACATAGGTGACAGCTGACCTGAAGAATGTTCATTTACTTTCTGTCACCTGGCTGGTAGGGTTTATGAGGTCCCAACTTCTTTCAAGTCCAGGAAAAGAACTTTCTTATCTTGGTTAGGAGGTGTGAGTTTACACGGGCCTTAGACGGAGAGGCTCTGCCTCAATGGGGGGGCTTTATAGCACTGGGCCCCCTGCTGCTCCAGCCTGCCAGCAACTTTTAACACTTACACATCTGTCCCTGTGCCTCTCAGGAAGGGAGGGGGAAGGAGAATAAGGATTGAGGCATACTTCTAATAAAAAAGGGGAACTCCGCATCCAACTCTGATGAGCAAGTTTGCTACACCATTAATTTTATATCTCTAATAAGCAAACAAAAACTAACTAGACATATTGCTTGGGATAGCCCTGTTTTCCATTTCCTCTACATTATTTTTAGCCCAGAAGTTTGTGCTCTCCCTTTATACCATGAACCCAGTTTTTATTTGACCTTAGAAGGATGTGAAAGAAATCAGAGTATATCAGACTATGTTCAGTGCCAGAACCTCTGTCATGGTAAGGGGTCAGGCTTGGAGGTCAGTAGCTATAGCAATGAAAGGTTTACACAGAATCCAGCAGGAAAAATGCACAAGCAGGTCTCCCTGGTGGGTGACGCAGGCTCACCCAAGGTGATGGGTCTAAGCAATACTAGAGCTCCTAATAGTGAAGATGGGTTTTGCTGTGTGCTAGTGCCAGGTTTTGGTCCTTGGGATCATCCCACCAAGAGATAAGCAAGCAAGGGTCTAGTAGCAGATGTAGCAGGTAGGGATCATAGCAGAAGTGTGGTTGGTAAACAAGCCAAAGGTTGGTAAAATGTGGTTGCAGGTTGGGATCAAGCAGAAGCATAGTTGAGGAACAAGCCAAAGGCTGAAGACGGATGGTAGTGAAGATACAGATGGCAGCAGGAGCATAAGGAGCAAGATATTGGCTGGAGAAGAGAACAATAATCTAGCAAGCAGGCATTTCAAATAATGGCTTACATAGGAATTTAATGGGAGAAACGAGAGTCACCAGAAATAAGATAGAAAATAAGGTGGTCCAATGGATCAGGCAGGGAGCTGTCCAGCATTTCAGGTGGCACAAAAAGAAGAGCTACTGCCAGATATAACAGAATTCCTGGGTTCAGATCTGGATCCTAACAACCTCCTTTTAGCACCTATGCAAACTTTTTCTTACTGCCATCTGTGAAATCCAACTCTGGGTTCAAAGAACATAAAAGTACAGCCCTGGCCATAAGATTTGAGAATCACACAAATATTAATTTAAATTAAAAATTATTATGTATTGGCCCTATAGTGGGTGCTATATTTTCCACTAACTTTACAAAAAACATAGGAAAAACATAAAATCAATATAAGTCCAAAGGTGAATTTAGGTTTTGAAAAAAGTGACAGTCCTTTCTATTCCTCTACGCTGTGACCCAAAAAAGAGAGTGACTTTAAATCTTCACCATATGGCAGCAAGGTATATATAAATTGTTCACTCACCAGACATTTTGACCCCAATTAAGGTGGTCATATGCACTTTTTGGTCATATAGGGGACCATCCTCTCAGGAATCTCCTACAATGTTACTCCCCTCCAGCAGCTCTCCGTTAGTATGGTCATAAGCTAAAGCATTGGGATTCCCAGCATACTCCCCAATTCACCTATGGTGTTCAATGCGAGCTAATCCTTAAGGAGATTTGGAGCCAGACCGCTCAGCAAAACCAGACAGATAAAAATCCTTCGAAGTGTAGTATTTATTAAATATACATTAAGAGCATAGAACAAACGGTTTTGCACTCACATGGAGTGGTGCCTGTATGCCGGCACCAGTATCTGCAGCTTGTGAATGCCAAAGATGGCTGACATGCGCTACAGGCCTCGTTTTCCCTATGGCTGAACGTTTCCAGACCCGGAAGTGATGTATTGACGATTCGACTTCCTGTATAGTCGACTTTGATTTAGTCCAAAGCTCCTCTGTACTCTGTGGTCCTAACACTATAGTTTTCAGACTCTCAAAAAGTTAGTGGAAAATATAGCACCCACTATAGGGGCAATACATTAAATTTAATGGTTTGGTTTAGGGGCATTTTGTGAAACAAGCCACTTACATGTATATGCACAATATATATGTAGCACCTGTCTATTTATAACTATTCATTTGCACATATTAATTTACCTGTGAGGAAACATGTGGCAAGGATATTGCTGCTACTAAGATTGCACCTAAATCAATCATTTATCGGATCATCAAGAACTTCAAGGAGAGAGGTTCAATTGTTGTGAAGAAGGCTTCAGGGTGCCCAAGAAAGTCCAGCAATCTCCTAAAGTTGATTCAGCTGTGGGATTGGGGCAACACCAGTGCAGAACTTGTTCAGGAATGGCAGCAGGCAGGTCTGAGTGCATCTGAACATACAGTGAGGCGAAGACTTTTGGAGGATAGCCTAATGTCAAGAAAGGCAGGAAAGAAGCCACTTATCTTCAGGAAAAACATCAGGAACAGACTGATATTCTGAAAAATGGACAGGGATTGGACTGCTAAGGACTGAGTTAAAGCCATTTTCTCTGATGAATCCCCTGTCAGATTGTTTGGGGCATCCGGAAAAACCTTGTCTGGAGAAAAAAAGGTGAGCACTACCATCAGTCTTATGTCATGCCAACAATAAAGCATCCTGAGACCATTCATGTGTGGGATTGCTTCTCAGCCAAGGGAGTGAGCTCACTCACAATTTTGCCTAAGAACACAGCCATGAATACAGAATGGTACAAAAACATCCTCAGAGAGCAACTTCTCCCAACCACTCAAGAACAATTTGGTGATGAACAATGCCTTTTCCAGCATGATGGAGCACCTTGCCATAAGGAAAAAGTGATAACTAAGTGGCTTGAGGAACAGAATATCAAAATTTTGGGTTCATGGCCAGGAAACTCCCCAGATCTTATTCTCATTGAGAACTTGTGGTCAGTCCTCACGAAGGAAGAGAACAGAAAAAACCCCACAAACTCCAAGCATTGATTATGCAAGAATGGGCTGTCATCAGTCAAGATATGGCCCAGAAGTTGATTGACAGCATGCCAGAGAAAATTGCAGAGGTCTTCAAAAAGAAGGGTCAACACTGCAAACCTTGACTCTGCATAAACGTAATGTAATTGTCAATAAAAGCCTTTGACACTTATGAAATGCTTGTAATTATACTTCAGTATACCATGGTTTATAAATGGTTTAACTTTTTGTAATGCTGAATTAAAGACCTCAGTGGGAGGTTCACACTTTGGCATCCTCGCCTACAGTGCCAGAGGACCTTGTCCTGGCACAGACTGTAGTCACATTAAAATGTTGGCAGCTTTATGGATAATATGTATTAAGGTTGCACAGAGCCAGTAAATAACCAGCTTCTTTTTACAGGGTGATCATAAAGTATTCTGGAGGATGTTTGCATGCACAGTATTAATATGAGTGTAGTTGTTACGAAGAAGTAAATGGATGACAACACATGCCATTAATTGAAATATTAGTAAACACACTTCTTAGTGACAGCCTCATAAGGAGATGTGACTCGGTTTGTTAGTTTGACATAAGGGTGGATTAGAAGTTTTTCTTTCCACAAAGAAATTAGCTTTAGGTGACTAGTATGTACTGCTCTCTGCACTTGCAAGATAGATGTCCTTCAGCTGGTTCAGCAGACCATAACCAAGGTAAAGAATAAGGCAGTGAGTTAAATCTTTAGTGGGCCACAGTTTAGCATATGAGCATATGGGACTGCTAATTCGATATTTCTAACAGAGAATTTTGAATAAAAATGTAAAGTATTTTACAGTAATTTATTGAAAACAACACAAATATATTATACTGCATTACATATGGAAGATAAGCTCTCTATAATATTACACGTAAAATCTACAGTATTTATGTTTCCTCTCCCTGCAGATCTGCCATCTTTTTAAAAATGTTAAGTGGGTGTATGGGGGAGGGGGGGGGGGGGTGCATGTGTGTTAATAAAGGAGTTAATAAAAACAAATTATGAAAAAGGTTCCTGACAAGGGCAAGGTTTTCTGGTCCACCTAGGCCAACGACTGTCTCTGTGAATGAGAAAAAACAAACCACACCTGCAGTGCTTGTGATAAATGGTTGCTGTGGGAAACTGACCACTGGGGAGGAAGCCAAAGTAGCAACCCTCCTTGCTATTGGAGAACACCTCACCTTGCCATTGGAAAACACCTCACCTTGCCCAGGTACCACGCTGCTATTCACTTACACCAGTCCTTTGATTACCCATGGCAACTACTCTCTTCCTTCATTCTGATGCTGAGTTGACCTTTTGTGGCTGACTTATTTCATACCCTGTATGTGCCTTAACTGACCCAAGAAAGTTTAGCTGCCATGTGACCATCATGCACCCCTTTAGTAACTTCAGACCAGGCTTAGAAAAAGATTAACAACTTTAGTGAAGGTTCAATAGCAAAACATGATAAAGTGCAACATGTCCTAACCCTAATTAGCTGTTCTGATTTGTGACTGCCAAAGGCCTACTTCAAAAGGTGATAGTCTAACACTGGTGCGTGTCCATGCAGTTCTCCGAAATGGTCTGCATCTTTGCGCGGACTGCAGGGTCCAGCAGCCTTCCTCCGCAAAGCAGTATCAAGGCATCCCCAATTTGGGATCATACAATGATCCAGGACAAGACATACAAGAGCAAAGTGGAGAACCCTCGGATCCCGGCCATCCCCACTTATACTAGCAGCACTGGACAGTTGGCTTGGTCCCAAAGCCCGGGAAAAAGGACAGAACACTTTAACCCCTGCCTCTGGTCTGGGTCAGCCACTGCTCACTAACTAAAGCAGGCAACCTGCCTACATAATATTACACTCAATATTAGCCAAAAGGCTCTCTCTGTGTAATTATCAGACCTCCGTGACAGCCAGGTGCCGTGCTCCCTTTACAGAGTGGGTGGCTATCACACTGACAGTGGAAATGAGTGGTTCTAGTTATCCAGAGAGAACCTTGATCTTCCAGTGTAATCTGGACGACTAAGCTATACGTTTTTCACAGATCCTAAGAAAGTCATTTACAACAGATTGATTCTAAAAGAATATATTGTTTGTTTTGGTCAGTACTAATAAATAACTGAACATTAAAAAGTGATTCCTAAAATAAAAAGGAACAGGCACTGGTAGACCAAATATTCAAATAATTAATGCTAGACTCTATGCAAACAGCTAACTATACTGATGAAATACATGAATTAGAGACAATTTTCTACATTAATTGTATTTCTGTCCATCCAGTTCTCAGACCTCAGTGAAAGCAGGTGCAGCACAATGATTAGCGTATCTCTGTCACTCTGCTTTCTCCTCCTATCAGCATGCTCTTTTCAGCACATCACTGCAGCACATCTGATTGCTTCTCTGCGCTGCTTTGAGCTGTGTTGTACACTAGACTTCAAGAGATTAATACCAAGTCAAATTCAAGAATTACGTCTGATTAAACAAATACATTTAATGATGTATTAATGAATTCAGAGCTGCAATAACATGTGTCTTTTGCGTCTGTCTGGAGCTCAGCTATACAGACTATTCACCATTCAGATTAGGATAGTAGTAGTCACTTTATCTTTCACAAAGTTAAATTTTTCAGTGTTCAAAAAATGTATGCAGGGTGAGCAGCGTCCATGATAGCCGCTCGGGTAGGCAAGCTCCTCGCCCACTGGACACAATCAGCTGATCCGCCAGCTCTCAGTGGGGGTCAGCCAGATACTCACCAACCCCCCCCCCCAGTATTGCTGTCACCCGCCACACCGATGAGCAAAAAAACGGGGGTCGCCTGCACCTCCGGCGCTTGGCAGGCCGCGCCAGAACTGGCGGCTTACCCGCCGAAGGCCGCAACTGAAGCCCCGGCCTCAATTTTGGATCTGCCACTACCCGCAGGTGATCTGGATCCCGCTGCCGAAGTGGACTTAGCATCAGAGGCATCCCTGCATCCCACGCTCCGGCACTAAGGGATGCTGAACTCCTGGGTTGCTTCAAGTCCTTGACGTGGTATGCTTGCAGAATACCAGGTTTTCCCAGTCCTCTGCCCCACGGTATCTTTTGCCTCATTATCCCACTTTCTACATGGCCTCGTCTCCTGAGAAATGACGGGGTGTTCTGATAGCTCTTAAACGTAATCTCCCCTTCATCTGTGTTCACAATATAGTGGACCCCACGGGCAAGTACTTGCTCCTGCAGGGTACCCTCTGGGACCAGGAGGTCACTTTTGTCTCTTACTACACCCCCAATCGCTTTCAGCATAAATTTTTTTCTCATCTTTGCATCATCATTTTCCGACACTCCAAGGGTCTTCTCCTTCTTTTAGGGGATTCAAATGTTACCTTGGATTCTGCTTTAGATAGGTGCTATGCCCGGGGGGGGGGGTGGACCCTTCTCGCCACTTAGTGCTAGAGGAATGTGTGCGCTCTCTTTTGCAGACTGTGGGGATGGCGGACGTTTGGAGTGAACTTCACCCAGCTGAGCGCAATCTGGTCAGATCATGATCCCCTAGTTCTACTCCTTGTCCTTTTGGGGTCATTACGGTGCCCTTTTCACTGGCACATTAACTAATCCTTATTGACCACTCAGTTCACCTGCCAACAAATAGAATCCTTCATACATACATATTTTATGGAGAACTTGGGATCTGTTTCTTTGGCAGTGCCCCTGTGGGAGGCGCATAAGGTCACAGTGAGGGGTCACATCACACAGCTGGCTGCGGCTCGGAAGCGGGAGCAGGAACTTCGTCTTTCAGACCTTCATTCTCTACTAGCCTCTGTGGATGCTCATTAGAAGTTGCACCCATCCACAGCCCATAAATGAACGCGGGACACTCTGGCTGCAGAGTTAGACCTGCTTGCTTCTTCAGAGGCTGAACGGGCCTTGCGTTGGACCAAACATAAATGTTATACCTGTGCTAATAAACCGTGTCCAATGCTGGCTAGGAAGCTCAATTCTGTGGGAAAGCCCCATAAACCTAATCGGTTACGACTCCCTGTGGGGGGTTGCACTTCCATTCCCCAGCAGTTCGTTTCACGTTTTGTGAACTTCCTTTCACACCTATACGCCAAACCACATCCCTTCCCTGTAGCTTGGGCAGAAGCGTTCTTTCAAGAGCTACGACTTCCTGGATTGTCCGAAGCGGTGAAGGTAGCCCTCAATGCTGGTGTAACCACAACGGAAATACTTCAAGCTATCAAATCTTTACGCTCCACCGCGGCCCCGGGCGCTGACGGATTTTCAGGCCTCTATTATAAGAAATTTGCGACCCTGTTGGCGCCCTTTTTGGCCGGTTACTTCAATGAATTATGACAGGCTTCTTTGCCCTCTCCAGAGGCGCTCATAGCTCATATCTCAATGATTCCTAAGACAATGGATGATGTGCAGGAACCACAAGCCTTTCGGCCCATTTTTCTTATTAATGGAGATCGGAAGATATTGGGCAAGATTCTTATCAATAAATATTTGCGTAGTTTGGTCTACAGGCACCAAGTAGGTTTCATTCCTGGGAGGCAGGCGGGTGATAACGTTGTACAATTTCTACAAATGCGGAAAATTCAGAGATTCTTACTGTCTCTAGACATATATAAAGCTTTTGATTCTCTATTCTGGAGATACCTGCGGTTTGTGCTGTCCCATTGGGGCTTTGGGGATTCTATTCTTTCTTGGATTCGGGCCTTGTACTCTTCCCCTTCAGCTTCGGTTTAAGTATGCAGGATATTTCTCAGATCCCTTTCCTATTTGGCGAGGGACAAGACAGGGATGCCGCCTGTCCCTGGCGCTCTTTGTCCTGGTGCTCGAGCCGCTGGCTTTAGCACTCCGGCTGTTATATATCGGGTGTTCCTTACGAGGGCAGGAATTTAAGTTGAACCTTTTTGCAGATGATGCCCTTTTGACTCTCACCAATCCCTTGATGACGCTCCCAAATTTGCAACAGGTCCTTGTGTGTTTCTCCTTGATTTCGGGTCTCCGTATTAATTTAGATAAGATTGTCGCTCTCAATATTACTTTGGCCTCAGATTTGGTTTCGCGCCTACAGTTCCACTTCCTTTACAAATGGGCTTCCTCTTCACTTGAATACCTGGGCATTCTCCTGACCCCTACCTATGGCTCTATGTTTGCTGCAAATTATTATCCATTGCTTCGCTCTGTGTCCTCTCTTATGCACACTTGGCAATTCCCACACCTGTCCTGGATAGGAGGGTTAACCCTGTGAAAATGACCATCCTGCCTAAATTGTTGTAATATGTTCGCACCCTCCCAGTGTGGGTCCCTCCTTATTTCCTTCAGTTGATTCAAGTGAGGATTCTGTAATTCATCTGGGCCGATAGATGCCCCAGAGTCTCCAGAAATATGCTTTTTGTCCATAGACTCCAGGGAGGTCTTGGGGTGCCTAATGTAGCTAAGTATTACCAGACAAGCCAGATTGCCCCACTGTCTATGTTGCACGCTTCCTCTGATGTTCCTCTCTGGCTCCTTTTGGAACCACGCAACTGTGCCATCATTCCGACATCGACGTTCTTATGGCTCTTCTTCTCTCTCATATGTCGTTCAGTGGGAGCATGACCTGGGGGCGGCCATGGATTTGGAGGACTGGAATAGGACATGGTCGTTTATAGCTAAATTATTATTATTATTCAGGATTTAAATAGCGCCAACAGTTTGCTCAGTGCTTTACAATATAACGAGAGACAATACAGCAACAATACAGTTCAATACAAGAGGGTTAGGAGGTCCCTGCTCCTTGGAGCTTACAATCTAAATGTTCATTTAATACGGCCATGCTGGAGGCGGCATACAAAGTAATGTTTCGTTAGTTTTGGGTCCCGGCTCGTTGAACCCAGGCAAACTGTGCTTGTAGTGATCTCTGCTTTTGGGGTTGTGGTCATCGCGGAGATGTGTTGCATATATGGTGGTCCTGTCCAAGACTGATTTGTTTTTGGTCTCGTGTATTTGGCCTCCTTTACACCTTGTTCTATCTTTCCATACGCCAGGATGCTTGGTATGATTTGCTTCATTGTCCCATACCGGGCTTTTTGGCTCACTAGTAGAAATTGGCTTCCTATTTGTTATTGTCGGAAACTAGAACAATTGCTCAGGCCTGGAAATGTACATCTGTCCCTTCTCAGGGGGTGTGGGACCGTATGACCACTCTGATGCTCAATGAGTAGATGTCAAGTATCCATAATGACTCCCAATGGAAATTTTTGAAAATATGGGAGCCGTGGTTGACCTATGCTTTTTCCATGCTCCCCCCGGCTAGTCTGGGTTTGTGATGTTGTTCCATATTGGCGTTCCTGGACCCCTGCTTCTGCTCTGGTCTTCTTCTTCCCTCTCTACTATTTTTTCCTTTTTATTTTTGTTTGTTTTTTTTTGTGAGGTGGTGGATAGCCGCCTCTGGTTTGAGTTACTGTCGGCGTTATATCACTATTTTTGTATTTTACGTGCCATTGAAAGCCCCTGCGTGGGCGCACCTTTTGCTCTGTCGGTGTTAGAGCATTGTTCTCTTCGTTTTTTATGTGCTATTGATAGCCCTTGCGTGGGCGTGTTTTGTTGCTCTAGCCTTGTTAAACTGTTTACAAATTAATAAAAATCATTGAAATACAAAAAATGTATGCAGGAGTAAATATGCAGTATATCCACTGTTGCAGCAAAGATTTTTTGTTTAATGTTGCAAAGGAGTCATTTGCACTTTGGTGATTGTGCTGCTAGCAGTAGATTTGCCAGTATAATATAAAACTTTACGATAATTCGAAAGAGCTTTAAATTCATAGGAACATCAGAATTCACCCTGATTAAATCCAACCTGTATAACATAGAATGTGATTAGTTATTACACAAAAAGACAATCCTACTACTGCACACTATAAAACCATCCATTAACAAAGAATTTCATGCCTTTGTTTGCTATGACTGTGATGTTTTTATTAATCATGTTACATTGGCCCATACACTTGTAGGCAAGTGCATATGGGGAGTACCGTATTTTTCGCCGTATAAGACGCACTTTTTCTTCCCCAAAACTGGGGGGGAAATGTCAGTGCGTCTTATGGAGCGAATATGGAGCGGCCGGTCCGGTATTTCCACTGCGGCCGTGTCAGAATACCGGGCCGGCCGCTCAGCTCTGCAGCGGGACCTTACCTGTTCCTCTATCCAGTGGCGTGTTGTCTTCTCGGCTTCTGTAGTGTGGGCACTGGGCATGACAGCCGGGTGCCAAGTGCGCATGCGCAAGAAGCGGTGCTTTTTGTGAATGGTAAGGCGGTACCTGGGACACATGACAGATCCCAGAAGCCGCCGGACCAATCACAAAGCGCAAGTGCTTCTCGCTCATGCGCACTGGGCACCCGGCTGTCATGCCGAGCACCATTACAGAAGCCGGGAAGACAGCGCGCGGCTGGATCGAGGAACAGGTAAGATCAAACAAAAACTCTGCGGAAGTAAGAGCGGGTACCTGTCAAATTCAGGTACCCGCTCCCCACCTCCCCAAAGGTCAGCAGTCATCTGTACTGTCCGCAGTCTCTGGTCATCCCTGTGCTGTCCGCAGTCTCTTGTCATCCCTGTGCTGTCCGCAGTCTCTGGTCATCCCTGTGCTGTCCGCAGTCTCTGGTCATCTCCTGTACTGTGTCTGCAGTCCATTAGTTCAGAATTTTTTTTTTTCCTGTTTTCTGCCTCTAAAACCTAGGTGCGTCTTATGGTCAGGTGCGTCTTATACGGCGAAAAATACGGTATGTGCTAGCCTAGCTAGTGGTCTGCCCAGGCTGGGGAAGGGGTTAATTTCTAGGGCCTCATTTCCTGGGATTTTGATCTTAGGCTGGCCTTCCACCCTGTGTTATACATACAGTAAATAGGGGGTAGGTCCGGTTCAGGAGACAGCCCTGAAGAAGAGTTGAAGAGAGAACACACCAAGTACATGTAGCCCAGGAGTTTCAAAGCCAGCATATAACCGCACGATACCAGGGTTACGGTGGACACTACCAGGCTTTGGAGCTCACCAGTTATAGACTAACACCTGCAAAGGTATGCCTGGACAGCCACCTCCATTAGTTTGTTTAGTGTCTGGACTATGTTGTGTCTTATATTTTTTCTGCCACAAAGAGTTACAGTAAAGTTGGTAAACTGTTCCAAAGCCTGGTCTGAAGTATTTCAAAGGGGTGCATGATTGTTTCTGGTGTTTGAAAAAGGCAGGAGATATGGAGGAAAAGGAGAGTTGCTATGTGTAACTGAAGACTGGTGGAGAATGTACAGCAGCCTGTCTTGAAGAGTGGTACATGGCATAGCGATGGGTACGCTGGACGTGACATGGGCTCAGCAGTGTATCTCATAAATGTGACATAGAATGGGGAGGGTGTGTAATGATGCAGGACAGAATACATCGCAGTGTATGGCTCGTCTTTAAGCTGGGGAACAGTCATAATGTTGATGTCACATGAACGTGCCCTCGCCTGGTCCCAGGCATTGATGAGCACATGCAAAAGGTACCCCCGGTTGCAGGGCCATTTAACCCCACATTTAAAGCCCAAATCCAGGAATTAGAAAAAAAATCTACCCTTGCAGTGTCAACCCCCCTCCCCCAGCACTGCAAGGGTTAAATGCTCATTATATTTAAGGGGTAGATGTACAGGCAGGATTACTGCTTTTACCATCCCCTACTTCTAAACAGGGATTTAACCCTTGTTGTGCAGGGGTAGCCCTATTGCAAGGGAGGACTTTTTCCCAGTGCTGAGATTTTATTTAGCTTGACTGTACAGTGCTGTAACCTTGTGTCATTATTCATGTGTGTGCAAAAAAAAACAAAAAACATACAGTAGCAGAGAATTAAAAAAAAATGAATAAAATTTCCTTAGCTTACAGAAACAAAGGGACCCTACAGGATACTATGGCATACCTTAGTGCTTCACGCATTGACCAGGCCCTACTTGTCAGAGTGGTGAAGAACTGTCCCAGCCCAGTGCTTATGTGATTAATTCTTTGCGCTGGGCCCTAATCAAGAAAAATGGGAGACACTGTGACAGCATAGATATAAATCCTTTCTGAGACCATGTGCTAGTGAGCACTTTCATGATTTCCCTCCAGGGAAAACACTGGAGACTCTAATCTCCAAATGAAACATGTCATAGCAGGTATGATGGAACTAATTAGCATTTTCATTCTTAATGAGATTTGGTATTGGTAGTACTTGCCATTCTGTCAAAGAAAAGTTAAATCATTGCTAGTAGTCTGCATTGCCCATTGCAGTGTATGAAAATTATAGGAGTTTTTAACTAAAACCCACAAATGATAGAGACAAAATATTCATAGTATTTACCATCACTAATCCCTTATTACTTTACGTATAGTCTTTAGTAAAAAAAAGAAGGTAATATTGCCACCCAGAACAGATGTTTGCTTAAATATAACTAACTAGTGGTGTTTAGGGATTTTGCTGGCATGGTGGCAGAGAAGTTAGCATTGATGTCACTGTATTCTGATTTTACAATCTGAATGGAGTCTGTAAGATTTCCAAGTTTGTGTGGATTTGCTGTAAGTGTTCTGGTATCTCCACAGCAATCCAAACACAGTAAATATTGGTGGAAAACTGGTTATTTCCCATGTTGTCTCTAGAGCAGATTTCCATATATTCATGCACTTGCCCTCACTCATCTTACCCACTAGACCAGCCATTCTCAACCAGGTTTCCATGGAGCCTTAAGGTTCCTCTAGAGGTTGCTAGAGTGTCACTGTCAGGGGTCAGACTCAGTGGCCAGTAGCTCTAGCAGTGGAAAGGTTAACACAGTAACTAGCAGTAGAAGTAAACAAGCGGGTCACCCTGGCAGGTGATGCAGGCACACTTGAGGCAGAGAGTCTAAGCACTAACTGGTCTTAACCAGAGCTCCTGATAGTTGAGATGGGTTTTGCAGCATGCTAGCTCCAGGTTCAAGTCCTCAGGATCACTTTACCAGGGAGTGAGAAAGTCAGGGTCTTTTTACAGATATAGAAGGTTTGGATCAAGCAGAAGTGTAGCTAAAGAACAAGCTAAAGTTTGGTAACACGTAGTTGCAGGTTGGGGTCGAAAGACAGCATAGTCGGATGAACAAGCCAAAGGTTAGTAACAGTGGAAGTGAAGGTACAGATGGAAGCAGGAGCACAAGAAGCAAGATACTGGCTGAAGTAGAGCACAATAATCTGGTAAACAGGAAGTGCAAAGGCATGGCTTGAATAGGAAGTTCATCGGAGGAATAAGATGTTCATGGTTCACCAGAAACAAGATATAAAGTAAGTTTGTCCAAGGGATCAGGCAGGGAGCTATCCAGTATTTTAAGTGGCAAAATAAAAATAAAAACAGTTTTTGCCAGATGCAATAGATGTTCTGGATTCAGATCTGGATCCTGACAGTACTCCCCCCTCCCCTCCAGGAAAGTCCTTTGGTGTCTTAGGGCCAGTTTGTGAAGAAACCTCTGGTGGAATTATTTTGTCTGGGAGCATGAACACTCTCCTCCAGTTCCCAAGAATTTTCTTCTAACCCATATCCTTTCCATTGAACAAGATATTAAAATTGAAAGTTTTCTCAACCATAAATTCTTTGTCACCATGCACTTCATGGTGGAGGGGGTGGGATGGTTCTCCCATAGAAAGGGTTATCATGAAATGGTTTGAGCAGTAATTTGTGAAAAACAGAGTGAATTTTCATACTGTCAGGAAGCGAAAAGTGTAAAGTGAGTGGATTGATTTGAACTTAAATCTGGAAAGGCCTCACAAGCTTTTTCAGCAAGCTTAGCAAATGGAACATGTACCGTCATATTTTTGGTATATTTTCACCCACATAAAAGGTATGAAGTGACCTGCAATGTCTGTCAGAAACCTCTTCAGTTTGTTCAGCAGTGTGAACCATTTAAACTGGTATAAAATGAGCCATATTAGTGAGACAATCAACGACTACCAGCATAATGGTTGTCACGGATCCACGGTCGCCGCCGCCAACAGGCGACAATCGCATGACCGCGACTAACAGTAATACATCACGCCCAAAGCGTCAGACCCCAGACCTTCTCACCAAACTCGTGACCGAAGGACCGGCCAATCTAAAACCGCGGTGTGACGAGCGTAACAAGGCCACACTCAGCTGCACCCAGCACAGCGATTGCCCAGCTAATGGACTACAATCGGTGCCTGCAGCCTAAATGCGCTTGTTACTGGGTCGGGTTAATTACGCAACTAACCCTCTACTGCCACCACCACTTTTGTCGGAGACTGGGAAACTCCCGTTATCAAATATACACTATAATGATTGAAATATTGATCTATATAGCACGGCCCGTGGACCTGCTATACAGAGATATACCAAACAGTAGCGTCTCTTCAAAGGCAGGGATTCGTGAATTGCAAGTAAGCGCTTAGAAACAGTTTAACACTTTCAGAAAGAAAGATTTATTACTAAAAGGGTCAAAACAGGTGCGATAAAATATTTACAAAGAGATGTCACAAAAATATATATATATGCATATAAAGACACAGCAAAGAGATAATTAGGAAGAAGATTACAGGGTTAAGTTACTTGCCCATATGCCTGGGTTTGCAGATCCAAGTTGAGAGCAGGGTGATTTCTTGATCTCCTTTTGTTACGATGTTGCTGGGAGATCTCTGTGTGTGTGTGTCAAAACTCTAACTTGTCTCTTCTTAAAAGTCCCTCTCAAAGGGGAGGGGGGCTCTTACTACACGTTTTGGGAGTGGTCAGTGGGAAACTGAATTAAACTACAGCTTCAAAATACATGACATGAAACATACGGTTGACCTGAGGAATGTGCAATTACTCTGGTCAGTTTGATAATGTGTGGGCTTACGCCGTTTTGGGTCAATGCTTCCCAGCCCTCTGAGAAATGCGGCCTTATCAGACGTAGGTGAGAAAGGTGACAGTTTCCTCAGACTGCTGGCCCCACCAGGAATGTTTCTCCTGGGCTGACCCCCACCATCTGTCAGGAGATAACGTTGGTCTCTCAGGACTGGAAAGGGGGATGTGAGGAATGTTCCAGGAATACCTCAAATAACAGGAGGAACAAGAAAAAGAAGAACTCCGCTTCCAGCTCTGATGAGCTAGTTTGTTACAGTGGTCATCTCTTTCAAGTAAGGTAAATCGACCATAATGTCCATAGAAATTGGCCCCCATAATCTTGATGGAACAAGGAGATAGCAAACAGAAATGCAAATAATGGGACTTTAATTATCCCTTCAATGGTCTAATATGCACATGACACAAATGTTATAAAAAAATTACATGTCTTTATTACATCAATTAAAAAACATTTCTTCCATTAAAAACTTATGTACATTATGTACATCAGCTGAGGGTGCATGAAAGAAAGTGGGTACCGGCTGGTATCCTGAAGAGCTTAATTCACTTTGTTCTGTGCTAAAATGACTTTGCTCAAGTTATTGGAACAAATTTCCACCTTTCATCTGCTTCAACTAAGCCAAGTCCCTTCTGGCCCTCTTCAAGGACTGTGCATAAAGTGCTGCAGAATAAGAAAGTTAGTGTCCTTATTTGTACTTAACTTTTTGGAGCATCCCACTCTTTTCTAATCCCTTCCAAGTTGCTCCAAAAAAATAAAAACACCAAAAAGAACATCTCCTAGACTGCTTATTGAGTCGAATGAGTGACTGTGATTCTGTTCTTGGCTGCAGCCAGAAGAAGGGAAAAGACCTTAGGGACCTATCTAACAGCTGGCTCCTTTGGGGGTAGCGCTACATGTTCATCACTCCACTCACCCAATAATGCCATTACACAGTGCAGGTTGACAACATGCCTGCATAACTATTAACCATACATTATACCTTTTTAAAATTGCACTGCCTACCTGTTTATTTAACCATTGTGACTTATGCAATCATATTTATTAGGGTATAATCTCAAAAATACTTTTGTTTCTAGGAACAGAAGCTATTGCTGCGTTACGGATCTGTAACATTTTACACTGTACTTTATTATAATCTATAACAAATTTACAAAATTGAATTCATGGAATTGCCAACTTCCTTTTTAGTCTATGTATTGCAATTCATTTTCTTCTTCAATTAATTTCTTTAAAATGTTTAATATCAATGTTATCATTATTAATTTCATTTAACATAAACGTATTGAATTTTACATTTTTAATATTCAATCACTTTGTACATTTCTAGTCATTAATGTATGATATTTCAATTAACTACTTTTCTATATATATCTATCTTTGGATCTTGTTTGTCAATACTATCTTGGATTTGGGATTTCTGTTCCCAAAAAAAGATATATAACAAATAGAGGGTGAGGCAGAAGAAATATGGACAGAATGATGGAATTTTTTTTTTTATCCTAACCCAATTTTATGAGACCTGTATGTCTACACAGGTGAAAAAGAACCCAGACAGAAACAAATACCCAGCAGGAAATTGTATGACCATAGACTGAAAGGAAGAACAGGATAATATGAGAGTCTATATTTTATCATCCATTCAGGTGGGGATCAGAACATCAGAAACTGCTTGAGAAGGGGTTATCATTTGTTCTGATCAGTTTTAGTGACTGAAAAATGTAAATTTATTTGCCAGGAAAGTACAATTAAAAAAGGAATACATGCATAAAATGAAATTGGTACTTCTGACACACAGTCAAAAATCACTGGTTTGAAGATCTTGGAACCTCTGCAAAGAGAAAATGAAGAAGACATATCTGAAATAACAGGTACTTTTACAAATTTACATCAGAAAAAGACTTTACATCTTCATTTGCACCATAGGGAACTGTAACAACACTGTATAAAGCCAAGAAAATATTTAAATCAAAACACAATTTGACTTATAAAAAGAGACAGGCACTAAGAGAATTGCAAGAAAATAAAGAAAGTATAATAAAGCCAGTCAATTAAGGTAGAATATTGTCATTAAAAATAGAGAAAATTTTTTGAAAATGTCCCTAAACATTTTTAATTGGTACAAGAAATGATAAAATATTAACTCAGAATCTCACTGAGGAATAGCTCAAGGTCCTTCAAGAAATCTTGAATAAATATCTAAAGTAATTTCAGAATATAAATATAAGTATGTTAGGAAAGACCTATATATTGGCAATATTTTACCAACTGCGTTAAATCCATAAAAATAGGAATGGTCACCTAGGATGTTCAATCATCTCTTGTAGGAATGACATTCGAGTTAGGCTCTACTATAGGTTTGAGGTGAACCCTGCTTGTTTACAGCCCCAGAACACTAAAGCAGGATTTTGCTAGACCAAATGCTTTATAACCATTGCACTTGAAGGGCCTTCGAAGGGCCATTATGACTAAGACCTATGTAGGAGGCTGAAACTCATCAATTTTTAGGAATTGATTCCTTTTTATGGTTTGATTTAATGCTAAGACATCCTGGTCCTGGATTTTTACTCTCTTCTTTGCACTTAGGTCAGTTGGGTTATAATGGCTAATAATGGGGGCTTTGTTGTTTGCTAGCCCCCTCACTGAAAAAGGGTGGGCACAGAAAAGCTATAGTGTCAGTGTATTGGAAGCTGTTGCAGGAAATAATAGGGAGAGCTGACAAACTGCATAGAGAAAGATTACGGTCAGTTGGGAAACTTTACTTGAGTTCTGATTGCTAGCTCTTTAGACTATCAAATTCTTTACTGCCATTTTGTTTTTATTACTGTGGGTATATTTGTCTTTATTTTGTGGTTGATTTAAGGCTCGTTCACACCATGGTGCAGAGACATCAGTTTTTCTGCACGCATTCTGCAAGGGTACTACAAAATCAATTGTTCTCTATGTGTCCTGTTGACACCACAACACTAGTATCACGTGCAAATTTTTTCTGCACAGGTAACTGATGTCTCTGCAAGTGAATCTGTCTCCACCAGTTTTTCTGCACATATGGTGTGAACATGGCCTTAAGGTCAGCATCCACTTTTAGCTGCTTTCCTGTCCATAACAATTTTTTACATTTTTTTTTAGCTGCATGTTTTCCCTGGTGGCAGTACTAAACTCTTCATGTCCTTTTTAACAATAGCATATTAGCTTTGAAAATGGCCATAATTAAATAACAATATTTGTGTCCTATAGACTTCAATGGGGTTTGAGGCAATGCTCAGGTTTTGCGGGCTTTAAGAAGGATTTGACAAACCCTTCCCAAACCTCTGGTTATCAGAAGTTAACACGAGGACTGAACAGATATGTTGATACTATTCTGCATCCCTTTGAATTGCTGGTACATGAGATTTTGTAAATAAAAGATTTAGTAAAATTGGGTGAAATATTCTTGGTAAGCCTTGATGTAGATACCTTATTTAGCAATATTAATCATGACGTGGGTGGAAAGGCCCATGAACAATTCCTAAAAGCTAGAGAATTACATTTTTTTAAACTTACAGAATATGTTTAAGAGTATCTACATAGTTACATAGTTAGTCTGGCTGAAAAAAGACAAAAGTCCATCCAGTTCAACCAAAAAAGAAAAAAAAGTTATAATCCTTCACCCACAGTTGATCCAGAGAAAGGCAAAAAGCCCAGTAAAGCATGATCCAATTTGCTCCTGCAGGGAAAAAATTCCTTCCTGATCCCCTGAGAGGCAATGGGATATTCCCTGGATCAACTTTACCTATAAATGTTAGTATCTGCTTTATTTTGACTCATAACTATTTATTATTCAAAGGTATGATATATAAGCAACAATGTGAGAAAGCAATGGGATCTTCTATCTTCTTGTACACCATCCTTTGCTAATTTATTTTTGTATTGGTAGGAGGGCATTATGGAATTTACAGACAATTCTGAAGAATATACATTTCATATACGAGCGGCGTTCAAATCAAACCAAGACTTTTCATTTTACAGGTATGAAAAGGGCTCCTAGCATGGCGATACTACACGCAGTAGTAAGTGGCAAGTGTCGCAGGCCAGTCCAGACACCATTAATTAAGATGGCAGACAACAGTGTTAGTGCATTCATAGAACATTGTGTGGTTACGTTTTTTGTGAACAAAGGTGTAAAATCTGTGGATAGCTACAGAAGACTTCAAGCACAGTACAGTGATGTGAGATGCTCAGCCGCAGTAAGACATTTGAATGGTTTAAATGTTTAAAAGGTGGCCGTATATCTGACAGTGGCGATCTCAGCCATGGTGGTTCCCAGCTCACAGCAGTCATTCCAGGTATACATTCAGTGCATGGAATGCCTAATCCTGCATAACTGGTGCATAACCCGTCATGAAATTGCACAAGAGACGAATCTTTCTGTTGGAACGGTGAATACAATGACGATGTGAAGCAGGCTGTAATATGATGGTTTACATGTATTGACAAAACTTTGTATGCCGAAGCTTTCCAGGCATTAGTTAAATGATGGGATAAGTGTATAAATGTAGCATGAGAGTATGTGGAAAAACTATTGCAGTTTCCACTCCTTGAAATTTGTTCTTTTATTATATAAACTGAAAAGTCCCAGTTTGATTAGAAATATTATGGGTTAGATTCACAGGTGGTCGGGGGTGGACTGACAACTCATTGGGCCCCCGGGCAATATGGGATCATGGGGCCCCTGTGTCCTTGCCCAAACTCAAAAAAACCTATGAAAAAGGTACCAGGGGCATCTCATGGGGCCCCCTACTGACCCCGGGCCCTCGGGCAGTGCCCGAGTTTCCAAATGGTCAGTCTGCCCCTGCAGGTGATATTATCATGTTGTGGAATTAATGTGAGGATAAATTTAATGAATATGTGGTGTATCATAATGCAAATATACCTATATACCTATGTAGCTTACAAGCAAGAATCTACACAACTTCTTGGATTTGACTATAAAGAAAGATGGAAAAGGAAATGTTTTTATTACAATTTATAGGAATCAATAACTAGTTTGCCTCTTTGGGACCGTCATCAGTAAAATTCCCTTAATAGGGACATATCAATTGAGCTATTTATGAGAGCAAAAATGTGCTTGACAATCAAAGAATTCAAAAGAGAGAGTCAAAATTTGGCAGTGAGATTACATGGAGAATATCCAAAAAATGTTTGGAGATAATTGACAAGAATGTACAAAACAAATGATGAGAATCTTCTTTGAGATTGAAAAAATCAAGAGAAGTGGGGGATCATAAAATAAGTGTGATAGGCACAAATTCACATCAATCTGGTAAAATTTTCAATATCTTCATGAATTATTCATGCATCTTGCTGGAAGATAAAAATGTGCAAAATATGCTTTATAAAAGTATTACATGTAGCAGGGGAGGAAATATTAAGGATGTTGTGGTTAATATTTCTTTGGATACAAATGAAAAAATGGTGGGGAAATGAATCCTGGTTACACAAAAGACCAAATGGGTCTTTTCAAAGTGGGTATCCTAAGACATGTCCACGTACCTACTGTAAAGAAATACGACAATCCCAAAAATAGGTAAAGGATAGAGATTTAATCTTTGTATAATTGTTGCTCCAGAACAGTCATATATGCTGTGAAATGTTTTTACCCTAATTTTATATATTTATATAGGATTAACAAAAAGACAGTGTAGAGCAGTGTTTCTCAATTGGGGTGCCACAAAGAGTCCTTAGAGGTGCCGCAACAAAGGGACATAAAACTGTCCAGTCCGATCTGAGATGCTCTGTGTTAACACTTATATACAGACAGGAGGGAGAGAGCATAGCCTGCACCTCCTCCCAGCTCTCTCCTCCTCTCTGCTGCTATCTTTACTCCTGTCGGCAACCCAGAATGCAGTGCAGCTGCCTGTCCAAGTCCTACCAACTGATGATGTAATCAGTTGAAAGGACACGTTGGGCGCCTGCACAGAATTCTTGCTTGCTGACGGAGAGGACCAGGAGGAAGCCCAGGCTGTGTTCTCTCCTTCCTGTCTATATACAAGAGTTGACGGGGGGGGGGGAGCGGTTCTGCTGGACTGAAATTCAGGGCTTTTTTATGCGAGGAACCATGTTGGTGGGGGAGGAGGAAGATTTTGCTGGAGAGAGATTAGTGCTTTTTTTTGAGGGAAAGAGGAAGGAGGGATTTGTGCTGTGTGGATCTGTGCTTTTGAGGGAACCCTAACACTTGCAGAAAGTTATTGTTGGCCCTAATACACACTAGGGGTTGTCTTTGCTGGGACTGACACCAGTGCTGGAGGTTATTTTTGTTGCCACTGACAATTGGGTTTATTATACTCCCACAATCTCTTCGGCATACACCCAGGCCCTACATAGGGGTAAAGCATAGAGGGAACTGGTGGCACACTACAAGCCATACATCATGAAGCAAATCCCACTTTAGTGATTACGCCCACTTTTTGGCCATGCCCAAAAGAGTCTGCTGTATTTTATTTTCTTAATACCCTACCCCCAGGAAAAAAAATACCTCTACACCCGAGTATTTTTCATAAACGTCACATCTCTGTCTATCTCATCTTGATTCCAGCCACTGCCTACCAGTCTTTTGGCCACTCATCACTTTGAAGAATCAATGTGGACTGTAATCAGTAAGTCTATGACATTTATTTAAGAGCAGACAGATGATGCTGTTGGGTGCATCTAAGATTAAAACTTTGGTACCTGTTAGCATAGGGAAACACATGGCACTACTCCCATTGCCCTTCCATAATGCAGTACTCTGAGTGTCTAATTGCTGTCATATGGACAGGGCCAAATTTATACTTCCTACACCCCTAGGCCTGTTGTCTTGTTACTTCAACTACCCCTGTCCAAGTCAACTAGCTAGCTTCAGTTTCAAACTAATAAGATCAGACATCATAGCTGCACAAGCATGCCAAGGCTGAAAAAGATCAAAAAGACAGTTCTGAATCAGTACACTTGCAACTGACGACTAGAAGATCTGTTAGGACCAACCGACCTACTGTATGTTAAACTGCCATTTACATGGAACCCTTCTTTACTTAAGCCTTGAATGTTCTCATTTGATCATTTGCAACAACCACCAAGGTCTGCACCCGTAGAATGTCACTCTATTCTGCCAAAAGTTCACTTCTACAGTACATGTACAAACCCAGGATCAAGGCCGTTGCTAGACTATTTTGCGCCCTAGGCAAAACCAGCTACTTGCACTTGCTCCATGTGGAGACTGACTGGGAAGCTGGGAGGAAGTGATGTTGCACTCAGCACAGCTTGCACGGCACCTCATTGGCTGGATACCTCTTCTTCATGGATTGGCTGAAGTTTGCAGGAGAAGGCTTCGTTTCCAGCTAACAGCATCCAATCCTGTCTTGGGACAGTGACACTGGGACCAAGGAGTGACATTGTACACGTTGCTTTGGTGGTATTAACAGGAAGGAGAGATTAGTGAACAGGTATTCACTGATCTCCCTTCCTTCTACTGGTGGCACTCACCATGCAGGTCCCATGATCGCTGATGGGAGCATGGAGCCTGGGAAGCATGGCAGGGCACATGGGGGGTGTGGATGCAATCTGGAGGCTGCACAGCTATTGGATCATTTCCACCTGACAGTCAACCTGTCAGATTTACACACACTTAATGAGATGCTTCCTGTTAGTTCTTATTTACACTTGTGTTTGAGGTACATTAAAAATGTGCAGCTGAACCACACTTTTACCATCCCCCAATCACTCCTCATTATGCTGCAAAAGCACTGCCACTCTAGTATGGCAGCGGGGGTTTTACAAAACACCCTGCCACTATTGCCATACTACAGTGGCAGTGCCTTTGCAGCATAATGGGAAGTGTTGGGGGACGGTAAAAGTGTGGCTCAGCCATGCATTTTTAATGTCCCTCAAACACAAATGTAAATAAGAACCAACAGGAAACATCTCACTGTGCTTTTCTGATTGCCATCATTATCATGGTGATGATCACCCAGTACATATAGCATATGTATACAGAATATGACTTTGTCGGTGCCTCAGAAAACAGGTCTTGTGAACTTGCCTGTGCACTGGGATCCCATTGCTGACTGTGCCCTCGGCCACTTCCCGCCAATATGCTACAGCCTTGCCCTTCTCAGTGGAGGAAAGAATAATCCCTTCTCCAGTGAAAGCATCACTCTGCCACTGAAAGGTTGTGAGCCATTACGACTGGCTGCCACTGATCAGCATTGGAAAGCACAATCCCAGACTAACGGACTTTCCTGACTCTTTTCTTCCTTATTGCCATCCAGACTCTGATCGCTCTCTCCCTTTTTCTTCAGTGGACCCCCAGATAAACCGAGCTAGGACCTTTATGTCTTCACAGCACATCTGATGCTTCTCCTCTCCCTCTCTAGGCACCCGGAGCAGTGCCACCAGCAAAGGGGTCTTCTCCAGCAGACTGGACCCTAGAACTCTGCCCTTGCTGCCAAGCCTCAGAACATTTATGGACTTTCCCTCCACCTGCTGGGCATGCCTCCCCAGGGATTGGCCAGAGACCCATAAATATTCAGGCTGCTTATCCTGCTTTCCCTCCTACTACACTTCTGGAAATATCCAGAAGACAGGGGGATGTAGCAGAATTGCCTGTGAGACACTGAACAGCTGAATGAAATCAAACCCTGCTCCACTGATTACAGTGAAGCGAAACTAAATTTGGACTAGCAGCTTACTCTGACTAGGAGGGTGCTATATCAGCTTTAACTTTCAAGGTTCCATTGGTACCTGTAAATCTAAAAGACTTGCATTCAAGACTAGTTAACCACCTGCTATTGATTAAAGTGATTCCAAAGACTTATTTTGTTTTAGAAAAAATAAAATGCTGTGTGCATTGGTTTAGCACAGAGCAGCCCGGATCCTCCTCTTCTCAGGTCCCCTGCTGGTGTTCCTGGCCTCTCCCTTCTGTCGGGAGCCCCCATGGCAAGCAGCTTGCTACTGGGGCACCTGCTGCTCCATGTGTCCATTCATACATGGAGCTGCGGCTCAGCCCCGCCCCACCCCCTCTCTCTTCTCATTGGCTTACAGGCTGTGATTGACAGCAGTAGGAGCCAATGGCTCCTGCTTCTGCTTCAGCTAATGAGAAGAGGGAATCTCGGGATAGCGGAGACTCCAGTGCACATTGCTGGATCGAGATGGGGCTTAGGTGAGTATTAGGGGGGCTGGGGGCAGATGCTGCACACAGAAGTTTTTTTACCTCCATGCATAGAATGCATGATGGTAAAAAACCTTGAGACTTTAGAACCACTTTAACCTCTTCACGCTGAGCGTACACAAATATGAAGCCTCTTGGAGGCTGGGCCTTGACGCTGAGCGGCTGCATATTTGCGTACCATTTGTAAACAAACATGTGCTGAGAGCGCGTGCTTGGCGGCACACAGAAACATCCCGATCTCTCCTTGCAATCGGGACCTTTCCGATCATGTGACTGCTAATCACGGAGGTCACATGACCCTAAACCCCGCCCCGCCTCCCAGCATCAGAAAGGGCTGGGAGGTGCCGGCATGAAGGGGTTAAACTACATGCCCAGTCAAGCCAGACCATTTCCCTTTCTGCTAAAGCTGGGCTCATTTCGTTAAGTATTGCCTGTACAACAGCTAGTGTTCCTAGTCCCTCAGTGACTTTGTATTACCAAAAATATTCCTACTGTTCCTGATTATTCCCAGTAGAGAAGATTCCTAGTATTTCACTGGGTTTGCTAGTTGTAAAAATGTCTAGTAACCCCCAAGCGCTTCCTAGTGTCCCTGGATTCTTGAGAAAATTCCTAGTGAACCCCTTCCGTCCTTGGCTTCTTGAGTAGATTTCAAGTGACCCCTAGACTCCTAGTGTTCTACTTTCTGAGTGGTTCCTTGTGACCCTGAGCTTCTTAATGATCTTGTAGTCTGACCCCCTTTGTTCCTAGGGACTGTCTACAAGTGTTTCCCAGTGTTTTCTATACCCCCACTATTCCCAATGTCTTTCAGCCAGTCCCCGGTGACTATCTGTGCGTTCTGCAACTTGTAACCTTGCATCAGTTGTGTCCTCTGAGGATGTCCTTGTGCATCTGTTTCCCTTGTGTGCCTTTACTAGCTTTCTGCCTTCCTGCCCCTGAACCCGTTAGTTTCATCTATATGTTTCAGCATCTGTTGTGTACAGTATTCCTAGACTGCTTATTGCTCATTGTGCTGGTGCAATTCTGTTGCTCCTAGTGATCCTCTGAGTCTCTGTGCACTACTTCCGTTCCTAGTGCCTCTGTGTTTTTCTGTGCACTCCTGCCAGCTTGGGCTGTTCTTCCTACTGTTCTGTGATCTCTGCCCCTCAGCACTGCAAGAGACCTTTACCTGCTTATTAGCCTTTATTTCCCAGTAGCTATCAGGTGAGTCAGAAAACCGCAGCATGGGAATCATCTGCAGTGCAATCCATCTGCACCTCAGGAGCTCTGGAGAAGGTGAAGTGGTTCCTTGGACTCAGTGCCTTGGCCCTCCCAAGGGCCCTCTGCTATGCTGTACTTGTAAGCAGGATGGGTTCTCCCCCATCAGTACCAATAGATATCCTCCCTGTTCTAGACTCCTCGTTTACCTAACTGTATCCTGTGCGCCTTCATTTCTTGGGACTCCTGAGCACCTATGTGTTCCTTATACATATTGTTAATTCTGTGTACCTGTAAGGTCAGCATTCCCCTGCTGAAGGATAGTCCGGTCTCCCTGTGAGCCTTGTGCCGTATGTGTCTCTTATTAGTATTCTGTGCCCTGCATGCCTGTAAGGCCAGGACCCCAGTGCAGCACTATACTCCTGTCATTCCTGTATTCTGCACTATTCCAGTTCCTCATCTTAGTGCTTCCCTGTGCCAGGTCAGCTCCTGAGCACACCACCATCCAGCATGCAAACTGCATGGAGGGTTCCCGATCCCAACCATGACACCTTTCTTTTTTTAATTTCCTCTAAGAATAGACAGATTTAGAGCTTATTTGTAATTTTTGTTTTTGTATTTACTTCTAGGAACTGAAAGCTTTTCTTAAGCTCCTATAGCAAAAGTCGGAGTACAAGGCTAATAAATAATTACAGAATTTGACACTAACTGTGATTATGATCATTGCCGACTTGTTGCTGCATTACTGATGGTGAAGCTCTGTTCTAGATTAGTGTAGTGATTTCATGCATAAATAGCTACAGCCTCCTCCTAGACCTCTGAGTTAGAGAAAAATGCTCCCCCTCATGTCAGAGGACACTGCAACGGGTAGGATGTGTAGGATTTATTCTCAATAAATCTTACCAGAAGACAACCGAAGGACCCTGGAAATGAAAAATGCATTGTCCATACTGAACTCAGAAAGCCAGCACACAATGGTATAGCAGCTGTTCATTTAATGTCCTTGGGGTCATTAACAGGCCACAGTATAACATTATTATCTTCTATTTACAAACCAGTAAAACATTCTGCTGTATTGCCAAGATAACAACATGGAGGTTTGTAAAAAATATTTAAAAACAAAGCTGCTATAAAAACAATACATTAAGTATCTATTCAAGCACTTACATAAAGAGATTTTTAAAAGCAAGAAAGACACTAGCATACTGGTTTCTTACTGGTTTTAACATGAGGTTACTTGAGGCCAAGCCCGGACTGGGACAAAAAATAGGTCCGGGCATTTTAGACTGAGCAGCTAATTTCCAGGTGTGTGTGTGTGCAAGGGCATTGGCGGTGGCAGTTGGTGACAGAAAGTTCATGAAGTCAGGCCTCCACACTGTAATGTAAAGGGGCACTCTGATTTAAAGGAGACTGCACTGTAAAGGGGCACTGTATTGATTACAGTGCCCTTTTACAGCGCAGTCCCCTGCAATCCACAAAGAGATGGGATGTCTCTTTTCTGGACAGGGATGTCTCTTTGCTGGTTGGGATGTCCCTTCTTGGACTGGACTGTCTCTTTGCTTTATTGTGATGTCTCTTTGTTGGACCCAACTGAGTAAAGAGGTAGCCCAGCCCAGCAAAGAGACATCCCCATCCAAAAAGGAGACATCCCCATCCAGCAAAGAGACAGCCCAATCCAGCAAAGAGACATCCCAACCAGCAAAGAGACAGCCCATCCAGCAAAGAGACAGCCCGTCCAGCAAAAAGACATTCCATTGAAGCAAAGAGAAAGCCCGTCCAGCAAAGAGACAGCCCAATCCAGAAAAAGAGACATCCCCATCCAGCAAAGAGACAACCCGTCCAGCAAAGAGACATCCCAACCAGCAAAGAGACAGCCCATCCAGCAAAGAGACAGCCCGTCCAGCAAAAAGACATTCCATTGAAGCAAAGAGAAAGCCCGTCCAGCAAAGAGACAGCCCAATCCAGAAAAAGAGACATCCCCATCCAGCAAAGAGACAACCCGTCCAGCAAAGAGACATCCCAACCAGCAAAGACACAGCCCATCCAGCAAAGAGACAGCCCATCCAGCAAAAATACATCCCAGTGAAGCAAAGAGACGGCCTGTCCAGCAAAGAGACATCCCCATCCAGCAAAGAGACAGCTCAACCAGAAAAGAGACAGCCCGTTCAGCAAAGAGACAGCCTATCCAGCAAAGAGAAAGCTCAACCAGTAAAGAGACATCTCGTCCAGCAAAGAGACTGCCCAATCCACTGCTGCTACAGAGCTGTCACCATGTGCCAGCCAGTGAAGGAGAGAGGCCACTGTTGTCCCTTCAGTGCACCTGTGTGTGCAGTGGCTGGTAGAGGAGGTGTCTGTGTGTCCTCGGCGGTGCTTCCTGCTTGCCACTGGAGCCGTCACTGCTGCTCCTCCTGTCAACCCTGCTTTAGGCATAGCCACACAGCAGGAGGTGTGTATACTGTAGATTACCACACCGTATCAGAATTTAGGAAATAGACCACAGACTGCTGGGTGTTAGATAAGTATATTTACAAGACAAGTCAAAAACAAGAAATAAACCAGTAAGCAGACAACTGAGCACACTCAAATACTGCAGCAATGCTAAACCAACCAAACCAACTCTGTGCAAAGGTAAAAGTACCAGACTAGCTAATGCAAAAAAATAAAAAAAAATACAGGTCCTCATGTGCACATGATGCATACAGTCCCAATAGTGGGTGGGCATATGCACTCCTGACAAAGGGGTACCCCTGGAGGTGGCTGCAAAGTACCTGACACTTAACTGTCAATATTAGCCAGCTGTCATTGGGGCCCTTCTGTGGTGCACATGAAGCTGTCCCTTTAAGTGCAATAGCTAGCACTAATAGAAGTGTTTTCCATGTAAAAGTTGCCATAATAACTAATGAAGTGTACTAACTAAAAAAACTAGGGCTTCTCTGTAAAAGGAAACCATGTTGGTAAATCTTTTGGTAGATTACACAGGTCTCTTTGATTTTCTTTCTTTTTTGCTCTTACAGTGCAGTCATATCAACTATAATTTAGCCACATGACCAAATTTCATATATCTGATGCTGTGCCAGAAAAAGCGAGGGGCATACATTACAGCAGGCTACTGTAGAGAAAAAATTGGGAGGGCTCAGTGCAGAGTCATATGGAGCCTCTTAATTGCTCAATGAAGCGCTGGGGGTGGGCAGGAGGCAGAGTTAGTGTACAAAGGGTGGTGAGAAGTCAGAGAGTCAAGGAAGGATTAATTGTTTTTTGGGTATTGGGGATCTGTGCTGGAAGGGGACAAGGCCTGTGTTGGAAGCAGAACTAGGAAACTTGCAGAGTGGCAAATCTCTGTATCGGAATAGGATGTCTGTAGTGGGGTGGAAAAGAATTGGATGAAAGTCTCGCAGTTGTCAAGGTAACAGAGGGGGTCTGCAGGCCAAAGACATGAGGAAGCCGCTGAACACAAGGGAAAATTCCAGGATCACTATGTGACAGAGGGTAGGCAGGACAGAACACACAGAGTAGATGGCAAATGCACAAAGCTTTATTGAGACAAACAGACGGCAGTCCTTCAATAAGGGGGTTGGCAGAGAGGGTGAATTTGCCACTAAAGGGTAGCGAAGGGGCCCCACCCACTTATAGTCCACCACGGGGAGCCAAGGGGGTGTCTCTGTAACAAGGGTAATCCGACAAAGGAGGGGGTGCAAGGGGTCAGCACAGCAACAGTTCAGGTAACACAGGGGGGAGCAGGTACTCACGGATCCAACAGGCTGCCTGGTCTCCCAGGGGTAGAAGCAGAACACAGGTACCTGTGGAATTCGGATCAGGCGGATGGTCTCTGGTAATGGCAGGCAGTCTTGGGCAATCTCCCCCCTATGCTGTGGGGTCTCTGGCAATGGCAGGCAGGCTGTGATAGTCTCTCCCCTTCTGTGGGGTCTCTGGCAAGGGCAGGCAGGCTGTGATAATCTCTCCCCCTTCTGTGGGGTCTCTGGCAATGGCAGGCAGGCTGTGATAGTCTCTCCCCCTTCTGTGGGGTCTCTGGCAATGGCAGGCAGGCTGGCTCTGGCCGTCTCTCCCCTCCTGTAGGGTCTCTGTGAGGCTGGGGGTGGGCTTGCAGAGTCTAGTCACAAAGGTCCTGCCGCAGCTGGGGATCCTTTGATGACTGCACAATGGAATGCGCCCGGAGCGCCCGGCACCAGCCTCTTAAGCTGATGCGGGATGCTTCCTGGTCGCCTTGGCAACCGGGGCTGGGCCGGCGCTGGCGTGCCTCTTTGCTCGGCAACGAGGCACGCCCCCTGGGCAGGGGTCACACACTCATGAGCGCGACCTTTGTTCCAGGACATCTACGAGCGCAGGAGCTCTGCGTGCCCGCGCTGCGGATGTCAGGGCTGAGATGGCGTCAGCTAGACGCCGGAACCAGGACCATCCCTGCGGGAGGTGTGAACCTCGCAGAGAGGTGTGAACCTCGCCACCTCCTCACTGCCAAAGAGGGAGAGACAGGACGGGGTGGTGGAAGTCGCACCTCTCATCCCGCGGTGGCAGGATGAGAGGTGGAGGGGGGAACACTAGACCCCAGGGATGAATCAGGCTGGTGACAGGGACATCCTAAGGGGCCGGGGACATAAGAAGGCCGGTGTCCGCATAGATGAAAGGCAATTTGGGAGGTGTGCGGCGATTTGGCAGTAAGCTGGCTGGGAGGGAGGAGGGCCCACAGTAATTGAATTAGGCTATTTGGCCGAGTGACACAGGGGACAATTGGAATGATACAGAGCAGGACGCTGAGGGGCATGTGATACAGGACATTAATAAGGGCATTAATAATTGGCAGGGCCCCTATACCATGACAATCACCCTTCCTCTTCTAGTCCTACATTGCTGAGGATACTGGGCAAACTATGATCTGCTGCCTGCTTGGCACTGTCTGACTGGGTTGCGTTGCTGTGTCGGGAGCCAGGGCTTACAGATATGCTAGGGGGCATTAGCCTGATTCCACTTGATATTCAAGAGACTGGCACCCAATGAAAGTAGGCAGACTGGGCTTTATGCACATGCCAAGAGGAACCTCAGTGTGAGAGCATCAGCATGTATTGTCAGACAAAGATTTATCCACACCGCAGGGTTACATTGATCTATTAAAACCTGACACCAGCAGAGATTCCAGGTAGATGGGCAGAGAAGATTTCACAGACATGTCAGTGCCTTCAGGGAATGAGGGGGTACCTGCCATCTGGATCCTGAGTTAGAGAGATGTAGTATACAGTACACATTGATGACCTGGATAATGGGGAGACACTGTGTGGAGGGGGCTTTTAGGTAGGCTAGGTGAGGCCTGTCTGCTGTTCGGTGTCCCATGGCTTCTTATGGAGGCCCTATGTGCAAAGAATAGAATGCATTAAGCTTTTCTTGTAAGTATAGTCAGTATATGCTTGCTAACAAACAGGTTATTAAAAGATAGTGATCATATGAAGCCTTTTATTATCACATAGTTGTTTGGCTCCTTTTTAAATCATAATGATAACAGAAATCACCCAAATGGCCCTGATCAAAAGGTTTAAATAGCCTGTAATGTGTGGCCTTGATATAGACACACACAAGAGACACGCACAGGTTAAAATGGCAATTAAAGGTTAATTTCTCACATCTGTGGCTTTTTAAATTGCAATTAGTGTCTGTGTAAATAGTCAATGAGATTGTTAGCTTTCATGTGGGTGCACTGAGCAGGTTAGATACTGAGCCACGGGGAGCAGAAAAGAACTGTCAAAACACCTGCGTAACAAGATGATGGAACGTTATAGATCGGAAAGTTCATAAAAAGGTTTCCAAAGCCTTGAATATGCCAGTCAGTACTGTTTATTCACTTATTAAGAAGTGGATCTCTTGATACCAAGCCAAGATCAGGTAGACCAAAAAAGATTGCAGGCACAACCGCCAGAAGAATTGTTCGGGATACAAAGAAAAAAACCACAGGTAACCTCAGGAGAAATAAAGGCTGCTCTGAAAAAATATGGTGTGGTCATTTCAAGGAGCACAATATGACAAAAATTAGCTACATGGTCGAGTTACAAGAAAGAAGCCTTTACTGCACCAATGCCATAAAAAGCCTGGTTTCAATATGCTCAACAACACTCTGACACACCTCACAGCTTCTGGAACACTGTAATCTGGAGTGACGAGACCAAAATAGAGCTTTATGGTCACAGCTATAAGTGTTATGTTTGGAGAGAGGTCAACACTGACAAGAATACCATCCCCACTGTGAAGCATGGGGATGGCCCACTGATGTTTTGGGGGTGTGTGAGCTCTAAAGGCACAGGGAATCTTGTGGAAATTGATGGGATGCTCATGGACTTTCCAGCACGACTATGACCCTAAGCACAAGGCCAAGCTGACCCTCCAGTTGTTACAGCAGAAAAAGGTGAAGGTTATGGAGTGGCCATCAAAGTCTCCTGACCTTAATATCTTCGAACCAGAGATCTCAAACGTGCAGTTCAGGTAAGATGACCAAAGACTTTGCATGTACTGGAGGCATTTTGCCAAGATGAGCGGGCAGCTATACCATCTGCAAGAATTCAGGGCCTCAAAACAACTGTTACAAAAGGCTGCATGCTGTCATTGGTGTTAAAGAGGGCAATACACAGGATTAAGAACTATGGGTAAGTACTAAGGGTATGCAGCCTTTTGAACAGGGGTCATTTCATTTGCTTACTTGTTGTCATGTTTTATTTTATGATTGTGACATTCTGTTATGCCCAACAGTTGAATATGAATCCCATAAGAAATAAATGAAATGTGTTTTTCCCGCTCACTCACGTTTTCTTTAAAAATGGTACATACTATATACAATCCTCCAAGGGTGTGCAAACTTTTGAGCACAACTGTAGGTCTAATAGGAAACAGGCAATAAAGTTTATGCAGCTTCCTTTATGTTGTATCTTGTTTACAAAGAGTATATGATATATACTTTTTGTTGATCGATCTTATCTGACATTTTTGTACAGATAAATACTGTTTTCATATGTAACAGTGCTGAATGCACTAAAAGCAGAAAGGAAAAAAACTTGTGGTCAGGATGGTTTGTGTTTATCCTGGCAGTTAGACTTAACTATGGCATTTTGTCCCAAAGGCCTTCAGAGTTAATGCGGCTTGGTTTAATTAGCATGATTCAATCAGCCCCACAAAGAAAAGGAGGCTGCCAGAGTAATTGAGCTTTGTCAAAGCCAGTTTTTCATTTCCAAGAGCCCCCTCCGCTCCTCTCTCCTCCCACTTTCCCTTCCTCAAGATCTGACCTGTTGGAACAATAAGATGAGTGAGGCTATTAGAGTCTGGACAGCCGCCAACCAGGCAGAAAAAAATTAAAACAGTAGAGCAAATAAATAAACTGACTGCCTGGATGATCAGGGGAAAAAAAAGGGACGATCACTGCAGGTTAACCCATCCATATGCACAGAAGGAGAATTAATTACATCCACAAGTTTTTTCATTGTAAAATGAATAACTTTGGTCAAGTAACAAGCAATGGGCACCTTGTATAGGCACAGAGTATTGTAAAGGGGATATCTAGTACTTTGTAGTGTATGTGCAGTGCTATATTCCTAATGGACAGTGCTTTACTCCAGACAAACGTTTATATATCCTAATGTCTTGTGGTATGCCTACATCCTGCTAGGCATCTGTCAATTCATGTAGTTGTAGTTACCATTATCCTGCATGTCAGCCACACCTTCAGTGATGTACAGTATAGTGAAAAAACTTCAGGTATCAGTACTGTTTCAAACCCTGTGGTGGGGTCTTCATAGATAAAGAGAATTGCCCAGTCAATGCTTGCTGCTTAAATTAGTGGGTAGGCAGGCCAAGACATTTACAATGATATTCAAAGTGGTACAAGGTACAGTAGATCCTGCAAAAAAATAGCCAAACTTCAAGTTCAAACTTCAACTTTAATCATCATTTTTTGCCTTTTAAGCATAAAACATTAATCCTCTGTCCTTTTTTAATTCTGCGTAACATAAATAGACTATTTCATGCCAAATTAAAAAAACGCAATAAATAAATAATTGCATAAGTATACATCTATTGAATCTGACACACCTAAATCTCATCAATGGTGTGGCCATATGCCCACCCTTCAAGGGGATGAATACTTTTCATGGAAACTGTATATTATACCTTGAATAAGAGCTTCAAAGGGAGGAGGGAAGTAGCTAAGAAGACCAAGCTGGCCATGTATCTTTATCTCTATACTGCAGGGGAAATTATTAAAAATGGAGTGTGCAAAATCTGGTGCAGATTTGTATAGAACCCAATCAGCTTCCAGGTTTTATTGTAAAAAGTTAACTGAACAAGCCGAAGTTAGAAGCTGATTGACTACCATGCAACCAAATTTTGAGTGCTTCAGTTTTAGTACATCTCCCCCTATATGTACAGTATCCTCAACTGTGAAAAAATTGCACAGCAAGTCTTTCAGTGAAGCAGAGCTTGTGGATCACTGGACAGGGCATAATTACAAACAGGAGCGGACTGACCATTTGGAATCTCGGGCACTGCCCGAGGGCCCGGTCTCAGTAGGGGGCCCCATGAGATGCCCCTGGTACCTTTTTCATAGGCTTTTTTGAGTTTGGGCAAGGACACAGGGGCCCCATGATCCCTTATTGCCCAGGGGCCCCATGAGTCCGCCCCTGATTACGAACAGCTTGATATCAGGGGCCTCCAGTGGAGATAAAAGCATTGTGGGAAGTGACCACTGATTTCTGCTTTCAATGGGAGGTATTTCAAGACTCCATAGGGAAAGACAGAGGAAAGAGAATAAAAATGATGCACTTGGAGAATAATGGCCTGGTCAATACAGTTGGAGATTTATTTACAAACTCCTTGTACACAAAACATCATAGCATCACAAGAAGGATATTTAGGATGGGATCCATAACTGTGTAAGAGCTGTGTAAAGGACCGCCTGGCGGTACCACTAGCACTCCACTGATTAGGCGTCCCCAGAGCACGGAATGTAAGCCCCAGAGTACTTGTTCACCAGAGCCCCTGATCGTGGGGATAGACTTGGAGTACCCTGAGACCAGGTCGTGGCTCCTGAGTATACCTGTCAGTGGTAGGGGTATTTGCCAGGGGCTCCCATGGGGAAGAGCCTGATGTGAGGAGGTCGGGAGACCCCGGTGGGATGGATGGATGGATGAGCAGATGCAAGGTCAGACAAGCCGGGTCGGTAACAGTGGGGTCGGTGCGGTACAAAGCAGCGGGCAGAGAATAGTCGGGTCACACGCCAGGTCAGCAACAGGAGGTCAGATCTAATAAGGGGCATCCAGGAGAGAGGTCAGGCAAGCCAGGGGTCAGGGTAGGAGAATACAGCAAGGTCAGGTCCAATCCGGGTCAGTTACTTACAGAGAAACAGGATCACAGGTACAGGTATGCAGAAGAGACCAGAAGGCACTGAATGACAGCTCAGGGCCGTTTAAATATCATGCCCTGCGCTGTCATTGGTGCCCAGCGGGCGACTGCGGTTCCTACTGCGCATGCGCGAACCTGAATGCCGTGGTCGGCCAGGACCTGGTGCTCGCGTCCCTGCACAGAGCGGCACACTGCGCCTGCGCCGGGACCAGCGCCGTGGGGATCCCTGAAAAGCTGTCAGTAGCAAGCCAAATATTGTCAAGCTACTAAAAACAATTTCAAAAACATGCCAGACACAAAAGAGGAACAAGAGGAGGACCTCCACAGTCACTGTCATCTTAAACACTGTGAAAATAATGTATGTGTTTGAAGAACCTGCAAACTCATTGTAGGGACCATACTTTGATAAGGATCTTCATTGACTTACTGTATATACAAATCTTGTAGTAAATCAACAGCAGTGCCTATTCCCCTCCCCGCCAACAGGAAAAATTCACTTTTTCTAACGTTGAACATTAAAGGTATTCAGATGTTACAATCACCTACTTCAGGGTTTATGTTAAGTGGGATTTTAAGGTGACCAGATGGATTGGTCACTGAAAATGCAAAGCTGGAAGCATTTTTCACAGAACAGACAGTGTCCTTCTTCAGCAAGTCTCTGTCCTTTCCTAACAAGGTCCATCATATACAATTACTAAAAGTGATAGCACTTCATAACTTCATTATCAAGAAGCTATTTCAAGCTAAAGTCATACCTTCTGAATTTGCAAGAGCTGTCTGATTGTGTTGACATTTACCTATGGCATCCATTGTATATTACATAGCTCTCTCTGGCAAAAAAGCAGCAGCCCCACAAAGAAAAAGCCTGTAACTACTTGAAGAAAAAAAAAGAAGAAGCTGTAAGTAGAGCACCTGAATGGAAAAATAAAGCAGTAGGAACTGCTGTGAGTGATCCTACCTTGTGCTATAGTGGTCCTAGGGCTCATTCACACCAGATGGCACATTTTTTTCAACCATACCTGTGTAAACACCTGTAAAAAAATAAGGTACAGTATGAGAATAAAAGCAGTTCACATATGCACTGGTTTTCAGTGGGAAAAAAAGTGTAGCAAGTGCATCAGCACACAGGAAAAACAGCAGGCTAGCACACATTTGGCCCCTCTGTCATGTCATAGGCTCTTTACATGTTCCAGGGAGCGAGAAAAAAATGCAAACACAGCAGTGCAGCATGCCAAGGCATATCAGCGCACGTGCATTTAACTGCACTCATTGCACCTGTTTTGGTGTGAATGGACCCTTTTAGTTCCTAGTACACTTTTTCTGATATGTTCTCCACTCTACCATGCATCTGTACACTGCTATAGAAGTAGAGTGAAAATGGCATATATTAACACCACAAATGCCAAAACAATGCAAACATCACTTTACAAGGATTCTTGTCTTATTTTCCTTGAGTTTACTATACTTGTAAATGCTTGAAATGATGGCAGATTCTAAAATGTGTTATACATTGTACAGACCAAAATACGGCAAATAAAAAAGTCAAAATGGTGTATTTAATAGTTTTTGTGTTTATAAATAAGCCCTATAGTGTAATAAAAACACATTCATGTAATGGCTGTTGCATTGCAGTGGACGGACACAGTTAAAAATATAAATTACGTTCCCTTGACATGTGGAGGAAACCAATACACATACAAAATGTAATATGCTTTATAATGGGCAATAGATAGAAAAAAAAACTGTGCAGAGTGAGTATTTAGTATGTGCCATCACCTTCCGAAATGAGAGAAAAATAAGAGATAAAGAAGCAGCAAAATTGATTAAAATGTTTATAAACAGAGGCTGGACTGGTTGCCAATAAATGAAGGTGTGAAAATATTGAAGCAATTTAATGAAGCAATTACATGGGATTAGAGAGCTTTTTCCAGCTGCTAAAAGTCACTCCTGTTTCACGCTTGGCTGATCCTGTAGGTGGATTTTTCAGAAACAATATTTCTATTAGTCTTTCTTTTCATCTCTAATATCTTCTTTTTTTCTTGTTTTATAAAAAGATCCTACTTTTTAAAGACTGTGGGAGATTTTTAATTAACTTTTTCTTCTCTAAGTGGTAAGAAGGATCCTGCTGATGTGAAAGAGCTTGGAGTATAGTCATGCATGAAATTCGCTTTTAGACAATATGTCCTCTCTGTTACAGTTTTTTTCTTGTCCTGCGGAACGACTGTTATGAGATAAGACACAGCTTGATTTGAGATGGACATAAAAAGGCGGACGTATTTTTAAGGTTAATAAACATGATTAATATTAATAGGATGCACCAACAAAGGCAATATACACAGTTGTAAATATAAAAGAACAGAAATGACAGCCCTAATGTAAGCAGATATGACTGCAAATTAATTTTAGAATGGTATAGTTTATTCTATTTTTTAGACATGTAGAAAAAAGTAATGTCAATGGTATTTCCCTGTTTAGAACCCACATCGGCTGTGATATTCTAATGTTTGATGTCAGCTAACAAGCCCTGTTCCTATACCTTGCAATAGATGTTTGTTGTCAACTGTGTAACATCTACAATCTGAAAAACAGACATTTAAGTGAATAATTTAAGTGAATATAATAAATGTGCCTTTTTTATTACAGAATAATAAGAAAGTGTGCAGTTGTGTATTATAAACTAAACTACCTTAAGACAAAATATATGCCTGTTTTTCAGCCTATGCAATTTTTATAAATGCCCCCTAGCATTTTAATAGAGGATGCTGACTACAGCTAAATATATATCAGGCATCAGAAAATCTTTTTGTTCTTATGTAAAAGGTCCTATCCATAAGACTGCAATGTAATATAAAAAAGGAAACTCTACCTGTAGCAGCTGTCAATGAAATATTGTCAGTCCTTTCCAGTAAAACGTATATAGATCATTTTAATGACACAAATAGCAATATAGCAATATGCAAAGTGCAGCAACTTAAAGGGCCCATTCACACCATTGAAGTGTGTTAGCATACGATATGCCGCTAATTAATGTACCCTGCATTAAGGCAGCCCATTCATTTCAATGGATTGGTTAATGCACCAGGACACACCAAAAAAGGTGCATGCATCATTTCTGGGTGTACACTGCCAAGCAAGATAACCAGTGGTGTATTTAGGTTTTGGGCTGCCCTAGGCAACACTTAAATTGACCCCCCCCTCCCCCCACAGAGAGACCCTGATACCGTCCAACACCCCCCTCACCCATGAAGAGAACATTGACCAACAACACCCCAGCCCCACCCGAGACAGCCTTCCACTACCACCGCCCCCCATACACTGGCAATGCCCCCCCGACCCTGTGAGAGACAAGATGCTCACCTTCACAGCTCCGGACATCCCCAGGAACAAGTCAGGTTCTGCATACACCATCAGCAGCCCTCAGCCTCTCTCAGATCCCACCTGGTCCCCATGCTGCGTGTGTCCCTTCTTCCATCCCTTCCTTTGGGGGGTGGTGCTGTCCCCCTGAAAAATGCCACTGCTCCCCTGAACGATGCTGCTGTCCCCCTGAAAAATGCCACCCTAGGTAAATGCCTTGTTTGCCTTGTGGTAAATACACCCCTGAACATAACATTCATGTTCCAACATGTTTTTCAGCAAGGAGCACTGGGTTACCATTCAGAATGAAAGGCACTGCATTCCACCAATGCATTTAATGTGTGTTGCCTTGTGTAATCTCATTGCAGTAGTGTGAGTGTGCTCAAACAGACTCTGACACTCTGGCTTTTCAGGGAAAAATGACAGAGCTCCTCTGGAAGATTTACCCCCGTTCCTGACCAGGCCATTTTTTTGCGCTGCGTTACTTTAGCTGACAATTGGGCGGTCATGCAACACATAAGTAAAGTTTGTGTAATTTTTTTTCCCACAATAGAGCTTTCTTACAGTGGTATTTGATTATCTCTGCGTTTTTTATTTTTTGTACTATAAGCAAAAAAAGACTAACAATTTTGAAAAAAAAAATCTTTTTTACTTTTAGTTATAAAACATATTCAATAGAAAAATGTAAAAATAAAATTTCTTCATACATTTAAGCTAAAATGTATTTTGCTACATGTCCCAAATAAGTGTATATTAATTGGTTTACATGAACATTATATATACTGGAATTTTTATTTATTTTTTTTAAACTAGTAATGGCAGCATTCAGTGACTTATATCAGGACTGCGGGACTGCGGGACTGCGGGACTGCGGCGGGCATTCTGACACTGGGTGGGAACTGACTAACTGTCACTAACATCTCCAGTGATGCTAGTACAGTGATCAATGCTAATAAAAAGCACTGACACTGTACTAATGACACTGGGCAGGAAGGAGTTAACATCTGGGGCAATGAAAGGATTAACTGTGTGTAAGGGAGTGATTAGACTGTGTACTATGCGCTGTTTTACTAGGGAGACCTGCTGCTTTCTATCTCTCTGCAGTGCAGAGAGATAGAAAGCAGCACGTCCATGCTGACAGGAGAGAGACCTGTGTTGTTTACACACAGATCTCCCCCCTCTCAACTTTGCCGACAGTGAGACTGACATCCTCAGGAGCTAATAGCAGTGTGTGCAGGCCCCCTACCCGGAAATGCAAAATCACATACATTTACGCGATTTTGCACAGCGCAGCCGCCCTGAAGCAGTACATCTGCTATGGGGCGCTGGGCTAGTGGTTAAAGCCCACCCCAACTAGTGCAACAACTAATTCAGTACATCAGTAGGAGTATTCATTAGATATACAGTATATTCTTCAACCAGTAGATGGCAGTATTCATAAGTTTGTAGCTGCATCTAGAACAAAACTCTAGGTCTTTGCTATATAAAAAAGTTCCTGTTTCCTGTTTGCAGAGAAGCAGCAGATAAACACATATGGACTGTGCACTGTCTGTTCTGTAGGACTATTCTAACAAGAAAAAGGTAGAATGGGGCCCTAGACCAGACAGCAACTTGCCCCCCCCATCCCTTTGACATTGAAAAGGATTGCAACAGGTACAGAGACGTTGCCTTTTGCATTATCTATACCGGCAAGGCCCATCCTAGCATTAACCACTTCCCATCTGGCCCATGTACATAAACGGCCGGACAGGAGCAGTGCAGCAGCGGTGGCCATTTATAAACGATCTCCACATTCACTGCCTGTGCGCTCTCCCTGGGAGCGCACGACATCGTGATCCGGTGCCAGCTGTGTCTGAATACCAATCGCTGTACAAGACCTCTGTGTGAGGTCCCAATCATGTGATCACTGATTAGCCAAATCAGTGATCACATGAATAGCAGTAAGCAAGATGTCACTTGCTGACATCATTGCTTACTACTAGTGAAATCTGTGAATGATCACAGGGGTCACATGGTACAAGGCTATTCACAACAGCCTTCAACCATGTGACAATCTGTGACCAATCACAGCTCTCACAGTATTTCTCATTGGCTGCAAGAATGCAATCAGAGAGAAGGAGAAATGATTGCTTTTACAGCCTTTATGGGTGTAAAAGCAATCAGTGTAAATAAAAAAAAAATCTTCATCACCCCCCCCACAAGTAGTACAGTATCACTATGGTGTCACTGTACTGCTAGGGTGACAGTATGTTGAAAAAAAAAATTAATTATAATATAAAAAAATAAAATATAAAATGTAAAACAAAATTTGGAAAAATTATAATTTTTGGTTATAAACTAATTTGGGTTATTTTTTTTACTAAAAAGATATCTGAATACATTTTGGCCAAGATTTATGAAGAAATATTATTTATTTGCAAAATGTTTTAAGAAAAACACTTTTTTTTCAAAATGTTTGGACTTTTTCATTTATATAGCAAAAAAACTAAAAATCCCAGTAGTGAATAAATAACACCAAAATAAAGTTTTATGTGTCTCACAAAAATGCAAAAAATGTCATATGGGTACAGTGTTGCATGACCGCGCAATTGTCATTCAAGTTCTGATAGCACTGAAAGCTGAAAATTGGCCTGGACTGGAAGGAGGTGAAAGTGTCCGGACTTGAAGTGGTTAATAGGCTACCTCCCTTGTGAAGTGACAAATAGGTACACAGCAACTGTGACATCCCCCTGGTTTAATGCAGGAGCGTGAAGATTGTAGTTGGATGCCCTGAACACCCACAGGGCCCTAGGTTCCTGCTTAGGTTATCTGTGAATTATCCAGCTCTGCCCCTGTTGTGCAATTCAGTGAAGACCACTTGTCTCATGGCAAGCAGATAGATACTTTTTAGCACATACACATTCCGGGACATCATCAAGGGAAGAATGCTTGCTAGATGTTCTGAGACAGAGGTATTTATACAACATACAAGGCACATACATAACTGGCCACCATCATTTACAGACATTACAAAGTATGTCTGTATAATAAACAGCATCATTTATTGGGATAGATTGCTAAGTAAGGGATGTCACACTATAGATAAACAGCAAACAAGGTACAGATTAACCCTTTACATATGCTACCAGATGGTCATCATGGTCATAAAACGTTCCTGTTTTAGCTACCCCAAAAGGTCTTAGAGTTCATGACACAAAAATGAACCACTGATTAACTCAGGCCTATTTTATTATTATTATACAGTATTTATTATATAAAGCTTTTATAAAGCTTTATTTAATATTCAGGTTCAGTTGTTTATCACCTTCAAAGAATGTATGCTTATTTTGGCAGCACAGTGGCTAAATGTTTGGCACTTCTGCCTGGCAACACTAGGGTCATTTGTTCAAATTTCAACCAGGGCACTGTCTGCCTTGGGTTTGCGAGTTCTCCCTGTGACTGTGTGGGTTTCCCTCCACACTAATGACTTGCTGGTATGTTAATTGACTCCTGTCTAAATTGGCCCTAGTATGCTTGTGAGTTAGGGACCTTAGATTGTATGCTCCTTGAGGGTTAAGGGACTGATGTGAAGGCACAAAATATATATTAGACATGTGCAGTTTGTTTCGTTCCGAATCGAAATTCTGACAAATTGTTCATTATTCTGGAAATTCAGATGTATCCGAATGCTGAATTACAATAGTAACAAATTTAAACGAATCTGAAATAACAAAATGAAATTCGGCCAAAATTCGTATCAATTCGAAAAACAATTTGAATTTATAAACAAGAATAGAATAAAATAGAACAGAAAATAAAGACGTAGGAAAGAACAGAATAGAATAGAAAATAAAAGAATAGCCTAGAATAGAAAAGAATAGAAGAAAAAAAGAACATAGTAAAAATAAACAAATAGAACAGAATACAGTAGAAAATAATAGGGTAAAGCAGAACCAAATAGAATAGAAAATAAAGTAATACAAAAGTCTAGAATCCATTAGAATAGAATAGAAAAGATTAGAATAGACAAAGAATAGAAGAGGGAAGAACATAATCAATTAGAATAGAATAGAAAGGATTAGAACAGAAAATCAAATAATGGAATAGAAAATAATAGAATAAAACAGAGCAAAATAGAACAGAGAATAAAGGAACAGAATAGAATCAAATATAATAGAATAGAATAGAATAGAATAGGAAATCAAATAATAGAATAGAAAATAATAGAAAAGATTAGAATAGAGAACTGATGGGGAAATTGTATATTTTATATTTCTTTATTATTGTTGGCTCACAATATCTAATAAGGAGACAAGGATGGTAACTTTAGATGACTCACACCAAAGGAATGTTACTGCAAATGGACCAAGTCCTTAAAAGGTCATATTATTTGCAGTGGGGGGGCTGGACATTCCCTACTTAGAAGTCCAGTATATAACACACAGCTAGACTGGAAATATTTGTCTCAACCTAGGGCATGCGTTAAGCATGCGTCTATTCTAATCATTGGGCACGCCATGTAATGGAGGGACCCGTGGTGGAAACAGCATCTTTAGTTAAATATTCTTGGTATATTTTCTTTATCTTTATCTGTCATTATTTGTAATAAATGTTTTACTTATAAGTATTTGTGTGATCTCTCTTTGCACATATTGAATAAAACCCCAAAACCCTAACAAGAATCAAAGAATAAAATAGAATAGTATAGAAAATCAATAGAATAGAATAAAATAGAAAGAATATAACTGCCTTCTGAAATTCAAATTTTGAAAAGAATGAATGTGAATTCAAACAGAATACATTAGAATAGAATACAAATAATAGAGAAAAATAGAATAGATTAGAAAAGACTAAAATACTCTACAAAAAAATTGTGAGCTGAGCTATGGTGACGTGAGTAGTGATCAACAAAGGCACTGTAAAAATTTTGCAGAAATTTTCAATATGGTCATGCAACTCTTCATATAACCCATATACCATCAAAAACACATATGGATTGTGGAATATGGATTGTAATGTTAGAATTATTATCAAATCTGCTAGAATTGTCTTCGAATCTGCTAGAATTGTCTTCGAATCTGTTAGAATTGTTTTCTAATCCGTTCGAAATTTTGCATTCAATCGAATTCAAATAAACTAAATTAATTCTGCAAAATGAATTAAACGAATTTAACTAATTGAACTAAACTAAATTAGTCAAATAATGAATCCAAATGAAACGAAACGAAACAATTTTTTTAATTTTGCACGTCTAATATATATATATTAGAGATGAGCGAATCGAAGTAGGCGAAGTGGAATTCGTTTCGAATATTAGGAAAATTTCGATTCGCGTCGAATCCGAAAATAAGCAGACTTCGGATGCGCGAATCGAAATTTTTCCTAAAATGGCGGCGACATGTGCGGCGACGGAGCGGGGATGTCTGGGAAGGCGCGCAGACAAGGCGCGCTGACCCATAATGCATTCATTCATGACATGTGATCGCATTAGCCAATCAGCAGCCAGCCAGCCAGCACAGTGTAATGGTCGAGCTATAAATGGCGGCCATTTTAGAATTCTCCATTTGCCTCCAGTCATTCAACAGAGGCAGACCTGGCTGTATTCAGGGAGAGAGTTAGGGACAGAGAAAGGTTAGTTAGGGCCACAGAATCGTTACTTAGGGCCATAGAAACTTTACATAGGGCCACAGAAACGTTTACTTAGGGCCACAGAATCGTTAGTTAGGGCCACAGAAACGTTACTTAGGGACACAGAATTGTTACTCAGGGACAGACAGAATTGTTACTGAGGGATACAGAATTGTTACTGAGGGCCACAGAATCGTTACTTAGGGCCACAGAAATGTTACTTAGGGCCACAGAATTGTTACTTAGGGACAGACACAGAATTGTGACTGAGGGACACAGATTTGTTACTGAGGGCCACAGAATCGTTACTTAGGGCCACAGAATTGTTACTTAGGGACAGACACAGAATTGTTACTGAGGGACACAGATTTGTTACTGAGGGCCACAGAATCGTTACTTAGGGCCACAGAAACGTTACTTAGGGCCACAGAATTGTTACTTAGGGACAGACAGAGAATTGTTACTGAGGGCCACAGAATCGTTACTTAGGGCCACAGAATTGTTACTTAGGGACAGACACAGAATTGTTATTGAGGGACACAGAATTGTTACTGAGGGCCACAGAACCGTTACTTAGGGCCACAGAAACGTTACTTAGGGCCACAGAATTGTTACTTAGGGACAGACACAGAATTGTTACTGAGGGACACAGATTTGTTACTGAGGGCCACAGAATCGTTACTTAGGGCCACAGAATTGTTACTTAGGGACAGACACAGAATTGTTATTGAGGGACACAGAATTGTTACTGAGGGCCACAGAAACGTTACTTAGGGCCACAGAAACGTTACTTAGGGCCACAGAATTGTTACTTAGGGACAGACACAGAATTGTTATTGAGGGACACAGAATTGTTACTAAGGGCCACAGAAACGTTACTTAGGGCCACAGAAACGTTACTTAGGGCCACAGAATCGTTACTTAGGGCCACAGAATCGTTACTTAGGGCCACAGAAACGTTACTTAGGGCCACAGAAACGTTACTTAGGGACACAGAATTGTTACTCAGGGACAGACAGAATTGTTACTGAGGGATACAGAATTGTTACTGAGGGCCACAGAATCGTTACTTAGGGCCACAGAAACGTTACTTAGGGCCACAGAATTGTTACTCAAGGACAGACACAGAATTGTTACTGAGGGACACAGATTTGTTACTGAGGGCCACAGAATCGTTACTTAGGGCCACAGAAACGTTACTTAGGGCCACAGATTTGTTACTTAGGGACAGACACAGAATTGTTATTGAGGGACACAGAATTGTTACTGAGGGCCACAGAAACGTTACTTAGGGCCACAGAAACGTTACTTAGGGACAGACACAGAATTGTTATTGAGGGACACAGAATTGTTACTGAGGGCCACAGAACCGTTACTTAGGGCCACAGAACCGTTACTTAGGGCCACAGAAACGTTACTTAGGGACAGACACAGAATTGTTACTGAGGGACACAGATTTGTTACTGAGGGCCACAGAATCGTTACTTAGGGCCACAGAAACGTTACTTAGGGCCACAGAATTGTTACTCAGGGACAGACACAGAATTGTTACTGAGGGCCACAGATTTGTTACTGAGGGCCACAGAATCGTTACTTAGGGCCACAGAAACGTTACTTAGGGCCACAGAATTGTTACTTAGGGACAGACACAGAATTGTTATTGAGGGACACAGAATCGTTACTTAAGGCCACAGAAACGTTACTTAGGGCCACAGAAACGTTACTTAGGGACAGACACAGAATTGTTATTGAGGGACACAGAATTGTTACTGAGGGCCACAGAACCGTTACTTAGGGCCACAGAAACGTTACTTAGGGCCACAGAAACGTTACTTAGGGACAGACACAGAATTGTTACTGAGGGCCACAGAATTGTTACTGAGGGCCACAGAAACGTTACTTAGGGCCACAGAAACGTTACTTAGGGCCACAGAAACATTACTTAGGGCTACAGAAACGTTACTTAGGGCTACAGAAACGTTACTTAGGGCCACAGAATCGTTACTTAGGGCCACAGAATCGTTACTTAGGGCCACAGAAACTTTAAATAGGGCCACAGAATTGTTACTTAGGGACAGACACAGAATTGTTACTGAGGGATACAGAATTGTTACTGAGGGACACAGAACTGTTACTTAGGGCCACAGAAACGTTACTTAGGGCCACAGAAACGTTACTTAGGGCCACAGAATCATTACTTAGGGCCACAGAAACGTTACTTAGGGCAACAGAAACGTTACTTAGGGCCAAAGAATTGTTACTCAGGGACAGACACAGAATTCTTACTCAGGGACAGACACAGAATTCTTACTCAGGGACACAGAATTGTTACTGAGGGACACAGAATTGTTACTGAGGGACACAGAATTGTTACTCAGGGACACAGAATTGTTACTCAGGGACACAGAATTGTTACTGAGGGACACAGAATTGTTACTTAGGGCCACAGAAACGTTACTCAGGGACACAGAATTGTTACTCAGGGACAGACACAGAATTGTTACTCAGGGACAGACACAGAATTGTTACTGAGGGACACAGAATTGTTACTGAGGGACACAGAATTGTTACTGAGGGCCACAGAACTGTTACTTAGGGCCACAGAAACGTTACTCAGGGACACAGAATTGTTAATCAGGGACAGACACAGAATTCTTACTCAGGGACAGACACAGAATTGTTACTCAGGGACACAGAATTGTTACTGAGGGACACAGAATTGTTACTGAGGGCCACAGAATCGTTACTTAGGGCCACAGAAACGTTACTTAGGGCCACAGAAACGTTACTTAGGGCAACAGAAACGTTACTTAGGGACACAGAATTGTTACTCAGGGACAGACACAGAATTCTTACTCAGGGACAGACACAGAATTGTTACTCAGGGACACAGAATTGTTACTCAGGGACACAGAATTGTTACTGAGGGACACAGAATTGTTACTGAGGGACACAGAATTGTTACTCAGGGACACAGAATTGTTACTGAGGGACACAGAATTGTTACTGAGGGACACAGAATTGTTACTGAGGGACACAGAATTGTTACTCAGGGACAGACACAGAATTGTTACTCAGGGACAGACACAGAATTGTTACTGAGGGACACAGAATTGTTACTGAGGGCCACAGAACTGTTACTTAGGGCCACAGAAACGTTACTCAGGGACACAAAATTGTTACTCAGGGACAGACACAGAATTGTTACTCAGGGACAGACACAGAATTGTTACTGAGGGACACAGAATTGTTACTGAGGGACACAGAATTGTTACTGAGGGCCACAGAACTGTTACTTAGGGCCACAGAAACGTTACTCAGGGACACAGAATTGTTACTCAGGGACAGACACAGAATTGATACTCAGGGACACAGAATCGTTGAATTAAAGAGTATGTCAGACAACATGCAGAGGAGTGGCAGAGGAGGCAATGTTTTAGGAGCGAGCAGACGTGGCAGCAGAGGAAGGGGTCGAGGCAGCACTATTCGCAGCAAGAGGCCAGTGCTCCCGGTGTCATCCAGTACAGTGAGGAAGAGCTAACAGAGGGCGGTCAGGAACGGGGGGAGACATCCGCCTCTTAAGCAGCCAGGCGAAGAAGTAGTGGCGAGGAGAGTGGCTCGGTAGCCGGTCTAGAGACAGGTCTGTCTCCTGACCCACACGCAGCCGAGGGGGCTAGTAGTGAGGCGGAGACCCTAATTGATGATGATGAGGCTGATCGCACTTGGCAGCCTCGTCGTCATCAGGCTATTGCTTCCGCATCATCAGGAGAAGAGGGTGGCAGCTTGGCAGCGAGCAAAACAGTCGGTGGGTTGTCTCCATCGCCACACTCTGCCATGTGCCACTTTCAGGTCTCCTCACACACTGCTGGTGTGTTCCATTTTTTGTCATAGGGTGCTGGCAGATTACGGGCCTCCCATAGCTGCTGCCAGGCCCCTAATCTGCCATGGGCCCCTGTACCGCCTCCTCATGCTGCTGCCAGGTCCACAGTGTCTCATGCCATGTGCCACTTTCAGGTCTCCTCACACTGCTGGTGTGTTCCATTTTTTGTCATAGGGTGCTGGCAGATTACGGGCCTCCCATAGCTGCTGCCAGGCCCCTAATCTGCCATGGGCCCCTATACCGCCTCCTCATGCTGCTGCGAAGTCCAGAGTCTCTCATGGGTCCCTGTACGGCCTCCCATTGCTGCTGTCTCCATCGCCACACTCTGCCATGTGCCACTTTCAGGTCTCCTCACACACTGCTGGTGTGTTCAATTTTTTTGACATAGGGTGCTGGCAGATTACGGGCCTCCCATAGCTGCTGCCAGGCCCCTAATCTGCCATGGGCCCCTATAGCGCCTCCTCATGCTGCTGCCAGGTCCAGAGTGTCTCATGGGTCCCTGTACGGCCTCCCATTGCTGCTGTCTCCATCGCCACACTCTGCCATGTGCCACTTTCAGGTCTCCTCACACACTGCTGGTGTGTTCACACACTGCTGGTGTGTTCCATTTTTTGACATAGGGTGCTGGCAGATTACGGGCCTCCCATAGCTGCTGCCAGGCCCCTAATCTGCCATGGGCCCCTATACCGCCTCCTCATGCTGCTGCAAAGTCCAGAGTCTCTCATGGGTCCCTGTACGGCCTCCCATTGCTGCTGTCTCCATCGCCACACTCTGCCATGTGCCACTTTCAGGTCTCCTCACACACTGCTGGTGTGTTCCATTTTTTGACATAGGGTGCTGGCAGATTACGGGCCTCCCATAGCTGCTGCCAGGCCCCTAATCTGCCATGGGCCCCTATAGTGCCTCCTCATGCTGCTGCCAGGTCCAGAGTGTCTCATGGGTCCCTGTACGGCCTCCCATTGCTGCTGTCTCCATCGCCGCACTCTGCCATGTGCCACTTTCAGGTCTCCTCACACTGCTGGTGTGTTCCATTTTTTGTCATAGGGTGCTGGCAGATTACGGGCCTCCCATAGCTGCTGCCAGGCCCCTAATCTGCCATGGGCCCCTGTACCGCCTCCTCATGCTGCTGCCAGGTCCACAGTGTCTCATGCCATGTGCCACTTTCAGGTCTCCTCACACTGCTGGTGTGTTCCATTTTTTGTCATGGGGTGCTGGCAGATTACGGGCCTCCCATAGCTGCTGCCAGGCCCCTAATCTGCCATGGGCCCCTATAGCGCCTCCTCATGCTGCTGCCAGGTCCAGAGTGTCTCATGGGTCCCTGTACGGCCTCCCATTGCTGCTGTCTCCATCGCCACACTCTGCCATGTGCCACTTTCAGGTCTCCTCACACACTGCTGGTGTGTTCACACACTGCTGGTGTGTTCCATTTTTTGACATAGGGTGCTGGCAGATTACGGGCCTCCCATAGCTGCTGCCAGGCCCCTAATCTGCCATGGGCCCCTATACCGCCTCCTCATGCTGCTGCAAAGTCCAGAGTCTCTCATGGGTCCCTGTACGGCCTCCCATTGCTGCTGTCTCCATCGCCACACTCTGCCATGTGCCACTTTCAGGTCTCCTCACACACTGCTGGTGTGTTCCATTTTTTGTCATAGGGTGCTGGCAGATTACGGGCCTCCCATAGCTGCTGCCAGGCCCCTAATCTGCCATGGGCCCCTATAGCGCCTCCTCATGCTGCTGCCAGGTCCAGAGTGTCTCATGGGTCCCTGTACGGCCTCCCATTGCTGCTGTCTCCATCGCCACACTCTGCCATGTGCCACTTTCAGGTCTCCTCACACTGCTGGTGTGTTCCATTTTTTGTCATAGGGTGCTGGCAGATTACGGGCCTCCCATAGCTGCTGCCAGGCCCCTAATCTGCCATGGGCCCCTGTACCGCCTCCTCATGCTGCTGCCAGGTCCACAGTGTCTCATGCCATGTGCCACTTTCAGGTCTCCTCACACTGCTGGTGTGTTCCATTTTTTGTCATGGGGTGCTGGCAGATTACGGGCCTCCCATAGCTGCTGCCAGGCCCCTAATCTGCCATGGGCCCCTATACCGCCTCCTCATGCTGCTGCGAAGTCCAGAGTCTCTCATGGGTCCCTGTACGGCCTCCCATTGCTGCTGTCTCCATCGCCACACTCTGCCATGTGCCACTTTCAGGTCTCCTCACACACTGCTGGTGTGTTCAATTTTTTGACATAGGGTGCTGGCAGATTACGGGCCTCCCATAGCTGCTGCCAGGCCCCTAATCTGCCATGGGCCCCTATACCGCCTCCTCATGCTGCTGCCAGGTCCAGAGTCTCTCATGGGTCCCTGTACGGCCTCCCATTGCTGCTGTCTCCATCGCCACACTCTGCCATGTGCCACTTTCAGGTCTCCTCACACACTGCTGGTGTGTTCCATTTTTTGACATAGGGTGCTGGCAGATTACGGGCCTCCCATAGCTGCTGCCAGGCCCCTAATCTGCCATGGGCCCCTATAGCGCCTCCTCATGCTGCTGCCAGGTCCAGAGTGTCTCATGGGTCCCTGTACGGCCTCCCATTGCTGCTGTCTCCATCGCCACACTCTGCCATGTGCCACTTTCAGGTCTCCTCACACTGCTGGTGTGTTCCATTTTTTGTCATAGGGTGCTGGCAGATTACGGGCCTCCCATAGCTGCTGCCAGGCCCCTAATCTGCCATGGGCCCCTGTACCGCCTCCTCATTCTGCTGCCAGGTCCACAGTGTCTCATGCCATGTGCCACTTTCAGGTCTCCTCACACACTGCTGGTGTGTTCCATTTTTTGACATAGGGTGCTGGCAGATTACGGGCCTCCCATAGCTGCTGCCAGGCCCCTAATCTGCCATGGGCCCCTATAGCGCCTCCTCATGCTGCTGCGAAGTCCAGAGTCTCTCATGGGTCCCTGTATGGCCTCCCATTGCTGCTGTCTCCATCGCCACACTCTGCCATGTGCCACTTTCAGGTCTCCTCACACACTGCTGGTGTGTTCAATTTTTTTGACATAGGGTGCTGGCAGATTACGGGCCTCCCATAGCTGCTGCCAGGCCCCTAATCTGCCATGGGCCCCTATAGCGCCTCCTCATGCTGCTGCCAGGTCCAGAGTGTCTCATGAGTCCCTGTACGGCCTCCCATTGCTGCTGTCTCCATCGCCACACTCTGCCATGTGCCACTTTCAGGTCTCCTCATACACTGCTGGTGTGTTCCATTTTTTGACATAGGGTGCTGGCAAATTACGGGCCTCCCATAGCTGCTGCCAGGCCCCTAATCTGCCATGGGCCCCTATAGCGCCTCCTCATGCTGCTTCCAGTTCCAGAGTGTCTCATGGGTCCCTGTACGGCCTCCCATTGCTGCTGTCTCCATCGCCACACTCTGCCATGTGCCACTTTCAGGTCTCCTCACACACTGCTGGTGTGTTCCATTTTTTGACATAGGGTGCTGGCAGATTACGGGCCTCCCATAGCTGCTGCCAGGCCCCTAATCTGCCATGGGCCCCTATAGCGCCTCCTCATGCTGCTGCCAGGTCCAGAGTGTCTCATGGGTCCCTGTACGGCCTCCCATTGCTGCTGTCTCCATCGCCACACTCTGCCATGTGCCACTTTCAGGTCTCCTCACACTGCTGGTGTGTTCCATTTTTTGTCATAGGGTGCTGGCAGATTTCGGGCCTCCCATAGCTGCTGCCAGGCCCCTAATCTGCCATGGGCCCCTGTACCGCCTCCTCATGCTGCTGCCAGGTCCACAGTGTCTCATGCCATGTGCCACTTTCAGGTCTCCTCACACACTGCTGGTGTGTTCAATTTTTTTGACATAGGGTGCTGGCAGATTTCGGGCCTCCCATAGCTGCTGCCAGGCCCCTAATCTGCCATGGGCCCCTGTACCGCCTCCTCATGCTGCTTCCAGGTCCACAGTGTCTCATGCCATGTGCCACTTTCAGGTCTCCTCACACTGCTGGTGTGTTCCATTTTTTGTCATAGGGTGCTGGCAGATTACGGGCCTCCCATAGCTGCTGCCAGGCCCCTAATCTGCCATGGGCCCCTATACCGCCTCCTCATGCTGCTGCGAAGTCCAGAGTCTCTCATGGGTCCCTGTACGGCCTCCCATTGCTGCTGTCTCCATCGCCACACTCTGCCATGTGCCACTTTCAGGTCTCCTCACACTGCTGGTGTGTTCCATTTTTTGTTATAGGGTGCTGGCAGATTACGGGCCTCCCATAGCTGCTGCCAGGCCCCTAATCTGCCATGGGCCCCTATACCGCCTCCTCATGCTGCTGCCAGGTCCACAGTGTCTCATGGGTCCCTGTACGGCCTCCCATTGCTGCTGTCTCCATCGCCACACTCTGCCATGTGCCACTTTCAGGTCTCCTCACACTGCTGGTGTGTTCCATTTTTTGTCATAGGGTGCTGGCAGATTACGGGCCTCCCATAGCTGCTGCCAGGCCCCTAATCTGCCATGGGCCCCTATAGCGCCTCCTCATGCTGCTGCCAGGTCCAGAGTGTCTCATGGGTCCCTGTACGGCCTCCCATTGCTGCTGTCTCCATCGCCACACTCTGCCATGTGCCATTTTCAGGTCTCCTCACACTGCTGGTGTGTTCCATTTTTTGTCATAGGGTGCTGGCAAATTACGGGCCTCCCATAGCTGCTGCGAGGCCCGTAATCTGCCATGGGCCCCTATACCGCCTCCTCATGCTGCTGCGAAGTCCAGAGTCTCTCATGGGTCCCTGTACGGCCTCCCATTGCTGCTGTCTCCATCGCCACACTCTGCCATGTGCCACTTTCAGGTCTCCTCACACACTGCTGGTGTGTTCCATTTTTTGTCATAGGGTGCTGGCGGATTACGGGCCTCCCATTGCTGCTGCCAGGCCCCTAATCTGCCATGGGCCCCAGTACCGCCTCCTCATGCTGCTGCCAGGTCCACAGTGTCTCATGGGTCCCTGTACGGCCTCCCATTGCTGCTGTCTCCATCGCCACACTCTGCCATGTGCTACTTTCAGGTCTCCTCACACTGCTGGTGTGTTCCATTTTTTGTCATAGGGTGCTGGCAGATTACGGGCCTCCCATAGCTGCTGCCAGGCCCCTAATCTGCCATGGGCCCCTATACCGCCTCCTCATGCTGCTGCCAGGTCCAGAGTGTCTTATGGGTCCCTGTACGGCCTCCCATTGCTGCTGTCTCCATCGCCACACTCTGCCATGTGCCACTTTCAGGTCTCCTCACACTGCTGGTGTGTTCCATTTTTTGTCATAGGGTGCTGGCAGATTACGGGCCTCCCATAGCTGCTGCCAGGCCCCTAATCTGCCATGGGCCCCTATAGCGCCTCCTCATGCTGCTGCCAGGTCCAGAGTGTCTCATGGGTCCCTGTACGGCCTCCCATTGCTGCTGTCTCCATCGCCACACTCTGCCATGTGCCACTTTCAGGTCTCCTCACACTGCTGGTGTGTTCCATTTTTTGTCATAGGGTGCTGGCAGATTACGGGCCTCCCATAGCTGCTGCCAGGCCCCTAATCTGCCATGGGCCCCTGTACCGCCTCCTCATGCTGCTGCCAGGTCCACAGTGTCTCATGCCATGTGCCACTTTCAGGTCTCCTCACACTGCTGGTGTGTTCCATTTTTTGTCATAGGGTGCTGGCAGATTACGGGCCTCCCATAGCTTCTGCCAGGCCCCTAATCTGCCATGGGCCCCTATACCGCCTCCTCATGCTTCTGCCAAGTCCAGAGTCTCTCATGGGTCCCTGTACGGCCTCCCATTGCTGCTGTCTCCATCGCCACACTCTGCCATGTGCCACTTTCAGGTCTCCTCACACTGCTGGTGTGTTCCATTTTTTGTCATAGGGTGCTGGCAGATTACGGGCCTCCCATAGCTGCTGCCAGGCCCCTAATCTGCCATGGGCCCCTATACCGCCTCCTCATGCTGCTGCGAAGTCCAGAGTCTCTCATGGGTCCCTGTACGGCCTCCCATTGCTGCTGTCTCCATCGCCACACTCTGCCATGTGCCACTTTCAGGTCTCCTCACACACTGCTGGTGTGTTCAATTTTTTGACATAGGGTGCTGGCAGATTACGGGCCTCCCATAGCTGCTGCCAGGCCCCTAATCTGCCATGGGCCCCTATACCGCCTCCTCATGCTGCTGCCAGGTCCAGGCGAACGTAGTCACACAGGGGAGGAACTTCTCAGTGTAATGAACAGAGAAATCGACAGATGGCTGTCTCCGCGCAAACTGAAAATCGGAACCATGTTGACCGACAACGGAAAGAACATGGTGTCTGCTCTGCGTCAAGGAAGGTTGTGCCATGCGCCATGCATGGCTCACGTGTTCAATCTGGTTGTCAAGCGGTTCCTAAAATCCACCATCCCACTGCAAGACATCCTTAAAATGTCACGTAAACCTTGCATGCATTTCAGCCATTCCTACACCGCAAAGCACACCCTCCTTGAGCTGCAGCGGCAGAACGGAATTCCACAGCATCGCCTGATCTGCGACGTTGCAACAAGGTGGAATTCAACCCTACACATGGTAGACCGCCTTTACGAACAGCGAAAGGCCATCACTGATTTCATGATGTTACAAGCGGATAAAGGTACTCCCCTGTGTAACTTCTATGTCAGCCATTGGCAGCTCATGCGTGACACCTGCCGCTTGCTCAGGCCCTTTGAGGAGGCCACGCTATTCGTGAGTCGGCAGGACTATGGGATGAACGACGTCATTCCTCTGTTGCACGTCCTGGAACAAATGCTGTTAACAATGGCTGGTCAGGGTGCGGTAGACGTGGCGCACAGATCTCAACGCCACATGACCCCTGTGGGGGCAGGACAGGAAGAAGAGGAGGAGGTAGAGGAGGACATTTGTGCTCAGGAATTATTGAGTGAAATGGGTGGTTTTTCCACTCAGCGGACAGGAGTGGAGGAGCAGGAGCATCTGGTAGAGGAGGAGGAGACAGAGGACCCAGACGCACCGTGGCAGTATGCTGTGGAGATGGAGTCAGGGAGTCCCTCGCATTCCTTGGCACAAATGGCCCATAGCATGCTTGGTTGCTTGCGTAGCGACAGCCGAATAAGAACCATCAGACAGAGGGATGACTTTTGGCTGTCCACCTTGTTGGACCCTCGCTACCGTTCAAAAATGGTGGCCTTTTTCACACCTGCTGAGAGGGAGGCCAAAATAACGTACTATAAAAACCACCTATGTAGTCAGTTGGTCTCTGCCTTTGTGCGCCAACGTCCATCCTCAGACACTGTGGGCCCTGTGCGCTCGCGTTCCGCTGCCATGGCAGCAAAGGAGGGGTGGGGTGGTAGGAGCAGTGGCAGCTCCACCAGCAGCGGCTGACTCAGTCTGCAGTCGATGATGAGTAGCTTTCTTCACCAGCGCAGTGAGCAAACTACTAACCAGCCGCAGCAGCAGCAGCATCAGGTGGACCTGGAGCAGGACCTCAAACAACAGGCTTGGGCCTACATGGACAGCACCCTGCCAACCGAGGTAGACAATCCCCTTGACTACTGGGCAACGAAACTTGACCTTTGGCCCCAACTAGCTGAATTTGCCCTTGAAAGGCTGTCATGCCCGGCCAGTAGGGTGGCATCGGAGCGCGTGTTTAGTGCGGCAGGAGGTATTGTAACTCCGCGGAGGACACGACTGTCCACCCAAAGTGTGGAGAGACTCACGTTTGTGAAAATGAATCAGGCGTGGATTAGTCTGGATTTCAAACCACTAGTTCCTGACACAACTGACTAAATCCGCCATGAATCATGCCCCTGCCATGTGCCACTTTCAGGTCTCCTCACACTGCTGGTGTGTTCAATTTTTTGTCATAGGGTGCTGGCAGATTACGGGCCTCCCATAGCTGCTGCCAGGCCCCTAATCTGCCATGGGCCCCAGTACCGCCTCCTCATGCTGCTGCCAGGTCCAGAGTCTCTCATGGGTCCCTGTACGGCCTCCCATTGCTGCTGTCTCCATCGCCACACTCTGCCATGTGCCACTTTCAGGTCTCCTCACACTGCTGGTGTGTTCCATTTTTTGTCATAGGGTGCTGGCAGATTACGGGCCTCCCATAGCTGCTGCCAGGCCCCTAATCTGCCATGGGCCCCTGTACCGCCTCCTCATGCTGCTGCCAGGTCCACAGTGTCTCATGCCATGTGCCACTTTCAGGTCTCCTCACACTGCTGGTGTGTTCCATTTTTTGTCATAGGGTGCTGGCAGATTACGGGCCTCCCATAGCTGCTGCCAGGCCCCTAATCTGCCATGGGCCCCTATACCGCCTCCTCATGCTGCTGCCAGGTCCAGAGTCTCTCCTGGGTCCCTGTACGGCCTCCCATTGCTGCTGTCTCCATCGCCACACTCTGCCATGTGCCACTTTCAGGTCTCCTCACACACTGCTGGTGTGTTACATTTTTTGTCATAGGGTGCTGGCAGATTACGGGTCTCCCATTGCTGCTGCCAGGCCCGTAATCTGCCATGGGCCCCTGTACCGCCTCCTCATGCTGCTGCCAGGTCCAGAGTCTCTCATGGGTCCCTGTACGGCCTCCCATTGCTGCTGTCTCCATCGCGACACTCTGCCATGTGCCACTTTCAGGTCTCCTCACACACTGCTGGTGTGTTCCATTTTTTGTCATAGGGTGCTGGCAGATTACGGGCCTCCCATAGCTGCTGCCAGGCCCCTAATCTGCCATGGGCCCCTGTACCGCCTCCTCATGCTGCTGCCAGGTCCAGAGTCTCTCATGGGTCCCTGTACGGCCTCCCATTGCTGCTGTCTCCATCGCCACACTCTGCCATGTGCCACTTTCATGTCTCCTCACACTGCTGGTGTGTTCCATTTTTTGTCATAGGGTGCTGGCAGATTACGGGCCTCCCATTGCTGCTGCCAGGCCCATAATCTGCCATGGGCCCCTGTACCACCTCTTCATGCTGCTGCCAGGTCCAGAGTGTCTCATGGGTCCCTGTACGGCCTCCCATTGCTGCTGCCAGGAGGCAGCAGGGTCGCAGCAGTGTCAGTGGAGGCAAACGGCCACGGAGTAGAGCACCAGCTCCACTGCAGCCTACCACCACGGCCAGTAGTGGTGCCGGTGTGCACGGAGGAAGTAGCAGTCAGCCAGTGAGGAGTAGCGGGGGCAAAGTTTCCTACTCGGCGGTGTGGCAATTTTTCGTCAAGCCGCCCGAGGAAGTAAACGTAGCCGTATGTTGACTATGTGGCCAGAAAGTCAAGCGTGGCCAGGGGGCCCATGTTGGGACTACAGCGTTGCGTCAGCATATGCAGCGTCGCCATTCGGGCCTCCCATTGCTGCTGCCAGGCCTTAATCTGCCATGGGCCCCTGTACCGCCTCCTCATGCTGCTGCCAGGTCCACAGTGTCTCATGGGTCCCTGAACCGCCTCCCATTGCTGCTGTCTCCATCGCCACACTCTGCCATGTGCCACTTTCAGGTCTCCTCACACACTGCTGGTGTGTTCCATTTTTTGTCATAGGGTGCTGGCAGATTACGGGCCTCCCATTGCTGCTGCCAGGCCCCTAATCTGCCATGGGCCCCTGTACCGCCTCCTCATGCTGCTGCCAGGTACACAGTGTCTCATGGGTCCCTGTACGGCCTCCCATTGCTGCTGTCTCCATCGCCACACTCTGCCATGTGCCACTTTCAGGTCTCCTCACACTGCTGGTGTGTTCCATTTTTTGTCATAGGGTGCTGGCAGATTACGGGCCTCCCATAGCTGCTGCCAGGCCCCTAATCTGCCATGGGTCCCTGTACCGCCTCCTCATGCTGCTGCCAGGTCCACAGTGTCTCATGCCATGTGCCACTTTCAGGTCTCCTCACACTGCTGGTGTGTTCAATTTTTTGACATAGGGTGCTGGCAGATTACGGGCCTCCTATAGCTGCTGCCAGGCCCCTAATCTGCCATGGGCCCCTATACCGCCTCCTCATGCTGCTGCCAGGTCCAGAGTCTCTCATGGGTCCCTGTACGGCCTCCCATTGCTGCTGTCTCCATCGCCACACTCTGCCATGTGCCACTTTCAGGTCTCCTCACACACTGCTGGTGTGTTCCATTTTTTGTCATAGGGTGCTGGCAGATTACGGGCCTCCCATAGCTGCTGCCAGGCCCCTAATCTGCCATGGGCCCCTGTACCGCCTCCTCATGCTGCTGCCAGGTCCACAGTGTCTCATGCCATGTGCCACTTTCAGGTCTCCTCACACTGCTGGTGTGTTCCATTTTTTGTCATAGGGTGCTGGCAGATTACGGGCCTCCCATAGCTGCTGCCAGGCCCCTAATCTGCCATGGGCCCCTATACCGCCTCCTCATGCTGCTGCCAGGTCCAGAGTCTCTCCTGGGTCCCTGTACGGCCTCCCATTGCTGCTGTCTCCATCGCCACACTCTGCCATGTGCCACTTTCAGGTCTCCTCACACACTGCTGGTGTGTTACATTTTTTGTCATAGGGTGCTGGCAGATTACGGGTCTCCCATTGCTGCTGCCAGGCCCGTAATCTGCCATGGGCCCCTGTACCGCCTCCTCATGCTGCTGCCAGGTCCAGAGTCTCTCATGGGTCCCTGTACGGCCTCCCATTGCTGCTGTCTCCATCGCGACACTCTGCCATGTGCCACTTTCAGGTCTCCTCACACACTGCTGGTGTGTTCCATTTTTTGTCATAGGGTGCTGGCAGATTACGGGCCTCCCATAGCTGCTGCCAGGCCCCTAATCTGCCATGGGCCCCTGTACCGCCTCCTCATGCTGCTGCCAGGTCCAGAGTCTCTCATGGGTCCCTGTACGGCCTCCCATTGCTGCTGTCTCCATCGCCACACTCTGCCATGTGCCACTTTCATGTCTCCTCACACTGCTGGTGTGTTCCATTTTTTGTCATAGGGTGCTGGCAGATTACGGGCCTCCCATTGCTGCTGCCAGGCCCATAATCTGCCATGGGCCCCTGTACCACCTCTTCATGCTGCTGCCAGGTCCAGAGTGTCTCATGGGTCCCTGTACGGCCTCCCATTGCTGCTGCCAGGAGGCAGCAGGGTCGCAGCAGTGTCAGTGGAGGCAAACGGCCACGGAGTAGAGCACCAGCTCCACTGCAGCCTACCACCACGGCCAGTAGTGGTGCCGGTGTGCACGGAGGAAGTAGCAGTCAGCCAGTGAGGAGTAGCGGGGGCAAAGTTTCCTACTCGGCGGTGTGGCAATTTTTCGTCAAGCCGCCCGAGGAAGTAAACGTAGCCGTATGTTGACTATGTGGCCAGAAAGTCAAGCGTGGCCAGGGGGCCCATGTTGGGACTACAGCGTTGCGTCAGCATATGCAGCGTCGCCATTCGGGCCTCCCATTGCTGCTGCCAGGCCTTAATCTGCCATGGGCCCCTGTACCGCCTCCTCATGCTGCTGCCAGGTCCACAGTGTCTCATGGGTCCCTGAACCGCCTCCCATTGCTGCTGTCTCCATCGCCACACTCTGCCATGTGCCACTTTCAGGTCTCCTCACACACTGCTGGTGTGTTCCATTTTTTGTCATAGGGTGCTGGCAGATTACGGGCCTCCCATTGCTGCTGCCAGGCCCCTAATCTGCCATGGGCCCCTGTACCGCCTCCTCATGCTGCTGCCAGGTACACAGTGTCTCATGGGTCCCTGTACGGCCTCCCATTGCTGCTGTCTCCATCGCCACACTCTGCCATGTGCCACTTTCAGGTCTCCTCACACTGCTGGTGTGTTCCATTTTTTGTCATAGGGTGCTGGCAGATTACGGGCCTCCCATAGCTGCTGCCAGGCCCCTAATCTGCCATGGGTCCCTGTACCGCCTCCTCATGCTGCTGCCAGGTCCACAGTGTCTCATGCCATGTGCCACTTTCAGGTCTCCTCACACTGCTGGTGTGTTCAATTTTTTGACATAGGGTGCTGGCAGATTACGGGCCTCCTATAGCTGCTGCCAGGCCCCTAATCTGCCATGGGCCCCTATACCGCCTCCTCATGCTGCTGCCAGGTCCAGAGTCTCTCATGGGTCCCTGTACGGCCTCCCATTGCTGCTGTCTCCATCGCCACACTCTGCCATGTGCCACTTTCAGGTCTCCTCACACACTGCTGGTGTGTTCAATTTTTTGACATAGGGTGCTGGCAGATTACGGGCCTCCCATAGCTGCTGCCAGGCCCCTAATCTGCCATGGGCCCCTGTACCGCCTCCTCATGCTGCTGCCAGGTCCACAGTGTCTCATGCCATGTGCCACTTTCAGGTCTCCTCACACTGCTGGTGTGTTGAATTTTTTGACATAGGGTGCTGGCAGATTACGGGCCTCCTATAGCTGCTGCCAGGCCCCTAATCTGTCATGGGCCCCTATACCGCCTCCTCATGCTGCTGCCAGGTCCAGAGTCTGTCATGGGTCCCTGTACGGCCTCCCATTGCTGCTGTCTCCATTGCCACACTCTGCCATGTGCCACTTTCAGGTCTCCTCACACTGCTGGTGTGTTCCATTTTTTGTCATAGGGTGCTGGCAGATTACGGGCCTCCCATAGCTGCTGCCAGGCCCCTAATCTGCCATGGGCCCCTGTACCGCCTCCTCATGCTGCTGCCAGGTCCACAGTGTCTCATGCCATGTGCCACTTTCAGGTCTCCTCACACTGCTGGTGTGTTCAATTTTTTGACATAGGGTGCTGGCAGATTACGGGCCTCCTATAGCTGCTGCCAGGCCCCTAATCTGCCATGGGCCCCTATACCGCCTCGTCATGCTGCTGCCAGGTCCAGAGTCTCTCATGGGTCCCTGTACGGCCTCCCATTGCTGCTGTCTCCATCGCCACACTCTGCCATGTGCCACTTTCAGGTCTCCTCACACACTGCTGGTGTGTTGAATTTTTTGACATAGGGTGCTGGCAGATTACGGGCCTCCCATTGCTGCTGCCAGGCCCGTAATCTGCCATGGGCCCCCGTACCGACTCCTCATGCTGTGACGTTGCAACAAGGTGGAATTCAACCCTACATATGTTAGACCGCCTTTACGAACAGCAAAAGGCCATCACAGATTTCCTGATGTTAAAAGCAGATAAAGGTACTCCCTGTGTAACTTAGATGTCAGCCATTGGCAGCTCATGCGTGACACCTGCGCTTGCTCAGGCCCTTTGAGGAGGCCACGCTATTCGTGAGTCGGCAGGACTATGGGATGAACGACGTCATTCCTCTGTTGCACGTCCTGGAACAAATGTTGTTAACAATGGTTGGTCAGGGTGCGGTAGTCGTGGCGCACAGATCTCAATGCCACATGACCCCTGTGGGGGCAGGACAGGAAGAAGAGGAGGAGGTAGAGAAGGACATTGGTGCTCAGGAATTATTGAGTGAAATGGGTGGTTTTTCCACTCAGCGGACAGGAGTGGAGGAGCAGGAGCATCTGGTAGAGGAGGAGGAAGAGGAGACAGAGGACCCAGACGCACCGTGGCAGTATGCTGTGGAGATGGAGGCAGGGAGTCCCTCGCATTCCTTGGCACAAATGGCCCATAGCATGCTCGCTTGCTTGCGTACCGACAGCCGAATAATAACCATCAGACAGAGGGATGACTTTTGGCTGTCCACCTTGTTGGACCCTCGCTACCGTTCAAAAATGGTGGCCTTTTTCACACCTGCTGAGAGGGAGGCCAAAATAACGTACTATAAAAACCACCTATGTAGTCAGCTGGTCTCTGCCTGTCTGCGCCAACGTCCATCCTCAGACACTGTGGGCCCTGTGCGCTCGCGTTCCGCTGCCATGGCAGCATGGGAGGGGTGGGGTGGTAGGAGCAGTGGCAGCTCCACCAGCAGCAGCTGCCTCAGTCTGCAGTCGATGATGAGTAGCTTTCTTCACCAGCGCAGTGAGGAAACTACTAACCAGCCGCAGCAGCAGCAGCATCAGGTGGACCTGGAGCAGGACCTCAAACAACAGGCTTAGGCCTACTTGGACAGCACCCTGCCAACCGAAGTAGACAATCCCCTTGACTACTGGGCAACGAAACTTGACCTTTGGCCCCAACTAGCTGAATTTGCCCTTGAAAGGCTGTCATGCCCGGCCAGTAGCGTGGCATCGGAGCGCGTGTTTAGTGCGGCAGGAGGTATTGCAACTCCGCGGAGGACACGACTGTCCACCCAAAGTGTGGAGAGACTCACGTTTGTGAAAATGAATCAGGCGTGGATTAGTCTGGATTTCAAACCACCAGTTCCTGACACAACTGACTAAATCCGCCATGAATCATGCCCCAAACATGTGCCACTTTCAGGTCTCCTCACACTGCTGGTGTGTTCCATTTTTTGTCATAGGGTGCTGGCAGATTACGGGCCTCCCATAGCTGCTGCCAGGCCCCTAATCTGCCATGGGCCCCTATACCGCCTCCTCATGCTGCTGCCAAGTCCAGAGTCTCTCATGGGTCCCTGTACGGCCTCCCATTGTTGCTGTCTCCATCGCCACACTCTGCCATGTGCCACTTTCAGGTCTCCTCACACTGCTGGTGGGTTCCATTTTTTGTCATAGGGTGCTGGCAGATTACGGGCCTCCCATTGCTGCTGCCAGGCCCCTAATCTGCCATGGGCCCCTATACCGCCTCCTCATGCTGCTGCCAGGTCCAGAGTCTCTCATGGGTCCCTGTACGGCCTCCCATTGCTGCTGTCTCCATCGCCACACTCTGCCATGTGCCACTTTCAGGTCTCCTCACACTGCTGGTGGGTTCCATTTTTTGTCATAGGGTGCTGGCAGATTACGGGCCTCCCATAGCTGCTGCCAGGCCCCTAATCTGCCATGGGCCCCCGTACCGACTCCTCATGCTGCTGCCAGGCCCGTAATCTGTCATGGGCCCCTGTTGTCGCTTGTTGGCATATTCCGCTCATTCAGATGCTCCTTCTCCTGCTACTCCTCTTCACGGATTCCGTCAGCAGTCTTTCTTGGAATCCGTTTCCAAGAGACAACAGTTTGCGAGCACGCACCCGACGGTGCAGAAGCTGAACGTCCTCCTGTCCAAGTTGCTGCTGCCAGGCTCGTAATCTGTCATGCGCCCCTGTACCGCCTCCTCATGCTGCTGCCAGGTCCAGAGTGTGTCATGGGCCCCCGTACCGACTCCTCATGCTGCTGCCAGGCCCGTAATCTGTCATGGGCCCCTGTACCGCCTCCCCATGCTGCTGCCAGGTCCAGAGTGTGTCATGGGTCCCTGTACGGCCTCCCATTGCTGCTGCCAGGCCCGTAATCTGCCATGGGCCCCCGTACCAACTCCTCATGCTGCTGCCAGGCCCGTAATCTGTCATGGGCCCCTTTTCCGCCTCCTCATGCTGCTGCCAGGTCCAGAGTGTCTCATGGGTCCCTGTACGGCCTCCCATTGCTGCTGTCTCCATCGCCACACTCTGCCATGTGCCACTTTCAGGTCTCCTCACACTGCTGGTGGTTTCCATTTTTGTCATAGGGTGCTGTATGGCCTCCCATTGCTGCTGCCTCCACCGCCACACTGTGGCTCCACACTCTGGATTTGGCCCCGTGACTGCCCAAATGAGTGAAGTGTGCGGTGATTCTAAGATCGACGGCACTCATCTGCATGTCATACTGACTGTCAGTATTATTTCTCTTCCCCAGCAGACTCCAAGGGCATTTAAATTAAAGGTACAGTGTTCTGCACTAATATAAAGTCTCTCTGAAGCCTAGAAACACCCTTTTATAAGTTAAATTCGCAGCGAATATATTCGACTCGAATCAAAATTTTTCCACGAATTCGCCGAATCAGTCGAATCGAATTTTTGAATACTTCGCTCATCTCTAATATATGTGTAAAGCACTGCATAAATTGGTTGCTAATGTAGTCTTCAGACCATTGACTGTTGGGTTCACTAAATAAGCCTTCAAGTATCTTCATGCATATGGAGGTAGTAAAAATCATTCCATAGGGAAGCTACTTATTAAGACTAGCAAGAGCTTTTTAAAGTTTAATCAACATGTTTTGCTTGACTCTAAAATCTTTTGGAAATTCTTTCTGGACTCATCAACATAAACATATGTTTCTCCATAAAAAATCTTAAAAGCAGTGCCTACCAGTAATCATGAATCTTTAGATGATGAACCGTCCAACTAATGGAACACTTATCATTTTCTGCTCATATTTAGTGCAAAGTGTATAAACCGCCATGTCTTAAATCTTAAATGTGCCGTTTTGAACTTAGATTATAAATTCATCTACTGAGACAGTTTACTAAAGCTGAGCTGCTGTGCTGTGAGTTTTTTTTGCAGTTCATTGGGTTTCAGTACAAATTCAGCCACCTCCTACCTCAGGAGTCATTGCATTCAGTCTCTATTAGGTTTTCACCCTGTTTTTCTCCTGTGTTTCTTTGCACTTATCATGCTGGTAAATTGCAGAATATACTATTGAGATGCAATGGGACACATTGCAGCTCAACGTAAATTGTTTTGTACCTAAGGCCCGGTAAATACAGACTTCAGATTGTATAGGGGAAGTTTGTACAGCAAGGTTTTACGAAGTATTTGCAAAGCTCTCAGCAAGCTTCAAGCAGTTTTTTGAAGGTTTTAAGGCTTGGTTCACTCTTATGCAGTTTTTAGTGCATTTTGCATTTTTCAGAAATGCACTACAGCTCATTTCACATGGTTTCCTTTGAATCTAGTTCACATCTTTGCATTTTGGTGTGTTTTTTGGAAAGGGTCAAAGACTATTTTTCTCACAGCAGGTGTAATAGACTTCAATGGAACTGCACCAAAAATGCAAGCGTTGCGGTTTTTATGTGTTATTGATGCATTTTGCAGGTGGGTTTTTTGGCAATAGGAATGTATGACAGTTTTTGGTTAGGGTTAGTGGTTTTCATTAGGGTTAGGGTTAGCAGTAATTGTTAGGGTTAGAAAGCTAACCCTAACCCTATCCCTAACCCTTAGTTAGGGTTACAGTTAGGGTTAGGGTAAGAGTTGGAGTTAGGGTTAGAATTAAGGTAAGAGTTGGAGTTAGGATTAGAATTAGGGTAAGAGTTGCAGAAAGGGTTAGGGTTAGAATTATTGTAAGAGTTGGAGTTAGGGTTAGGGTTAGAATTAGGGTAACAGTTGGAGTTAGGGTTAGATTTAGGGTAAGAGTTGAAGTTAGGGTTAGCGTTTGAATCAGGATAAGATTTGGAGTTAGGGTTATAATTAGGGTAAGAGTTGGAGTTAGGGTTAGGGTAAAAGTTCGAGTTAGGGTTAGAATTAGGGTAAGAGTTGCACAAAGGGTTAGGGTTAGAATTAGGGTAAGAGTTGGAGTTAGGGTAAGAATTAGGGTAATGGAGTTAGGGTTAGAATTAGGGGAACAGTTGGAGTTAGGGTTAGCATTTGAATAAGGGTAAGAGTTGGAGTTAGGGTTAGGGTTAGAATTAGGGTAAGAGTTGGAGTTAGGGTTAGAATTAGGGTAAGAGTTGGAGTTATGGTTAGAATTAGGGTAACGGAGTTAGGGTTAGAATTAGGGTAACAGTTGGAGTTAGGGTTAGCATTTGAATAAGGGTAAGAGTTGGAGTTAGGGTTAGAATTAGGGTAAGAGTTGGAGTTAGGGTTAGAATTAGGGTAAGAGTTGGAGTTAGGGTTAGAATTAGGGTAAGAGTTGAAGTTAGGGTTAGAATTAGCGTAAGAGTTGGACTTAGGGTTAGAATTAGGCTAAGAGTTGGAGTTAGGGTTAGGGTTAGAATTAGGGTAAGAGTTGAAGTTAGGGTTAGAATTAGGGTAAGAGTTGGACTTAGGGTTAGAATTAGGGTAAGAGTTGGATTTAGGGTTAGAATTAGGGTAACAGTTGGAGTTCGAATTAGAATTATGATAAGAGCTGGAGTTAGCATTAGAATTAGGGTAAGAGTTGGAGAAAGGGTTAGGGTTAGAATTATGGTAAGAGTTGGAATTAGCATTAGAATTAGGGTAAGAGTTGCAGAAAAGGGTAAGGATTAGAATTAGGGTAGGAGTTGAAGTTAGGGATAGGGTTAGAATTAGGGTAAGAGTTGGAGTTAGGGTTAGAATTAGGGTAAGAGTTAGGATTAGGGTTATAATTAAAGTTAGGGCCAGTTCACACTACAGGCATTTCAGTTGCTTTTTTTCTGCATCCAAAATGAACAGAGAGTAGGTTATACAGTTCTCAATGTCATAGTTCTCATCAGTGCTTGCAGTTCCAGTGTGTTCCGGTTGCAGAAAAAAAAGTACATGCTGCATTTTTTCTGCTCAGAACTGTACTGGAACACAGTAAAATGCATCAAAACACAATGTGATGCACTGGAAAGCATAAAAAACGCACATGTCCCTATTTAAATTGAAGAAAAAGAGAGGGGAAAAAATTAACTTGAATGCAATAAAAACCCGCACAAGAACGTGTCAAAAATGTACATCCAGAACACATCTGAACTACATTTCTATAATGTGAACCGACCCTTAGGGTTAGGGTATGAGTTGAAGTTAAGGTTAGAGTTACAGGTAATTGTAAGTGTTATCTTTTTAACCCTAACAATTCCTGATAGCCCTAACTTAAAACTGTCAATCTTTCCTATTAGCAAAAAAAAAAGTATCAAAAATGCAGGTTCAAAAATGCAAAACGCATCGTAAAACACATCGATCGCAACCTGCATAGATGTGAACCTAGGCTTAATCAACCTTCAGCTCCAGATCCAAATGAAAGTGCAGCTTGTCACATTAGCAAGCTTCAGCACTACTTGATCCTTGTTAAACACTTACTGAATTGACAGTTAACATTCCTATTAGGATTTGTATTTAAAGGTTAAATTAAAATATTGACAAAAAATATTAAATGCACATTTTTTTGCAGGTAAAAAAATTAGCATTTATTATTTTTTGTTGCAGGAGCCTGTAAAGTATTGCACCAGCGATCAGCAGATCACTAGTGCCATGCAGGTCTCCTGCAGATCTGTCAGTATATCTGACAGATATACTGACAGGAATAATTCATTGCGAACTACAAGCTGAGTTTTTTTTTATTAATATGGATGTAACATGTGTAGCACCCTCTAGTTTGCTACTAGAATAGTGCATTGTATTGTAGGTAAAATCATTGTGTATGACTCATGGTAACTGTGTGAGTCTGATTGAGGTTGGGTTATTGCAGGTCTGCTGGATGACTTAACAGGTTGTGGCTCTATTGCCTCCTTCTGACTCTGGAGGACCATAGAACCTTGCAGAAGTCAGTAAGCAGGAAGGGGTGGAGACCTAATCTGCATGTTTATGGGAGTCTGGCCAATCCCAGGTTTGGAGGCCCTGGCAGAGTGGTGGACTGGTCCATGAATAAGGAAGAGTCAGGCTGACAGGGGAGTTAGGAGGAAGATGGAGTGCTGAGGAGACTGTCGGTGCCTGGGACGGGTCCGCAGGATGGGCTCAGGCTGGCTCGGGAGGATACATTCAGCAGTGTAGTGTGAATGAGATTGAGACCTGAAGCATCAGGGAGCAAAGAGGACAGAGTGAGTACAGCAGCGCTCTGGGATCTACAAGGGGAAAGACTACCATATGTAGCGCTGAGCTCAATCCTTTATCCTTGTCCCAGGATATCTTCTGGGAAGCCAGGAGGGCTGGTAGTGTCTACAGGCTGTGGAGCTGGGAGCAGCTCTACATGGGGAGAGAAGATATCTCTGCATGTATTTATGAGAAATTAAGCTGATTTTTGAGGGGCTGCTAGTTCCTCACCCATAAAGGGCTGTTGCTACTGATCCGCAGTGACTGATGGCTTTTAGTTAAAGAACAGTCCAGGATCTGCCTTTGTACATAGGAAGGACGTTGTCCCCCCTTCACTGATTCTAGCCAGATGGTCATTACATAATCCCTATTTCCCTATCCAAGTTATTTGCCCTAATAAAATACCAAAATCAAGCTCACAGACTGGTCACTGTCTCTTTGATGCAAGTCTGTGTAGAGAAATACCTGTTGCCTGGCTGTGTTGAGAGAGCATAGGGGTACCCACAACACAGCGGCCCCATGAGGGTAGCGCTACACATGTAACATGTTATGAAATGTGAACATATCCTTTAAGAGGACCTGAACTGTGGCAACTGCTCCAAAAAGAGACAAGTAGATGGCAAGGTATCAGTCATTAGTATTGTCTGTGGTTTCTCTGCAGCCTATCTCTTCCCAAATACTGACCTGAAAACAGATGCCTTGCCCCACACTGTCAGGGGAATTCAATTAGGCCACTTTCACATGCCATGCAGTGTACCAGCAGTTTTTGTGAAGGTTACCCATGGTGTCTCATAGACTTTTTTTTTATGCCCTGTGTTTTTGGTTTGGTTTCTAAAGTGCACTGAAATCTTGCATGCTGATTCGTTGCATGCTGCACTTTTGGAAAATTATTATTATTATTATACAGTATTTATATAGCGCCAACGGTTTGCTCAGCTCTGTACATCACAATACGAGACAGTACAGTAACAATACAATTCGATACACGAGGGGTTCGAGGGCCCTGCTCCTTGGAGCTTACATTCTAGGAGGGAGGGGATAGTGGTACAGGAGGAAATAGCTGTGGGGGGTGGAGTGGTAGGAAGAGTGGAGGAGATCGGCAATTAGCTGAGAGCGCGGTAGGCTTCCCTGCAGAGATGGGTCTTCAGGGTGCATCTAAAGGAGAGGAGTGTAGGTGATAGTCTGTTGGATTGGGGTAGGGAGTTCCAGAGGATGGGGGAAGCCCTGGAGAAGTCCCGGAGACGGGCATGGGAGGAGGAGACCAGGGAACTAGAGAGTAGGAGGTCTTGTGAGGAGCGGAGAGTATGTTTAGGGTGGTATTTGGATATCAGGTCGGTGATGTCGTTTGGGGCAGTGTTATGAACAGCTTTGTACGCCAATGTTAGCATTTTGAATTTTATCTGTTGGGCAATCGGAAGCCAGTGGAGGGATTGGCAGAGGGGGGTGGCGGATATGGAAAATGTGCCCAAAACAAGAGACATAATAGAAAGTCTATGGAAAATTCAGGTAACCCACAGAAAACCATGGGTACACCGCACTTCATCCATGCTGCGGCCAGTCTGTAAGGATACTTAAGCACTAGTGCCACTTTTCTGGCAATATAGGCCTGCACCAGATTAAAAAAGTCCTGCAACCAGTTTCAGTAGCTTTACAGACACAGATAGTAGATCAGATGGTTCTTAATAGCACCAATTTTACAAAGTGATGAGGTTACTGCAGCAGAATTACCTCCAGTTCAAAAATAATGAAACTGGACATAATTATATGTTCATCTTTAGTAATGTGTTACATGTCACACCTGTATTTACAGTGTAACATTTTACTAAAGCAGCAAGCCTGCATCCCCTCCGTCTACTATTTTGACAGTGGGCATGGGATCCTTTCCCAACACCTGCTGTCTTAATTTTAAAATGCATCGGTTGTGCGGGGCTCTGCCCACACAGCTGCATCATTCATGCACAGAGTTCTGTAAATGAATGAACTACAAGTACCATCTTCCACCACGGCAGATGGCTTGTTCTCAATTAACTACAGAAGTTTTAGAAAGTATTCCTGTACTTCATTGATTCTTCCTGGACTTCAGTAACTGTCTGCCCATATGGGAGGTGTCAGGCAGACAGCTGCGCTGAGAATCTGCAGGAGCTTGACATTGCACCCGTGATCTGCTGATTGTGGGTTCAGTACTCTGTAGGCTCCTAAGAAAAAATTAATAAATGCACATTTTTTGCCTGCAAAAAAAGGTAATTTAATATTTTTTTAAGGGTGAACTTATCCTTTAAGACCAATTACAAGTTGGTATACAAAGGCAGGCAGTATGGGGCCAGAATTCTTCTGTATGTGTCAGAGCATTTTTTTTAAAGGCACATAATGGTCATATGTCATAATTTATATTCCACTGAGAGGTTTTTTTCTCTCCCTGAAGGGCGAAATCTACTCATAAGGCTGTTAGAATGAGAGACTCTGTGGATTTTACGTTACAATCCAGAATTCCATAGGCATTACATTTCAGGTGGGATGTGAGCACAATGTTTAGAGATGCACAGGTCATAGGGCTCAGGAGTGCATATCAGGAGTTCATACTGTACCTGTTATAGATTCTGTACATGGCCCTACAGAACAGACAATGCACAGTACATATGTGTGTTTATCTGCTGCTTCACTGCAAATAGGAAACAGGAACTTTATTACAGAGAAAAGACATAGAGTATTATCATAAATGCAGCTACAAACTTATAAACACTGCCATCTATTGGTTGATGTAGCTGTTGCACAAAATACATGTACAATGTATCCCAACACCCCCCACTCAACAACTACTCCTTAAATTAGTCCCATTTCGAAACTCAGTTCTATAAATCTGTTTCTTGTAAGCAGGGTGGTCAAAACATCTGATCCCCTTTTGTTTCTTTTGTAGTTTCATTTGTTTTTTAATCCTAGCTTTCCAGATTCCGCAATCTGCCTTTTAAATAGCATTTTGTTTTTACACACGAAATATTCACATGTTTCTTGTTACATGTTTCTGCTTTTATTCCTATTTTTTGTCTATAAGGCAGACTCTGCAACAGAGGCAACATCTCTATAACCGCTTTCTGTTTTATGCTTATATTCATCCACAAGCTTGTCTTTAACATATTCCAAATTTAATTTCATCATCTGGACATGCATCAAGTGCTGTGACAAGCATTTCATAACTTTCTGGTAAACCACTAAGTAATAGTGTTGAAACATGAACATCTTTTTTTTCTTCTCCTATACCTCTCACATCTCAGGTGTTCAACCATTTCCAGGGTGTGCCTTATGCAATCCTGCATATCCTGGCCTTTCATCAGCTTAGTTTACTATAGCATTCAATCAAATACATTTTATGGCTAAGATTAGCCATTGCTTTCAGGCAACTTTTGTAATCCTTCTCATATTTCTTTATCGGTTTCACACTAACATATATGTGTGATTTGATTATCTTCTATGCTAAGAGATATTGTACTCTGAGCTTTCTGGTCTTTCTTTATCCATTTATCTGAAGGGTTTTCTGGCTTTACTCCATTTATACATTTCAACATACCTTCTCTTATTAGCAGTTACATGTTTGTGCCAGTAGTTGAGAACCATACTCCCCAGATGGTCAAAAGGAGGATCTCATGCAGACATCTTCAACACGTTTCGTAGGACTAAGCGCCCTTCCTCAGGGAGAGCTGGCATTGACTTCTGTCAAAGATGCTCAGATTACATGCAACTTAATCCCAAAGCTGTGGAATCTTGGTCACTGCATATGTAGGGAACCAAACCTTACCGATAGCTGAAGTCATACAGTATATACTATATTCAAAAAGGGGGTATATACTCCCCTAAATAAGCTGGAACAGGGAAGAAAAATATCCAAGGGTTCCTAAGATTTCCTGTGTCCTCCTAGATATGACAGATCAGCTGTTCCCATAATTCCTATGACAGGTAGAGCTGCCTCTATCAGCATGCAGGTAGATGTGCTCTCATCAGTTTCCACAGCACCAAGAGAAAGAGTTTTTTCATGCAGTCCGGTAAAAGCTCTCTGGCCACTCCCCTTTCTCCTTAGTGTTCTCTGGGAACTGTAATGTAAAGGGTCCACTGGCCCTATTCTATGGATGATATATTAACTATAACTCCCATGATTCTCATTGCCCTGCATAGGAGTCCAAAGGCTTCTTGGTTATAGATCTCCCCCTGCTGGCTGGAGGGGACAGTGCGGCATGGCATCCAGCATCTCAGTAAAAGGTGAAGCACAAAGTATGTACTTGTATCCCAGCACCTGGCTACACCTGTAAGGCACAAAAGTCCTTTTTGCAACTTACAAACCCAGACATACCAACATTCCCCTGGTGCAGACTGAAGACTTGGAAATAAATAAATTGTTTGCAGCTGAGAAAGAAGTTTACTTTGTGACAAAGGTGAAATTTTCACAGGAACCTTTTCCAAAAGATGCAATTGCTAGTTTATACTAAAACACCAGGCACTATTCATTCGTCAGGCTCGGATAAACTCTATTTTCATTTCCATCTAACTCCCTATGTGTGCTGAACATTCATTGATCTTATATGCTATGTTCATACATTCAGGCTAGCAGTAGATCCTGTCACCTTGTTTTTTTTTGGGTTTTTTTTTTTTTAAACTTTGTCATTCTCTTGAATAACTTGTCTGCAGTCTTGTACTTTGTACATTAAGCCATGCAATCCTGCACAGTGTGTGTATGTATAGCTTGAAGTATCTGTATTTCAGATGTCATTGAATTGAGGTCTCTTTTCAATGCTGCCTGCTAATATTCCCTGTACCTGTCTCCATGCCTTGAGTCAGACCTCCCAGCCTGCATGTTGCTGAACACTTTACTGAGCCCCTGCAGTGACAATATTCATTTTCATATTGAGCTGCTATATATATTGATTAGACAGGACAAAGAGAAAGGGAAATTGCTTCAGTGACTGTTGATAAATATACAGCCGCCTGACACTGCCTGATGAGATTCCTGGACCAAAATATGATGGATTGTTTCCTATTAGCCCCAGAGCAGGTGAGAGCTGCACAGAGAATGAGCTGAAGGTAGATTGCAGGTGTAAGCAATCACTTTGTCCCATTGGGAGCAGGAACTGAAGACCTGCATTTAACTCCTTCATTTTCATTATTTTCATACATACAGTATTTCTTTACTTCTGTTTTATATGATCTAGAAACACACAATAAGCTGGAAGTCGAATGCAATAGCTTTTTTCAGGCATATAAATTAGACAACACCAATATATATATAGAGGCTGTGCGTCTAAATTAATATTTCAGTCTTTAAATTAAAAAAAAAATGTTTTTCTTTGTAGACAATGCCAGGCATATCACCTTGACTTGTTTCACGCAGATAAGAGTGAGGACTTAATTAGCAATTTTCCATCTTAGAGGCTGGAAAAAATCCTATAGCATAAATTTCAAAGTAAGCAGTTGTTGAGTGATATGTTTCTTTCCCCATGCAAAGGTATGGTAATAATATTTGCTAATACTTTCTGCTGCACAGATAAATTGCAGCATGGAATATTGATCACACAATCAGATCTGCCGATCTGTAACACGTCAGAGATATTATCAGCAGAACAAAGGCTCCGCCTTTTCCACATCCATAAGCAGGACACAGAAAACACCTCTTAGTGATTGGAATTCCCCTTCTTCAGCCCAACTGGCACAACTACCTCCTGCCTTTTATGACCAACTGTTACCAATTATTGCTTTTGCAACTTCAAAATAACCAAATAAAAATATGCTACAGAAATACACTCCAGATTGTCATTTATTTCAAGAATATACACTGTATATGTATATGTCACTAATAAAGTGAACATAGTAAAACACAGGATGAATTTATGTAGATAAGTCATTGATTACATCAGTTTATATAGAGAGAGAAATTCTGAACCAAAAAGGGAAAATAAAAAATGAGAATATATCTCTATGTATGCATATATGAGTATCAATGAACTTATATATATTGTACTAAAATCGTACAAATATGCATAAAATATGCAAAAAAAGAAGTATACTAGGCTGAATTGAGAACAAAATAACATCAAGCTCTTCATTATGCCCATTGAGGGAGAAACTATTTAACTGAAAAAATCCAAAAAGTTTCCTTAGAGCATAGCTGTTTGAATCTCTTTTGAGAAGAGATCACATGGATCCCAAAAAGGTCCCAGCTTATTTGGGTCTTTTCCATAAGATATTGTGAAAATGTCATGATATGTTGTGCCATTTTCAACATTTCTACCATGTTCACCAAACCTTGTCCTAAGTGATCTAATGGTTACCCACACACAGAAATCCCACAAGGTTACAAGAGGGGAGGTCATATACCAGCAGAATCATGAAGAGATTTCTGTCCATGAGTGATATGGTTGCAGGCTAGACACTTTCTTTTTTTGTATTGATAAGTGCCTGTTAAAAATTAAAAAGAGGGAATGCTAAACTGTTGCTGTGCAACTTTCCTCTTTTGAGGAATTAGAGGCAGTGATATCCTTTATACTTTTTGCCTTTTGGAAGACCACCCTAGGCTCTGCAATTTTGGTTCCTTAAGTAAGATTCCCCAATTCTTTTTAATTATATTTGAAATTGTGTACCGTATTTGCCGGCATATAAGACAACTTTTTTGCCCTGAAAAACATGCCTCCAAGTGGGGGGGTCGTCTTATACGCCGGGTGCACTTCAGTTGGGATAGACGTAGCTGCCATAGTGGCCTTCCGATACTCGCCCGGTGCCCATAGTGGCCTCCCGATGCCCGCCCACCTCATTCTACATACCATCCAGTATCACGCGGTATCCAGTGCGGCTACGGCGGGTCATCAGTGCGGCTGCGGCGAGCATCAGCAGCGATACAGGGGTGCCAGTCTTTTCGGCGTGACCGGCCCGTTCTGCTCGGCGGGAAGCAGCGGCGCTCCGGCCCGCTCCTTGTCTATGCAGAGCTCACACATGCAGACTTGCGCACTAGTGCCAATTACAGGGAGATGCAGGGACTGGCCGGAGGCGCTGCGGTCGCGTTGTGGCCGTACAATGGTGACAATGACAGGGACTGTAATGGCACTAATACTAATACTAATGGCACTCATGTGAAACTGGTAACAATAAATGCACACAGGGGTATACTTTTATACATTTTACAACTTTCTCCTCGCCCCCTTCTTATGCATACCTTGATAAATACTCCCTATCCAAATCTCTTATCAGGTCATAATATACCGTATGTCACTTGGTATTAATATATGGTATGGTACTATAATATTGGTACTATCCATAATATGGATTCAAAGGCGGACCAGACTGGTGCTAGTGACATGGAGACAGGGAGACAGGGAGTAGTCTTATACGGCGAGTATATAACAAACTCTATATTTTGAGTGGAAACGTTGGGGGTCGTCTTATACGCCCAGTCGTCTTATACGCCGGCAAATACGGTATATCAATCATTATACTGTGTGATGAATAGATGGTCCTCTGATGTAATGCCTGTAGTAGCCCTGGCAAATTTATCTTAACATACAGGGAACTCTGAGTGTAGCCAGATATATTTTATATATGCTTCATATCTTTGTCAATAATCTTGCTCATAAGAATCTAACTTTGGATTTCACAGTCACTTCTGAAAAAACAACTATTCTACAGCCTAAAGAATTGGAATCCGTTTCCATTGTGAATAATGACACCTGGCCTGGTGCAGGTAGTAATTTCAGTCTATGGGTTTAAAATGAGTCTTAGCCCTGGTTCACACTGAATCTAACTTTGAAATCGTGCAACGTTACCTATTTGAACTGTTCCATTGCCAACAATAGGGTGCGACTTGTTATGTGATTTGGAACAGTAAAATCTCATGAAAAGTTTGCACCAGGAGTTAAACAAATATTGTTCCTTGCATTGTGCATTAGTTTGAAGTGAGGGAGGATTAGTTTATTTTTGTCCACACAAGAGATTAACTTAGAGTGTTACTAAACCCAGGACCCTGCATCCACTATATCTGGTCTCCCACAGTACACATAACATGGAAATGCAATTATTTTAGGGAATAAAAAAACTGCTAAATACCTTTTATCATCAGCAGTTAGAGCAGTCTTGAGACTTCTGTCAGAGTCCAGCTGACCACTAGTTAAAGCTTGTAGGATGAGTTTTCATTCTCCTCTCACTGCCCTATGAAATTGCATAACCCCTGACCCTCTGTCTGGACAGTGTTGATTGGCCCTGTTCTGATCACATGCACCCTCCCAAGAAAAAGAAAAAAAAACTCTCTAGCAGTACAAACCAAACTGAGCATGTGCAGAGTGACCCCGAGACTGTGTTCTATCAGGAGACGAAATAGGGAACGTGGAAGAATGGGAGGATCAGAGAAGATAGGATCAAACATCCTTTTTACACAATGCAGAGGATTAACCTCTTAAGTTCCACATTGAGTATAACAAGCAAGTTTTACTGCATATACAAACTAATTTTACTGTTGTGGGTTTAGGAACACTTTACTCTTGAAGGGATTAATATTACAAGAATTAAAGACAGGGTTGTCCAACCTTTTGACTTTCCTGGGTCACATTGGAAGAAGAGGAATTGCCTTGGGCCACACATAAAATGCACTAACAATAAGGATAGCTGATAAGCAGAAAAAGTTGAGCAGATCACAAGTTAACAATCACTGATATAGATAATGTACCTATCTGAGTAATCAAACTTCCTTTTTTTTTGTAATATTTTTCATTATAAAAGTAAAAGAGGACAACATAAAATGAGTGCATTATTTGACATTGTTTTTGATAAACGAACACATCAATATCTGGTTCGATGGATGTAGTAGCAATTCTCAATTAATTCTCAAGGTGCTCATCAGATATTTTGTTTCTAATTTTGCCCTCCATGGTTTCTTCCTTGAAAATAGATGCTCACAAATATAGGTGCTGCCAAAAACTGATGACATGAATGAGGCGTGATTGTGAAGAGTGGAAAATTTGAGTGGGAAAATTTTCTTTGTAAAGATAACACTTCTAAAAGTCCAGTAAAGAGACACTGACAAATTTTAATACATTTTTGCCAAAAATTCCCCCAAAAATTAACACTTTTTGTAAGTTAACAATTTTGTGTTGGGCCGCAGGTTGGACACCGCTGATTTAGGATGTAAATCACAGTGTTCTTGCCAATTCATGACAACATCATCAATGTATCTTTTATAGAACAATAAAGGATGGGTAAAGGGAAGGTTAGCTCAGATGAATAGGTTCCCCCAGTACCCCATGTATAAGTTTTCATAGCTGAGACAAACATGCCTCATTTGAGTGCCAAAAGGTAGCATTTGTCCAAAAAACGTAAATAAACACAGTGTAGGATAATGCTTGTTGCTTCAGCAAGGAACCTAGCTTAGCAGCTAGGTATAGCATGTGTTCTTTGTGGGAAAACATTACTGGGTCAAGATTCCTGTCTGATGAGGAACTGATCCATACAAAGATGCTTTATCCAAAGACATCCATAGAAAGGCATCTTCCCACTTGCAATTGTCTAAATTCTTTAATAGAGGCAAAAACTGCCCTAACCAGGGGTTGTAGGAATAAATCAACATATTGAGATAGTCCACTCGTAAGAGTGTGTATTGTGACAAAGAATGACCAGCCAGGAGGATTTTTTTTTATTCTTGTAGACTTTGGAAAACTGATAACAATAGGCAGTGCTATAAAAATCTGAAATAAGAATCACTTTTTTGCCTTAAAGTGATTCTAAAGGTTTATTTGTTTTAAGAATAAATAACAAACATGTCTATACTTTCCAGCTCTGTGCAGTGGTTTTGCATAGCGCAGCCTGGATCCTCCTCTTCTCGGGTCCCCCACAGGCTCTACTTGCCCCTCCCTTCTGTTGTGTGGCCCCACAACAAGCAGCTTGCTGTGGGGGCACCCGCTGCTCTGTGTGTCCATTAACACATGGAGCTGCAGCTTGGCCCTGCCCCTCTGTCTTCTCATTGGCTTACTGGCTGTGATCAACAGCAGTGGGAGCCAATGGCTCCCACTTCTGTCTCATCCAGTGAGAAGAGGGAGTCCTGGGATATCTGAGCCTCCAGTTCACATCACTGGATTGAGAGGGGACTTAGGTGAGTATTGGGGGGGCTGGGGGGGATTCTGTACAGAGAAGGTTCTTTAACTTCATGCATACAATGCATGAGTGTAAAAACTTTGAGCCTTTACAACCACTTTAATGATGATACCATCAATATTGACAGAATCAATTAGGCATTTTAACTTAATAATGGTATAGGGATGGAGATGTCATTAAATAGTCTTAAGGCCTCTTTAATATAAGCCTCTCAACTGAGAATGACTATGCTCCTATTTTTATCACCTTATTTGACAATATTCTCAGTTTGTTCCAGATCAGCCAGTGATTTTAATTCCAGCTCAGGAAAGGTACAGTTTGGCTTTCCTCAGCCCACATAAATCCACAAGGTCTCTACATATATTATATGATAAAAGGTTTAAAAGAAAGGACTTTTCAACCTGAATCCCTAATAGCAGCCATTGGTATGCTTCCTAAGCCACCTACAGATGCCACAAACTGGTCCAATTATAGGTCTATCTTGCTAACTAATAACGATGTTAAATTATTGGTAAAAACTTCTTGCTACCTGTTTGGACATTAGGATACCCATTTTATTTCCCCTGAGTTCATATTGGGATGATAGGCAGGGGGCAATGTTCACCAACTGCTAATTCTTATCTTAATTATGAAATCGTGAAAGACTGCATCAGCCTGGGTTCACAATTGTACAGTGTGGCATATTGCATGTGATTCGCACAGGAACCGTACCGCATTCCTGTGCAAATCACATGCGAATTCTGTGCGGTGCGATTTGATCCATACTTTTTGTATGGCTGAAATCACATAGCATCCGCATCAAAAAAGTGCAGGACCCTTTTTTTGGTCCACACTAGAATCGGATCACATGGGTATTCACACTTATGTGATCCAATTCTGCACATTGCACCAAGTTTTGCAAACTGATTTCAGGGTGTTGTTAACTTAACATACACACCTATAGTAGTTTGCATGAACAGGGCGTGATTGTGATGCAGTGTGGAATTCGCACAGAAACCGCTGCAAATTCCACACCGCATCAGTGTGAACCCAGGCTTAGTGTTAATGTCCCTAGGAAAAAAGAAAGACCCTTGATAGCCTCTGCTGGGGTTATTCTTTGTTCTCACCAAATGAGACTTTGAAAAATATCTATTTTCCTGGATTTGTGTGCTATATGATGTTAAATACTCAGGTTTCAGGTTGAATACTTTTTCTATCAAACAAGAGAATAGGCAGGGTTGCCCCCTTTCTCCCTTTCATGCTCATGTGAATATTCACTGTGTGGAAGCCTGGAAGCACATTCAGTATCTTTTTTCTCCACCCAGGCACTTTTATGGGTCCCCTCTTCCTATTTTAGGCATCTCTCTAGCCCTATCACTGTCCATTTTCTTAAAGTATAGAACAGTGTTAGGTATTTAGGTGAATTTTATTTCCTCATCTCCCTCTTTTTTTTATTTGGGAAATCCTTTTTTTTTTCGCTCCAGGATGGAGCGAGGATCCAATAAACATTTTACCTGATTGTTACACTCCAACTTACTCTGTATTTATAATCTTTTGTTCCCCTTGGACTTTGTGTCCTTTTAATCCTTTCAACATTTGCACACTATACCACCTAGATAAATCTTTCAATATCCACAAGTCAAACATAATGCTTCTTACCTGTTATGACAGTCTGATACCCTCATATGGCTTTCCACATTTGAACACATCTGTAATACAGACCCCCACACCCCACGGATTATTTTAACCATATATCCAATGATTGATCTTGTTCCACTTGAGCACTGAAATATACCAACAACTGAGAACTAAATTTAGAGACTCCTATCTTTGCAGATGACTGACAAGATATCTGACCAAACCTTTTTAAAAGCTCTATCAATGTCCTAGCCATTATAAACAATTATAAACTTCTAATGCATTGGTACTCAGTACCTTTCTTCCTTTCGTGCCTTATAGCTGGGTATCTCCCTCTGTGCTTCAGGGGGTGCAGTGACCTCACATTCAGACATTTCTGGTGGGATTGCCCAAAGAGCCCTATGGAAAAACCTGGTTAAAGCCCTTTGAATAGGAAACTGAATAACTTCACTAAATCAGAATTCTGTTTATTCACGCATATTTTTAACGCTGCAAAACAGAACATAGCTAGGGCCTGGAGAAAATCAAATATCCCCTATGAGGAGCTTAAATCTCTCAAAAACATAGGCATGACATGAGCAAGTGTCATTGATGATGGATAAAAGATCTAAATTCCACAAAATTTTAGAACCCTTGATAACATGCTACCTGCCAGTGGATTTTAAGCAAACACTTATTGCTATTTAAGCATCCCTTGAAATTAAGATTCTATTCCAAGGAGCATTAGCTGATCTTTCCCCCTCTTCACCTCCCAACCTCCTTTTTTCCCTCTGCTTTTGTCCCCCCTACCCTCACTCCCACCACCTATTAATTTCCTTGTTCTCCTCATCCTTTTTTCCTCCATTGGTCTTTACTAGCTACTGTTATCTTTCCCAGTTTGTGGCTGCCCATAGTAGACATCATACACCTTACAAGTAATAATTCCCAATTCTGAGATGACATATCCCTGGGATTGTTTTTTCTAAACTACACTCTGAATACTGAAACAGACAAATAACTTGTATGATAATGTTGAACACAAAGTTATTTTGAGCATAATGTAAAGTCTACACACTATTACTGTTCCTATGACACAGTATCTGTAAATTGTTTAAAAACTCAATAGATTCTATTGAAAACGAAAGAAGTAACATTTAGCTTGATGTGGATCGAATACTGGGCCTAAAAGTAATAAGAATTATGTCAAGGTGAACCCATAATAAATAATCAATAGTAAGCCTGGAATATCATCTGATTCATCCTCTAATTCCCGTAAGATGACTAAACAATTCTGTTCCAACTCTTTCAATGGGAGATTTGTCATAGACCTAATGCTCACTACAGTTTAACTCTGTGAAGATAAAACAGATTTATTTAACTTTATTAAAGTAGAAAAAAACAAAATAAGAACAAAAGCTGAACAGTTGCCATTACCAAAGGATTAAATATTATTTCTGATCTGGTCACAATGGGTAAATTCAGCATGTTTGTTTTTATTTTCTTTTACTCAGTTTAAATGGAGAGTAATAATTCTCAGTTTAGTTGGGAGTTTTTATAATTCACTTGCTGAACATATGTGCCAGTTTTGGTAGGACCATTCTGTTCAGGATGGCTTATTTTGACCAAAATCAGGGTTGAATGATTGAGTGATTTTAGGTCAAACAGTTAAATGAAACGGTCTCAGTAGTTTTTAACTAGCAGGTTTTGTATTTCTATCTGAGAATAATTAAGGAGCAAAATGCTCCATGTTATAAGACCACATCTCACAAAAACAAAACTGACAATACTTTAGGATCAGGGTGATCCAGTAGTTACTAGATGTGGCACCCCCCTAGTGTAGGATACTAGGTAAATTTTGGCTCCTCCTGTAATCAAGGGAGCAGTGATCATTTGTTCTAGGTCTATTTAGGTTTTCACAGGCTGAGAATTTTATTGCTTACCCCTGCCTATGAAAAAAGCTTCCAGAGCTGAGGGAGATGCAAATAACCAGCCTTAATATTTATCATATGCCAGCAAATCCCTGGAGATAAATGTCCAGTATGGGGCTGGAAAGGTGATAATAGTCTGAGGCCCTGGACAGTTGGAGCATTCTCTCCACTGGAGGGTTCCAGAGCCTGAAGGACTATGCAGCTGTTTAGAGTTCTCAGAGTTGTCAGGTCTGAGGGCCTATATGAACCTTGTTAGAAGCTGATTGTAGGACCTTACCACAAAGGATCTGGTCTGGAAAAGGACTGCCTCATTCACTGTACTGTGTCCAGAGAAAGATGAAATGTGGCAGCTGTCCTGATGACTTGAGTAAAGACCCTACATTGATCCCTGTGACTGTGTAGAGTTCTGGACATTGCACTGGGTACCAGCAGTTATGCAAAAGTGCAAGGTAACCAGATGCTAAAGAGACATGCCTCATGGTCTTCAGCTGTGAGACCTTAGACTGCTCAGAAGCTTGCCTCAAGGTCCCCAGCTGTGAGGCATTAAAACTGTCTAATATTCACAGTTGATTAAGGTGAAGATTGTCCTTTAATTGCTAAGTACTTAGTGTTTTGGAGTATTCCAGGCCCTAATCCCTCTTCTTACAATTTGTACAAGCAATAAATCACAAGAAGACAACTAGATTGTTTATTGAAGCTGGAGTGAATGGTCTGTTGCCTGAAGGGACTGGCAACCTTTTGTACTTAGTTAATACCAGCAGACCCTAAGGTGTCTTTTATACACAAAGTTAGTTTATTTATAGAACATGAAGATATGCAATTAAAAAGTTGCAGCAATTGTTTATTAATTAGAGGTCACACCAGAAGCACTCATCTGATAACTTCCTAAAGCTGCAAACACATTTCAATTTGATTTTACAATCTATTAAATGTAGAGTTATACAGAAATCCAAATGTGTAATTTTAAAGAGGTTTTATGCGACTAAAACTGCATAAATTGAAAATGCTTGTTATATTGAATCAGAGTGTAATGCTGACCACACGTCTTGTAGCTGATTAATCTTCTTTTCTTATGTTATAGGCAGATGTTTTAAAGGATAAATTCACCTTTTAGACAAAAATAATAACTGCAAATTTTTTTGCAGGTAAAAAAATGTGCATGTATTATTTTTGTCCAAAGGAGCCTGTAAAGCATTGCACCAGTGATCAGTAGATCGTTGATGCCATGCAGGTCTCCTGCAGACCTGTCAGAATATCTGCTTGCCGTATGGGATGTACGGTCAAGCAAATATTCTGACAGGAAGCTTCAATGAACTACCATGACACTCCACAGCGCCATGGTAGTTCATTGAAAACTACAAGCCAACAGCCGCTAAGACTGGGACTTGTAGGCACTAATTCACAGAACTCTGTGAATGAGTGACGCGGCTGTGTGGCTTGGTTGGAGCCCGGCATGGCCAGGCTTTTTACAAATCTGTCAGTACGGGGAGACTTCTCCCTGTACTAATCTGTCAGAGGGAGGGGGGGCGTCTATGGGAACATGTTGCATGTTCCACCCTAAAAACGGGTGGAACATGTAACATGTTCCAAAGGTGAACTTATCCTTTCATTTCTCTGCTAGTCATCCTTAACATAAGGTTGACTACAAGATCATTAAACGTGAACTTGTATTATACTTAATTGCCCATACCCCTTTTGTACATCCTGCTTTGTGAAATATTCATTCCTATGGGTGAGCTGTAATTCAGTGGACAGCTAGAGTACTCTTTTCATCAATAATTGTATCCACATCAGCAAGGCTGTAAGATTTTTTGTTAGAATGAATGCATAGGTTTGCTTTAGGGTGGTTGCTTTAACATTTACGTACATCTAAAAATTATTAAAAGACTTTAGTTTTCTTCTTAGGCCAGAGGTCAGGTTTCAGAAAGTGAAATCAGGGTCGGAGAGGCACACAGAAAATCCTTTTCTAGATAACGGTAAAAAGAGGCACATTGTGGTACCTGCTATAAGCCAGGATTCTACTTTTAAAATAATAAAAAGGCTGACTGTTTAACTTTAAAACTCCAGAATGCAACTTTATTGTTTACTTTTAAAACAAGAAAATGACCAATAGGATTGTTTTAAGCTTTAGTAGAGAGAATTCTGCATCTCATCTGTAAAATAAAGAATATACTACATAACCTGATAATATGGAAGCTTACCGATATTCCATGCCTTGACTGTAGCTCTTTTTTAATGTTACTTCAACCTAGAAACACATTACTAGGAAGAAGTTGCTGAATTAAATTTGTATATTTCAACATCTACTGCTAAAAGCTACTCTACTTTCTGCAGGACTGCATTATTTTAACTGAAACCTTGCGGGATGAAATTCCCAGGTGTTATCTGGTCAGTATATATAATTCAGGCAGTTTGGATGAATTGCTCACCAAGGATATCCCATATTTAATCTCTGCTGCTCCGAGGACAGTAGAATATATGACTGTTAAAGCATTCCATTAACAGCACAAGTTCTGCTTTAAACATGTCACCCCTGGAGTTATGTGAGATACAGAGGGAAACAGAACAAGTCACTGTAGGAAAACAAGGACCGCTTAGGAATATATAGCTAATGCTGCGGTACTTAAGGTACCATAAGGACACCCTCTCTACAAGTAAAGCAAGTGTATTGACGCATGGCTTTTGATGGAATATAAAAATGACTTCAGAACACTTTCAAGGAACATATCAATAGGCGGCTTATTTACATACATTCCTTACCAAATTTAACATAATAAGTTAGAAAGATTTACCCTTGTCCAACCCACATTGAACAGTATGATTGCTGCATTAAAAAGGCACCTTCAGCGAATGGTGCAACCAGTGAATGAATGCTGTGCAGCTTTTTTTGTCTTATGCAAATGTGAAGTCAAATCAGCAGCAGCTGTTTATAAACTGCCCCAGGATATATAAATGATCAGTTTCCTTGGATATTTGCTCTGTGGGTTGAAAGTGTGCTGCTACTTTTACTGTGTACTCTGAATGGCTAAAGTAAGCCTTAAGGCCTGCTTTACACCTATGCAGTTTGCTTTTGATCCATTTCTGCAGTGCTTTTCGCAGTGTGTTTTTGCACACTTGTTTTTTTATGCATTTTGTGTTTTTCCTTTTTTGTTGTTATGCAGGCTAAAAACACAAAATGCATCAAAGACGCATTACATGCATTTCTGTCCATTGAAATCTATCAAACCAAAAATGCACCATGTTTCATTTTAAAAAGTCCCCGACCCTTTCCAAAAATGCAGCGTCTGAAAAATGCATAAATGTGAACATGCCCCACAGGAAACCCTGTTTTGTTTGTTTTTTTTTAATCTTTATTTTAGTTTCAATGTTGCACAAGACAATACAAAAATGAACAAAGAAAAAGAAAAATGAAAGGAACAAACATACAGTACATTCCACAAAAGAAGACCGGTCAAAAGTACAACAATAATATGACCTGTAGCAGGGTCAGACAGGGCGCTTCATAAGTAAAACATAAAACAGAAACAATGATATGTTGGTTGAAATGTCTGAATGTCCACCCCAGCTGAGTAGCAATGGAAATAGAGAAGAAAGAAGAAAAAATAGACAATTCACCTTGGTCAAAAGGTCTCTAGCAGGTGCACAGTACAAAAACCCGGTCATCAAAAAGAGATCTATTGACTACTTCTTCAGTAAACTATATCTTTTAGAGGTTAGAAAATCAAGCCATGGGGCCCAGTATCTATACAACTTGCCATAAATGTGTGTGCATTGATGCCTCCACTCCTCCGCCTCCATGATGTCCTGAACCTTCTGCAGCCACTCCTTGACCGAAGGCAACACAGGAGATTTCCAATGTATGGGGATAAGACATTTAGCGGCATTGAGGAGGTGTGGCATCAAGGATCGTTTATACCTCCCAACCGATTACTCAGTGTCATGAAATAAGATAGGTAAAGGATCATCTGCCATCTGGAATTGTGTGATCTCATTGATAACCATTCGAATGTCAGACCAGAAGGGGCGTAACATTGGGCAAGACCACCGTAAATGAAGGAAAGTGTCTCGCTGCCCGCATCCTCTCCAGAAATTGCCCAACACACCTGGAAAAATGTGGGATAACCTGTCGGGCACCCTATACCATCTGGATAGAAATTTTTAGCACGTTTCCTGTGTTTTAACATTAACTGATGAGGTGTGAGTCAAGGCCAGTATTTTATCTACACTACAGTCCGTCAGGATCCTGTATTCAATATAAAAACGGTGCTGGGCTGGATGTTTGCTGTCTGTGAAAACGCCCCGTGGGAGGGGCGAAACGCATCGACGTATTTCCGGTTCCACCGTACTACGTCACTTTTGGTGAGTGAAACGCGCGCCGGCGTGCTGTGTTCCTGGGGGCCATCTTTGTATGGGAGATTCTCTATGCTGTCATCTGCTGCTGACTGTGGGTTCTCTGAAAATTATCCTGGAGTTGTGACGATTGGGGATTCATTTTATACAATTAAAATGCTGGTTTTTATCTTTAAAAATGTGAGTGGCCTGGTACTTGATTATTGATATAACCGGGTGTTGCAGTATTACGCTATGTTATTTTGTTTTTCCCTACATTATATTGAGTATTTCTGGGAAGTGGAATCTGGTGGTCTTGGAGATTGGAGGAACGCTTTCCTTTGATGGAGTGGAGATCTGGAGGCATATTATAAGGGTCTAGGATCCCATAAATACCTAAAAGGCATTTTTGTCACCATAATCTGGTGAGTGCGGTAAATAATATTTGAGCACAAATTTTTCGTGGAAGCACACGTCTTTGGAAAAAGGATTTTTTGAGTATCTAAGGATTTTCTTCACTTAATTTTTTCACATATTTTGGAGTGGGTCTTTATATGTTTAATATTTTTTATTAATATTTAATTTGTTAATGTTATTTATATATTTTTTTAATATCAATTTAGCACTCTAACAAATTATTTTGTGCGGTTTGTGTTGATTATATAATTTTTTGGTGTAGGTTTACACTGATGTACAGCAGCATTTAATTAATTTTTATTTTTGGTTTAATTTTGGCGCTGGTGATTTATGTTTATATACAGTCATGGCCGAAATTGTTGGCACCCTTGATATTTTTCCTGAAAATCAAGTATTTCACACAAAAAAGGTATTGCATTAACACATGTTTTGCTATACACATGTTTATTCCCTTTGTATGTATTGGAACAAATATAAAACAGAGGCAGAAAAGCAAATATGACATAATGTCACACAAAACCCCAAAAATGGGCTGGACAAAAGTATTGGCACCCTTAACTTAATATTTGGTTGCACACCCTTTGGAAAACATAACTGAAATCAGTCGCTTCCTATAACCATCAATAAGCTTCTGACACCTCTCACCCGGAATTTTGGACCACTCTTCCTTTGCAAACAGCTCCAGGTCTCTCTTATTGGAAGGACACCTTTTCCCAACAGCAATTTTAAGATCTCTCCACAGGTGTTCAATGGGATTTAGATCTGGGCTCATTGCTGGCCACTTCAGAACTCTCCAGCGCTTCTTTGCCATCCATTTCTGAGTGCTTTTTGACGTATGTTTGGGGTCATTGTCCTGCTGGAAGACCCAGGATCTTGGACGCAAACCCAGCTTTCTGACACTGGGCCCTACAGTGCGACCCAAAATCCTTTGGTAATCCTCAGATTTCATGATGCCTTGCACACAGTCAAGGCACCCAGTGCCAGAGGCAGCAAAACAACCCCAAAACATCATTGAACCTCCACCATATTTTACCGTAGGTACTGTGTTTTGTTCTTTGTAGGCCTCATTCCGTTTTCGGTAAACAGTAGAATGATGTGCTTTACCGAAAAGCTCTATCTTGGTCTCATCTGTCCACAAGACGTTTTCCCAGAAGGCTTTTGGCTTACTCAAGTACATTTTGGCAAACTGTAGTCTTGCTTTTTTATGTCTCTGTGTCAGCAGTGGGGTCCTCCTGGGTCTCCTGCCATAGCGTTTCATTTCATTTAAATGTCGACGGATAGTTCGCGCTGACACTGATGCTCCCTGAGCCTGCAGGACAGCTTGAATGTCTTTGGAACATGTTTGGGGCTGCTTATCCACCATCCGGACTATTCTGCGTTGCAATCTTTCATCAATTTTCCTCATCCGTCCACGACCAGGGAGATTAGCTACAGTGCCATGGGTTGCAAACTTCTTGATAATGTTGCGCACTGTGGACAAAGGCAAATCTAGTTCTCTGGAGATGGACTTGTAACCTTGAGATTGTTGATATTTTGCCACAATTTTGGTTCTCAGGTCCTCAGACAGTTCTCGTCTCCTCTTTCTGTTGTCCATGCTTAGTGTGGCACAGACAGACACACAATGCAAAGGTTAAGTGAACGTCTCTCCTTTTTATCTGCTTTCAGGTGTGATTTCTATATTGCCCACACCTGTTACTTGCCCCAGGTGAGTTTACAGGAGCATCACATGCTTGTAACATTCTTATTTATCCGCAGTTGTGAAAGGGTGCCAATACTTTTGTCCAGCCCATTTTTGGAGGTTTGTGTGACATTATGTCGAATTTGCTTTCTTTCCTCCCTTTTTTTGTTTTGTCCCAATACACACAAAGGGAATAAACATGTGTATAGCAAAACATGTGTTAATGCAATACGTTTCGTGAGAAATACATGATTTCCTGGAGAAATATCAAGGGTGCCAACAATTTCGGCCATGACTGTAAATCCTACCTTGACCAGCCTGGAATATAAGAAAACAAGAAATGCCTGATGAAGTTAAGTTAGGGTAATGTGCTACAGACATGAATTGAATGTTGTACCTGAGTACCATACAAAGACCACCCATATTACAATAAAATATAAAAGATGTGCTACACACAAGCCAGCCATCCGGCATCTATCTTCATTGGAATTTTTGGCATAGAGCTGATTGACACAGGATAGAGGAATTGTGGCTATTTCCAGGAATCCCTGAGTTTACCCTGCTAATGCAGTTGAAGGAATCACACAGCACTTGAGGGAAAAATAATGCTTCCTATTTCAGCACACTTCTTGCAGCGTGATTGTGCATGAACTGCATAAGTTCAATTAATGGCTCCCAGGGTGTTAGGCTCCCCTTCATCATCATTAAGTAAAACTCCTTCTTTTGCCACATTTAACAACAGTGTTTGGTGACAAGACAGAAAATTGCAAGCAGCTTGGCCAGTGGAAAAAACTCTGATCTTTCTTTAGACTCCATGCACACTGGACGTTTTGATAATGCTGGTAATGTTAGCTGTGTAAAGTCAAGTTAAAAACATGAGTTTTTCAGCTTTTTTTTAGAATTTTTGCATTAGCATTTAGCAGCATTTTGCTGCTATTAGCGCCATTTTTTCCAATGTTTGCAGTTTTTTGTTTTTTTTTTATAAATATTTATTGGTTTTCAATCAGATATAATTAACAAACATTTTCTTCATTAAAAGATCATTATATTCCTCATAATTTATTTAATTCCCACAACCCTAATTCCCTCCTGAACCCCCCCCCCCCCACGCCCATCCTCGTATCCCCACTCCCCCCTCCAACCCACTCTGCCTTTTCTTTTCTAATCCGAGAGAGAAAAAAGAATAAAAAAAAAAAATAACACTATCCTTTTCTTTCTAAAACTCATTTCTAAAATACATTATTCGTTTCAAGAGGTATAAATCAAGTATATTTCACTTTCTGTCTAAATTCTTCCCATTTTCCCCACTTTTTATAGTACTTCTCCATCCCGTCTATGTGTGTGTAATAAAGTCTTTCCATCTCACATAACTGATTCATTCTGATAAACCAATCTTCTTCCGTCGGCACCTCACTTTTTTTCCAAAACCTAGGGATCAAGCTTTTGGCTGCACTCAGAAAGTACCAAATCCCTGAATCCTTATATGATCTCACTGTAAGCTCGGAGGTATGAAGAAGACATAACTCTGGGTCCAATCTAATATCGATCTTAGTAATTTTCCTCATTAAATGGACGATTTTCCCCCAGAACACCTGTATCTTTGAACATTCCCACCATATGTGATATAGTGTACCCACTTCTCCACAACCTCTCCAACATAGTGGAGAGTTCTCCCCGTTCATCTTGTGCTCCACAATCGGTGTAATGTGCCATCTAACTAAACACTTATAATTTAATTCTACTTCTCTCATACTAATATTTTCGTGAATTAATCTAAACATTTTCCTCTGCTGTTCCTCATCTATCGCCCTGCCCATATCTTTTCCCCATTTCTCTACATAAGTTAATTTTGTGTCAGTGTCTAGTGCCGTTAAGATTCTATATATTTTGGCAACTCCGTGTCTCCCATCTCCCCGTGTATCTAATAGAGAAAAAAGAGAAGTGCACCAGACTAAGTGCAGTAGGAATATAAAAGTTTATTGCACACAAGATTATAAAAACTCACAAGAAGTGGGTAGATATCAGGCATCAATATATAAGGGGGAGGATGTCATCTGTGCTGCACCTCACAAATGGATGGCTGCAATGCCAAGGTGTTGTGCGGCTGGCGCTCTAGGCGGGTCCCACAGGAGGAAGCAAGGATGGCAGGCGCAGTAACCGGGAGTCGCGGCGCAGATAAGAACCGTGATCCAGGGCAGGCACTGCTGATCTCTCACATCAGCATGGGTACAGGAGCCAGCTTGAGGCACATCCAAGATGGCCGCCGGGCAGGAAATGACATCAGGACGTTGCTGGGAATCCTCCAAGGGGGCGGTGACGCGTTTCTAGGCAACCTGCCTTTTCATCAGACCTGATTGGCTAGTGGGATGAGCCAATAAATAAATAATAAACTTTCAAATGAATTCCACTCCTTTCTAATTCTCACCGGTTTTGGAAGACTCTCAAAAAAGTGTTTTAATTGGTGATATCGAACATCGTCCATTCTGCTAAAAACCTCTCCCTTTAATTTCTCCATCTCTCTATAAGATCTTAGTTCCTCACCCACCATTATATCTCTCAGTTGCGCATCCTGTTTAATAATCCAATTCCCTGTAATGTCTTCCTTCCCAGGTGCAAAGTAATCTGTGTTTTTAAGTGGCATTAACTGTGAATTGAAAACCCAACCCTTTTGTCTGTGTAACATCTCCCAGACTTTTAAAACAATAGAAGTGTACACACTTGTGTTAACGTCTAGACCTCTATAATGTGTAGGTAACCATATAATTTTGTTTAGATTGGACCCACTCAATATATTTTCAATTTTGACCCAACCTTTCCCTGGGTTATGAGTCCAGTCAAAAATTCTCGCGATCAAGACCGCTTTATAATATCTCTTGAAATCTGGGAGCCCTAGGCCTCCTCTCTCTTTAATTCTGGTCAGCGTTTCATAGCATATCCTCGGTTTTTTTTTTCCTCCATATATACCCCAACAGCATTTTCCTTAGTGTCCTGAAAAAAACCTCTGGAAGTTTAATTGGGATCATTTGAAACTTATATAAGACTTTGGGCAAAATTATCATTTTTATCAAATTTATACGGCCCATCCAAGACGGATTTCCAGTTCCCAACCTCTTCAATTCCTCTTTTATCTCGTTTAAAAGTGAAATATAATTAATCTTATACATAATATTAATTGAAGCAGACAATTTTACCCCAAGATACTTTAATTCTTTCTCTCTCCACACAAATGGGAATTCTTCTTGTATTTTTTCTTTTTCACTATTTTTAAGATTTATATTTAAAATTTCAGATTTTGTTGGATTAATTTTTAAGTTTGATATTTCCCCATACTCCTTCAGTATTTTCATTAAGTTTGGTAGAGAAATACGAGGGTTTCCAACTAAAAACAACAGATCGTCCGCGTAGGCCGCTACCTTATGTTCTCTGTCACCTATCTTTATTCCTTTTATATTAATATTCTTTCTTATCATCGACAACAATGGCTCCAGGGACAAGACAAACAACAATGGGGATAGGGGGCATCCCTGTCTTGTTCCATTTGACATCCTGAAGAGCTCTGATCTTCCTCCATTTACCATGACAGTGGCTGTGGGGCCTTTATATAAATTACCAATCCATTTCCTAATTCTATCCCCCAACCCTATCTCCACCAAGGTGTCCATCATAAAACTCCAGTTCACTCTATCGAATGCTTTCTCTGCATCAATTGACAGTAATATTACTGGGGTCTTCCCTTTTTTCCCCTCTTGTATAAGCAACAATGATCTTAATCCGTTGTCTCTACCCTCTCTTCCCGGGACAAACCCCACCTGATCCCCATGTATCCATTCTGGCAACAAAACCTTAAGCCTGTTTGCCAGAACTTTTGCAAACAATTTAGTGTCAACATTCAACAGCGCAATAGGTCTGTAACTTGCACACTGAGAAGGGTCTTTATCTTCCTTGTGAATTAAAACTATATTGGCCTGTAAGGACTCTCCCCTAATTTCCAACTCGTCTCCCAGAGCATTCATGTATGTCTTCAATCTGGGTATTAGTAACTCTTTATATTTTTTATAGTATTTTACAGTAAACCCATCTGGGCCCAGACTTTTCCCCACCACTGTATCCTTCAATGCTATTTCTATTTCTTCTGACGTAATTTCTGAGTCCAAGGAATTCAGTTGGATTTTACTTAGTTTTGTTAGACCTGCATTTTTTAAAAATGTGCTTCTTTTTTCTTTATTTACTGTATCAATATTATTAGGGGTGTCCTGGGGTATAATGTTGTATAGTTCACTATAATAATCTTTAAATACTCTAGCGATTCCTTTAGTTGAATGGACCATTTCACCCTTGGAGTTTCTTATTTTTTCTATATAATTCCTATTTTTCTTTTCCCTCAACGCCCTCATTAGGTGTTTTCCCGGCCTATCTCCCCATCTATACCTTTCACTTGTTAGTTTATTAAAGACTCTTCTTTTTTCTTCCTCTACTGCCCTCTCTAATTCATTTTTCTTTTTTGTTATCTTCTGCCTTAATTCTGTTTGCGGTTTTTAGCATTTTTTTAGCAAAATTTTTTTTCTCAAAAAAAATGTCCAAAAACGCCAGTTTGCGGCATTTTACCGCATTTTTCAGTGTTATAACATTTTTACAGCTAAAAAACTTTTCTAGAAAACCACTAGTCCTGGATTTATTTTACAGCCAAAAAAAGTCCCAGCCAAAAAACGTTGATTATAGACTGTGTGCATGGACACATAGGATAACATGCTGGGGGGTTTTCTAGCTGTAGAAAAAAATATCAAAAGCCAAAAACAGCAGCTGTGAAAACATCAAGTGTGCATGAGGACTCATCCTGGATATTAAGCAAGAAATCCAGTAATTCCATATTATTTCATTTTTAGCTCATTAAAAGGAAATTGACTGACTCTGATGTGATGTGCATACCTGGGAACTTTTAAACGTTGCAGAGTCCAAGATTGGGTGGGGAAAGGGGTGAGGCAAGAGGAGAGGCTAATATTGCCATGCCAAATTGGAAGCAATGGTATAATAGCGGCCACATCCAAATTTGGGCTAACAGTACTGTGGTTTCATAGTTACTGGCCTAAACAGAATATAAGAGGACTGTAAAAAATATGTGTGAAAAAAATTATATCAATTTCGTTTGGGTACAGCACCATATGACCACTCAATTACCATTTAAAATAGCTCAGTGCCGTATAGTAAACAATGGTCCTTGGTCATGAAGGGGGTAAAATCTTCCAGAGCTCAAGTGGTTAAACTATTAAAATGCTGGCTGACAATCACCACGCAAAGAAATAAAAATTTTTCAATGTACTCAAATAATGTGTACATCTACATAAAATGAAAAACAAATGAGGTGGAAAGCTTTTCTCAAAAGTAGCAACAACAGAGCCTGACAGCCCCTGAACTTAGGCCCTTTCACAGGAAAGGACCGGTCAAGTCCACCTGTCAGTTTTTCAGGTGGACCCGATCAGACCCTATTTTCACTCCTATGAACCCGCCTACCACCAATCCGATCCACTCCACTAAAAATTAAAAAGGAAGGGGATCTGCCAACCTTGGCCTAGGCAGATCGGAAGGCAGTTGGGTGTAAACGCACACCGGAGTCTGTGTACACCCGCCACCCATAGAGCAAAGTGGGATCTGTGAACATATCCCTTGCTGAATAAACTGGAGTCTGCCCCATGTGAAAGGGACCCTAAAGCTGAATTTCACGCAAACAGTCTTCTTCATCCTCCCCCCCCTTCTCTCCCATATTTGAAATGTCTTTTGTTTTGGAGGAGAACTGGTACCTGCTCTCACTTCCGCACTGACCGCCTAGGCGATTGGAGCTGAAGTTCGCCCCCACAGCTCTCACCCGCAGTCTCTTGGGACTTGTCACAGGTCCCAGGAGACTGGCTCACAGCGTGGTTCATGCATGCACAGTGGGGCAGCCATCTGTGAAGCATCAAGTAGTCACAGCTGGCTGCCCACAGTTAAAATGCTGGTACCTGGATCCAAAGACCGGCACACAGCCAGATTGGGTGAGGACATTGTTGGATCCTAGCACACATAAATGTGTTTTTTTCAAAAGTCAGCAGCTACAGTATTTTTAAAGGAATCCTTTTTAAAGAAAGTTTTTTTTATCATAATGCAGAGAATGCATTAAGGTAAAAAAGAGAACTCCGTCTTTAAAAAAATGGTGACGCGAAAGATTTTGAATACAAAAAAAGCATACTAAGGGAGAGATTTACTAAAACTGGAGCACACAGAATCTGGTGAAGCTGTGCATAGTAACCAATCAGTAAATCTAAAGTAAAGTTTTGTCCCTTCCTGTTCACAAACGTTTGTAGAATGCACGCTGAGCAATGCCTACACTGGGATAAGTTAACTTGTGCACATGCGCAGGAGTTATGCCGTTTTTTAGCCAGTCATTCAAGATGGCCAAAGATGTTAAATATGGAAGAAAGCTGGCTAAATATGTCTGTTCTGGTGAGGGACTATTGGATATCGCATTGGTGGAGGGTAAGTGAGGACTTTGGTTCTACTTTTACATACCTGGAGCAGTCTTCCAAACCATTCTGGGTCAGAAAAGGGTTGGCCAACACCTCCTAAAATGCTTTAAGAGCATTCATGAATAAACAGGTAAAAAAACTGAGCAAATTATTAAAATAAAGGCTGTGACCTTTACACATGTTTACTGACATTTGCTTTCAAGCTAGTGTTTTCCAGCATGGCATTCTGAGATGTATAGCCACAAAACTCCATAATCTTGGATATAACACACTGATATAACGACTTATGAGGCTCTTTGTGTTGTTACTGTGCTTTAAGCATCTTCTGGCGACCCCCATTACAAGTATAACCCTGGTAAATTAGCATGGATTAAAGACATCAAAATATGTGGTTCTTCGGTGGTAACAATCCTGACTCATCTTGCTGCCCCTCTGCAAAATACGTGAATTTGTATTTAGATTGCAGTATCTGTTAGGGTAATAGTCATAATGTTAATTATGGCAAGATAATTAAAAGCCCATCAAATGACTCACACTTCATTAAATTACCACTCAAGGCTTGGTAAATATATGAAACAGACAAAACTTATCTAATATCTAGTATACACAAGGGTGTCAGAGGTGTGAATGGCCAGTTTAACCTGCTCTCTGCCGGAGAAGCCTTGTATATCCCTTCCTACCAATGCATCAAAGGCTTTTAAATAAAACCAGAGCATTATAACCAGCTCAGGAAATAACCTGCAGATTTATGACCCCAGTGCTGAGATTCTCAGACCAGAATTAGTGATTTGCTGATCCCAGGAGCCCCCTCATCAGGAGCAAGACAGAGGCAATTACATGATAAATCTTCAAAAATATCTAACTCTGTAGTAGCCTCCATTTTATTGCTGCATTTATGTTAAATAATGAAGAGCACTTCTGAGGGGTTTACTGGAAAGACAAAAGCAAATTTTCCTGTGATCTGACAGGTTCTTTTTACAGTGCTTCTACATATACGAAGATAGGGCAACATTGCTAAAATATAGAATATTCACAGAAAATGCTGTTAGCCTGAAAAGTGGCTATATTACGGCCAGTGGAAGGTTAAAACATAAAGGATGAAGTTGGCACCAGGCACTTTTCTCTATTAGTTCAGGTTCAGGTTCAGAAGCTCCCCTGCCTGATTCCAGTTATTTTTTTCTCAAATCAACAAAGACACAAGTTGGGTATACACAATTAATACACTGCACATTAGTAATGGCTTATAGTACCTCTTTGACCAAGACAATTGCAGTACATAATGACATAACTTTAAGGATTACACTGTTGGTTTTTTCAATACCACCCATTTGATACACAAGGGGGTTGATATACTAAGGCTGGATATACATTATACAATTTTCTGTCCAATTTCTGCCCAATTTCCTTTAGATTTACCTTCAACTAGGTAGTGCAAGGGCCTGCCTAATTGGATACAATTGAAAGTGTTGTTAGGTTTGACCTCATATTATATGGTTTTTGGTAAATCTAAACCAAAAATCTCAAGAAAATTGTATAATGTATGGCCAGCCTAAATCTGGAGAGAGCAAAAACTGTTGCAGCTGTGCATGGTAGTCGATCAGCTTCTAACTTCAGCTTGTTTGATTCAGATTTGACAAAAAAAAGCTGACTGGTTTCTATGCAGGGCTATAACAGATTTTGCACTCTCCAGCTTTAGTAAATTAACCCCAGTATATTTTATATATTATATTATTTGTTTCAATGCCTACATGATTTGTTTGCAGAGCTCGCCCCCCATAGGGGCTGCTGTACCACGTACTAGCACATTATAACAGACTTACCTAAAAAATGGATCCCTCCAGTGGCTTGCTGTCACCACTGGCAGGGATTCCATCTGCACCCAGTTTTCCTTCCAGATTCGTGGGCCCCAGCCATTTCCATGGCCAAGCTGCGATTAAATCAATCATGTGTATGAACGCGGGAGTCACGGCCGCAGCACTCCTCTCTTAATGGACTGCATACCATCCATTGAGAGCATAGTGTGCATACGCTGGATGATGTCACTGGCTGCTACACATGTAAATATCTCCTAAACAGTGATATTATTTTTTGGATGTATTTCACAAAGCAACTAGAACATTTTGAGCTTATGTTTTGAAGATTGTTATATGAAATTTATTGCTCTTCAGTATGCGCCACCTATGTCTCCTAAATTTTACAGGGATGGTTGGCCAATCTAAACTAGACAGAAATCCTATTTACCAATAGTTTTAAATTCCAGTTCCACTGATTTCTTCTCACAAGTCACTTCCATGATTTGGGCCAGTCACTACCATGCATCTGCAGTGCTGCGCTTACTGATGGTTCTAAGCATGCCTATACCATGCCTCAGTATGCTTGGAACTCCATATACTTTTTGATAAGCTGTGCTGATTTATGCACCCACAGGCACCAGCCACCATCAACAGAAGGAAGAGATTTTTTTTGCAATCAGCAAACATAGATATGTATCATTAGGCTGTGTGAACATGCGGTATCTAGCTGCTGTGCTTCCAGTCTCAGCATTTTAGAAAGGCCTGCAGCCTGTCAAAGTCTGTGACAGGCTGAAATACATTGCAGCTGAACGGGCTGGATAGGGCAGAATAATTTAGAGTTTTACACATTCAGGGTCGAATGCCCAGAATGCAGAGACCTGTGCCTCCCAAGTTCACTAAACTGGTGGGGTTGGAGGAGCAGCAGTTATATTTTAGAAGCCCTATGTGCAAGGGGCTGTAATCCTGCTGAGATCAGCAGGATCCCACCTAGGGGTTGCTAGGATGCCCTGCTGATAATCTTCCCCGTTTTCCAGGATTTATGAAAGTCCTTTTGGGAGAGGAGATGGTGTGGGTTGTTGGAGTAATAGCTATATTATAAAACAAAAAAGGTGCAGCGCTATACGTTCAAAAGTACTACTAAATATTAAAAAAACATAACAAATTATATTGTCCAATAATGTGCAAAAAAAAAACTTAAATAAACAAAAGTCTTTAGTGAAAAATGAAAGTTCAAATAATCTCAGGGAAAATTGTGCTTCCAAAAAAATATATGCAAAAAAAAATATAAACAAAATATTAAAAATATAAATAAACTTCTTGGGGATCCACCATCACCAGCACCTCAAAAAATACTGCCTCTTACCAGACATATGTGACCCCACAATTAAGTGACGGTCAAGAAAAGCATAGTACGGATACCAAATTAAGATGACGAACTACGTTACTGCGGACTTTGGGGGGATATGGTGCGCTCCATACACTGGATGTAGATAGACGCCAATAGGATCACTCTCATTGGATTCCCAAATCAAGGCATGAGCTCCCAACCTGATACTTCAGAGACATTGCCAAATATAGACCTAAAATAATGAATTATCCTCAAAGAGGACAAAATCATCCAAAAAGCAAAATAATCCTCATGGTGTAGACATAAAGACATGGATGAGCAAGTTTGGGGTGGAGGAACTTGACTGACCTGTACAGAGTCCTGACCTCAACTCGATAGAACACCTTTGGGATGAATTAGAGTGGACACTGCGAGCCAGGCCTTCTCATCCGACATCAGTGCCTGACCTCACAAATGCACTTCTGGAAGAATGGACAAACATTCCCATAGACATTCCCAAAGACACATTCCTAAACCTTGTGGACAACCTTCCCAGAAGAGTTGAAGCTGTTATAGCTGCAAAGGGTGGGCCAACTCAATATTGAACCCTACAGACTAAGACTGGGATGCTATTAAAGTTCATGTGCGTGTAATGGCAGGTGTTTTGCCTTACTGCATAGAATGTATTAAGGTAACAAAAAAAACCTTCTGGCTTTAGAACCACTTTCAGTAAGCTGTTTCACCAGTACTTTCAAGTACTTAAAACACGAGGATTTATTATCATTTTAAAGCCTAAGCTTACCTAAAACAAAAAGATAAAAAAAATCATGGTCCATGAGGGCAGGATGGGCAGATTATTGTTAGTTTTGCCCCCTGCATTCAAAAATCGTAATTCAAATCCCCACCGCTTTCTTTCCTCTCCTTGTAGTGATGACAGTTCGGGCTAGACGGCATCTGATTGAACACTCAGCATGGGATGCTGGTAAGGAGGTTTCCCACCCCGCTTCTGTGTGGCAAGCCTGGGTTCGCACAGGAACAATGGGGAAATCGCATGCGATTTGGACAGGAATGGCATTCCTGTTCAAATTGCATGCTAATCTTTGCGGTGTAATTTGCATCCATTAACGCAAATCGCATTGCAAAGTACCAGTTAAGGTATCAGGAGTATTTTCACGAGTACTCTGAAAATACTTGCTATTGGCACCGATACTGGTATCAGTACTGGTGCATCTCTAGTGAGGGGGCATGGGAGGAGGAAGCTTTCAGCTAAAGGAGGACTCAGCAGCACAACGAACATGGCTCAATGAAGGTAAACCATGTTCCTTGTGCTGATATTTTTTCATTTTGTATTAGGTAAACTTTAAGTTGTATGTAATTGGACTTCTTTGCACTGATGTATTTTTTTGGTTGTAGATTGGTAAGGACTTGAATATTGCAGACTTGTATTGTTTAATATAAAATGTAATCTTTTCTGGACTCTATTCCTTTAGTAAAAATTTCCTATAAATTGTGGAGCAATATAGTTAATATTGGAAGACATTCATTTGTTGCCATTGCCTATTTGTAGTTGGATGAATAAAGGTGACATATGAAGACAAGTGTGAAAATAAGTATTTTTGTTCATCAATGCATTTTTCCAGGAAATAACCTCAAATGTTATCATTTGCTCCCATAGTATATATCTTGACGGAAATGAGTGGGTGGAATAATTGCCTCCTTGGTGTTTAATATGTCGACCAGAATCATTATTATAACAAATGCATTTTTTTAGGCCGTTAAACTCATTATACAAGCTATCTTATGTAAAATGCTGTTACAAATAATAAAAACAATGTTGCAAAATCCACAATCTTTCTGTGTAGCTGTGTTTCAATTAGTTTTATTCACCACACAGAGAATATCTTTGGAAATGGATCTACTGCAGGAAAGGTGCACTCCGTGCATGTTTCCCGTACCACATTCAAAATGCACCGCCTTTGCAATCTGCTGCAGGTACGATGTTAACGGCACCCCATTTTCAGATTGCAAATGTCGTGCATTTGTGGGCACTAGATAGCATGGTACCATTTTCAAAAGTAATATTTTTTGTGCATTCTGGTGCGATTTGCAGCCCATTCAAATGAATGGGTTGCCAAATCTCATTACAGGGCAACACACAGGAAACTGGACTACATTCCTGTGCGATTCTGGTGTGAACTGACCCTTAACTAGGTAAATTATCTACAGCAATGCCTGTGTTCTGAAATACATATCAGATGTTCTCCAACTGTGTTATCCACCACCACCCACAGAAAGGCTCACTCACTAGATGGGATGGACCTCAAATTATAAAGTCAGATGAGCATTTTTACCATTATCTCCAGATCTCTCATAGGAAAAAACAGCTGGACAGGATTACCCAATTATCTAATGTTTCACAAAGGATTTATTTACTATCATTCCAGTTCCATTTCCATAAAATCTCTCAATGTGGAAGGAAAGAAACATAAAATACAATCCAATACAATAGTGTAATACTGCTTAATTAAAAAAAAAACCCAAATATATATATTTGTGCTTACATTACATAAGTTCACAGATCACAGTGATAAACAGTATGCAAGCATGAAAAGACTGTCATCTAAATAGGGTCCCACCACAACATGGAAGTTCTGAATGCCATAAGCTCTATTAGCGTTAAATCCCAGGATCAACCTCACAGTTGGTGCCATGAGACAGAGCGATGATGAACCTGCTTAACCTCGCGCTATGCATTTTGTTGAATGACTTAATTTACATTTCATGTAGTGGGAAGTTCCTGTATGCTTTTTTTGAAAAATTTTCAAGTGCTCCAGCTCATCATGCATAGGGCAACCCATTCAATGGACTGTGATATTCACGACAAACACACTAAAGTAGTTTATATACCAATTTTGGTAGCGAGACAGTCGTGTTTGGTGACGTGTTTTGTTGCATCACGTTTGGGGCACCATTAAGAAATAATGGCACCACAAGCACGTTCTCATAGGACAGTGAGAGGAGAATGAAAACTCCTCCTACAAGCTTTAACCAATGCTCTGCTGGACACTGCTAGAAGACACAAGACTGCTATATACTTCTGATGAGAAAAGGTATTTATCAGTTTATATTTACTAAAATAATTGCATTTCCATGTTCTGTGTACTGTGGGAGAACAGATATAGTGAATGCAGGGTCCTGGGTTTAGTAACACTTTAAGTGCCAAACTGATCCTATAACCCCTTCAAATGGAGCAAGGGATGGGGAATATTAGTGATACACACAGTGTGCCACATCAAAATTTAATGGTTGCAGCATGCATTGAAATAATGCCAGTGGACTTAAAGAGGAACTTCACTCTCTCAATCACCATCAACTATTTTTGTAGCCCTGCAGGAGCCGCAGTAGTTTTTCCCTGTATTCGCCCCACAGCCAGGCACAATGTATTTTACCACAACCAGTGATGGAGAAATTGCATATTTCATGTTTCCTTGCCTCACAAATATATAAGAAAGCCTCTAATATCATGGTTATTGTAGTTACCTTAAATGATTCATGCTAAAGGAATGCCTTTACAAACTGACCAGGTCATTAAAAGGTCATCTTGCTCTAAAGCAGTGGTTCTCAACCTCTGGGTCGCGACCCCTTTGGGGGTCGAATGACCCTTTCACAGGGGTCACCTAAGACCATTGGAAAACACATATTTCTGATTTGTAAAGAGCAGCTACTGTGTAGAAAGCAGCTGCTGTGTTGAAAGCAGCTACTCTGTTAAAAGCAGCTACTGTGCTGAAAGCAGCAGTATTGGAGGTAAAACGACACTTCATGAATTATAATTACTGGGTAAATAATGTTATGGTTGGGGGTCACCACAACATGAGGAACTGTATTAAAGGGTCACGGCATTAGGAAGGTTGAGAACCACTGCTCTAAAGGGAGTTGGCCAGAGCTTGGCCATTCCTTACACACAAATCCTATATACTATAGTTGTAACTTGGAACATTTAGTCTCGTACCAGAGCTGACGTTAGGCATGTGTCTGAATAGAATCATCGGTCACACCATCATGGGCAGGACTCTGGCGAAATGGCATATTTAGTTAAGTATTATTTTTATATTTTCTAATATTATTGCCATTACTTTTATGAAATGTTATACTTATAATTAGTTGTGTGATCTCTCTTTGCACTTATCAAAATACAATTCCAAAAATGTAAACTATCATATATCCATGACGAAACAGTGTGGTACCAGAAGTGGGGTTTGAGCTGTGTAAACTATAGATATGAATGATGTGTAATGGCAGGATTGTGCTGTTTGTGCTGGGTTTAACTCTGTGACTTTTTTGCTGTAAGCCATAGTACATTCAGAAAGCATAGAAAATGCATAAAATACTTGGTTGATTTAATTAAGGTGCTAGACAATCAGGCGCAAGCCCATTCTGAACTGGGTGGAATCCCATTGCTTGCAATATTATTTTGGTTTGATAAGATTGAGTGAAAGACTGATGTACAAATGGAATGGTTGTATTGTCAGGAAGCTTCCATCTGTGAAAAGAAGCGTTGAACTCTGAGCTGTAAGCGGTTTCAGAGCAATTAGCTTTTTTGAGGTTTAGAAATGAAGAGCTGATGCTCAGTTAGAGATTACGTGCAGTAACATAAGATATGTGTGTATGTTTGAATTATGTTTTTAGCTAGCTAACGTTGAGGAAATCTTATTTGTATAAAGACATGATAGATGCATGTTGTTTTGTCTGTGATAAATGCAACAGTGTTACCTGAATTAAGACAGAAAAGGTGACGCTAAGTATTGTAAAATTATTATTATTATACAGGATTTATATAGCGCCAACAGTTTGCTCGGTGCTTTACAATAAAATATGTTTTGCTGCTTATGTTTGAGGATCTACATAAATTTGATATTATAAGGCTTTTAAATATTGAAACTGAAGCAAAAGTTCTGTAAAGTGGGATGTGAGAATAGTGTATTGTTGCTGTATTGTCTCCCGTTATATTGTAAAGCGCTGAGCAAACTGTTGGCGCTATATAAATCCTGTATAATAATAATAATGAGAAATCATTTGTATTAGAGATGGTTGCTGTCTGTGCCTGTGTGTGCATGACCCCTTTGTCCTGTGTGTTTGTGTAAGAGAGGGAGATGAGCAAGCGGGAGACAGTTTCTAAATTCCTCCCCCACCCATCTCCTGTATCTGTGAAATGCAGGATAATGTGTTAAGGAAGTGAGGGGTGGGGGGAAGGAAGGGAGGGAGGTTGGAAGGAAGGAATGGAGGAAGGGAGGAGGGGATGGACGGAAAGGAAGGAGGGGTGGGTGGAAGGAAGGAAGGGGTGGAAGGAAAGAAGGGGTGGGAGGGTGGGTGGAAGGAAGGAAGGGGTGGGAGGGTGGGTGGAAGGAAGAAAGGTAGGGGTGAAAGGAAGGAAGGCAGGGGTGGGTGGAAGGAAGGGGTGGGTTAGTGAGTGGAAGGAAGGGAGAGGTGGGTGGAAGGAATGGGTGAGTTAGTGGGTGGAAGGAAGGGAGGGGTGAAAGGAAGGAAGGCAGGGGTGGGTGGAATGAAGGAAGGAAGGGGTGGGTGGAAGGAGGTAAGGGGTGGAAGGAAGGAAGGAAGGAAGGAAGGAAGGAAGGAAGGAAGGAAGGAAGGGGTGGGTGAAAGGAAGGAAGGGGTGGGTGGAAGGGAGTGGTGGAAAGAATGAAGGGGTGGCTGGAAGGAAGGAAGGAAGGAAGGAATGAAGGGAGGGGTGGGTGGGTGGAATGAAGGGAGGGGTGGGTGGAAGGAAGGTTTAGTGGAAGGAAGGGGTGGAAGGAAGGGAGGAGTGGGTGGATGGAAGGAAGGAATGGGTGGGTGGGTGGGTGGGTGGAAGGAAGGAAGGGAGGAAGTAAGGGGTGGGTGGAAAGAAGGGAGGGGTGAAAGGAAGGAAGGAAGGGAGGGGTGGGTGGAAAGAAGGAAAGGAGGGGTGGATGGAAGGAAGGGAGGAAGGAAGGGGTGGAAAGAAGGAAGGAAGGGGTGGGTGGAAAGAAGGAAGGAAGGGGTGGGTGGAAAGAAGGGAGGGGTGGGTGGAAGGAAGGTTGTGTCGGACTCACCATGACTCATTCAGATGCATCAGAGCTGTCGGCTGCTGTGTTTAGTTTCCTGCCCACACCTCCTCTGAAGCTGCACAGACTGGAGTGTGGGAGGCAGACCAGATCCAGCCTTTCTCCACTCTTCTCCTTTTGGTGTGGAGGATGGAAGGAGGGGCTGGGCAGTGAGAACAACACAGCGGCGGTGGGATGGAGAGGAGGTGGCACAAAGAAAACTGAACCGTCAGGTATGTTCTTTACAGCGGTGGGGGCAGTGAAAAGCTGCGATCTCCTGTATGGCTTTCAATAAAGCAGCTGAAAGCTACTTCTCCTCCTCTACCTCTCGCAGCTTCCAGCTGCTTTATTGAAAGCCATACAGGAGATTGCTGCTTGTCACCACCTCCACCGTCTTCCCCCCACACACCCCTAGTCCCGGTACTGCTCGCCGCCCCCACCTTATTTCCACTTGCGGACGAGGGGAAATTTCAAGCGCTGCAGGGAGGGTCGGCAACTCTCCTCGGGGGGGGGGTCAGACCCCCTGACCCTCTCCTTATCTACGCCCCTGCACTATCAATCAATTCTCCTGGTGGGCAGACTTTTCCAGCACACACTTTTTGATGCTCCGAGTTAACCGTTTTCCCAACATCACATACTCCAGCATTAGCAGTGTGTAATGTAAAGCAGACAGTAATACACACTGGTGGCACTGTCCCTTGTCTCCCAACAAGATTTACATGAGCTCACACTCCAGCACCCTTAGTTAACTCCCTCATTGCCACCACCAGAAAATGCCTTTGTACTGGCAACTGTGTAGCAGACATTTTCTACCCTGGCACACACTCATGATCCTGCCCACTTCCAGGTAGACCTCTCTGGCACTCTTGCTCCCGCTCCCCATGCCACCTCCTGGAAATGCTTCTGTACTAGCAGCTGTTCCCACTGTAGAGCAGACATTCCCCACTGTGACACAACAGTTCTCCACGTCAATTTCCATTCTGCAATCCCCACAGCAATACTGATGGTATCTTTACTCTTTTTCCCGGCTGTTGCTGATAGCAACCACTGCGGTATTTCAGAGGAACATCCCTGTAAAGCCCCCAAATGTAATGGTACTCCCATAGGAGCCTCAGGAATCCTGTACAGGTCTTTCCTAAAACCTTTTTTCCCGCAGCTCATTCACACGTTTCTTCAATGACTAGTCTAGGGGCGTTTGTTTTTTGTTGTTTTTATTTTTTAGAGAACTTGGACAGGGTTGAGGGAATAAGGTGGGATACTCTAAAAACAAGAAATATGTACAGTTGAGGACTTTTGGTATTCTTTTGGATAAGCAATGATGAAATCTGTGCTTGAACCAAACTGTAGATGTAAGCTTTAAAGCAGCAGTAGTAGTAGTAGAAAACCAAAGCAGAGTCAAACCAAAGAAAACCAAAGCAGAGTCCCTTTAGGTAGGAGATTAAATGAACAAAGGCCTTCAGAACACCAGCAGGTGTCCCCTTTAGCTAGACCCGGAGCTGACTCCCTGTCACCAGAGGGGTTTAAGTAGCACACAGTCTCTGAGATCCTTTAGATGTCAGAGACTCACAAGGCTTAAGAACGGCTGTTTGCCTTCCTCTTTGATACCAGACCAGATCTTCAGTAGACGGTCCCTCAATCAGCTTTAGCAGAACCTGGGTCTCAGCATTCAGGCCCTCAGGTCATCCACCTGAGGTCTACAGCAGTAGATCCAACAACATTGCTGTGAGGGCAGCATGCCCTCTCCATGCTGAAACAATCCTATACAGGAAAGACCCAGTGCTCACTGACTATATACAGTGACCCAGCATGCTATCAGAGCCTCTCTTTTTGGGATAAGCCAGGGCTATATCAATATTCATGCTGCAATCTGCATAACTCTACACCTACTATCCAGAAGCTCCTCAAGCTTTCTGTATGCAGATGGAGCTATCAGGCTGGCAGCAGCTAAACATATTGAGCAGACCTAACTAGCAGAACACAGCAACACTAAATCCAGATTTATTTATTACAGGTACTTATATAGAGTCGTCAATTTGCGCAGCGCTTTAAATACATATTGTACATTCACATCAGTCCCTAACCCTCAAGGGGCATACAATCTAAGGCAGTGGTTCTCAACCTTCCTAATGCCGCGACCCTTTAATACAGTTCCTCATGTTGTGGTGACCCCCAACCATAAAATTATTTTCGTTGCTACTTCATAACTGAAATTTTGCAGTGGGAGGAGTAGTGCCACATCATTGGTGTCAGTGAGAGGAGTAGTGCCTCATCACTGATGTCAGTAAAAGGAATAGTTGGTATCAGTGGGAGGAATAGTGTCCCATCATTGGTATCAGTGGGAGGAATAGTGCCACATTGTTGGTGTCAGTGGGAGGAATAGTGCCCCATCATTGGTGTCAGTGTGGGAGGAATAGTGCCCCATCATTGGTGTCAGTGGGGGGGGGGATAGTGCCCCATCATTGATACTAGTGTGGGGGGGAATTGTGTCCCATCATTGGTGTCAGTGGGGGGGATAGTGCCCCATCGTTGGTGTCAGTAGGGGGAGGAACAGTGCCCCATCATTGGTGTCAGTGAGAGGAGTAGTGCCTCATCACTGATGTCAGTAAAAGGAATAGTTGGTATCAGTGGGAGGAATAGTGTCCCATCATTGGTATCAGTGGGAGGAATAGTGCCACATTGTTGGTGTCAGTGGGAGGAATAGTGCCCCATCATTGGTGTCAGTGTGGGAGGAATAGTGCCCCATCATTGGTGTCAGTGGGGGGGGGGATAGTGCCCCACCATTGATACTAGTGTGGGGGGGAATTGTGTCCCATCATTGGTGTCAGTGGGGGGGATAGTGCCCCATCGTTGGTGTCAGTAGGGGGAGGAACAGTGCCCCATCATTGGTATCAGTGGGGGGAGGAATAGTTCCCCATCGTTGGTGTCAGTGGGGGGGAAATAGTGCCCCATCATTGGTGTCAGTGGGAGGAATAGTGCCCCATCATTGGTATTAATGACACCAATGATGGGGCACTATTGCTCCCACTGACACCAATGATACTTACCTTGCTGACCCCTGCTCCAGCCTGGGCTCGCTCCCTCCCTCTCCCATCTACAGCCAGCATACCTGGCTGCAGCAGCACCATCTGCACGCTACAGACACTTACCTGTCAGCTGTCTTCCTTCTCCGGCCGCTCCCTCGCTTGATCTTCTTTGCTCTTTGCGCTGCTGCTCGGCTCCTCCTCTCCAAACTCCACCTCCTCACTGGTGATTGGCCGCCTGTGTGCCTCTCCTGAGCTACAGTTCTGGCGGCCAATCACTGGCGAGGAGGCGGAGCTGTTGAGTGATCCCGGGGATGTGGCCAGATGACAGGGGCGGCATGTCATCCCGCGCACACATCGCGGTCCAGGGAAATGTGGACGTATCTGCATGTGGGCGGACCCGCCTGGAGACTGGACTGGACTGGAGACTGATAGAGGAACGGTGTCTCGGTTCCTAAGACCATCGGAAATATGTGTTTTCCGATGGTCCTAGGAGACCCCTGTGAAAGGGTTGTTCGACCCCCAAAGGGGTCGCGACCCACAGGTTGAGAACCGCTTATCTAAGGTAATATAAACCTAGTACCTATCTAGGAGGGTGTTAAAATGAAAATGCCTTTCTCTGATTGTCAGCCTGTACGAAAGTATATGAATCCATTGCTAATGGTAAAGAATGGTATAAGATGGAACTAGGAGCTAATAAGAACCTTTTGGGCTGTTAACTGGTGGTAGGTGTGACGATCGCGGCATCAGACCCCAGCCCTTCTCACCAAACTCATGACTGAAGGACTAGCCAATCTAAAACCGCGCTGTCACGTGTGTAACAATGCCACGCCCAGCTGCACCCTGCACAAAGATTTACCAGATAATGGACCACAAACTGTGTGCCGGCAGCCTGGGAGCAATTGTTACTGGGTCAGGTTAATTATGCAATTAACCCTTCACACGGCCACCACCTCCTTTTTGTACATAGAAAGAGGAAACTCGGCAATATCAGCAATAACACTATGATGTTTGAATAATTGTCTGTATACCACTGTCACCGCAGGCAGATATATACCGAAGTTTAAAACACACACATAGTAGCACTTTTCAGAGGCAGATTATTTTTATTATAGAATCCAACAACTGATTTTTAATCTGATCTAAAGCATAGTTCTTTATTATTATAATTTTGAGAAAACTCCAGTAATGGAGCTCTCTGTCTTCCAGTGGCATAATGGTGCAGTATGTGCTGTGTACACAGGTCACAAGGGGGATGAGACCCAACGGGCATTCAACTTAAAACACATATTGGACCACTAGTCCTGCCACCTGCTTGCCTTCATTCCCAGCAGTGACAGCTGTGCCCGCTCTTTGCTAACCCTCATCCCACCCCAGCTTGCAATGTCAGTGTATTACATGGTGAGATGGTGGGGCAAGGCGGGGTGCGGGCAGGAGGATGACAGCATGGAGACTCAGCTTGAATCAAATCCTGTGATGGAGTAGTCAGCTCTGTAATGACTGCACCTGCCTAACCAGAGCCAGCCCAGGTAAAATCAATAAAGTGTGTGAGACCCCGGTCACACTGGGTGCGATTTGGCATGTGATTCGCATGTCATACGACTTGCAAATTGCATGCCAAATTGCAGTCTATTGTCCGCAATTAGAGCGGTCATATCTAATAGTAGTACATGCACTGCGTTTGGTGCAATTTGCATAGACATCTGTACCAGATGTCTTGCAAATCATAACTGAAATCGGCATGTCATCTGACTTTGAAATCATGCGACTTCACACACGATTTAAAAGTTGGGTTTGATGTGACTGGTGTGTAAAGCATTTTTCACATTCTTTGCTTGCAACCAATGTGTGTTTTGGGCGGTTAATAGCACTGACCACCATTGCAAGGGGAAAGGGGTTAATTAACACTATCCCTTACCACCAATGTAATAATGCGGGGCTAAATGACACTTTCACAAACCATCAATGCAGCATTTTTCATTTTTTGTACTGGAAATGTTTTAGTATTCACTTGATATATATTTAGATTTGTATTCTATGATTGTGTACATGATGCATTGCTTTTGTGTTTTTGTATAATGTGTAGTATACTAAATGTATATTATATAGAGTATTGAAATTGAGAATTTATTTTTACACAGACAATGAATCTTAATGTATCACGTTGCCACAGACCACTAATGCAGTATGAAGGTTTGGGGGGGGGGGGTTGAGGTTAACATCATTGCTGCTGACTGCCAATGAAGGGGGGTTTAAATAATATAACACTGACCACCAATGTGGGTGTTATTGTTGCAGTCACTGACACCAGTGTTGGGGTTTATTATTAAGGTACACTCAATATTCAGCACACAGTAAACGACAACTACTTTGTGCTGTCAGGCTTCCAGCAGATACTACTATAATATGAAAAAACTAAGATTTTTAATACTTGTAAAATTTGAAGATTATATCAGAGGAATACCTATAACTATAGAGATGAATAAGAAATTGTTGTTCTGTCCTTGCTACAGATTCCCCTGTGTGTAACTCAACATGCAGCTAAACTCTCCTATTCTGCAATAAGCCAGACTGAATGTAATCTTGAGGCTTTAGTAACAAAACAGGGTGGAGTGAAACTATTGGGAAAAACTGTTAATAAGTACATACAATCAATGTATGAAACATATAAAAAACACAGTGAAATAACTAGGCTGCAGATAGCAATTAGTCCTGTGCTGCAAAGATGATAGCTGGTTTCCTTTCCATCAATTCTTAAGATGGAGTTTGAGCTCCCAGGATGCACCTGTTTCCTTTTCTTAGAATGAAGGATGATTGGAGCTTTTAACAATTTATAACTTCTGTAAAACAGTAAATTTATTTCAGGCTCCATCTAATGGACAAATTTAATATTGCAGGCTGGACAAGATACATTCCTTGCTGAAGGCACATTAATTGTTTTAAAGTGCTTTTACTGCTTGTACAAAATATGTTAATACTTTTTTGTGTATATGGTCTGGGCTCAGGTTCTCTTTATGTGACTAGGTGACTAGGACCACCTGTGCAACAGGTAAATCCCCTCTGCATTACATCACAGTAGATCTTTACCTCTGAAACTAACTGGTACTGATACTAGTTACGACTGTTTTAAAATGTAACTCTACACAGAATAGTTTTTTTTTTCATTTTGAATAGTGTGGGGCAGGGGCTAGAACCTCTCAAGTTGGAGACAGTAGAAATTGAAAAGAAATTCCTTCCAATGGTGTCCATATAACACCTGTGTGTGACACCTGTAAACTTTTAGAATTCCCTTCACTTTCTGTCCTAGAGAGTGATTGTAAAGGATTTGTAAAAATAACAAGCATGTCATGCTTACCTACTTTATGCAATGGCTTGATCCTCTTTTTCTGGGGTCCACCGCTATAGCTGTTGGCTCCCTCATACTTACAAATGTCCCAGAGCAACCTGCTTACTATAGGGACACTCGTGCAGCCTTGATCCTAAGCTGGGCTCTGTGAGTCCATTGATACACACAGCGTGGCTTTGCCCTTTCCTTGCTCCCTTCTCACTGGCTGTGATTGACAAGAGCAGGGGCCAATGGCTCTTGCTGCTGCCTCTATGTCCAATGAGGAGGGAGAGAGAGGAGAAAGCCCCTACTCTCTGGCAGAGTGATGGATCGATATTTGGGCTTGGGTAAGTAAAAGGGGGGGAGGAGTTAATGAACACAGAAGGTTTTTTTACCTTAATGCAGGGGTGGGCAACTGTGGCCCTCCAGCCGTTGTAGAACTACAAGTCCTATGAGGCATTGCAAAACTGACAGTTACAAGCATGACTCCCAAAGGCAGGGGCATGATGGGACTTGTACTTCACCAACAGCTGGAGGGCCACAGTTGCCCACCCCTGCCTTAATGTATAAAATGCATTAAGGTAATAAAAACCTTCTGCCTTTAGAACCACTTTAATACGAAAAATGAGAGTGACTCCCACACAAGGACAATGACAACAATAAGGGATTATCAGGGATTTTAACCAGTCTCCACAAAACCCATAAATAGAAAAATAAATATATATATATATATATATATATATATATATATATATATATAACCTATCTGTAAATGAAAAAATTGAGCATAATTAACTTAGAAGATTCAACCCCAGTGGTATTTCAATACGCCTACTAAAACTGTTACAAATGAATATCCTAGCAATCAGAATATCACAATTTGTCATGGGAAATTCGGATCCGGAAGCCTTTGTTAAAGAACTTCAGGGTGCCAGCTAAAGTATTTATTGCAACAAAGGTCTGCAAGTAAGCACAATAGCTGGTCCCTGCAGTGTCTGCATAAATATGTATTTGTCTTGAAGCATTAATAATCCTCATCTTATGAAAAAAATTGGTGGTAGATATTTCTAAAATAAAGTATAAAAACAATCATTGGACACCAGATTGTCACAGCAGTATTTAACAGTTTTTTTTTTCACTTTGTGCGATTAATAGCGAGATAAATGTTAAACAGTACTTCTTATAACATAAGCATGCAAAAGTAAAATTACTTTCCCCTTAAAATTGAAATAGCCTATGTTTGCCTTCCTAGTGCTAATGTCATGGTTCATAGAAGGATTTATTTGATTCTTTTTTTTAACCAAAAGCATGAGTTTGCTGAATGATGCACTAGGGTGCATCACCTGTGCTAAAAATAAATGCATTTATTTGTTCATGATAGGGTTAAGGGAAAACAGCATCCCCTGGATTAAACAGAGTGGTATTATTGCCCCCGCACAGTGGGATCTGCTATTAAACATAACAGCAGCACCAGATTGGATTGGAAATCTATGCTGTTGGCTGTGAGGCATTGAGAAATCTTCAGTCAAGAAAATGAATATCTCACACACATATGGTCTAATGGGCCAGATCAGTTTCTCTCTGCGCTCCAGCGCAGCTTCGATCTACTCCCTCAGTATAGTGTTTTCAGATGGCTCAGGATGACAGATACATTTTACAGAAGGACTTAAACACTTTGCCCATTGCTGTACAAATAAGGTGCCAGCAGCCCAAGGTTTCTATTTGTAAATTATTTGAAAGCATCAGAAATAATTTTACACATTCAGATAGAGACTTCATTGCCTGGTACTGCTGGCAGGATTATGATCAATATGAAAATTCATGATGAAAATTGTTTACAAGTGGCAGAACTGAAGGCCTTTCATTTTGATGAGCTCACGGGTTCCATCCCAATAAATTCTTGCAAGTTTTGAGCAAAAACCATACATTGATGGTTTGAAAAAATGTATACAAAATTAGGAGGTACGGGTAATACTGAGATCAAGTAGTATTTTATTTTGTTGACCCATAAAAGGCAGAATTTGATAAACATTTACTGTTATATTTTATAAAGGCTGTATACTTACATTTAAAAAGGAAGTCACAGATGTAATATACAGGGGTCAAACCCTTGAAACCCAAGGCCTGGTATATGTGTATAGGTTCCATATAGTTACATAGTTAGTCTGGCTGAAAAAAGACAAAAGTCCATCCAGTTCAACCATTAAAAAAAAAAAAGTTATAATCCTATACCCACGATTGATCCAGAGGAAGGCAAAAAAACCCAGCAAAGCATGATCCAATTTGCTCTTGCAGGGCAAAAATTCCTTCCTGATCCCCCGAGAGTGCCCCCTTGTCCTCTGTGATGACCTCAGGGTGAATAGCTCTACACAGAGTTCACTATATGAACCACTGATGTATTTATACATGGTGATCATATGCCCCCTTAATCTCCACTTCTCAAGAGAGAATAAATTCAGTTCCTCTAATCTTTCCTCATAGCTGAGCTCTTTCATGCCTCTTATCAGGCATAGGTATAGAAACTTTTTCATTTTCCTTTTGGTGTCTTCGGGTTATTACAAATGGTACAAGGCAGTAATGGTACCCACTTCAGCAGGAACAAACTGTACACAGTTGAAGTGCTTTCTAGTGCTAATTTGTGAGGTGTTTATATGACATCTTGCATTTGCCATGAAGGGAATCAAAGGTGCTACCGTATCTGCCACATATATATATGATATCAAGCATTATGTACATGTACTGAATGCCCAAAAGTGTAAGTTCAAATCTATACTCTTAGGCAAACATTTGCTGCTCAAGAAAATGCATTGTAACAGTTCCAAAAACTATACATTCAATACCATGAGTCTAGGATGATGTTAGGTATTGTAACAAACACAACACATGGTACTGACTGCTTGTATATAGTAACAATTGCTCATGTTGTTCGCATATTGTCATGATTGCCCAGTTTTTATTGGGTATTGTAATGATTACCGATTGCGTATGGTGACAATCACTTGCCCACATATTTTAAAAATTGCCCATTTCTCACCTGCCAATTGTTATGACTGCTCATTTGTTGCCTGCACATTGTAACAATTGTCCTTTTATTGCTTGCAGATTGCCATAGTCAGCCATTTTTTGCCTGCATATGGTGATGAGTACTTGTTTTTGCCTGCATACTGTCATGATTACTTTGACAGGTATTGTAATGATTGCCTGTTTGTTGCTTTATTTTTGCCGCAATTGCCCATTTGCTGCTTGCATAGTGTCAGGATTTACATTTTGTTGCCAGTACAATTTGGTTTATAGCAGTGGTCTCCAAGCTGCAGCTAGCAGGTCAGATGCAACCCTTTGCTTGCTTTATTCGGCCCTTGGGGCATTGTCCCTCCCACTGATACAAAGCACTGTTTTCCCCACAGACACCAATGATAAGGGACCATTCCTCCCACTAATACCAAAGATGGGGTACTATTCCTACCACTGACATGAACAAGAGGGCATTATTCATCCCAGCAATAATGGGGCACTATACCTCCCACCTATACCAATAATGGAGCACTATTCCTCCTACTAATCACAGGTGCAGGGGTGGACTGTCTACTCATGGGGCCCGCGGGCAATAGGGGATCACAGGGCCCCTGTGTCCTTGCCCAAACTCAAAAAAGCCTATGAAAAAGGTACCAGGGGCATCTCATGGGGCCCCCTACTGACCCCGGGCCCTTGGGCAGTGCCCGAGTTTCCAAATGGTCAGTCCGCCCCTGCACAGGTGCTATGTAACTTTTTTGTTTTACTCCCACTGACCACCAAGCCTGAAGCATTTTTTACTCCCTCTGAAGCTGGGGCATTTTCTACTCCCACTGGCCAGTCCCACCCTCTAAGGTCTAGCCCTTTATTTGAAAGAGTAAGGACCCCTGGTTTAGAGAACCATTTTACCATAATATATTCCCTGCAGGCCTATTACTATGACTCACTGTTTGTGATGACATAGCAATGAAAGATAAACTATAGAGCAAGGAGGGACAACTTACATTCCTGGAGCTGTCAAGACACTGCAATTTCTTCATAGTTTTGGATAGAACAATATTTTTGGCAATTCATAATCAGGTTGAAAAGTCATCATCTGTTTTAAACACTCCAACAATTTGCATTTTACCTTATCAAGGAAGGAGTGTTCATGAAGTCTATATACATTATGTTGTGTTAAAAAAAACTTGGGGAGTATTCATGCTCCCTAGTTAAACTTGTTCTAGCTTTTTGTAGACAGCTCACCCTTGCTCTGCCCTTGTAGAATGGGCCCACAGGGAGAGCAGGCGGAAAGAAGTGGGCATATAAAATCCAAGACAGAAAAATGACTCCCCAACCGCACCTGAAATTACTCAGGTAAAAAGGAATGGAGCGTCGAGAGAGATAAAATCGAGAAAGAGTTTTTCTGTCTGACAAAGAGGCCTTGATCACAGTGTAATAAACCTTGAGCACACAAGAAATAGCGATGAACTTCTGTACTTCATTGCTTCACAGGGTTAAACTAAGCTATTTTTCTGCAGCTCATAACGGGAAAATAGTCAATCCATTGAGCTAATAGCTCTGTTTTTGCTAAACAATAGATCAAATGATTTGCTTTATAGTTTGTCCTGAAATGTCGAAACCAATGAAGTGTTGAGAAAATTCTGTATGGAGACGTAACTCTCAAGAAGCAGGGCTTTTGTTTAATACATAACGGTGAAAGAGCTGCCAAAATATCAGGTTTTGTCAGATTCAGAGGTGAGGTCACAAGGGTAACTGCGTTAATTTCACAGGACATAACAATGGTCAAGCAAGAATGGCAGAAAATGTGTCCCCTTGTGCCCAAGTAAGTAGACCAATAAAGGTTCACTAATGCAATCAAAATAAAAAAAATTACCATACATGCAATGTAGACATGCTACCAGTTAGTCTTATGAAAAGCGAAGTTAAAGTAGATCTCCAACTAAAACAATGTTGTCAATGGGGCAAGAAGGGGGAGGAAATCTCTCCAGCATGGACACAACATAATTAAGACCATGTTTTGCTCACTTTTTGTTCCCAATGACAACAACGCTACCAGAACAGGGAGTGAGGGGGTTGTTTTGCCATTATGGAGCCAATAACAAAAACCTGGCAGAGAATGTCATCTTTTCCATTCTCTCCAAATCTAAATATAAAACTTTTAGATTGGAGTTACATTTTGAGGGATTCTGATGTGCAACAGGACTTTTAAGAAAAATGGCACCAATCACATAAGTGAAGCTGTACCGCTAAAAAGTTTCAATGCAATAAATAGATGTGGTATGGGTAAATATCACATACCTCATGGAGACTGGAATTTGTGTGGGCTTCTCTTGCACCTCCTGCTTAACATTCTTGAAGGTGGAGACAGAGTGTGAAGACATGGAGTGGAATGAGTGGAATGGTAGTTGGCTGACAGAATCCGCACTATTGGCAGGTTGAACTGAAAGCCACAGCCTTTCTGGACAGAACACAGGAATCATTTTGTATCAGAGGAAGAAGCAGGAAACCGGACAGGAGGCCAAAGTCAGCAACAATTGGGCAGCATGGGAGTGAATCAGCAGATAGGACACGTCCAGGACACAAGCCAAGGTCGGTAGCAGCTGGGCAAAGTAGTACAGTTGCAGGAGGCAAAGGCAAATCCAGTAAACAGACCAAGGTCAGAGGTAATCAGATGAGCTAAGGTGAGGCAGAAGGCAGAGGCAAAGTCCAAAGGGAGCCCGGGTCATACTCAGATAGAAATATGGAGTGGGACAGATCTCATGGAACACAGGAACAAGCTGAAGACCATTCAGCAACTTCTCCCAGTGACATATCAGTTTAAATAGGCTGCTGGGCGCCAAATGTGCCAGCCAACTGCTACGTGCATTTCTCTTTTGCCTAGAAGTATGGGCAGTGTAATGCTCACATCCACATGCATACGTCTGCATTGGTGTTTGATCCTGGGAAACTGATTTACCTTACAGTAAATTGATTTATGTAAATGTACTCATACACTAGTGATTCTACTACAAAGTAATTTGCCAGTCTTAAATGGGCAGCACAGTGGCTAAATGGTTAGCACTTCTGCCTGGCAGTACTAGGGTAGTTGGTTCGAATCCCAGCCACGGCACCACCTGCCTGGAGTTTACATGTTCTCCCTGTGCCTGCGTGGGTTTCCTCCCACACTCCAAAGACATGCTGGTAGGTTAATTGGATCCTGTCTAAATTGTCCGAAGTATGTGTATGTATGAATGTGAGTTAGGGACCTTAGATTGTACACCCCTTGAAGGTTAGGGACTGATGTGAATGTACAATATATATGTAAAGCGCTGCGTAAATGGACGGTGCTATATAAGCACCTGAAATAAATAAATAAATATGTAAAAATAGATAAATTAAAGTCTTACTAAACCCAGCACCCTGCATTCACTATATCTGGTCTCACACAGAACATGGAAGTATAATTATTTTAGTAAATAGAAAATCCCTTTTCTCTTTAGCAGTTAGAGCAGTCTTGTGACATCTATCTGTGTCCAGCACAGCATTAGCTAAAGTTTGTAGGAATTTTTTTTTCTGCTGTAAGAGGATGCAAAACCCCTGACCTCTGTCTGACTAGTGCTGATTGGCCCTGTGCTGATCACATGCACTCTTCCAAGAGAAAAAAAACTCTCTTGCAATACACACCAAACTGAGCATGTGCAAATGCCTACGGTTCAGTTTGTCTTATCAGGAGATAAGAGGATAAAAAAGGGGAGGATAAGAGAAGAAAAGACCAAATTACCTTTTTCCACAATGCAGAGGATTAACCCCTTAGGTTCCATAGTGAGTATAACAAGCATGCTTTACTGCATATACAGACTGATTTTACTGTTTTGGGTTTAATAACAATTTAATGTCAACAGACATTATTGAAACATAAAACATTAAAGTTGTGTAACATCCCCAGAAGCAACCCCATTTTTTATATAAAAAAATAAACCCAATACATATATTTTGTCTGCAGTCTTCTAGCTGACCTGGTGACATCATTGGAGCTCCCTCTGCTTCCTTGGCGGGCTTTTCTCATTGACCTCCTGTGACTGAATACTCAGTCTTGGATTATTGTAGGCAAGCCTGCATGATCACTCAAAAGAACATTTGAGGTTGATAAAGAATAAATTAATATACCAGCACACCTCCGCTTAAATTAAGCATTGTCATTGTAACCAAAAAATACTACAACCAACACTAACATCCCAAGAGATGGGTACAGTGGTTACTATTGGTGACAAATTTTCTTGGGCTGGGATGCCACAAAAGCAATACTTAATTCAAAATACAATCAGACAATAAAGTTTTATTACTAAATATTTGTTAAAACAAACACTGACGTGGATTCCAAGCAACTGCCAGCATAAATATAGCAATAATATAATGTGAATAGACAGAAGAGACAAGACAAACATAAATAAAACACAAAATGAAACGTCCAGATGCATGTAGAGTCACACATGGGATCTACGGCAGCAATTGCTGCATGTAAAGATTCTGAGTTTTCTATGTGTATTTTCTCCCATGTGTGAATCCTGGGAACCCTGAGAACTAAATCATGCTATAAATCCTTGAGTGCACTTAATGTACCATAAATATCAGAACTTATAGAGCATGCTTAATATGTATAGCAGGGCCCTGTATGAGTCAATGTATCAGTCCTTGTTTGAAAGTTCATCAAATTAACTGTTATGACCCATATAGAAACAGATGCTTAATCCCCCACTTGGATGACTCTTATGTGGGGTATTTAGAAAGGGGGAGACCGCAACGGTCCTGTGCAATAATGAACTTGAGTATAGCATATATATTGAGCTGCACCTACAAGGACTGTGCGGCCAACTGTGATAACACAGGTATGCATAGAGCAACGTCAGCAAAAAACATGTATGACCATTTATGGATAACACAACGGGACCTTTTCTTCCATGTTTCTCCTGGTCCAAACTGACCTTGATATATGAGGAGTGCTTGAGTGGTCCAGTGTCCATATAGGTCTTCACTGCTTCACAGTGAAGGCGGCTTACACTTTACCGCTCTTGCAGCTGTCCGCGTTGCTCCCAAAGTGTCCAACTTGTCCTATGTTGGTCCAGTTTATATATGAAGATAGCTGCTGCTTCCTTAACTTGAGCATATATCACATAGCTCCTTTTAATCTTAATCGACTCCTTAGGACGCCATCAAAGCAGGGTTTCCATATTGGAAGATCGCGTCACATGACGTTGCACGTGACGTCAACGTGCTTTGCTAGCCAGTAGCGTAGCTTCTGTGGTATTGATCCCATATGTGACTCTACATGCGTCCTGACGTTTCATTTTGTGTTTTATTTATGTTTGTCTTGTCTCTTTTGTCTATTCACATTATATTATTGCTATATTTATGCTGGCAGTTGCTTGGAATCCACTTCAGTGTTTGGTTTAACAAATATTTAGTAATAAAACTTTATTGTCTGATTGTATTTTGAATTAAGTATTGCTTTTGTGGCATCCCATCCCAAGAAAATTTGTCACAGATAGTAACCACTGTACCCATCTCTTGGGTTGTTTGTGCCAGCCTGCATGATGCCTCACTCACAGAGGGAGTGTCAACAACAGGGTTGACTCTCAGGAAATGGACAGAATGGCATGAGTGTAGTCCTGGCCATACAGGAGCAGTGGTGTTGCACAGATAAGGAAGATAGAGACAGCATTAGAGCTTGGAAGGGGTAAATAAAGCTTGGACACCTTTTATTTATAATTTTTATTTAAAATAGGAGGTGTCACTGAAAAAAAAAAATTACTTGGAATTCTACTTTAATATCTTTAAGCTTTCTGCACAAATAATTATAATGAAGTGTTCTGAATTTAGGAAATCTGTTGAAGTGGGACCAAAAAGTTAACCAGCATTCTATAAAAATCATTGCTTTAGCACCTATGCTTCTGGTAATGTGATGTCAGCCAGAAGCCTGACTTCTATTGAATTCTGGGGAATATGCATGCTGTGAATATGGGTGTCATGGGAGTCCTGCTCACATGGAAAGATTATCATGCTATGTCAAACAGTGTCATCGTCTTGTGTCTAGTCCTTGTAACTTCATTCTGTATGGTGCTCTGCAACTGTTTAAAATGTACAAAAGTTACTGGCTGAGAGCAACACAACCCAAACGCTTTCCTTTGGATGGGGTGAAGGGGGCTCAGTCCCCCAGTAGGTTATCACTGCATATGCAGCCATGATGTGAGACAAGTTCAACTGAAAAGCCAAGCTAAGAAAGATCCCTTCAGACGAAGTCCAGAAGTGATGAAACGCGTTAGTGACGTGACGTCAAGATGCACGCACGAAAACCGCAAGTGCCGCTGAGGCCATTTTAACTACTGGAAAATCATGGTTTCCATGCCCTATTGTCTGCAAGGCTGGTTTAGTTTGCCACAGAGCTGTAATTTTTTATCCCCAATGTAAGTCATTTAATAAATGTATCCCTATACTTTGAAATCTATTATATGAGTCTCCTTTGATTTATGAGGAATATGGAGGATGGGCTCCTGAAGTGAAGGAAAACTTGGAAGTAATGCTTTACCAGAGATATCGTGATAAGCTTATGAATACTACCAGAGGGTAATGGTATCACGGGATTGAAAAAGGATTGGAATCCTTCCTAGTGGACTTATTTGTATTTGCTTTGGGTGGATTTTTGCTTTGGACTTGAATTGGACTATTGTTATTTTATTTATTGTTTATTATACTATATATATTTTTTGTATAGTTTATTCATTTAAGTATTTTTGGGAATGTTTGATTAAATAATAGTTAGATTAGTCACTGAGAAAGGTTATTTTATTTTATTTGAAAAGCCAAGCTGCTTGTCATCACTGACTGTTACCTTCTCCATTTTGTTTCTACAGAGTATACTGTAAATAAAGATCTGAGTATTTAGCTTGGGGAGAGTTTCTATATGTGTATTCATAGTGTCACATTATATATTTTCTATGGAAATATAGGTTCCTAACAGTGCTTTATCTGACAGATGTATTTTGGCTGCACCCAGTCTTAGAACCTATTTATACCATCATCCATCAGGCTGCTGGAGCACTTAAACACTTGGCTCAGACATCCTTTTCTTGGTAAATTATCTGATCATATTTTTTGGGGGTCACCTTGTAAAATATAACAGAAGAACATTATGCAGATTTAAATTTAAAACTACACTATAAGCTTTAGAGAATCCAGTCACAATGCTATAAAAACAATGTTGAAAACACTTGAACAGATACTATAGCTGTGTTTATGTATATTTGAACAATAGGTGCAAAATAAGACCCTAATCTTGGTTGAAGAAACAATTCCAGAGGTATAATAGTCAGATTTGTCATCTTGCCTTCATATGGTCCTTTTCCCCAGGAGATTAACAGGTCACTGAGACAGCCAATCAGTTACAAAATAATGAGGAGAGGAGTTCTGTCTTTTCCAAAGTGGACAGCACTAGAGACTGGTTCAGTTTCTACTGGTTGTTAAAATCAGTATAAATGACTACTGTATATAGTATGTACTCATATTTGCATTGTTTCTTTGGATTGACAATTTTGCAGAAACAATTCTAGTCTTCTTGGGAGAGTTCAAGGCTGTCTGATAGCATCTTTCCTGGTTTTAGAGAGTGAGTTGTAATGTCCAAGCACCACTCCTTGTTCTTTGCCTGGTCATTCCAGATAGTATCGTTAGATTACAAAAAGGTCTTTTTCAGCATTTTTGATGGTCCAGAAGTACATCTGCTCACCACGCTAGAAGGTCATCAGGTGATAACTCTGCACATCCCTGCAAATAGCCAAGAGCCGGTGCAAGAACTCTTGTTTCTAGGAGACCGTGCTATCCACGGGATTGATAAGTGGATGTCCAACCTCTTTCTGTCATCACTCTAGAGACACTGCACTGCAAACACTTTTACATCTTAGTTACCAGGAGACCTTTGCTTTGAGCAGTGACACAGCTTATCTGTTTAACTTCATTGAGTTACCAGTATGCTTATGGGCCCACCATTGCTGTTAGAAAACAGTGGATACCACCACGTCAGGAACTTTAAACACCACAAGATTCAAGTTGCAAATCTCTAGTTAAAGGGCCCTTTTCTCTTCTAAGGCCATTGTTATTCAACTTGGGGTACTTATATCTATTTATGCCAGGGTGTACATTTACATAATTCTCTGCCTGCCCCATTGCACCACTTATGGTACAGAGGGAGCTGATAAGTCAACAAGCCTTTTCTTCCCCCTCTTGCTGCTGGTGTTGCAATTAAATAGTTGAAACTTACTACTCATGACTGTATAACCTGTATAACATTGCTAATTGATTATTCCTATTTTACCAGTGTTCTGCTTTTAAGTTTAACTAGGGTTGTATATCCTAAACCCATTATGTTCTGTCCCCCACTATAATGTACAGCGCTGAGCAAATCTTTTTGGTGCTATATAAATACTGTATAATAATAATAATAATAATTCCTGTAGCCTGCTCTTTGAACAGGTCTAATAAAGAGGTGTTACTAAAGAATTGTGTCTCTTGCATTATTATTCTATACTGTTGAAATATGTCTGAACCCAGAGTATCAGAGGTGTCAGGAGGCTTGCAAGGTCAGGGCAACCAGTGGGGACAAGCATTATAAAGCGGCCCCTGTGGGAATGTGCTACATATGCATGGGTCAGAGAGAAAACAATATTTACTTGTTGTACTGCCTTGATGAAGAAGAGCTGTTTCTTCTTGAAATACGAAGATCTCTTGCCTGTTCCTAAAAGGGAGGAAAGCAGTGAAACGTTTCTTCTCATGTCCAGGAACCCAGGGAGTTGTGGGAAAAGGAGTTGAACATTAGCATAAGCACCCCAACCTGATTCATTTCACCTTGAAAAAAAAGGCTTTTTATCAGGCCATTTTAGCAGCTGCACGTGCTTTTTCATCAATCGCTAATAGCCTTGCATTGACCAGCAGAAACATTTTGGATTGTAGTTTGCTGAGGCTGTTCTGATTCTCACTGATACAAAACTGCCCTGCCACTGTCCAATTTCTGGCAAACTATCATTTAGAATTAGAAAACTGCAGATGAAACAACAGTGTAAGATTGAGCAGCTGCAGAACATTTCTAATGAAGGGAATTGGCCAAAATGTACTAGGGATAAAAGGGATAACTGCCATTTGCTGCAGCTTAAAAACTTGAGCTGCAACCAATGGATCAGGAGAGGGAACCTCCTGAAGCCCACAGGAGGCATGCAGCCTGCCAACATGGGAAAATACCCACTAGGCACAAGGAAAATCACAGGGGATGTGAGACAGAGGTGTGTGCAAAGCGAAGGGGAAACTGTAGCAAAAGCAGAAATTGAGCCACCTGCAGCCCAGAGAGATCCATAAGGTCACTAGGGCAGTCTAGAGGTAGGATCCCCATGGCATTGTATGCTGCCTCTCATGTGATCCCCCATCACCTCCAGAGACATGAAAACAGTGCAGAGAATAGCAGTGATAGTGTGGCCCTCCATCATTCAGCATGGTCTGTGTGGCATCTACCTTCATCCAGCCTCCTGGAGCATCAATCTAAAAACAGACTGTCATCAGAAGGACTTCTTCACAGCATCAGTGGGTTGGAAGGCCTTTTGGCCACCTCTGTATATTAAACTTTGCGGGCACCAGCAGAGATCTGCCTAATTTTATAGCCTATTTTATCACTACTCGTGTGTCTATGAGTTGTCATGTCTGTTAAGGGTGGGATACTACTTAGGATGGCAAAGGAACCCAATAATCCAGCAGTTCCTGAGGGAGTCATTGCTACAGGAGGAAAACTGAGGTTGGGCTGGAAGGTAACTCAGGATGACATGGATGGTGGATTGAAGATTTTAGGAGACATGAAAGGATCCTAGCAGCAAACAAGGTCAGATTTGGGAGAGAAATGATGAAGTGAGGAGTATGTTAAGGTATGTACTCAACGAGATGCCATATGACCATTAGTAATTTTATCTCAATTGCAACAAATATTTTTTACCTCTCCTCTCTCGCTGACTGAAATGCCTGACTTTATTAAATATTTGCCTCTAAGATTTAAAGAACATTTAACAACACGAATGCCTCTAACTCTACTGATTTTTGGCATTTTAAATAATTGCCGTTACCCAGAGACAGATTTTACAGGAAAGCTTTCTGTACAATGCATTTGCTTAATACATTTTTGCCCAGTGTTCTGTTTTTAAAAAATGTGAGCTTACTTTGACACACTTGTCTGCTGACTCCCTCTCATGTCTCATATCATCTATGTAAGCAGATTTTTTTAGCAGTGATAAATTTATTTTACATAGATATATATTTTACAGAATGTACTTAAAGGCACATTTAGATCTTGGGTAGATGGCATAGAGTACGTTATATAAATTTGTATATATTCCTTAAGATTCGTGGTTACAAGATCCTTTCAAAAAACAAGGAAATACAGGAGGTTTAACACTCGAACTACAATGGAATGATTCATTTATTTCAAGTCTTTAAAAATAATTGGGAGAGCCATATTGTCTACAGAAATTGTAATTGCCTTGCAGCACAGGCAACAGGTGGAAAAATAGACATAAACACTTGCTGTTGTGGCAGGCAGAGGAGATTGGGGTGCAGGTACACTGTATTTAAGGTATGTTTAGGGGCATTCAAGATAGGAGAAAGGCATTTGAATCCTTTATTTTTAGTGAAAACTTTCACTTTACTGACTGGGCGTAGTACTAAAGGACTGGTATAACAAAATGATTGTGTATTTCACCCAGTTGCTACAAACTGCTAAGGTATCTGGCAGAAGAGAGTTGTGAATGATTCATACTATATGATGTGGGGTTTTGCATTGTGACTATAAGACACAGGTATTATGACTAAACAATACCTCCCCCTCTCCTCAACTTTATAACATAGAGGACAGGTGCTCTGCAGAGTATGATTTTAATTTCAATATGCTCAACACATAAGTGTGGCATTGGCAGCTATCTATGGCCATGGGCCAACACTGTTGAGCAAAAGTTAGTATGAAATGAGTGATACAATAACAGGTGGCATGACGCTCTGAATACTGTCTGCTATGGAAGACCTGACATGTACAAACAGAACAAATGGGAGAATGATGAAGATGTAATTCCAGGGCATTGCCCAAGACAACTAGCAACTATGAAACATAGAATCAGGTATTCACAGGAACAGACAGCGAACAAGATATAATGCAGTGCAATATCAGTATAATCACATTAGTATTTGTATTCCTTCAGGGTCCCCAAGATTTTAGATATTTATTTACAGCTTACAATATAGATTTACATTTTCTTAAAGGCTTATTTTAATTAATTTATATTTCTATAGTGCTTTTCTCCCTAAGGGTGCAAACCACTAAGCCACTGTGCTGCTTACTGGCTACATTCACTTGTATACTATGTGTCAATCATGTAGACTGTGATTGGACATTCCCTTAAAAAAACTTTGTGAACTCACTTATTTGCTTTCTTTTAATTTGTCATATATACAATTTAGTGCATTTTATAATTTCAGGTAACCAAGTACAAAAAAATACCTGTTTAGTTCTGATAGAAATCCAGTGAGCTTGTAACTACCTGTGGACTCTGCAGCAATATATCTAGTTGTCTTATTAGCCCTGGCCATCTTACCTCTGTGAACAACAGGACACCTTCTTCCTATGTTATGGAGAAGAGGAGAGGGAAGCTGTTCTGTAGTCTAAAACACTTTCTGATCTAGAGGGACAATGCTAATCCTCCATATACACAGTAGAGAGAGTGTTGACACCCTAGGACAGGACGTGCTTTACTGACAGGAACATCAGGTCAAAATAAGGGGGAAAAAGCCTGAACAAAAAAGGTTAATATATGCACCATATTCAGGGACTGGCAAGCTGCAATATATTGCATTATTGTACTTGAGTTTAAAAACAGTTTAAAGTTTACATAAAAAAAAAAAAAAACACACTTGGTGAATCTGTGCAGTTCACGCATATTTTCTCATCATTTATCAATAGGCCCTGCAAGTGCAGAAAAAATCCTATTTATCTGCCATTAATTCATTAAGTCCCATTGTTGGCTGTGAAGTGAATGGTGTCATCTTGACAAATAATGCAGTGATTATTTTGCAAGATAAGGACTAAGAATACCAGGGGCGGACTGACAACTCATGGGGCCCCCGGGCAATAGGGGATCATGGGGCCCCTGTGTCCTCACCCACACCCAAAAAAGCCTATGAAAAAGGTACCAGGGGCATCTCATGAGGCCCCCTACTGACTGAGGGCCCTCGGGCAGTGCCCGAGTTCCCAAATGGTCAGTCCGCCCCTGAAGAGTACTAATTGGACTCATTGAGCAGACACAGGAAGGTGCACAGGACACAGGACAGCTCTGAATTCCTAACACAATAATATTTTTTTGCATTGAACAGATAAAACAAATTGCTTTCAGTATATTGAACAGACCAAAAGGTAGAAATTAAGAGAAGTCAATTGTTGGGGTTTATGAAGCCTTCTTTCATATCCCCAGATGTAAAAAGACATCATTGCGTACATGCTGGGATGCCATTGTAATAGGACCCTATGTTGTCTCATATTTAAGCTTCTTAATGCATTGGATTAATGTTGGTAGATCCGCAATTTCCTTCCAATGTTGCAGCAGGGGGCTTGCAACTACCAAGGCTCCATGCAGCCTTGCTGACTTGAAATTACTAGAACCTCCTATAGCCACAATGTCGTTCTACATGGTTATGGAGGCCCAGGTACCTTTAAGACTGATAAGGGAGAAAAGGACATTGGGAGATGAAGTAGTAATGATAAAGTGATAAGACTGTAATACAAATGCATACATCATTTTTGTTACTGAGCTAAATACACATGCAGAAAGCAATAGGTAATTTGTCTGTTTTTTCTTTTTTTTTTGTAATCTATTTCCTGAAGCCAGTGTTTTACTTGGCCCCTTACTGAGTTGTACAAATCGGCTGATTGCATTTTAATTTGGAAGGTATTATGTCTCCTTAATTGCAGAAAACATTTGCAGCATCTTCTTAATGTGGAACAAATTGTGTTGTCTTCCTGGAGATGCTCCCATGTGATTCTGCTGTTACTACCTAGGTCATAAACTTTCAAAAGAATGTGCAAAAGATTGCCCAGTGATGTCAAATATCCACAATTAACCTGTCTTTATAGAAGTTTAATTGGTGAAATAGACCAAATATTTAAAGTAGATTTTCTCTTCATCCCATCCTGCCCCTTGAATAATAAAAGGTATAAAGTGTTTTAATACTTACTTTTAGAGCAAGAAGTAATGCTGCTCACCTCCATGTCAGTCAATCAGCTGAGCATATACCAAGACATTTGTTGAAATAGCATAAGTTACAGACCAGAAGCTTAGCAGAAAGATTAATAGAAGGCCTTTTTTAAAGCCCAACTTTTCTTTTGTTTTAGACAGAGTGAGGAAGATGTAGAACCATTGTCATGTGTCTTCCTTTGGAAGATTATCCCCCACTTTCGGTGAGGACACTTCTTTCTGTATTGAATTGTATTATAACTATACTGTCTGCCCTCATATTGTAAAGTGCTGTGCAAACTGTTGGCACTATATAAATCCTGTATAATAACATAATGATAATAATGAATCTTTTGTGGAGATATACTAAGAGAAAGAGAAGGGTCGGGAACTTTCCACTTTATAGATCTTTTATATAGACTGGTAGTTTTAGTCGTTCCTGCCCATATACATATAATATATCTTGGACTGAAGTTTATAACTGCTGCAGAATTTCTTCCTTTGTTGCTGTTTTATTATCCTTCTGCTATGTGGACAGGGTTAAACTGAATAATCATTTATGCAGACGTGCAGCAGCCAGCTTTAAAGTGATACTAAACAGGGAAATGTTAACTGCCATAATTAATTTACATAAATCGCATTTATCATGCTTTTGTTTTTTTTTAAGATCCTCTAAGTACCTTATGCAGCGCTGTTGTGTGGTCACTTGAATAAAAATAAAATAGTTTCTGAAGAGGAACTCAAAATAAATGATAAATATCAAAAACTGTTCTATATCTCGCTATAAATCTTTATTCAACGTCAGATGTGTATTTTCTGTACATTAATTTGGTGTAGGTGGAGTCAAAGATGATTGACATAGATTCAATTTTGTTCAGACGGCATCTGCATTCAAGGCTCTTTAATTACTTTACAGGTATTAGCAATTACATTTGATATATTTTATACTGATTTATATTGAAACTAAGCTTTTTTGTGAGTCTCTTAGTGAATGTAATCAATCAGCATACTATATCTTGCCTCCATAGTGTTTAGCAATACGAGGACATGGAGGAAGGAAGGAGTGTAATTTACTGCTGTGTATACACCCACATGTGTGACTCTACAGTCATGTGGGATGAACAGATAAAAACAAAGAGGAAATGAAGAGCTTAGAAGGGAACTGAAATATGAGCATGCTCAGTAGAGGACACCAGCTGGTCTACACAATCCCAGCCTGCAGTGGGGATACAGATAAGATGGGTGGGAAAGCTGAAGGCAGGATTAACCAGGTATATTTAACTCTACACGAAACAAGTATGCACACTCTGTTATATAGCAAGTAATGAGAGTTTTTCCATAGTCTGGGTTTAATGACACTTTAAGGAGATCACTTTGCAATCGACTATGGAATGTCTCCAGAGCAGAGGGCAGCTATCTTGAATGGGTCTGATTTGATTCTGAAGATGATGGGCTGATGCAACACAGAGAAAAGAAAGAGAAGGCTGGTGAGAAAAGGAGAAAGGATTGTCTTGAAGTAAGAAGGTGTGTAGGAAAAGACTGGACAGAGCTGGTGACTGAACAGACATCTTCTATAGCTGACTACGACTACAATAAGTTGAGGCCTGAGAGAAGCAAAGAAACTGGGAACCTTCTTCCTGGGAGGGTGTGTGATCAGATTATACTAGAGAGTGCTCTCACTGTTTGTACGGAAAAGAGGAACTGTCTTAGTGAGACTGAACGAGATGTCTTAGCGAGATCATAGCAACTTTTATCCCTGTCTGACTTGAACTTGACTTTTACAGATTCAGAGCATATGTCTGGAGACCCACATGAGGGCACCCGGGGTCTGGTAAGAGACCAACATTGCACAAGTTAATCTGTTATCTGCTGGGTGAGCGAGGTGTGTCATCTTCAGACCCCGGGTGCCCTCATGTGGGTCTCCAGACACATGCTCTGAATCTGTAAAAGTCAAGTCAAGACTCAACAGGTGTTTACAGCCATAAACCGTGCATGAAACAGTGATACCCAGGAATAGTTCAAGCACTTTATTTAACAGGGAGCAAACAAAAACAGTTTCAATGTAGCAGGACTTTGTATAACACATCCATGGCATAAAACAAACAAAATAACCTTCTTGTTCGAGCCATTTACTACATTCGTGTACGTTTCTGACTAACAGAGTTCCATATAATGGGTTCCAGGAAGCATTTGTACCTTTTTAGTGTCTGGTCAGCACTCAGCCTTTTCACCCAGCAGCAGGCTCTCACAGCAAAGAGAGAGACAAAGCCCTGAGCACCGGCCAGCTCACGTATATAAAGTTTTGTTCACAATTGAGACTGATAATGAGGTCTGACTGCTAGGTACGATGTGGACCTTATTTTAAAATTACATTTAAAAAACAGGATACCTAAGCAAATGCTAATACTGCAAATTTCAGATAACTATTGATAGTGAAGTGATGAATAAAATCAAAAAGCACTGACAACAAAACTGACAGCCTACGTTTTCATACTGCCTTCTGTTTGCCAGTGCAACATCCATTTCAAATATATAATAACAAAGACAAACTACAGCAGGTGACTAAAATTGTAAGAAGGGAAGTTCCTATAAAATAACCTTTTTTAAACAGAAGAATGTGACAGGTCTGACCACACAGGTGATATCCTTTTTTCATTTCATTGCTGACCCTTTAAACCCTATCATTTGATGTTGCTTTTACTTTTGAGTAGCCCGTGTGAATTATCCACTTACTGTGAGTAAGAAAAAGCTGTTAAAGTACTTGACAATGAACCTCAGCAATCAATGTAATAAGATATTGGGGATGTACAGAATTACTTGCCTGCACTCTACTCTCTCAGAACATATTGTTTGACTTTACTGGTAGAAGTTAAGATAAATCCAGAAAAGTAAACATAGTGGTAAACTTTATTTTTATATAAATGCCTCCTGGGGTAGAGTACTAGGGGGCAATTTATAAAGCAGTGGTATAGCCATACCAACAACTAGGGAAGCAATTTACAAAGCATTGGTACGGCCATGCCATTGTTTTAAAATAATTCTACTCTTACACATTTATAAATTACATTGTTGCACTTTACAAATGTAATTTCTGCTTTACTTGCTTCACTTTTCTCTTTTTTTAAATGGGGCCTATGTGTATATTTTGCATTCATGTAATGAATGGAAGCACTGAACATGGGAACTTACATTAATGGCTAACATACTCTTGAGTGAGAGAGCTGCAGAGAAGAACTATGGGGGTAAGTATGAAGAACTGGTTGGGATGATGCTGAAAGACAGAACATTCATGACAGGAACAATTCTGCCTAAGTACAAGATGAGAGCAACTCCTTTGACCCTATTAATGGGCATTCACTTCCGGAAGGGGGGAGGCAGGATATAGACATTTAGTATCAGGTGAAGCAGCTATGGAAAACAAAGACTCCCATATGTAATTCCATGCAGTTATGTATGGTACTGGCACTACGTCAGGCTCTCTAACCTCTCTTTCACCTATCCTCACCTATCAAAGACACCTGTAGCCTCCCTAGCGGTCTGAATATGTCAGTATTTCTGTGCTCAAAGCGGTACCTTTTTTTGCATGGAAATATGTATTTTTTTTGTAGGCCTGAAATTTTTAGGAATAACTCACTGAAATCTGTCCAAACAAGAATCTAGTAAACATCCCGGGTATGTTAAAATTTGAAAAACAAAATCATAAATTATAATTGAATAAATAGTCATAAAAAATAATAATAATACATTTAATTCAATAATATAACCAAACCAAAAATTTGAAATATAGCGCCAAGTTCGCACTTCACTGAGCAAAGTCGCAAAATCGTTTTCAGTGTCTGATGACGAATTTCCCCACGACTCATTATCACTCAATTCTGCAAGTGGTTCTAATTTACTATCGCTGTTTTCTAGCTGGTCTAAAACCACTTTTGACCTAGTGGGGGTGATTTACTAAAGCTGGACAGTGCAAAATCTGGTGCAGCTCTGAATAGAAACCAATCAGCTTCCAGGTTATACTGCCAAAGCTTAACTGAACAAACTGAAGTTAGAACCTGATTGGCTACCATGCACAGCTGCACCAGATTCGGAGTGCACCTGTTTTAGTAAATCCACCCCAAAGGGACGCTTTTTGGACGCCATGGACATTTCTCAGTTTCCAGGAGGAAAGACTGGTAAAAATGCAGGCAGGGCACAGGACAAGCACTAGGGACAAAATGTATGTGAAATGCTTTGATACAGTAATGTTTTACTATGTGATTTTAGTGTGTTTAGTGAATGTGACTTTTTCACATTGTTAAATATTTTGCCGTTTCGTCCCCGTACGTCCTGACGTCGCAGGGAACGGAACCCAGAAGATGGATGCCGGCATCGGTCGGAGGACATTGCAGGGGACACTGCAGGGTGGACATCGCGGGAGCGCAGGACAAGGTACGTGAAGAAGAGATCCCGGAGCAACGCTGCAAGGTATTCCCGAGTGTAGCTCGGGGTTACTGCTTGTGGTGCTGAAAATTTACCCCGCGCTACACTCGGGAATACTGCCAGGGAGGTTAACACAAATTTTAGGAGGCCCTTTTTATATATGCGTTGAACTTTATATGTGATAAGAAAGTTAGGACAAGCGATGTCAGCTAAAAGGCCATACAATGGACAAATTAAGAGCTAATTGCCCTAAAAAAGGAACTACACCAATCCGTATAAATGTTAACACCCATAGACAGTCACATGGATGTGCACAAACACACCTCTGTTGCTTGCCTGTGGGCATAGAGAGAATGCGGATACAGGTATGGATTCTGAAGAAATCACGAGTGAGAAAAAGGCCAGCAGGGAGATCTGAAGATCAGCAAGACCTAGTAAGATCATCAGAAGAAATCTGAGCAAAAAGTGTTAGATGTGCACAGAGCAGGTAAGGCCCCATGTACACGGGACACTTCTGAATGATGGAAACTGAGTGCTGGAAAACGTAGGTTAAAAACGTCTGTTTAGCCGCATTTGCATAACGCGTTTCTGTCATTTGCGTTTATGTGTGTTTTTTAAAGATAAGCACAGGAGAGCCTCCCAAATGCCCAGAATGCACTGAAAAGTGGTAAATTATTAACTATTTCAGACTGTTTTAGAGAAATACAGAGAGCAGAAGCAGAGACAACACTATGTGTTGAAATTAGTTTAGGTGTGAGTTGCTCATTAACATTTCTTTTGTTTCCAAGGGTGGGAAAGGTGTCTGCTGGAGTGAGTCATTAAGGCCACCTGGCAGGGGGTCTTCATGAGGAATTTGAGGTGTGAATGGTCATTAACCCCTTGACCCAGATGGCACACAAATATGCGGCCTCACAGAACTGGGCTTTTTTCCGTGGGGCCGCATATCTGTGTACCTGTCTTTGTGCTGGGAGCAGCGCGCTTCCAGCACAGACACCGCGGTGTCACTGAGAGCCCCGGGTCCCGTTCTAACGAATGGGACCCGGGACTCCCGATTCCGGGTCACATGATCGCTGTGATAGCCTCTGACTGGCTATCACAGTGATCAGTCACTGTGCAGCCCGGCACCCTTGTTTTTTCTCTCTCTATGAATGGAGAAGAGAGATACATTGTATCTCTCTAACTCCTGACATAGAGAGATAAAAAAAATGTTTGTAAAAAAAAAAAAGATAAACATTAAAAAATAAAATAAAAAATAAAGAAAAATACCTAGATCAAGGTTTGATCTAGTTCAGTACCAGGGTTAGTGTTTGCGTCAAGGTCAGGGTCAAAGGTCAAGGTTAAAGGTCAGGGTCAAAGGTCAGGATTAAAAAAAATTGGTGTCAGTTAGCGTTAATGTCAGTGTCAATGTGTTTTAGGTAAAAAAAAAAGACAAAAACAAAATGCGCACTATTGTTTCTGGGCTGTACTATGGGTACAAACAACAAATAACATACACATATATGGTATCGCTGCGATCGTCAAGAGCTGGAGAAGTTATTTTGGGTTGTTCTATGGAGGTAGGTTATGGTCGTAACAAGAAACACACAGCTAAATCAAAAAAATGATTTTTTTTTTACTATTTTGGGCCAGTTTTCCTTTGATAATAAAAAAAAAATTAAGAGCTATTCATTACCATTTACCACCAAAGGAAAGCCCAATTTGTCCTGAAAAAAACAAGGTATAATCCACCTGGATGTACAAAGTAGTTATAATGATATGTACGGTTTTACTAACACATGTCAACGTTGCAGAATTGTGCTTAGGCATTTAGATTTGTTTTACACTTAGGCGTGAAGGGGTTAACATATCTTTTGTTTCCAAGGGCGGGAGAGGTCTGAGATGTGAATTGGTTATTACAATGTGTGACAAGCTTGGTAGGAACATCCTGTGTTCAGTGTTTTCTTCATCTGAGTACCTTGAAAACGCTTTGCATGCGTTTTTCATGATGAAAAAAAGGCTCTGGACAGAATCGGGAACTGGAAGAGTTAAAAAAAATTTAAATCGCAAACGCTTATAAACACGATTTGTCACGTTTACAAGCATTTTGTGTTTGAAACGCTGATAAACTCAAGTTTTCTGCGTTTAAAAAAACGACTGTAAACTCAAATGCTTGTAAATGACTGTAAACGAAGATGTGTACATGGACACATAGGAAACATTAGGGTGAGTTCGGGGGCTGCTGAAAAAAACGCTGAACAGCTCCTAAACGTGAGTTTATCAGCTGCAGTGTACATGAGCCCTAATTTCCCAACAAGTTTCTGACGCATTGACCTCCAGTCTCCTAGTGAAGTAAATTAATGTTGTACTTGAAGATTTTTTTTTAACATATGCTGCGTTGTATATATATGAGGTACAGCGCATAAAACATATGAAATAAAATAATAATGTGTCAAAAAAAGTATAAATTAAATATACATATATCTCAGTGCAACCAATATGGTAATAAACAAAACGTCCTTCCAGTATGAATCTGTATATCAGTGATGTGATACTAATAATCACAGCAAATTTTGTTCGATTCCACACAGTGCTCTGGAGTCCAATGTGCAATCCACCACCACTATGCACTCACCAGAGGGCTACTTTTTAGGTAGCAAATATAACAAGAGATCTGTATTATCCTCTCTTCGACATCTGTTGGTCCCGTTACATCCTAAAAGGAAATGCTCACCATGCGGAGCCCGGAAAACGATGTATATAGTGTAGTACTTATTGTGCATAGAAGCATTCCACATGGAAAACAGTAAAACATTGAGTATGCCACATACCAAGATGGCCACCATTCTGAATCAGGGACCCGGCAGCTTGATGTCAGCACGTAGGCTCCATCCAACACGTTTCGCGCACACGCATGTCCTCAGGGGTACGCCCATATGTTGCATTGTACTTACAAAATTAGTTAAAAAAAAACTTTCACTGCCAAACACATTTTATCCCTGATGCTGTCTCTTATAGACTCTAACATACAGCTCCACTTTTCTTCCAGGTTCAGCACCAGCATCATCCAATCCACTTCCTGTGAGCACAGACTGTCATGGAACACCCTCTGGGGTGCATTATAATGAAGTCTTGGCTCACAGTACTTCTGGACTGAGAAGCATTCACTTCCCTTTGAATGAGAACCATTCAGGAACTGTACTGCTGCTGCCAAAGAAGGACCCATGACATCACTGGACCAGACTAAAGATTTCAGAAACAAATGTGTTTGTACAGTGTTTTTTTAAATAGATGTGAGGGTGCTTGGAGGAAATGGAGTTCCATTTTAAATGCAGAGCTTTAAAACCCCATTGCAATGCTCCTGAAAATACAGTCAGGTCCATAAATATTGGGACATCGACACAATTCTAACATTTTTGGCTCTATACACCACCACAATGAATTTGAAATGAAACAAACAAGATGTGCTTTACCTGCAGACTGTCAGCTTTAATTTGAGGGTATTTACATCCAAATCAGGTGAATGGTGTAGGAATTACAACAGTTTGCATATGTGCCTCCCACTTGTTAAGGGACCAAAAGTAATGGGACAATTGACTTCTCAGCTGTTCCATGGCCAGGTGTGTGTTATTCCCTCATTATCCCAATTACAATGAGCAGATAAAAGGTCCAGAGTTCATTTCAAGTGTCCTATTTGCATTTGGAATCTGTTGCTGTCAACTCTCAAGATGAGATCCAAAGAGCTGTCACTATCAGTGAAGCAAGCCATCATTAGGCTGAAAAAACAAAACAAACCAGAGAGATAGCAAAAACATTACGCATTGCCAAAACAACTGTTTGGAACATTCTTAAAAAGAAGGAACGCACCGGTGATCTCAGCAACACCAAAGACCCGGAAGACCACGGAAAACAACTGTGGTGGATGACCGAAGAATTCTTTCCCTGGTGAAGAAAACACCCTTCACAACAATTGGCCAGATCAAGAACACTCTCCAGGAGGTAGGTGTATGTGTGTCAAAGTCACCAATCAAGAGAAGACTTCACCAGAGTGAATACAGAGGGTTTACCACAAGATGGAAACCATTGGTGAGCCTCAAAAACAGGAAGGCCAGATTAGAGTTTGCCAAACGACATCTAAAAAAGCCTTCACAGTTCTGGAACAACATCCTATGGACAGATGAGACCAAGATCAACTTGTACCAGAGTGATGGGAAGAGAAGAGTATGGAGAAGGAAAGGAACTGCTCATGATTCTAAGCATACCACCTCATCAGTGAAGCATGGTGGTGGTAGTGTCATGGCGTGGGCATGTATGGCTGCCAATGGAACTGGTTCTCTTGTATTTATTGATGATGTGACTGCTGACAAAAGCAGCAGGATGAATTCTGAAGTGTTTCAGGCAATATTATCTGCTCATATTCAGCCAAATGCTTCAGAACTCATTGGACGCCGCTTCACAGTGCAGATGGACAATGACCCAAAGCATACTACAAAAGCAACCAAAGAGTTTTTTAAGGGAAAGAAGTGGAATGTTCTGCAATGGCCAAGTCAATCACCTGACCTGAATCCGATTGAGCATGCATTTCACTTGCTGAAGACAAAACTGAAGGGAAAATGCCCCAAGAACAAGCAGGAACTGAAGACAGTTGCAGTAGAGGCCTGGCAGAGCATCACCAGGGATGAAACCCAGCGTCTGGTGATGTCTATGCGTTCCAGACTTCGGGCTGTAATTGACTGCAAAGGATTTGCAACCAAGTATTAAAAAGTGAAAGTTTGATTTATGATTATTATTCTGTCCCATTACTTTTGGTCCCTTAACAAGTGGGAGGCACATATGCACATTGTTGTAATTCCTGCACCGTTCACCTGATTTGGATGTAAATACCCTCAAATTAAAGCTGACAGTCTGTAGGTAAAGCACATCTTGTTTGTTTCATTTCAAATCCATTGTGGTGGTGTATAGAGCCAAAAATGTTATAATTGTGTCGATGTCCCAATATTTATGGACCTGACTGTAGCATACCAATGTGTTTCAAATTGCATGATACTGCACTTATAGTTTATCACATATAATGGAGATGTGCCCTAAAAGCACTGAGCCTCTGCTCCCAGGTCCTCCACTCATTATAAACTTCTGAAATTTGGCATCACTTCCACACCCACAGGTAACCATTGTTGATAAATGCATTGCCAACACACAGACAGACCAAATTTAATGAATTTTAATGTGTCCTGTTTACACCAATGTACTGTGTTGATGTGTACTGAGAAAAAGTAGGTTGTATTTTTAGGAAAATTGTAGAGCAGGTTGAAATTTTCTCTTCAATAGTGAGGGCTCACATGGTCCCTCTATCATTGCTTTACTGGTTCAAGGTTATGGTGGTATGAGTCCTTAAAGATACCGTCATCCTATATTCTAACACACGTATGGAGAGCACATGCCACATTAAGGACATTGGCACCATTTTCCAGAGTCAATTAGAAGGTTGAGAGTAATATCCACCATTTGTTTGCCAGGACACCAAACACTCACTCAACCATTCAACAAGTCATGGTCTGTAGCTGAAGATACATTTTAAAAATACCTTAAGATTGGATTAAGTGTTTGCCAAGTCCAAATACCTCATCACCCACAAAAAGGGTATGCAGGTTCAGTTGTTCCAAGCCATGGTCTGTGAAGCCGTAATCTGCATCAACAGCTTCTAAGAGGACCAAATAAAAATATTTTTGTAATTGAAATATGTACATCCACAAGAGGGTAGCATCTCTGTTCTGATGTGCTTTCCATGTAAAACTCCTAACAGTTTGGTTAAATAACATTTGCCAAAATATATCAGCATTTTTCCACATTTCCTGTTCAGGATTTGGCATCACCAGTTTCTGCAAGTTTCAACAGATGATCTTGCATGTCCCTGCATCGACACGACAATATTAGAATACATTCACTGATCGGCCATTGGCTGCAAGTGCTGATCGAATACTTGTTTTCCACCAAGACCATCCAACACACTGATCAAAGATAACTGCATACATATTCTTTTACCACACACTGGATTACCCCTTCCTGCTTGCTATATGCATATATGCGGCAGCATGGAGGAAGACCTTATTTTGTGCCACCATATATAAGCATCTCTCAATCAGCTATGCAACCCCAGCACTTTAGACGACTTGACCAGCAATGTATATGTGTAGCATTACCAAATAAGACCCAACTACCTGCTACCACATATATGCGTATACTGTGTAGGCACGTGATCTCCATCTCCAGGCCACCTCTTCTGCACAGGTTTGCCTCTGCCCACTTTTCCCAGTCAGGTGTTAAACCACCAGTACAATTCACTATAGTCCTAAGCCCCTTGGCCAGTTTCTCTGGATTTTTAACACAACTGCATTGACAAACATGCACAGATTTTCACCCTATATTGCCTACATTGTGTTACCTTTCAACTAATATCTGAGTGTAGTTAAAAAAAAACTTGTTAGAATGAGATAGAAAGTTTGCTGCATGTGTTGATAAAACTACTGAATTGAGCAGCAGAGTTTTTTTTTACTCTGGTACAAGCCATTTTTAAAATGCCAAAGCGCAAGAAAAGTGTGATTAGGGATTTACTGAATTCCCCTGATTGTGGGGTGTTAACCCACACACGCTAAAACAAGCTGCTGCATATTAATGTTTGCTGCGTTAAGGCAGTCCATTTATTTAAACAGGCTGCCTAAATGTATCATTTCTGGCAGTGCAGCACAACGTACATTGTGCTGTACTGCAACACACGTCTTTTGCCAATGGTACTACACCAATGCATAGAATTTGCATTATGATAATGCCCACATTGACATGTGCATTATCACAACACAATAGTGTGAATAGTCTCCTAAAAAGTGATTATGAAAATGGAAATTGTTGCTGTGGTATATGGGATGTAAGAGTATGAAAACTAAATCTATAGAGAGGCTACAAGGAGGCTAGCATACCTAAGGTAGTAAATACCTTCAATTTCTATATTTAGGTACCTCCTTTTTCCACAGACAGATAAGTTCAATCTTTTTTTCTTGTACTCTACTTCAAAAATCAGTTATCTCTTACTTGCATCCAAGTGTCGGAGTTCAAGAACCTCGTTGCATTCCATCCTAAACTAATGTCATGCATATTCTCCCAAGCACTACAGTGACAATCCACTTTATGCTTCAGTTACATCATGATTGGTTATTTGTAGCATGCCCAGCCTCTGCATGAGTAGCCTATCATTGCAGAAATCTAGATGTAAAAGATTGCAGGAGTGTGAAATTGTGTATTAAAAAATATGCACTTTTAAAACATGTAGTGGCAATATATATATACAGTCATGGCCGAAATTGTTGGCACCCTTGATATTTTTCCTGAAAATCAAGTATTTCACACAAAAAAGGTATTGCATTAACACATGTTTTGCTATACACATGTTTATTCCCTTTGTATGTATTGGAACAAATATAAAACAGAGGCAGAAAAGCAAATATGACATAATGTCACACAAAACCCCAAAAATGGGCTGGACAAAAGTATTGGCACCCTTAACTTAATATTTGGTTGCACACCCTTTGGAAAACATAACTGAAATCAGTCGCTTCCTATAACCATCAATAAGCTTCTGACACCTCTCACCCGGAATTTTGGACCACTCTTCCTTTGCAAACAGCTCCAGGTCTCTCTTATTGGAAGGACACCTTTTCCCAACAGCAATTTTAAGATCTCTCCACAGGTGTTCAATGGGATTTAGATCTGGGCTCATTGCTGGCCACTTCAGAACTCTCCAGCGCTTCTTTGCCATCCATTTCTGAGTGCTTTTTGACGTATGTTTGGGGTCATTGTCCTGCTGGAAGACCCAGGATCTTGGACGCAAACCCAGCTTTCTGACACTGGGCCCTACAGTGCGACCCAAAATCCTTTGGTAATCCTCAGATTTCATGATGCCTTGCACACAGTCAAGGCACCCAGTGCCAGAGGCAGCAAAACAACCCCAAAACATCATTGAACCTCCACCATATTTTACCGTAGGTACTGTGTTTTGTTCTTTGTAGGCCTCATTCCGTTTTCGGTAAACAGTAGAATGATGTGCTTTACCGAAAAGCTCTATCTTGGTCTCATCTGTCCACAAGACGGTTTCCCAGAAGGCTTTTGGCTTACTCAAGTACATTTTGGCAAACTGTAGTCTTGCTTTTTTATGTCTCTGTGTCAGCAGTGGGGTCCTCCTGGGTCTCCTGCCATAGCGTTTCATTTCATTTAAATGTCGACGGATAGTTCGCGCTGACACTGATGCTCCCTGAGCCTGCAGGACAGCTTGAATGTCTTTGGAACATGTTTGGGGCTGCTTATCCACCATCCGGACTATTCTGCGTTGCAATCTTTCATCAATTTTCCTCATCCGTCCACGACCAGGGAGATTAGCTACAGTGCCATGGGTTGCAAACTTCTTGATAATGTTGCGCACTGTGGACAAAGGCAAATCTAGTTCTCTGGAGATGGACTTGTAACCTTGAGATTGTTGATATTTTGCCACAATTTTGGTTCTCAGGTCCTCAGACAGTTCTCGTCTCCTCTTTCTGTTGTCCATGCTTAGTGTGGCACAGACAGACACACAATGCAAAGGTTAAGTGAACGTCTCTCCTTTTTATCTGCTTTCAGGTGTGATTTCTATATTGCCCACACCTGTTACTTGCCCCAGGTGAGTTTACAGGAGCATCACATGCTTGTAACATTCTTATTTATCCGCAGTTGTGAAAGGGTGCCAATACTTTTGTCCAGCCCATTTTTGGAGGTTTGTGTGACATTATGTCGAATTTGCTTTCTTTCCTCCCTTTTTTTGTTTTGTCCCAATACACACAAAGGGAATAAACATGTGTATAGCAAAACATGTGTTAATGCAATACGTTTCGTGAGAAATACATGATTTCCTGGAGAAATATCAAGGGTGCCAACAATTTCGGCCATGACTGTATATACATACAGTTGTGTTCAAAATAATAGTAGTCAGACATCAGTAACCTGATCAATCACTGTTTTTGGTAGAAATGATATTCCTACATGGCAAATAATTTACTAGCAGGCGTAGTAGAGTAATAGAAATCCAACAGACCCAACAGTCATGACATGCATGCTGCTGATTCTGTGTAATTGAATCACTAATTGAAAGGGGCATGTTCAAAATAATAGCAGTGTGGAGTTCTATTAGTGAGGTCATTCATTCTTTGAAAAACAGGTGGTAATTATTGCCCTTCTTTAAGGAAGGAAGGCAGCAAATGTTGTACATGCTGGTTACAGTGCATTTCTCTCTGAAATTCTGAGGAAAATGGGTCGTTCCAGACATTGTTCAGAAGAACAGCGTACCTTGATTAAAAAGTGGATTGGAGAGGAGAAAACATATAAAGAAGTGCAGAAAATGATAGGCTGCTCAGCTAAAATGATCGCAAATGCTTTAAAATGGCAACCAAAACCTGAAAGACGTGGAAGAAAGTGAAAAACTACCATTCGAATGGATAGGAGAATAGCCAAAATGGCAAGGACTCAGCCAACAATCAGCTCCAGGAAGATCAGAGAAGGTCTAAAGTTACCTGTGAGTACTGTTACAATTAGAAGACGCCATGTGAAGCCAAGCTATCTGCAAGAAACCCCCGCAAAGTCACACTGTTGAAAAAAAGACGTGCTGAAGAGGTTACAATTTGCCAAAGAGCACATTGACTGGCCTAAAGAGAAATGGCGCAACATTTTGTGGACTGATGAAAGTAAGATTGTTCTTTTTGGGTCTAGTGGCTGGAGACAGTTTGTCAGACGACCCGCAAACACTGAATTCAAGCCACAGTACACTGTGAAGACAGTGAAGCATGGTTGCACAACCATCATGATATGGGGATGTTTCTCATACTACGGTGTTGGGCCTATTTATCGCATACCAGGGATCATGGGTTAGTGTGAATACATCAGAATACTTGAAGAGGTCATGCTGCCTTATGCTGAAGAGGAAATGCCCTTGAAATGGGTGTTCCAACAAGACAACGACCCCAAACGCACCAGTAAACGTGCAACATCTTGGTTCCAGACCAACAAGATTGACGTTATGGAGTGGCCAGCCCAATCCCCGGATCTTAATCCAATAGAAAACTTGTGGGGTGATATCAAAAATGCAGTTTCTGAGGCAAAACCAAGAAATAGAGAAGAACTGTGGAATGTAGTCCAATCATCCTGGGCTGTAATACCTGTTCACAGGTGCCAGAAGTTGGTTGACTCCATGCAACACAGATGTACAGCAGTTCTCAGAAACAGTGCTTATACAACTAAATAATAATTAAGTGATTCAAAGGAAAACAAAATCTTCAAACATTTTTAAGTTTATATAGTGAATGTTTGAGTTTGTAAAGAAGAATACGAACACTGCTAATTTTTTGAACAGTCTAATATTCACTTCTCTTTATTTTTTTTAAAGGAACAACATAAATTTGATCTATTTTTCTTCATGTTTTGATTTGAAATAGAATGTGTAGTGTTTCCAATGCAATTGTGTGTATGGAAATAAAAGCTATTTGAAGGATTTTGAGCTTTATTCACTTTTTTCAACACACTGCTATTATTTTGAACACAACTGTGTATATATATACAGTCAGGTCCATAAATATTGGGACATCAACACAATTCTAACATTTTTGGCTCTATACACCACTACAATGGATTTTAAATTAAACAAACAAGATGTGCTTTAACTTCAGACTGTCAGCTTTAATTTGAGGGTATTTACATCCAAATCAGGTGAACGGTGTAGGAATTACAACAGTTTGCATATGTGCCTCCCACTTGTTAAGGGACCAAAAGTAATGGGACAATTGGCTTCTCAGCTGTTCCATGGCCAGGTGTGTGTTATTCCCTCATTATCCCAATTACAATGAGCAGATAAAAGGTCCAGAGTTCATTTCAAGTGTGCTATTTGCATTTGGAATCTGTTGCTGTCAACTCTCAAGATGAGATCCAAAGAGCTGTCACTATCAGTGAAGCAAGCCATCATTAGGCTGAAAAAACAAAACAAACCCATCAGAGAGATAGCAAAAACATTAGGCGTGGCCAAAACAACTGTTTGGAACATTCTTAAAAAGAAGGAATGCACCGGTGAGCTCAGCAACACCAAAAGACCTGGGAGACCACGAAAACAACTGTGGTGGATGACCGAAGAATTCTTTCCCTGGTGAAGAAAACACTCTTCACAACAGTTGGCCAGATCAAGAACAATCTCCAGGAGGTAGGTGTATGTGTGTACCAGAGTTTTGGGAAGAGAAGAGTATGGAGAAGGAAAGGAACTGCTCATGATCCTAAACATACCACCTCTTGTGGTATGTTAGAATTGTGTCGATGTCCCAATATTTATGGACCTGACTGTAAATTTTGGACAGGACCTTTCCAGGTGAGACACTCTGTATGTACAGTATATATATATATATATATATATACACTAAAATGTATAATGTTATTGTTAAGGAGGAACCTCAGCCTCCCTGCATTGTCCTTGTTTCACATACTCTCCTGCCCAGCAGATCCGGCATTGCATTGTTCAGGTGTCACACCTTAAGTCCAGCTCCGCCATCTTGGTACTTGGTTCAGTCATCATGAGATGGATGCCTCTTCTTGGTCATGATATGCAACAGCTCTGCCCACTGGTTGCTGTGATTTCCTACTCCTGCATATCCCCAACACATATCTGAGGAGGCTGACCAAATAGGGACACATCATTCTAACCTAGGTAAAAATTGTAATGGGGGTGGGGCAATGAAAAAAATAAATAAATAAGGCAAAAAAAATTGCGCGGGGGGAGTGCAGGGACCTTAAGTCACTCAGGAGAGTGAATCCATCAGCTCCATCTGTCGAATCTTTGTATGTTTTAGTAGTGCACCCCCTAGAGAGCCACTGGTGAACTTAAACTTATTCTCCCAGTTAGAACCAACACATAGCATTTTCTTCACTTTTCCACTGGCTCAAAGGGACAATTTATGGGCCTCTTTTTAGGGTTTTGATGGAACAAAGAACTTGGATGGGGTGAGGGAGCATGGGATACCCCAGAAATGAAGAATTGAACACTCTGAGGACTCCTTAACTATCATGCTGCAGTGTAAAAAAATGTCCCACAGAAACTCTAATGTTGACAGTGACTATGAATTTTTCCAGAGACAAAAAAACTACACACTAACTCTCCAGAACATGGACCATCTACTCACACAAGCATAGGATCATTGGTTGCCTTATTTCAACATTGCACCAGGCTCTTCACAGTCAGGGAGTTGCAGGGTCACCCCCTATAGGATAATTGGACACTCTTTCCCCAACTTCCTCCTGGCTCACTCCAGTTAACTCTCCCATGGCCCAAAATGATTCTAGAACTAAGCTTGCAAATAGGACCCCCAGCTAAGCCTAGATGGGAACCTGCTGTCTGCACATAGGCTTTGCTAGCACTCCTGCCCCAGGGGCAGAGTCCCTGCACATGGGTCCCCTCCAGCAGGACTGGACCCAGGAACACTCAGTTCCCTGCGTCAGGCCTCAGACTATTTATGGGATCTCCCACCACCCCCAACCTCATGGGCTGAGGAACAAAAACAGCTCCTGAAACAGGAACTTGCTAGGAAAGGAGGAGAAAAGGAGAGTGAACAACAACAAATTCATGTGACAAGCCTCACAGTGAACTAAAAATATCTAAAAATATCAATTCATATATATATATATATATATATATATATATACACACATATATTAAATGTACAGTTTTTACAGCAGGATTTGATGGCACCAGGTCATGTCAAGGCTATCCCAGACATCCACACTCATTTACATATTTACACCAATATATGCATCCTACCTAGTGTCCTACTGCTAACTAAATATATCATTAGTGCAATGAAATATCAGATCACAGTGCACATCATCCAGGCTGTTCCCCTGTAAGAAACAAAATCAATATTATAGTCATCAATACCTTCTCAGATTGAAGCACCATCTCCTTAGTTGTGCTTTAAAGTGTTTCAGTAAAACACAATATTATGTGCTTTGGCCCATGTTACCACACGTTTAAACGGGCTCTTAATGTATTGTTGCATATATTGTAACATCCACTAATATAAATAGTGATTCACAATATACCAACCCTATCAAAAAGAAAACAAAGTTTATATCTCAGACAGGGAGGTGCTTTTTTAAGTGTTTGGAGCTATTATTATTGCTGCTGGACATTGGCAAGACCTGAAGTAACACTTGCCCAATAAAACATTTGTGTGGAGAACCTCTAAAAACTGCAAACTTTCCTTTTTTCTTTTTCTTATACTATAGCCATTTAAGATTCGTTGTAAATCATGTGTGTGAGAAAGGGTAAAATGGTAAGTAACAACCCACGTGTTTATTTATAATATTGTAAAGTTAAATACAAATTGGACAGCAAATAGATGGTCCTTAAAACTAATTTAAAGAGGAACTTCAATTCTCTATAGATTTGGCCCCAACGTTCTCCAGGGCCTCCATCTTCTTTTACGAGGGTGCATGCCAGATCTGTCTGTTCCTTGGGTCCCGGCAAAGTCCTGTGGCACATCTGTGCACAGACAGGTTGTTTCCATGCATGTGCAGACACAATGAGTGTTGGAATTTCCATACCAGCTCAGTCTTCATGCATGCACACTGCTGGGACCCAAAGCCCTGCGGCACCTCTGCACACATGCAGAATCTACGGGGGGAAGGCAAATTTCATTCTCACCTAGTTGAGAAAGACTAATGTTGCAGCACAAAAACAAAAAAATTTAAAAAACCAGAGAGAGCAGAAGGGGTTGAAGGCAGGGGAAAGTAAGTGTGCATTTAGGATGAAGGTCTACTTAGGATTCAATATAGTAATAAAAAAAGGCACTGAGAACATAAAATGCGCATTATATCAAATAAATGCCACTGTAAAAACCAAAGTGACCAAGTGCATGACAAATAAAGATTAGTCCATCTTGCCACAGTTCTAAATAAATTAAAAAGTTTAGTCTTTCCACCGTGAATAAAAAGTCATCCAGTGATCCAGTGTTCATATAAAGATTAGTCCATCCTGCAACAGTTTAAATGAACTTCTTAGGAAAGTTTAATCTCTCTCCCATGAATAGAAAATGCTCCAGTGTTCAAACACCTCCCCCCAGCAGACTAAGAATGTCTCTTTTTTACAGATTGGCACATAACACATATATATATAGATAACTTTCATCGGGCTACCGGTCCTGACTCTCCTTTCTTGTGGAACTCATCATATGATGAACATGAAAGGATACGGCAAGTTTAACTGTTTTCTGACTGCATCACTTACATGTACGTCGGCAAGGCGGCTCTCCTGCGCTGGATCACGTAGCGAGTATGTGATCCAGCTCCTTTGGGTAGGGGGCACGAGCATGCGTGCCCACCGCCCCGGCTGTGCTGTGATTAGACACAGCACAAGCTGATCAGTGGGTCCCGGCCAATGAAAACAATACAGAGCTCTGCCCTGTCAGCGAGGATGTGCCGATTTTTGTTTCCCTGCAAAGCAGGGAATAGAAACCGGCTCATACCCTAGTAAAGGTACACACACAAACCACTGTTAGGCATACACTTATCCCTTTGATCGCCCCTAGATGTTAGTCCCTTCTCAACCAGTGTCATTAGTACAGTGTCAGTGTATATTATTAGCACTGACCACTGTATTAGTGTCATTGGTTCGCATAAAGTGTCAGTTAGTGTCAGATTGACCATTGTACTATTACAGTCCCGCTATAAGTCGCTGATCGCCGCCATGATAGTATAAAAAAAATAAAATAAAAAAAAATTCCAGTATATATCCCATAGTTTGTAGACACTTGTAGACACTATAACTTTCCTGCAAACCAATTGATATACACTTACTGGGATTTTTCTTTACCTAAATAAAAAGCAGAATACATTTTGGCCTAAATTTACAAAGAAATTAGATTTTTTTAAATTTTTTTATTGGATATGTTTTTTAGCAGAAAGTAAAAAATATTGTTTTTTTTTACAAAATGGTCTGTCTTTTTTCATTTATAACGCAAAAAATAAAAACCCCAGTGGTGATCAAATACCAACAAAAGAAAGCTCTATTTGTGTGAGAAAAATTATAAAAATTTCATGTGGGTACAGTGTTGCATGACGTGCAATTGTCAGTTAAAGTAACACAGTACAGTATAGGGCAGCACAGTTGCTAAATGGTTAGCACTTCCGCCTGGCAGCACTAGGGTTGTTGGTTTGAATCCCAACTACAGCACCACCTGTTCTCTCTGTGCCTGCGTGGGTTTTCTCTGGGTACTCTGGTTTCCTCCTACACTCCAAAGACATGCTGGTAGGTTAATTGCCTCCTGTCTAAATTGGCACTAGTGTGTGTATGTATGAATGTAAGTTAGGGACCTTAGATTGTACGCCCCTTGAGGGTTAGGGACTGATGTGAATGTACAATATAAATGTAAAGCACTGCATAAATGGACGGCGCTATATAAGTACCTATAATAAATAAATATAGCAACAAATTGCATGGTGAGGAAGGGGGTAAAATCTTCCAAAAGGCAAGTGGTTAACAACCACAGATTCTGCATAAATTAGCTGTATAAACCATTTATCTCTCGTGACAAAATCTTTTATTTCACTGCCTGGCCTGCCTAAGGCCAATACACTGTCATCACCAGCACTCGTTTCTTCTAGAATCCATCACATGTCAAGCTTTAGACAGGGTCTGGCCTCCAAAAACAAAGTCCGTGGTCCCCGGAATCCATTATCAGCAGTGAATAAGATATCTTCCAAGTGGAGATAATTAAATCAGTCAGAGGTTTGGGTACACAGTGCACAAATCCTTTAAATATTCAAAACCCATTTTAGGGTTAAGGATACACACAGAACTGCAAACACATATGAACAAATCAACAGAATTCTAAAATTCTTGACTGCTTTTTGGGCAATGAAACTCATAAAGCAATCTGTCTGTAAAGACAAAGACAAACTTGCAGGCAAAGCCCAGAAGAGGCAATGACTAGAACATGCACCCATGTAATGCAATCTTCTCAACGCCGCATGGCTCATCAGAGCTCTGATTAAAACATCCAGCTCTGCTGTTTATTTTCTAGGAGAGGGGGGTGAGACAGCCACCATAGCTGACCTCTGATTGTTTATCCTGGCAATGTATTGCGCCTTTTTAATGCAATACAGCTATTACTCATTTAACGTGGAGTGTAAAGTGAAGGAATGATATATTTATAACACCCACTTCTAGAATGTTGCCTGAATCTCCAGGCCGTGGTGTAGATTTCCCAAACCGAGATAAAGATGTTTGAACTGATTGATGTGGTTTTTCACACTGAGCTGCTGAAGGCTGAACTAGGATGCCATTCTGTATTATATAGCACTACCAATATAGAGAGATATGCATTGTTTTGAAGGACACTTGGTAGTGCTCATCTAAAGCAAGCAAAACGGTATAGGTAACAAATGATGATGGCACAATAAGAGTCAAGACGAAAGAAAGCAAAAAGTTTTGCTATAAGGAAACAACTGAATGACCAGGATGCCCTGAACACTCATTTGCTGACCACTAAAGAGGAATGAAAATCAAGTGGAGTTTATGATTAAAAGAAAGGCAGCCTGGTCACATTGCCCTATAATATCCTATGGGCAACCCAGGGTCCATACCTGACCTTCTTGTTTTATAAGCTTTGATAGGTAATATTTGGATTTGCACTGATGTGTCTACCCTCTTTGACCTGAAAATTTATGGAGTATAAATATGAATGACGTCAAATCTGTTATGTTGCCCTGGACACTGGTGATGTCTGATAGTTCACAATAAAGATATTCAAAATTTAAATTAGCAAATTAATACTATAATGAATCCTAATTCAGAAAAGTCTTCCAGTCAAACTCATGTTTACTAGTAATAAAATGTTCTTTCTAAAGGTATTGTCCAGTCACTTATTAGAGTTCCATACCCTGACCATGATAAATAAAATATATACATACCAGTACAGTTATCTATGAATCTGGTTTAATCAGTCAGGGCCCATCAAGAACTGATATTCCAATCGTAGGCAAACACTTATGAAAGAAAAAGCCTAATTTAACAAAGGGTCCTGTTTTTAATCTGTCCGTTTATGGATGAAAAGCAGACACCCATGTATTTCTATAGACTAGTGGATGTAAGTGGATGATCATCTGTTTACATCCATTAATGCCCGCATCTCTTAACATCCATTTTTTTGAAAACCCTATTTTTCTTCCATAAAAAAACATGGAACGGACGAAAAACGGATGTAAACGGATGATAAAATAATGTAAATGGACATACGGTTCGTTTTTTGCATCTGTTTTTTTCATTGGTAAAGGGTGTAAAAAACAGGAGTAAACTGATAAAAAACGGAAGTAAACGGATGTAAAACAGATGTGAACTGATGAAGAACTGATATAAACTTATGAAAAACTGACGTGAACTGATCCAATTTGTTCTTTGAAAAAACATGACTGAACTGATGAAAAAAAGGAACACCTGTGTGAAAGGACCCAAACTTAGGTGATATACAGAGTAACAGAATACAGTACTCTCAAGTTTTGTCTTTATTTTTGGTTCTTGGATATAGGCTTTACAACTAAGGGCCACTCAACGTAGTGTTTTTGACTGTCCAGAGAAGTTGGAGAGAGGACAATAGGTATAAGCAGCCATATGGCTCTGCCCTGTGTCCTATTATGGATACCATCACAACCTTTGTCTGTGTCGTGGCTGTCATCCAACATTCATATTTTCCAGCACACCATGGATCACCAATGTGGTACGAAAGGCTATTTTTATTGAAGAATGATCACATCACAAAAAGAAAGGTGCAACGTTTTGGAGCCACACAGGACCTCTTCGTCAGGCATGTGATGCAATGACTGACAAAAGGGTATTGCATGGCTCTGAAACATTGCATCTTTCTTTTTGTGATGTGATCATTCTTCAATAAAAATAGCCTTTCGTACCACATTGGTGATCCATGGTGTGCTGGCAAACATGAACATTGATCTATGATTGTTCCAGTTTCCAGCTGGATCTTGCTGCAGCAGCCGCTACTTTCGAGCCTGATCCAGGAATGCGTGCAATGGAATATCAACATTATCTTGTAACTGCTATTCAGGTTCACAATAGGATTATCTCATTCAGTGACACTGATTTTGGTAGAAAACCTGAAGCACCTGATTGTCTTGCTGTGGTATTCTGTGTACTTAACTGTCATGTTTCCTGATGTAATGGAACAAAACAGCTCCTTCATCTCACCTGGCTGCATATGAAAGCCTGTCATCTCACTTTTTAACACACAGGTTCCGCCATACCAGATCTTTGGAAAGAACTGGATTTGGAAAGCCATAGCTCTAACTAACCTCCCCCCAAGCCAGTATCAGAAGTCACATCTCGTGGCATTGCCTCTTCTTCCTTCTGACTTCTCTGGTCAGTAGCCTAAAATCTGATGACCTTGTGGTCAACTGAATACTACTTATATAAAAATATAGACACACAAAAAGTGAAACAGTGAAAATTGTAGAAATCCTTGAGTTATCTGTCTTTAAAGTGGTTGTAAAGGGTGAAGGTTTTCTATGCATTAAGGTAAAAAACCTTCTGTGCCAGAGGAGTCCCCCAGCCTCCCTTATACTTACCTAAGTCCAATCTTGATCCAGCGATGTGAACGAGAGTAGCAGCTCTCCTGTTCTCTCCCTTTTCACTGGGCATATTGATAGAAGTGGGAGTCATTGGCTCCCACTGCTGTCAGTCAAATTCTGTGACCAGGGGGTAAGGCTGAGCTGGCCTATCTATGTCAGTAGTCTGTGACACTGTGTCACCACCTTCAATGATGAGCACTCGCTGAAGAGGAGGAGCCAAGAGCACCGGCGAGGGACCCAAGAAGATGAGGATAGGGGCTGTTCTGTGCAATACCATTGCACAGAGCAAGGAAGTATAACATGTTTGTTATTTTAACAGAAAAAAAAATCAAAGCTTTAATATCACTTTAAATAGGGGTTGCACGATTTGCTCCAAGCAGCAGCTTTTTTTAATGGTCTTTTGTTAGCATCTTTGGAACATGCTCTAAAAACAGATACACACAGATTTAAAAAAACATCAAGATAAAAAAATAAAAAAAGATCTCCATGACATATTCACCCTGAAATGTGAAATTGGATATAAGTCAGAGCTGCAGGCACAGTACAAGAAATATTTTTATTTAATTAGAAGGATGCAGTTGTAATCATTTTCATCTATACACCACTCAATATCCAGCCTGGTGAGGAAACCTTTATGTATTGCTATCACAGGATCCACACAATGAATCACCTTGCATCTTCCATGAAGAGAAAAAGCGTCAAAACATGCGTGGCATCAGGTTCCTTCTAGCAACTTAGGACAATAACACCAATAATAATACAAAGCAGCATGGGGACACGGCAGTCCCAAAAGGCTGAATAATGTCTTTACTGCTGGAACAAAGTCTTCCCTGATTACTACTGTTGAAATACAATATAGATGGAACATGGAAGGCTGCTTTTCAAATTTGTAACCACCAGGGACACTTCTACTAAATGTTTGTGTCTGCATATTTAACAACACTGTACACATAAAAAATAAAATGTATGATATTCATATAAACTTGCATGCTTATGTAGCACATTGTCCAACATAGACCTATGCAGTCCAACACCTCTCTGGTCTTTTAAGGGAGGCAACACTACTCCTCTTATTAGGTTTTTACAGCATGCAAGAATAGGTTAGAACTCCTATACAGAAAAAAATACTTTGATAGATACCTGACCCAGAAAATCAAATGTTCTCTGGACCTTGCCATAAAATATTACTTTGACTTTAAATAAACTTTATTGAGTATATATTGAGTGTAATAAACATGGGTCATTCCACTGCCCTTTTCACCAATTTGTGACAAATGACTGGTCAACCTCACACCGTGCTGTCACTGATATGCAACAATGACACTCTCAGCCTAACCCTGCACAAAGATTTTCCAGCTTGCAGGACCAAAATCAAAGTGCCAACAGACAGAGTGATTGTCACTGGGTTTAGTTAACTACGCAATTAACTTGTTAAACTGCCACTAACTACTTTTATCAAAAAATAGTAAACATTCCCAAAATTAGCAGTTCATGACTAAGTAAACATCTGTACACACATTGTCACAACAGACAAATCTCTGGTATACTAAGATATTTATACTACAGTATTGCTCTTCAGAGACAGGGATTCTTTTACTTCTGCGTACATTAGTAGCACATTGGGGACAATCTTTACAATTTTCAAAATACAGTTTAATAATGAAAAGGTAAAAATTTGTACAAATAAAATATTTACTGAAAAAGAGACAACAATGCAACAGCAAAACAAAAGGGCTGAAAAATGAAAATACTTATTAAGTCCTGGTTCAGAAGACTTCATTCAATGAGCAAGGTGATATATTGACTCTCATAAGTTGACAGGTCTTCCTTCTTTTGATGGTGCACAAGAGCTATTAACTGTGGTTGCATCCCCTTTTCTAGACCTTGAGGAGGTGTTGACAGAAAGGACTTGACCACTCATCCGGTCTAAGATGTGGCTACACTTTACAGTCTGATTACTTGCATATTATTACCCATCATTGAATTACCTTTGGAATGGATATAAATATGACAGGTTTCTAATGTCTACGTTACCTAAGAGGGATAATGTGTCTCCTTGGCTCCTCATCTCATCTAAGATAGGGGTGTTTGGACTTAAAAAGTTACTAAGTAACTAAGTATTTGTTTTCCGGGTAATCAAGCTTGCAAATTTGATGTTTTTATGACTGAAGTGGGGATTTAGCTAATGCGCATAAGAGGGTCTGCGTATGTCCTCTCCAGAATCTGATAGGAAGGTTCTGTCATCGAATAACAGTTTGCATATTGTATGAACTGAAGGAGAAAGGAGGGAGGAAAATCACCGCAGCTATGTCCCTTCTCTTGACAAAATGACATGGGTGACCTGGGACCCCAACAGCATGTTTATGTGCCCAATTCGCAGGACCATTACATTGTGCATATCATATTTGTGTATCATTGAGAGAAACAAACCAGTAGCAAATATGGTATTAAGTATTATACTATCTGTGGAAATCACGCTCAAACCTTTGTGGTTGACTGACAGAGACAAGAAATGTCCTCTACTAGAACAGAAATAGCCCAACCCAAAAGCCGAAACAATAAGCTATTATATAATTTATTTAAAATTTTATTGACCCAAGGAAACACTAGACTTATTTTTAAATTGTCACCCAAAGACCTTGATGAAAACCTCCCAGGTGAATGCAACAATATTTTAAATAATGAGATTTAAGTAGCCACCAGAGTAAGGAATGTAAAATTCAACTAATTGAACGGGCTATGAGCAGTCGGTAAATAATTTGATTACACATCACTGACTTAAGCCGGTGTACATGGATCAGAGTTCAGCAGCTTTAGAAAGGACTGGCCGAATTTTGATCCATTCATGGACACCCTGGATCTATCAATACATTTTTGCACAGCCAGCCTGTCAGGTTTTTCCCAAATTATTAGTGCCACCAGCTATAGCTGGCAACACTAATCACTGTGTTCTGAAGGCAGAACACCATAGTTCTGCAGGAGGGATTTCCTCATTGACACTAGGTGCAGTCCACCGGTGGTTAATGGAAAGAAAATTGCCTAATCTATGGCCTGCCTTACTCCTTTCAGATAATGAGTTTGAGGAAGATAGAGCCATAGCCATAAAGGAGTCATGGCACTATCACACAGCAGTCAGGGTACAGCAGACAGGATGCAGCAAGAGGCAGTGATGTTCCAGTAGCTGGAGCTGCTCCTGAGGGAGAGGAAGAACAGCAACAAGGCAGAGAAGGGGACTAGTATTTGCTGCTGACAGCACCATTGTGGTCTGCAACCTCTACCAGGTATCAGCTTTGCCAAAAGTACTATCTATTTGGGTAGTACATGCATGAGGAAACACAACTCTGCATCAGAGAGCTTGATGGGAGCACAACATCAATAACACAATTCAGCAGAAAAAAGCCTGTACTCCTCCTCATTCCTCACTTTCCAGATCTCTCCCTTTCTCTTTTTGCATCTTCTGCAACACCTCCTCTCACTTTTCCCTGTACAGTGCTTCTGGAATGAATCAGAGCAATTCATTGTGACCAATCAGAATCTCTCTGGTCCATCCAGGATTCACTGCACAGAGAAGAGGTAGAAGATTGGGGATTTCAAATCTATGGACTGCTGGACCAGCTCTGGGGACATTCCTTGAGTAAGTACAGCAGGGACTAGGGAGTGGGGAAGGTGGCTGGTGTTAGTTCACCTTTACATTTTTTTCTGTAAAGGTTAACAAACACTTTAAAGACATGCAAAGAATATAATTTAAAGGATAGGAGTTTTTTCCTTGTTGTCCTCAAAGCCAAATCAAAAGAACACTTTCCCCACTATATGGTATTTTTTTTTGTTAGAAATCCCCAATGCCAGTGCCCAGCTTCCAAAGCTTTTTTTTTTAAAAACAGTGCACCTATTAGCCAAAGAAATGGCTAGAATTTAACAGTAAGATTATTCCTTTGTAGACTTCAATGAATCTTGCCACAGGGTTCGAGTTCACCAAGCCTTGAACCAGATTCCACAGACATTTGGTAAATTGAATCTGGGCAGATTTGCCAATCACTGTACCTGATCTGTGCTGCTGCATACATAACCTCAAGTGGTTTTACAAAGAGTGCCATGTCACACATTACATCATCATGGCCATCTTGTGGGCCTGCAACATCTCCTTGCTGTCTGCAGTGGTTCTCCCCAATGTGATATATACACACACAGTCTGCTGCTTCTGTTGGCTCTTCCTGGAGTTCCCCAGGGTAACTTCCTGGTTCCAAAGCACCTTACATCACATCCATCCAAAAGGGCTTGCTCACCATTGGCCACCTGCTGGAGACTTATCGATATGCTTTTTAATATCTTTTAAATGCGAGTGCATATTTATTGTTTTTTATTTTACTAATATGTTTAATAAATGCTACACTTAGGTAGTGGCAATTTTTTCTCCTTATTTTTGTTGTACATGATTTGCTGTTGGGAGCCTCTCCAGATTCTGCTTGGAAGAGAGATTTTTGATGCCGCCATAATGTGAACTTTTCATATGGACTTTTCTCAAGGACTAAAAAGACTCTTTTTATGTTGTTAATCATTCCATGCCTATTTTTATTTTAGGCAGTGGCACCACTGCCCTCTTTTTTTGCTCCTGGGTATATTTAGGGTGTTAATTTTCTTTACAAATCTTTTTTTAGTTACTGTTACCTTTCCGTCACTTGCATAGGTGTTTGAAGTTAATGCAGGTTAATTTCTCTTCATCTTCCATCAGGCCGACTGGTTAATTTATTCCACCACACATGCAAAATTTTGGTCACTTGATATCTACAACAGAATTTTGTTGATGCCATTACTTCGTTATGGCCCAATCAAGGAAGAACATAGAGAATATCAGGACAAGTTTTCCCGAAGATCCTAAGATCAGAATGGGTTAAAAAAAGATTTCTAAAAATGTGTGCTTTCATGTGGCTACAGTCAGGCTAATAGATTACAGATTAAGCAATTTACCATCAATTCTACTTTCCTTAGGAGCAAACATTTTACAAGAATATGTTCAAAAGCATACTGTACACTTCTCTTTCATATGGACGTTCTGATCGGGTTTGCCTGTATGTTTTTCAGGCGGACCCAATCAAAAAATCCATTCTCCTCTATGGACATCCAATCTGATCCAACCCGCAAAAAAAGAGATGGAAGGGGATCCAATTCCCCTTCCATCTGTCAGATCAGATGGAAACGGACAGGTGGTCTATTTCCATCTGACCACCCATTAAGGACAGCTGCCCCATGTCCACTTTGCAGCAGTGGAGCCAGGGGCGGACTGACCATTTGGAAACTTGGGCACTGCCCGAGGGCTCGGGATCAGTAGGGGGCCCCATGAGATGCCCCTGGTACCTTTTTCATAGGCTTTTTTGAGTTTGGGAAAGGACACAGGGGCCCCATGATCCCGTATTGCCCGGGGGCCCCATGAGTTGTCAGTCCACCCCGGAGTGGAGCAGACACAGACCTGTCATCCGCTTGCTCAGTGGAGAGATCCCCCGCTGAGCAAGTGGATATGCTAAGCGAGTCCGCCCCGTGTGAAAAGGACCCAAATACACATACATATATAGTCTTTTTAGTTTCTCAGATTCAAATCCAGCTCTAATGTAAATCTGGGACATTTATAAAAATATCACCGAGTAAATATAGCGTATGCAAAGTATAAATGCGAATATTTATGTATCTTAGATCGTACACCCCTTGAGGGTTAGGGACTGATGTGAACTGATGTGAATGTACAATATATATGTAAAGCACTGCGTAAATTGATGGTGCTATATAAGTACCTGAAATAAATAAGTAAAAATGTGGCAAAATCAGTTGTAGCAATGTAATACTTATGAAGCACCCTCCTAGATACCTACTAAGATTAATTATATTTAGTGCTGGGTCACTGGGGTTGATTTACTAAAACTGGAGAGTGCATAGAGAGAGACCAATCAGCTTCAAGGTTTTTCTGTCAAACCTTAATTGAACAAGTTGAAGTTAGAAGCTGATTGGTTACCATGCACAGCTGCACCAGACTTTGCATGCTCCAGTTTTAGTAAATCAATCCCACTGTGTTCAGTGGAGCTGTTTGTATTTTATCAGGTCAATTTAGCTTGCCTTGCTGTAATCAGTGTGACTGCAATTCACTAGTTAGGTCTGTTCAGTGTTTTCAGCAGCTGCAAATCTGATAGCTCCCTCTGCATTTCAGGAAGCTGTGAGAACTTTCTGGAACATAGGTGTGGAGTTATACAGATGGAAGTATGAATATTTATACAGCCCTGGCCAATTCCAGGAAGCTGGGCCTGATGGCATGCTGGGTAACGGTATATATTCTCTGAGCACACCAAGCTCCAGAGCTCTGGGCTTTTCCCTTAGGAGAGAAGCACAGCCTGGGGATGGGGAGGGGGCTGTTTGCTCACCTGGGCTATCCTGCCATGTGCTTGCGGTTCTAGAGGCCCCAGGTGGGCGACCTGAGGGCCTGGATGCTGAAGTTACTGAGAGCTGGCTAGGGGCCTGTCTTCTGAAGATCTAGTCTGGTATCATTGGAGGAAAGTGTTACTTGGAAGTTGGAAGGATGCAACCAGCTGTCCCTGGACCTTTCATGAGTACAGACTGCTGAGGGATCTTAGAGACTTTTTGGGCTGCTGCCACCCAACCCCTCTGGTGCTAGAGAGTCAGCTGTGGGTGTGGGTCTACTAAAGGGGACATCGGCTGGTGTCCTGAAGAGCTTAGTCTGCCTAGTTTTCTGTGAAGGAACTCTGCTCTTGTTTGCTTTAAAAAAAGAGGCCTGTGTGCTTTTACTGTTCCACTACAATGCAAGTCCACAGTTGCTATATGCACTTCTGCTTCAGCCTTACAGAAAGGAGTTCACTGTCCTCAATTTGTACATACATTCTGTTTTTGGAGTATCCCACTCAGTTCCCACATCCCTATCCAAATTCTCCAAAAATAAAAACAACACCCTTAGACTGGTTATTGAGGAAAGAAGTGACTGTGTTTTCATGTGCCTGGCTGTGGGGCAATCCATTGGGGAAAAACCTGGGCAAATTTCCAGGGGCTCCTATGGGTGTAAGCGCTACACATGGTAATAAAACAGTATTAACCACTTGCCCTCCTAAGGATTTACCCCCCCCCCCCTTCCTGACCAGGCCTTTTTTTTGCTATTTGGCGCTGCGCTGTTTCACGCTTTCTTTTGGTGGTATTTGATCACCTGTGCGCTTTTTATATTTCACTCTATAAACAAAAACAGACCAAAACCTTTGAAAGAAAAAAGATATTTTCTCATTTCTGTCATAAAAAATATCTAAAAAAACTCAAATTTCGTCATAAATTTAGGCCAAAATGTATTCTGCTACATGTTTTTGCTAAAAAAAACACAATAAGTGTATATTGATTGCTTTGTGTGAAAGTTATAGCTTCTACAAACTATGGTATAGATAATGACACAACTTTTGCTTTCTCACTGCCTTTCTTTCACATTTCTTGAGGTGCTAAAATACCAGGACAGTAAAAACACCCCAAAATTACCCCTTATCGGAAAGTAGACACTCTAAGCTATCTGCTGAGAGGCATATTGAGTGCATAGAAGATTTTTTTTTTCCATAAGTTTTTGGAAAATTACAAAAAAAATTTTATTTTACACAAAGTTGTCACTTAAATGATATATTGCTCACACAAGCCATAGGTATATGTGATGCATCTGCAGGCATCATCCTAGTATAACCACTCAAAGTCCAGTGATGTACCAGTACGTCACTGGTCCTTGTTGGGTGTATTTGCTATGTTCTTTTTTTTTATGCAGCCTGTGGGCTGAATGAAAAAACGAGAAGAGTGAGAGAAAGAAATCTCTGCCAGAAAAAGTGTGTGATATGCCCACCATTAGAATATACCGCCCTGCATCCATTCACTTCTAATTATTATAAAATATATATACTGAAGCATAGGGGCCATCCACCCATTGGCCACCCCAGGCCCCCATGCTTCGGCATATATGCTTTGTTTTTAACTGCAGATAAAAAATCCAACAGCACTGCACACACCTACTGTATATTCTGAGAGCAAGTTCCTGTTGCTGCCAGAATAAACAGGTCAATGCTGCAGTTGAATGGCATTCCTGCAAAGAAAACAGCAATGGTTAACAATAAAACAGTGTCAATAAAACAGTAAAATTGTGACAGTACAACAGTAACAACAACAAAAAAAAACTATAACTATTTTTAGTTTTTAAAATGTAAAATTTTTTGGGATTTGTACTTTTTATGCTTTTTTAAACTTTTTTTTTAAACTTTAACTTTTTAAAACAGATTGTAGGGTCTCTCAAAATGCGATAGCCAGTTTCCTGACTACCTAACATCTTTCGAGACCCTGTGTAAATATGTGCCCTGAACTGTGCCGTGCTGTACCTTATACTAATACTCCACTAGTGTGTGGTAGTGACGGAAGTAGTCCTTGAGGCAGAGACCGGGTTTTCCAGGACAGGAGGGACAAAAAATTGGGTGTTACGCCTAATTCCATGTCTGCTACAGTCACAACATCTTTTTTGGGGTATCCTTTGGGTTGGGGTACTAGGAATAGCATCGGGAAAATGCCTCTCATGCAGCTGGCTGACTGCATCTCTGTTGGGTGTTTAGGCCACAGCACCTTCTGGTTACAAAAGGGTCGTGATGATCTCTTCCCGGAATTTTAGGAAGGATTCACTACGTCAAGTTGGTTTGTAAAGCACAAAAGCCATTTGAAATAAATAAACAGACACTTTTTTTGTACCAGCGTCTGGCTTTTGGGGAAACTAAGTACGGCTTCATCATCTGGTCCTTGAAGTCCACCCCTCCCATGTTAAGGTTATAGTCATGGACACAGAGGGGCTTCTCAACAACACCAGATGCCGTGGCAATTTGGATGGTTGTGTATGCGTGAATGGAAGACAGGATGAAAACATCCCATTTGTCCTTACACTTCACTGTGAGCAATTCCTCATTTCTCAAGCAGGCTTTTCCCCCCCTTTCTAAGACAGGTATTTACAAGCCAATGGGGGAAGCCCAGGTGATTAGGTCATACGGTGACACATGCGCCAATTCCAAGATTGTAGAAATGTCTAAATAGTGGCACGCTTGAATAAAAATTGTCCACGTATAAGTGGTACCCGATGTGGAAAAAGGATGAAACCAAGTCCCAAACTATCTTGCCACTGGTCCCCATTTAGTCTGGGAATCTGGGGGGCTCCACCTGACTATCTTTTCCCTCGTAAATCCGAAACTTATATGTATAGCCTGTTGACCTCTCACAGGTCTTATACATCTTGACCCGATATCTGGCACGCTTGCTGAGGAGAAATTGTTTGAATGCATGGTGGCCAGAAAAATTAATGAGGGACTCATCAATGCAGATGTTTTGCTGGGGAGTATAGACATCTGCAAATTTTTGGTTAAGGTGATATACGAGGAGCCGAATTTTGTGCAGCCGGTCAAATTAAGTGTCACCCCAAGGATGATAGAGTGTGTTGTCGTTGAAATGCATAAAACACATTATACTCTCATATCTATGCCTGGCCATGGCAGCAGAGAACACGGCATATGATGAATTGGGTTTGTGGACCAATACAACCGCAATTAATTTTTTTTTAGTTATGCCCATGTTGAGGGTTTGGCCCCAAAAACCAAAAAAATTTTAATTCAGAAACCCTAATGGATTTCTATGCGAATGGTCTGGCAAGGTTTGAATTTGGGTTGGCGGTGATAAATTGTTGTGCATATAAATTGCTTTGATCCACAATCAATGCATACAGATCTTCAGTGAAAAACAGCTAAAAAAAATCAAGGGGAGTATTTAAATGTGCTGTTTCCACCTGACTTCCGGGTTGGACAGTGAATGGGGGAAGTACGGGTGCTGCAGAATTTGTGGGCTTCCAATTTGCAAGCACATCCAGAAGTATACTAGAGGTTCTATGGGCCTGTGTGCGAATTCTTGGTGGCTGCGTGACAATACTTGTGCTCGCCACCTCACCAGCTTGTACTGCACTTATGGGACTCGCCACATCACCAAGTGATACTGCAGTGCTGGTATGTGAAAGACCAGGATGTACTAGGCCACTGGTGCTCGCCAGTTCATCAAAAGGTAGAGTGGAACTAGTACCGGCACTCTGCTGCATATGAGAGTCATCATGCAATTGTAACATCTCAGCAACCTGGGAAAGGGGTCAGGTATGTCTGATCATAGCAGGGACCTCTTTTCCATCGCCTGAGCTATCTGTCATGATGCCTCTGCTGTCTACAGGTTCGTATGAGGCTGATTGTGTCAAGGAGTCTTCCCCTTTCCTCTCACCTGACATGCTCAGAATCCTGTAGGCCTCTCCACTAGAGTACTTTTCCGTTGACATTTTGGCCACTAAATTTATAGGTACCTAGTGCGACTCATGGGAAAAAGAGCGCCTGGCTGTCAGGGACTGCTTGAACAGCTACAAAACAATTTACCGACAAGTCTAACAGAGATCAGGCCTGATTCTGCGAACACTGCGATTCTGTGCAATGTATCAAGTGACAGTGACCTACTGACACTGCAGTTGCTGGGGGGCGGGGGGCAAGCATAGGGGCTAAACACAGGGGCTGGCAGGTGTCGGGGCTGATCCCGCTAATGCTGCATTTGTGGGGACACTGTACTAATGTGAACGCTGGTATAGTGCTGATCTGATCAAAGATATTGATCTGTTCAGACACTATACTAGCAATGGAGGTTTATTTTGTATGTGAGTGTGTTCCTGGCAATCAAGGGGTTAAATGTGATTACTGGTGTACTGATGGGCAATCTGACTCTATCTGGGAGGGGTGCTAACTGACCCTAATGCTATCTGAAGTCGCTGGCAACACTAATACAGTGATCAGCAAAAAGTCTGTACACTGTACTAATGACACTGGTGACAGGGCAGTGAAGGGGTTAACTGGATGGGGGGACGATCAAGGGTTTAAATGTGTCCTAAAGTGTTTTAGTTTTATTCACTGTGTCTTGGTTCTTCTCTCTCTTGGACAGAATGTGCCCAGAGAGAGAAGATTGCATCACTTCCTGTACCTGTGTAACTGTAAACACAACTACATGAAGATCCCTGATAGGATAGGGATCGATCATCCGACTTAGGCCAACCATCACTGGCCTAAATCGGATGATTGATCCCTTAGGGATCAAATCATGGCTCTCGTAGGTCGGCGTATTTAGTCAGCCACCAATTGTGCAAGTTCTCCCACTTAAAAAGATGAGAGGCCTGTAATTGGCATCATATGTAAACCTCAACTATGAGAGACAAAATGAGAAAAAAAATCCAGACAATCACATTGGCTGATTTGGAAAGAATTTATTTGCAAATTATGGTGGAAAATAAGTATTTGGTCAATATCAAAAGTTCATCTCAATACTTTGTTATATATCCTTTGTTGGCAATGACAGAGGTCAAACGTTTCCTGTAAGTCTTCACAAGGATGGCACACAAGGTTGCTGGTATGTTGGCCCATTCCTCCATGCAGATCTCCTCTAGAGCAGTGATGTTTTGGGGCTGTCGCTGGGCAACACAGACTTTCAACTCCCTCCAAAGGTTTTCTATGGGGTTGAGATCTGGAGACTGGCTAGGCCACTCCAGGACCTTGAAATGCTTCTTACGAAGCCACTTCTTCGTTGCCCAGGCGGTATGTTTGTGATCATTGTCATGTTGGAAGACCCAGCCACGTTTCATCTTCAATGCCCTTGCTGATGGAAGGAGGTTTGCACTCAAAATCTCACAATAAATGGCCCCATTCATTCTGTCCTGTACATGGATCAGTCGTCCTGGTCCCTTTGCAGAGAAACAGCCCCAAAGCATGATGTTGCCACCCCCATGCTTCACAGTAGGTATGGTGTTCTTTGGATGCAACTCAGCATTCTCTCTCCTCCAAACACAATGAGTTGTATTTCTACCAAACAGATCTATTTTGGTTTCATCTGACCATATGACATTCTCCCAATCCTCTTCTGGATCATCCAAATGCTCTCTAGCAAACTTCAGACGGGTCCGTATATGTACTGGCTTAAGCAGGGGGACACGTCTGGCACTGCAGGATCTGAGTCCCTGGAGGTGTAGTGTGTTACTGATGGTAGCCTTTGTTACGTTGGTCCCAGCTCTCTGCAGGTCATTCACTAGGTCCCCCCATGTGGTCCTGGGATTTTTGCTCACTGTTCTTGTGATCATTTTGACCCCACAGGGTGAGATCTTGCTTGGAGCCCCAGATCGAGGGAGATTATCCATGGTCTTGTATGTCTTCCATTTTCTAATTATTGCTCCCACAGTTGATTTGTTCACACCAAGCTGCTTGCCTATTGCAGATTCAGTCTTCCCAGCCTGGTGCAGGTCTACTGTTTTGTTTCTGGTGTCCTTCGACAGCTCTTTTGTCTTCACCATAGTGGAGTTTGGAGTGTGACTGTTTGAGGTTGTGGACAGGTGTCTTTTATACTGATAACAAGTTCAAACAGGTGCCATTGATACAGGTAATTATTGCAGGACAGAGGAGCCTCTTAAAGAAGAAGATACAGGTCTGTGAGAGCCAGAAATCTTGCTTGTTTGTAGGTGACCAAATACTTATTTTCCACCATAACTGGATGTTTTTACAGCTGCTGTTTTTGGCTTTTGACATTTTTTTATACAGTCAATAAACTCCCCAGAATGTTATCCTATGTGTCCATGCACACATAGACTGTAATCAATGTTTTTTTGGCAGGAAAAAAAACCCAGAACTAGTGGGTTTCTAGAAAAGTTTTTTAGCTGTAAAAATGCTCTAACGCTGAAAAATGCAACAAAACGTGGTAAAACATGGTAAATCGCAGCAAACCAACATCTTTAGACTTTTTTTCGAAAAAATAAAAATGTGAAAAAATGTGGAAAAACGCAGCAAAATGCTAATGCAAAAAAGCTAAAAAATGCTGAAAAACTCACAGCTAATGTTACCAGCATTATTAAAACGCCCAGTGTGCATGGAGCTAGCTTCTCAGAGTAGGAAACAAGATAATTAAGAGATAGGGTGTAGGTTTAGCATCGAATAGCACTTTTTGTAGTTAAATCGAACTAAAGCTGAGGCTGAACAAGGAACGATGGGATTTTGTTCCAAAAAAGGGACAGTCACTCCTGTAGCACCTCCCTGACCCCCAGAAGCATGGTGGTAACTCTGAAGAGAAATGGGTTAGGCTGACATTTCTCCTCAGAGTGTAGATTACTTAGGCAATAGTGGCATGACAACAGGTGGGTGCCAGTCACTTTAAGATATAAACAGCAGTTTATTGATTCTCACTCAAAACTCCTGGGAGACAGTGGTAGGAAGTTCAGAACACCTGTTATTGGCCCGCAGATTCAATAATACAAAAAGAAGACACCCCAGTATAGAAAAGAACCTTGAAGCTGATTCCAGCAATCTGTACCTTCTTAGTAGCAGTTGTCTCCATTAACAACCAAGTATTTCCCAGTAGTGTGGCAGTAGTCTCGATTCCATCTTGATTAATTCCCAGGCTCTCCACAAGTTCCTCACCAAGGACTTCATGTGGCAAATTGACCTCTGGTACTTCATCTCAGACATCACCTGTTCCTTTCCTGTCCTCACTCAGGCTCCCAGACCACAGATCTATGGGGAAGAGAGAGATCAGCTGGTCCTCTCCAAATATTTATACTCTCCCCCAACACTCACCGGTGGCAATAAACCTCCTACTGGTTTGCTAGGTGAAGTATGAATAGTTTTACTGTAGTTTCTTATACTAATAGGTACCTGTAACACCTACTGGAAGAAGGGAGACACAACAGCTCCACTGAATTTAAGGGGAAAACCAAGTGAACAACTAGAATATAAATCAGCAAGGTTGTCTACGACTCAGCAGATTTAAATAGGAGTAGTAGCTCCTGTCTAGGTTAGGGTGGCTATACTCCAAAAGAGGGACAATTGCAAGGTATAGGGTTTGGCAGTTCAGTCAAATGAATGGGCTGCCTTAATGCTGCACCATTAAAGCAGAGCTCCACCCAATAGGGAAAGTTCTCCTTTAAGGACTGGTGGGGCTGTTTCCCAATTTTGACAGGTACCTGCTCCCACTTCTGCTCCGACCGTCTGGGGGATCAGAAGTTGAAGTTTTCCCCCCCCTCTCCACAGTCTTCTGGGATACAGAAAACTATGGGACCTTTTACAATGTGCAGCGCATGTGCAGTGGGCACAACTCGGTGTACACACTTAAGATTCCCGCCAGGGAGAGAAGACGGGCGATGAACCCAACTGGTGTAAACACACCACTGGATCGTAAGACAGGTGAATGACTGTTTTTTTAAAATCAGCAGATACAGTTTTTGTTGCTGCTGACTTTTATTTTTTTCTGATTTGACTGGAGCTCTGCTTTTTATGCAACTTAACATGGTTGCATGAAATGCACTGAAAAAGACCATTATCATATAAAAAGGCTCCAGGTTGCACTATCCAACAAGTCATGAAACAAACATGGGCATTCAGAGTCTTGATATTTAATTGTCTGCATGCGTATTGCAGGTCAATGACTCCCTAGGCGGTAAACCAATGATCATGTTGACAGCCAATATGCCTGCACTGTTAAGAAGTCATCAATTGTAGCTACCACATGTCTAGCCATAAAGATTCCCTTTCAGGAAGGCATACACACACAACATACAATGGTAGTTAAGTAAACTTCAGCCAGCAAGTTATCTTTTATTTTTTGTTCACAATAATAGCCTACATGACAAATACATATCTTTAAAGTGTCTGTGCTCTGCTGTGCTACAATTGCAACTGTATTGACAGGGAGACCACTGGAGGACTCCTTTAAAGCTTCCTGAATAGATTGTTGAAATTTCATCCAATCATTTCTTGTGGATGTTAATTGGGTCTAATAAGGAACCCAATTGTAAACCTGGTAAAAAATAAACAGTCAACTGCTACAGGACAGGAGTGAGTGTGTGCATATTCTAAGCCAAGGGTCTCTGAACTATGGCTCTTGGGCCACATCCAACTGCTACAAGATCTTACATGGCCTGCAGCATCTTTACATAGAATTGTGTCATACTTTTCTATGGTGAGAGCGATCTGGCATCATGCAGCTTCATTAACTGGTAATGGATGGTGCTAACCCAGGGTGGCAACATCCAGGGTCCCCTTGGCATTCAGAAGAGGACCTGCTCCACCTCCTGTCCTGTGCCATGCATGCTCTGGTGAAGATTGTAAGGTAGGACAAGAGGACAGGGAACCCTGATGTGAAGGGAAGCACTGATGTAAACAGGCTGTAATCTGAAGGGGGCTCTGTTGTGAAGAGGGGCTTTGATGTGAAAGGCAGGCTCTGATGTGGAGAGGGACTATGATGTGAAAGAGTGGCTATTATGCGAAAGGAGAGCTGTGATGTGAAGGGGGACTCTGATGTGAGAGGGGTTCTGAAGTCAATGGCTGCTCTGGAGTGTGTGTGTGTGGGGGGGGGGGGGGGCAGGTTCTGCTGTGCAAAGAGACTCTGATGTGAGAGGGAGAGACTCTGGTGTGAAGTGGGGCTCTGATGTTAAGGGGGAACTCTGATGGGAAGGGGGCTCTGATATAAAAGGAAGACTCTGATGTGAAGGGGGGCTCTGATATTCAATAGGGGGCTTTACTGTGAACAGGGGGCTCTGCTGTGACAGGGAACTATTGATGCAACAAGGGAACTCTGATGTTAAGGGGTTCTGTTGTAACGGAGGGCTTCTGATGTAAAGGGAAGACTCTGATGTGAAATGGAGGACTTCTGATGTGATGAAGGGCTTCTGATGTGAAGGTACTTCTTTGAGTGTGTTTATTCATTTATTTACATGTTTTCTTTCGTTTATAAAACTGATTTTTTTTCAGCCTGTGAATATTTGTAATATATATAACATTTTGGAGACCCCTGCTCTAATGCATTCAGCTGACTCAATCAGATGTGTGTGTTTAACCTCAGATTACAGCAGTCTTTTTTTTCTCACCTTTGCAGTGAAGTCTTGAAGTACCAAAATCTCAGTTGTCACCCGCTTGCCACAATAGGGAAAATATAATGTATCGACAGTATGCATTCTATTTAATATTTATCTCGCTAAAAAGCAGATTAAAACTATTTAAAAAAATACAAGAAATAAACACTATTCATCCCCATTAACTTTTATCCAGAGAGATCTGTCTTCAAACGTAACACTTCTGAATTCTTCACTGAAAATCTTCACGCTTTAAAGCAGGTAACTGGAGACTAATCTGCAATATGCCCTGCCCTTTAAATGGTGCTGATGTCACTGTTAAAAGCCTGCACATTTTCTGCCATTAATATGTGACTCATATCATACTCATACCGTGTATCTCCTGTATATCTCTGTACACATATTTAGAAGTGCATAATTTATTGGATATAATGGATCTATAGGGGCCATGGCTATTTAATACATATTTAAATAATTTACTTCCAAGAATAAGAAGGGAAAATACACTGAACAAGGAACATGTATTTAGTAGCATTTATCTTAAGACCTGACTTTGAAGTATTGCTTAAAATATAACACTTGACCTGGGTATGAGGGACGAGGCAGGAGCTCTTGCAGGATACTCAAGAAGAGGAAGATTGGGGCTGCTCTGTGCAAAACCCTTGCACAGAGCTGGTAAGTATGATATGTTTGTTATTTTAATTAAAAAAAAAAAATTGAGCATTTACAATCATTTTAATGAAACATAACCACAGCATGAAGCAGACAATAGAGACCAATTTAAATACAAATATTATACCAACTAAATACAATTGGAAAGCATTTAAAAGAGAAGTGTGGGTATAGTTAAAAAAAAACATGCATACTTACCTCCCTGCTGCAGTTTCGGTCCAATGCTGCAACTGCCCCCCTTTCTTTGAGCTCTAAGCCAGAGAACTGAGCAATCACATGACTGCTGATCGTTCAGTTCTCGGTCTTTGCTAAGCAGAGATTGGTGACTGTGAATTGGCTCTCTGCTCTGCCCAGGGGCAGACTGACAACTCATGGGGCCCCCGGGCAATAGGGGATCATGGGGCCTCTGCGTCCTTACCCACACTCAAACCACACCTAAAAAAGCCTATGAAAGGTACTAGGGGCATCTCATGGGGCCCCCTACTGACCCTGGGGCTTCAGGCAGTGCCCGAGTGCCCAAATGGTCAGTCCGCCCCTGGCTCTGCCCCTCCAGTGCTCACTGGGCTGGGCATGCCGGGCTTTAGAGCAGCTGGCTCAGGTTCTCAGCAGCACACTGAGAGGCTGAGCCAGCTGCCAGTCAGGCATCTAGGTAGATCCTGACATCATTGGCTCTGTAACATCAGCCGACAACAGGCTTTAGCCCAATATTGGCTGATTCTGGATCACAGGAGATCACAACTAAGGGCAATCCTGTGATCCAGAAGAGAAGCATAGCCAAAAAAGCTTTACTTCAAATAGTAATTCCACTTTTGTTGAGAAAAAAACAATCCCCTCTGGGTGTCAGTATACTATACATTCCAAGAACAATGTTCTACTTTTTTTCTGGAACCAAAACACACTGTAACTGAAAGTATTGGTGTAAACTATGCCATTGAAAACCATGTAACCTACTTTCTACGCACTTTGAATGCATTAAAAAAAACACTGGAATGCATGTGGTGTGAACTAGCCCTAATTCTGATGCTGAAAGCTCTAACTCCAAATGTCTATCACTGAACTGTATAAAAATGGTCCAAAGGGACCCATTCCACTATAGGAACCAAGCAGATTCTTTCATTTACATGATGTAACACATGTAAGACATTGGGGTTAAGTTACTAAAACTGGAGAGTGCAAAATATGGTGTAGCTTTGCATAGAAACCAATCAGCTTCTAGGGTTTTTTTTTTTTTGTCAAAGTGTAATTGAACAAGCTGAAGTTAGAAGCTGATTGGCTACCATGCACAGCTGTACCAGATTTCGCCCTCTCCAGATTTAGTAAATCAACCCCGTAGTCCGGTATACAAAGGCCTGTATCAAGGCAGGTCTGTAATGTTATCACTAGATTCCTTCTCAGTTACTGACCAATTTTCTGTACGTTGAGTATCAATGCCCTCCTCAATGCCATGTGCTTCCTTTCCAGCAAATATATTTCTACCTTCTGGATTTATAAGGGAGGTGGAGTGAAAGCTCCCAGTAATTGATGAGTTATAAATCTGGAAAGTGTTCGCCCACTGGTGACAGGAGCATTCCGTCGTGTTTATGTTTATGTTCATCTGCAATGCAGTTTTACATGGCCCTGGATTATAAAGCAGTTTACATTCATGTGTGTATTGGGAATCCAGAGAACTAAACTTGATGCTGTGTGTGAAAGATATACACAGTGTGATTACAGCTTCAGGGAAAAGAATCTTCCCTATCCTGAGCAGAGGTTCCTAGGAGAGAAAATAATAAAACATTGCCCTGAACTGGACACAAAACAGACAGAACTCCAGGGCAATGTTCCAACGCATGCTTGCCAAGGATTCTGCCAGAACTGTTCAAAATAAAAGTTGGGTGAATGGGTATTAAATAACATCCCACTTATCTGAGAGTTCTGATTGTCCTTATTTGTGTAAATTAAGGATAAATCTGCTGTTTTTTTAATTGATCCTGCCATTCATTATGACAAGGAGATATTTGCAGAAACATCTGACTCTACATATAGAAAGGGTTATATCATTAGATATTTATAATTTATATGATCTTTTTATGGCTAGAGAGTAGAAATGAGTTAGAACCTCTGTCAGGTTCCCCCCAAAGGGAGAATCACTCTGTCTCTGTATTCTACTGGTGACTATTGTCACTGAGACGAAAAGTATTGAGAAATTCAGTTACAAATGTAGTGCTACCCCCGCTGGAGCTGCTGATTAGAATGGTTTCTCTGCTTTTTGCCTTGATCTTTTCAAGAACCTCAGCCCCCCCAACACACCAGGGTGGATTTGCAAACATACAATATCATTGGACATCACTGAAATTAATACATAGTATCCTGTAGATGTGCTATATCAAAGAAAACAGGCACCAAACCAGGTAGTAAAGCCAAACTTAATATATTGTCACCCAATACAGTTACCGTATTTTTCGCTCCATAAGACACACCTGACCATAAGACGCACCTAGGTTTTAGAGGCAGAAAACAAGAAAAAAAATATTCTGAACCAATGGACTGCAGACATAGTACAGGAGATGACCAGAGACTGCAGACATAGTACAGGAGATGACCAGAGACTGCAGACATAGTACAAGAGATGACCAGAGACTGCAGACACAGTACAGGAGATGACCGGAGACTGCGGACACAGTACAGGAGGTGACCAGAGACTGCGTACAGTACAGGGGATGACCAGAGACTGCAGACAGTACAGGAGATGACTAAGAGACTGCAGACAGTACAGGGATGACCAGAGACTGCGGACAGTACAGGAGATGACCAGAGACTGCAGACAGTACAGGGGATGACCAGAGACTGCGGACAGTACAGGAGATGACCAGAGACTGCGGACAGTACAGGAGATGACCAGAGACTGCGGATAGTGCAGGAGATGACCAGAGACTGCGGGCAGTACAGTAGATGACCAGAGACTGCAGACAGTACAGGAGATGACCAGAGACTGCAGACAGTACAGGAGATGACTAAGAGACTGCTGACCTTTGGGGAGGGAGGGGGAGTGGGTACCTGAATTTGACAGGTACCTGCTCCCACTTCCGCGGAGTTGTCCTCCCTTTAGTGTGGGCACCCGGCTGATAGCCGGGTGCCCAGTGCGCATGCCCGAGAAGTGTTGCGCTTTGTGATTGGTCCGGTGCCTTGTGGGACCTGTCATGTGTCCCAGAAGACGCCGTATCATTCACAAAGTGCAGCGCTTCTCGCGCATGCGCACTGGGCACCCGGCTGTCAAGCTGAGAGCCCATACTAAAGAAGCCATCGCGGGAAGACTGCACAGCGCTGGACCGAGGAACAGGTAAGGTCCTGCTGCAGAGCTGAATGGCCGGCCTGGTATTCTGACACGGCGGCGGTGGAAATACCAGACTGGCCACTCCATATTCGCTCCATAAGACGCACTGACATTTTCCCCCCTTTTTTGGGGGGGAAAAAGTGCGTCTTATGGAGCGAAAAATACGGTAATAAATAGCCAAGCATAAAAATGGATTAACAATGGTATTAACACAATTTAGCATACAAAGTAATTAACAGTAGGAACTAGGCAACCTCAAGTGCAGCAGTGAGCAGTAGTAAAGTCTAATCTGCCGAGTGTTGGAACTATCCTAGCAGAGTGCATTTATACTAACCCTAGACCGACTGAAATGGGACTGGCAGAATAATTATTATGGGAGGGCAGTCCTTTGTGATGTTCTTCTACCAGCTACTTTTGGGGCCCATTAAGAGCGTTGGTGCACTTAACAGTCCCAGTTAAATTTCATGCAGTATAGGTACATTATAGGTATGGTATAGTCTCGGCACAAGTGCAAGGTAGTGGTTCAGATGCAGTAAAAATCTGATATAATGTGGTATAGGGTTGGCATAGGTGCAGTCTAGGTTAGGAATAAGTGTGGAATAGAGTGCAGTATGGCTGCGATATGGATTGGGTATACTTGGTATCCTGCTCTCAGGGGCTCATTCCCTGCTAGCAGTATCAGCAATGGGCAAAGAGCCCTCTCACCAGTCACCAGGATGCTATGGTGACCTCTCTTTGTAGAAGAAGAGGCCCTATCAGTCTCTCCACAGAATGCCCCAGGTAATCAGTGATGGGAAGTAGAGGGTTTGACAGAATGCTCTGTTCTCCCTGTGGCAACGATGCAGATGTGATTGTTGTGATCCATGCTGTGCTACCCTGGATGTCTCTGCCCCCAGTTCTCAGTCTTTGGTCCTGGTCACTTGCCCCTTGGATAATCCGTGTGCACCAGGACCGAAGTGGTTCTACGTTGCAAAGAGGAAAAGGTTTCCAGTGCAGTAATGTAAAAGCTGTTCCACCATTCCCTGCCCTCCTCAATTTCCTGTGGAAGCTGTATTGTAAAGGTCCGTAAGTCCCATTCTGTGATTGATGTTTCAGACTACAATTGCCATGATCCACAGCATTTTGCATAGTAGTCCATAGGCTTTCCTGGCTATAGTTCTCCCTCTGCAGAAACTGCAGTAAACTGATTGTAAAGAGGGAAATGTCTGCTTCTCCATGTTTCTGTAGTCCAGCACCTGGCTACATACAGTTACAGAGGTGACAGCTAATCTTCCAAGTGGGACACCTGTTGTGATGACACATGGAGATATCCCCATACATTGCAGAGCTTCCACACACATCCTGTGACAAAATGTGAAAAAAAATCTCCCTGGTGATCCACAGACAGCAAAAAAAAAAAAAAGAAAACAGCCATTTCCTACCCTACCTGAAACTGAAAAAGTATTGGCTAGAGAAACACTTTAACTGCTTTCTGTCCTCAGTTTGCAGATCATCAACCGCAATATCTTTTTAGTTTTTGTTTGTTCATTTGGATTTAGTTATGTTAAGTGTTTGGTTTATATACAAGTGACATATGGGAACATAATTTCTATATACATAGTTTAGTAGAGATACTGTATATTGTAATTTTAATGCATAACAAGGATGTAAGATGCTATTTGAATATTGATATTATTGGAAGGTTTGTAATCTCACTGACTATCAATTGTAATTGTAAAGAGAGATTGAACTGCATGGTTGATGGTTTTGTAAAATTTAAAAAAATAAAAATAAAGATTAAAAGTTAAAAAAACAAAACAATCCCATGCATGATGCCCTGTGCAGAGGGAAGGTTAATCCATGTTTTTTCTTTGACAACTATCAACTGACACTGCACGAAACTACTGGCAATCAGACTGAGCTGTCACTGATATCTTCGGTCCAAGCTAATGATCAATCAACATGGTTCCCAGTCATATGATTTCTATGTCAGCTACAGTGTGATTTTGGATATATTTAAAATATTGTATTTCCATTTTTATATTGTTTTACATCAGTCATACCGATGCTGCTAAATTTGACTCGGGATTCAATGGCATTAAAACACAAAAGAGGTAAATACAAATAAAATAAGACATGCACATAAAGATGTTATGATTTGAAAATAAATGATCAGGCCATTGTAGGATCTTCCAATCACCCAACATACATCTTGTTTATTCATTATACAGCTAGAATTCCTAAATTACTGTTTTGCACTACTCTATACAGTAAACAAGGAGACATAGAGAATTGGGGCATAGAGAATCTTTCAACCTGCAAAATCACCCACTTCAGTCCACCTTGAATGCTGCGGCCAGACTCATCCACCTCACAAACCGCTCCATATCCACCACCCCCTCTGCAAATCCCTCCACTGGCTTCCGATTGCCCAACGGATACAATTCAGAATGCTAACATTGATGTACAAAGCTGTTCATAATACTGCCCCAAACTACATCACCGATCTGGTATCCAAATACCACCGAAAACGTACTCTCCGCTCCTCACAAGACCTCCTACTCTCTAGTTCCCTGGTCTCCTCCTCCCATGCCCACCTCCAGGACTTCTCCAGGGCTTCCCCCATCATCTGGAACTTCCTACCCTAATTCATCAGACTATCACCTACTCTCCTCACCTTTAGGCGCACCCTGAAAACCTATCTCTTCAGGGAAGCCTACCCCGCCCTCAGCTAATTACTGAAATCCTCCACTCTTCCTATTACTCCATCCCCCACAGTTATTTCCTCCTGTACCACTATCCCCTTCCTCCTAGATTGTAAGCTCCAAGGGGCAGGGCCCTCGAACCCCTCGTGTATTGAATCGTATTGTTACTGTACTGTCTCGTGTATTGTCTCACATTGTAATGTAAAGTGCTGAGTAAACTATTGGCGCTATATAAATCCTGTATAATAATAATAATTTGCAGTACAAACTCTACTCTTCCTATTTTTTTTTTTTGCAGAACTTCTTCAAAACCACTTATATCATCCAATGATCTCTTTCAGTATATGGCCAACTTTTGACTCAATTTATACAAAATTATTTTGATCTTTGGCACAGAACATGCAAACAAGGAAACAGGAAAACAGGAAAAATTAAGCCCTTGCAAAAGATGACCGTGACTAGTAATGACCCCTAAGGGCTACTGGCCTGCAGCGAGGAATATGGAAGCTCCTAAAGTAAGAAAAAAGGAAACTATGTTGTAGATTATAGCTGAGAAAGATAGCAGGCATCACACATAACTGAACATTGCAGTATATATCTTGGCATTGCAAGGAGAATGACAGGCGCATGGTGTAGCAATCCATGTATGTAGTATGAAGTTCCAAGTGGGCAGGGGTAGTCCAGTAGGCACTGCGGGCAAGCTGTGATGGAGCGAAGCATAACTCGGTAGAAGAAATGAAGGAACACAGCGCCTCTAAGTGTGTACTGTACTAGTATTTAATAAGAAGACAAGTAGCAACTCACATCTTAGAAATTAAAAACAGGCTCATGTAGTGGAGAGGTAAACATCTTATAGCCAGATGTTGGGTGACTGTACCAGAAGGAGATAGCCTAGGTCCGCCAGCAGATGGTGCTGTGTATGTGTAGCATAGGTGGTGAAGCCTGCCAGAGTCTCCAAGATGTTCAAGGTTGGTCAAGTTCGGCGTCTGACGTCATCTTTGTGCGACGCGTTTCTGAGCATGCACGGGATGAGCATCGCCCGGCGTGCTCTTTCATCAGGCAGGGTATGCCTTATCTTCTTATTAAATACTATTACAGTACACACTTAGAGACGCTGTGCTCCTTTGTTATATCTTGGCATTGGCAAGATAATGAACAACACGAAGTGGGCAAGTCTGGGCCCTACATCACAAACATAAGATGGCAATGTTTTATACACTTACCAATTTTTTCACTTTTATGCAATGAAGGTCATACTTGTAAATGCTCATTTCCTTGTGCAATGTCTGTAAATACTATCAAAGATTGCTTTGCTAAAACAAGGCACAGGTGAGGATAGGTTAGTACTGGATTCAACAGGAAAAAGGCACAGCAAGTAACATACTGAGGTTAATTTACTAAAGGCAAAAGACTGTAAACTTTACAAGGGCATTCACCTTTAGTACATTGAATGTGGTACAATTAATACCCAATTATGTGCAAGGGAAATAAAAAAAAAAAGGCATATTTGCTTGCACATGATTGGGTGATGTAAGTCAGCAGAGGCCCACCTCAATCCCTAAGCTAATGGAAAGTTCCCTTGTGAAATGAGCAGCTTATTTGCCTTTAGTATATCAACCCTGCAAAGCCACAGCAAAAAAAAGATAAAGAACAGACCCAGAAAGTATAAGGCTCAGGCCCTGCCAGGTTCTTACATGAATGTGGTAAGGATAATATAACATGGCTTTTTTGAGCCAGTGTGTGGATCAGATGGACTGGGGTAAGGGATCTCAGCCTTGGTATGTAATTCACACTTTCCCACATGTTTCATTTGTATACATGACCACATTTTGTAAGGCCCGAAGGAACAATTAACTTTATGTCCTGGCAGTTCTGCCACGTATTATAGGCCAAGTGCAGAAATTGTTCAGTCTGCAGAAAATGTCACTGTGTTAATAAAAAGGGCTAAGCAGCTCACAAGAGACTGAGTTAAGACTAGACATGGTGTGAAAGTTGTAACTATATATGGTTAGTGAGCATTTGATGTACATTGAGACAATGGAATTGTAGTACTGAACCTTCTGGTGACTACATGGGGAAGATTTACTAAAACTGGAGCGCACGAAATCTGGTGCAGCTGTGCAAGGTAGCCAGTCAGCTTCTAACTTCAGCTTGTTCAGTTAAGTTTTGACAATAAAACCTGGAAGCGGATTGGTTTCTATGGAGAAAGGCACCAGATTTTCCAGGCTCCAGTTTTAGTAAATCTCCGCCCCCAGTGTTGCCTAAACAAAAGAGACAACATTAACCACTTGCCCTCCTGAGGATTTAGCCCCCTCCCTGACCGGCCATTTTGTGCGTTACGGGGCTGCGTTACTTTAACTCACAATTGCACGGTCATACAATGCTGCATCCAAATGAAATGTACGTCCTTTTCACACGAATTGAGCTATCTTTCGGTGGTATTTGATCGCCTGTGGATTTTTAATTTTTTGCGCTATAAAAAAAAGACAATTTTGAGAAAAAAAACAATATTTTGGACTTTTTGCTATTAAACATGTCCAGTAAAAAAATTTTAAAAATCAAATTTAGTCATACATTTAGGCCAAAATGTATTCTGCTCCATGTCTTTGCTAAAAAAAAATCCCATTACGTGTAAATTAATTGGTTTACGTGAAAGTTATAGCTTTAACAAATGGTGGTATAGATACTGGAATTTTTTTTATATATACAAGTAATGGCAGTGATCAGCGACTTATAGTGGGACTGCAGGACTGCAGCGGACATTCTGACATTGGGAGGAACTTGGAGTTGCTGACATCCCCATTGACACCAATACAGTGATCATTGCCAAAAAAAAGCACTGACACTGTACTAATGGCACTGGGAAGGAAGGGGTTAACATGAGGGGTGATCAAAGGATTAACTGTGTGCAGGGAGTGTTTACTGGGGGGGGGCGGTGTCTGTGTGTTTCACTGTAATCACACTGCTCTGGATGGCTGTGTACAGCCATCCAGAGCAGTGTGCCCAAGCTGACAGGGAGGAGGACTGTTTGTAAACAAAACAGTCCTCCTCGCCATCGGAGATGCTTGGTAATCACCAGGCGCTGGTTGGTAATCACCGGCTGGGATTCGGTGATTGACAGCCGTGGCCGCAAATGGCGGCGCAAGTAGGGTGCACGCCACCTACCCAGAAATCCAAAATCACATATATATACAGATGATTTTGCGCACCCCTGCCGCCCTGTAGTAGTCTATATGCTATAGGGCGTTGGGAAAGCGGTTAAAATGTATCTTTGGTCAAAATGTAAAAATATATATTTATTTTTACATTGTATTTCAATTATTTCTAGCCTACTCCTATTAATGTGAATGATCTTGAAGTTTGCAAACATACTTTGTGAAGATTCCAAAACATTTCCATTGACCTGTGAGTAGGCATTGCTGTGTCACAGAATTCACAGAGCCAGCCTTCTGATCTACAGAGGTGCTGAGAGGAGGAGTTTCAGGAGGTGAAGTGAGTAGAGGAATCACTGCTTGCAGCCAGCAAGGCACCATGGGATATGTAGTCCTTACAAAGAAGGTAAACAGCAATGGAGAAGCTGCAATGCATGCAAGGAATCCAGGAAGTTGTGGAAATAGATGGCCAGTAGACAAACAATGTTGTAAAATGAAAGTGTATGCTGTGTCCATGAATTTCCATTAAAAATGCCAATCTTACATTGCCTTTTGGCAGAAGTTTTGCTTTGACACAGCAAGATAATTTTTGTTTTGTTTTTTTTGTACATCAGATTTGAAAAATCCTCCTGAAACATATATAGTAAGGACATCTAGGACTCTCAGTGAAATATATTACCTTAATGGCAATAGAATTGTGTCACACAGGGTATATTATCTGTCTTAAGTTGCTGCCATTCCTTTTTCACTTGCTTAGCTTTGATGAAGTAAAACGTTGTTCTTATCCTTCCTCTCATGGCTATCATGGCTATCATGGGAGACAGTAACCTTTCAGTGTGTTTTGGAAAATGAGACCTGTGAGTCTCTTGGGTGGAGGAAACCAGGCGGCCACCATGCAAGGTCACCCATTCCTCTCTAGAGCAGGCAAATAAAGACAAAGGACCTGGGTGTACAGGGAACTAGCAGGAGACAAGCCGCCTCTCAGCACGAGGCGTCATTAACTTAATTATAAGCAATAATCTTATAGTAAAGAAGGTCTTACTATAGAGCACAGCTAACATAAAATGGATAGTAGAAAACAATAGAGACAGCAGGAATACTCTCTTTGGTACATCCAATGGAGGATCACTGCCCTATAGTAGCATTCTATTGTCACTGAGTGCATATTACCAGCTGTCATCATCTGTTAGATAGGTTTAAACATTAGTTTTTTAGTACTTCACGTAGAAGTGACTGAGATTTATACAATTCACCAACAATGATAACTGTTCTCATGGACACTGTAAAGCACTTTTTTCCTATTTTATTGCTTTTCTCCCTATTTATTGCTAAAAAGACTGCTAACGTTATCCAAGAATGAATATGTCTATAAAAAGACATGTGTTTAATTTGTATATTATAAAGAAATTGTGGAAATAACAAGCATGCTTCTAGATTTGACAGCTAATTGCATATTTCGATTTTGAAAGTCTCCAAAAACTGGTATAGCAATAATCTGAGCACAAGTGCCTTTCCCAATCGCTTCAAGGGTTAAGCAGATCACAAATGATTAAACTGCAGGGACTGTTGAGTTAGTGACAGCCAAGGGAGCTCTGTTAATGGTTTTCTATTAACCACCACTATCCAAGTGAGATCAGATGTTTGCAGGGTGCATTAACGTTACTTCTCTCCGAAAAGATGCTCTTCCTTACGCATAAGTTATTTCCCAAGTCTGGGATATGATGTAAGACTGGTTGGAGCCCACAGTCAGGAATTAGCATAATGGGAATAATAAGAGTAATATGCTTTAGTTCTGGGTACAGACTGCAGGGACAGAGAGAGTTATAGGCAGAGACTGTCCCACCCTCCTGCCTGTGTCCCCCTCCTCTTCACATCTCTACAATGATCCCCTGGCTCCTATATGCTGCAGCACAGTTCTCAGAGGCTGTGTAGTGACAGGTACAGCAGGGTGTAGAGCACAGCTTCCCATACAGAGCGGAGTCTGCATGGAACAATAGTGCCTTCCACAGACTCAGCGCAGCATCAGCATCAGCATCAGCTGTGGAGTAAGGGCTGCCTGCCTTGTCATCTGTGCCTGGGTAAGTACTTGCTTTTCAATTTATTCTTTATGTCTGACAGTAATGTTAGAGCTCAAGTCATCATTTAAGCTGTCTAAGTAAAACTGAACCAAGGGTAGCTTTTTACTGTATTCATTTGTAGATAGCAAGAATTAGAATAGAACTCCCATGGACAACTTCATACAAATAAATATAGATTGATATGTATTTTACACTTGTTGCTCTTGAATGTTACACTTTTATGTCTCACAGTAGATCAAATGAATACATAAAATAACTCATTAATATTGTCCAAATATCCAAACATTCTCTTATAATAAATATAAGCCTAAGATTAAGTTAATGTGGTTGTCTTACATCATTGAAACATAAACCAGCTTCAAGTGAAGACAAAAACTGAGTTCAAGAACACAGTGAAGTATGATGAGATCATATCTACTGTTTAATGGAAGTAAGAAAATCCTCAGAGCGTGTTCAGCAGCTGTTTGCTGTGCAGAATAGAAATTTGTCCTAATACTTTTTCCTTATATGACCACATGCACTCTGTAGGAAGGTGTGTGAGCATTTAGGACATGAGATAAAATGGTCAATGACACTCTAAGAACCTATTCACTAGTCTGATTGAAATCGCTTAGAAATTTAACTTGGAAAACTTTTACCCAACACCAACAGGCTGCTGAGCGAACTTACGGAGAGCTTGGCACATAGCTATAAATTCCTATTATATAGCTGCAGCTTAGGTGGAAAACCTCTGCAAAATTAAGCCGATCATTTAAGTCTTCAGGTGGTCTAAAAAAAAATGGACACACCACGGGGTAGCTGGCTAAAGTCAGTCTTCAGAAAATGATAGTTTTTATTTGTTAATCCAATGATGGGGAATGTTTGTATTGCTTGGTTCCATTATAGACCCCCTGCACCTGGGATTCTGATGTACATCCCATCCCTAAAAAGCTGTTTTTTTCACTGGTCTTTCAAACACAGCAGCTGTAGTCAAAGGTACATGAAGAAGAATGTATAAAAATGAATCATATATATTTAATGGATAAAAGTAGATTCATATATCTAATTGGAGGTGATTTATTTCTTATTTAACAAGCTTTACATAATATTTTGTTCCTTGCTAGTGTTCCAACAGCACTAAAGATCAGTGTGCAGTGTTTTTCACAGACCGTATGTAACTTGTAACCATTGCTCTTCTAAAATATAATAGTTTTGCTGTCAGCTAGGTAAAAATGCTTTTTACAGTGTCTAGGCAGGAATATAACAAAATATAGTACAAGCCTGGGTAAGCTATATGTTGTCTGACTCCAAAGTTTCTGTAAAGGAATGCATTTATTGTCTAGGCCTTTACACTCTGACAGGTAGTTTAGAAACAGGATATGAACTAACAAGTAACAAGTTTTACACTGGGTGGGAAAGAATGTCCTGGTTTATATAACAAGGCCAAAAAATAGCTTGAAATATCAATCAGGTAAAATCTGATTAGTTGTCATTAGTTACTGCATTTTGTACTTCATCATTATGCCTTACATTGCATTAGTCTGTTTATGTTTGTAACATTTATTGGCAGATTAGTCAAGATAATAGATAAGGTGAGCTGTCCTGAACTTCAAGACATAAGGGTTTATTTACTAAAGCTGGAGAGGGCAAAATCAGATTCACTTCTGCATAAAAATCAATCAGCTTCCAAATTTTATTGCCAAAGCCCAATTGAACAAGCAGAGCTTAGAAGCTGATTGGCTACCATGCACAGGTGCACCAGATTTTGAGCGAACCAGCTTTAGTAAATCTCCCCCACAGTCCCAGGTTACCAAGACCAGATACATTGTATTTGTTATTGATATGGGTTTTAAAAAACATCACCTACTATTCCTTTAAGAGAATGTAGGGCAATCAAGAGCAAAAAATTATATTTTGCCATGTCTCCGTGTATGCCAAGTCTAAAATTTCCAAGGACTGAGCCAAGCCTTGATGCCTGAAAAGGAGTGGTCTAAAAAAATCAATAAATGCATACATAAAATACAAAGAGCACATCTGATATTGGCTCAGTCCCCAAGATATTTATCTGCTCTATTGACTGATTTTAAAGCAAATATACATTATTCTCTATTGATACTAAATAGGGGCTATTATAAAGTGTGAACTCAGGGCAAGCAAAAAGACTTTCACTTATCCATGTGTATATGCACCATGTTAATAAATTCCAAAGGGTAAAATGGAGTTGGTATTTGGTTCTTAATATGCCTGTGCAGAGCAGTGACTGGAGTTAAGTCACTGAATGGAAGCCAGAGGTCTCAGCAGAGGTAATTTATGGCTTTAGTGTCCCATTTAATGTTTGGTGAGCACATTTGAGGAGCAATGTTTTGTGAATTTATTGCGTGTTAAATGCATTAGTACTCAGTACATACCTAATGCATTTACTGCTGCACCCTAAACTCCATTCTGCATCCATAGGAGTGATGGCTATATATATGTATAAACAAAGCCAGAAATAGTGCAATGTAGTCAAAATATGTGCAGAAGTTTAGATCATAGTTATATACTTTACATCAGGTTTATAATAAACACCTAGTAATCAAAGTGTGAATTCATTTCACTTTTATAGTTGCTCTGTTCGATAGAGTGTAAAATGACCAATGGCATGCCTTCATGTGTGAAAAAGATGAAGCAGCCAAACGTATTATTTTATGTTCTTGTACTACAAATTAGCATGACATTTGTGCTATTCATAAAGTTTTTTAATGGAATGATTTGACCTCTGTATACCAATCATCACTCTCTGATGCCAACTGACTATGCTCTCAGCTAATCATGTTCCTAGCAATGGCATTTTTTGCCATGTTTAGGTAAAGTAGGACACCTTTTTTTAATTAAATAGAATAAACATCATCTGGAGTGTTTGATTTATTCCATCTTTATTTTTAGTCCCAGTGTTTATTAGTCTCACCATTTCAGATATATGAAAAAAGTAACAGGTTTGTTCTTGGTATTGCTCATTTTCAATGGTCCTGTCTGCATTTTATATATTGTTTCATGAACATCACTGAAGATCTGTATCTTTTTTTGTAATATTTGTGCTACTGTCACACAATGTTATTATGTAGATAGTAAATCCAGTAGTAGTGACTCTCCCATAACTAGCAAAGGGTAACATTTATTATACTGTTTTCAACCTGAGATACAGATTGAAAATCTAAAAATGGATTGTCTCTGAAATTCAGAAAAAAAGGAAATAAGCAGACCCAAGTACAATGTTATGCAAAGTAAGGGAAGATGCCTGAATGACCTGATCAGATAAATCGGCAGGTCAAGGCAGCTGTGATGTGTAGTTGAATAAGCAGGCTAAAGCTATGGTAGAGTCCAATAGACAAGGCTGGCCCATTTCAAAGACAGGTAAACAAGTATTACTCTGTTGCCAGAAACAAAATAGAAATTAGGGTTCAAAATCAATCCAGGCAAATAGTCAGGAGCAGGGAAACATACTTCCAGTGACCACGTACATAAACACTATTATAGCAATGCACTATAGACTTGGAAGGGTTTAACAGGCTGATATTCCAGTCAATGTAGATTAAGAACCAGTGCTTGTAAGGTTTAAAAAGGTCCTAGCATGTACTAGTCTCTTTATAAAACCACAGTGGTACTTGAGCTAGTGTGTATCATCTGAGGTTTGGCTCCTTGCATAAGTCCAACATGTGAACAAAGAGTCAGAGGACTGAATCACAGCGGTTGAGTAGGTCCCCTTTCTGAAGAAGCTTATTTTTAACATCACTGCTTTTCCAACAAAAAGTTGAACCATATCAGGAGAGATAGGTTGATGTTGATCAGCATTTGAATGAATAGACACAGGCAGAGCTGTAGGGAAGTTAGGTAATATAAGTGGAAGCAATTCTGTATAACCATATATGCAAGTCCAGGATTGGATAATTTTTAGAAAGAGGAAGGTTTGGCAGTAGATTAGGTGGTAGAGAAGGAGGAGAACATAAGCTGGATCCCTTGGTAGAGGTAGGTCAGGTCCAGATGGGACCGGTCAGGGCAGGTCAGTAAGAGAGTTGGATCAGGCAGCATGACTCTGGTTTCAAGCTAAATCAGGTCAAACAGGGTAAGGCAGTTCTGAAACTTAAAGTGTTAGCTTGTAGGAGGAGTTTTCATTCTCCTCTAGAAAGATACAGAACTCCTGACCTCTGTCAGACATTCACTCTCCCAAGAACAAAAAAACCTCTCTAGCAATACACCCCAAATTGAGCATATGCAGAGTGTCTCCACACAATATGTCTTACCAGGAGATAAGAGGGGTACACTGGAAGAAGGGTAGGATCATAAAAGTCAGGATCAAACAGCCTTTTTTACACAATTATTATTATTATTATTATACAGTATTTATAAAGCGCCAATAGTTCGCTCAGAGCTGTACATTACAAAGGGGGACAGAACATTACCAATACAATGCAAAACATGAGGGGATCGAGGGCCCTGCTCTTTCGAGCTTACACAATGAAGAAGATTAACCCCTTAGGTGCCACAGTTAGTATAACAAGCATGCTTTACTGTATATACAGACTGATTTTACAGTTGTATATACAATGACTGATTTAGATTGTTGCTGTACATCTGCCTGTGATACGAGGTGGTATCAAAATGTTTTCAGACTAGTTTTGTAACACGCCAACAGATGGCAGCACAAGGCTATACCACACAGTCACAAGGAGCACCGACTATCATCTCAGTGTGCCAAACGTCAGTGTGCCAAAAGACATCATCCTGTGTACATCTGGAGCTGTGCAACTGGTGCTATTCTGATCACGTGCATTACCACGTCTGCTATTTCGTCATGGACTGCAAGTTAGAACTAAGAGCAAATGTGAAATTCTACATGAAACTGGGCAAATCTCTGGATCTCCGCGACCTTTGAGGTGGATCTTCATTTTCGGGAAGAGGGTATTTTTTGGGGTTGAGCTTGTTGAAGGTCTTCCTGATCTCTTGTTGCCTTACAGTGATGTTCTTCTGCTTTTGAAGCACGCGTGCCACTCAAAACACCTCAAATGACTCATTGCAGCATTGCTGCAAATGTGCAGAATCATGTCAAATGTGTCTGTAGCGCATTTGCCCAGTTTCATGAAGTTAAACAAATTGGAACATAGGTGTGATCCTCCACAAGGTTTGCTGTAGTATCAGTATTGTGGCTTTTTAGATCTATTGAGATATCAGAGTATACTCCACTGGGCTTGACAAATGCAATGAGAAATATATTAGTAAAGCAGTACAAATCATGAATGACTGTGCTAAAGAAGCTTTTTATTTTAAGGTCTTACTAAGGGACCTAGTAGTTTTTCCAATTTCCCAAGGCACCAGGAGCCCAGTGGAATCTTCTAATCAAGCAAAGGTTTGCAGGTCACAGACAGTCACTGGAATTATAACTGGAATTGTCAGGCAACAAGTCTTTTGTCGGCTTCTAAATATTGGCGTGTTTGGTTTGTAGCAATACAGTCTATGTACTATATGTTAAACCAAATTAATTTTAAAATCAAATAATTGTATATAGGTTCATGGCCCATACCATTTTTCAAGGAAGTCTATACTGCATTCTATTTTTCAACACATAGTTATCATGTCAATATAGTTGTTGTAGAGCCATAGGAAGCAGCTGAAATGCACAGCAAGGTGAAAAAAGTAGCATCATATGTGAGAAAAGTATGGTATGTGCATCATCCTGTAGAAAAGTGACCTCCGGATACAATTGAGGTAAACATGTCAGACCAGGATAAGACCACAGACAGGAACAATAGTAAGAACAAGAGGATCCATTTGCACAGAAGACATATACCAGATATACAACAAATTTTCTAGCAAATAATTACTTGCTTGGAAAGATTTAAATGAGCGCTGAACCAAGTCAATCAAAACAGGTGCTGCTGATCAGGTCCTGACAGGTACTGGTGTCTTCTAAAACACTGCAGTGCTGGATGGGCAGTTTGGTATCACTTGTGGTTCATTACATAAAGTAAGATCATGAAAGAACATTTACTGATCTATGTCTGAAAGTTTTAGGATCAATTCACACTGGCACACGCTCATTCCTCTGAGGTCCTGTGCATTTTGATTTCGACAGCCTGTTAATTTCAATGGGCTTCCAAATGTGCTGGATTGCAGAAAAAGTAGTGCAAGCCCTACTCTTTCATATTGCACCACATCAAACTGTATAGTCCTGTGGTACCATGCAGTTTTGTTGCCACAAATGCATCACCAACTGGGTGCCATTAACAAGTCATTGGCATCCGCAAGGGTAGCACTTTCATGTGTAGTGCAGGAAACACAAAGAATGCACCTTTCCCGCACCATGCTTCTATGTGAACAGCCCCTTAAAGTGTATGTAAAGCCAATTAGAGATTAGAACCCCCACAGTTTATTGCAATTTAGAACTCCATTTGAAAGATTACCACTTGCTTCCTGCCCAAATGACAGCAGGTACACCCTTAAAAAGTGAAGGCAAATCTCCAACAGCCGCATAGCCAGAAATAGAAATTCTATTTTGTCAGTAGCGTGTAGGGAGGCTAAAACCCCAGTTAGATATATGTTTCTGTGTTGCAAATAATCTCTCTTTCTTTCTGGTAAAAACCATTATTACAAGGACAGAAAGTGAAAGGAACGTCTTTAACATAGTCCTGTATAGCAGCAAAAACATTATAGGGGTTCTAATCCTCCCTGATTCTATCGAATAATTACAAATAAAAAGTTTTGACTTGATATAAACGTTATTACTTTTTGAGTCACAGACTTGGGGTGAGTATGCATTAGGAAAATTGGAGATGCATTCTAGAGTTCTGACTTTATACTGTCTTCACTTGCTGCATACTTGTTTTAGGTATGTGACTCAGGAAGTATTAAAATTTAGAGATAGCCAGGCAACTAGAATTTTCAGAAAAGGCTAACAGCTCCTATTTTTTTCTCCTGATAGATTTACCTTATGACAAATGCTATATGACCACAAAGTCCCATGCTGCAATCCTGGTAGGAGAATGACAGCTATGTATTAAGAAGTCTTCAATGCAATGAGCAAACGTGTAACAAGCATGCAAATTTATAATATGAACATTAGGACTGACTTAATTTTAAATGTCTATTTCAAAATGTTTTGTCCTCATAAACAGTACTTAGAGTGATACCCGTTCACTGGAAATGTATAGTCACCTATTTTTACAAATTTAGGGCCAATTCATGCCAAATGAATGCTGCCGAACACCATCCTAACACATAGACAAGGCAATTTACTTTATGTCCTATTGTTTGGCTGACATCAAAGCACTGCATTCGTTTACACTGAAAAAGGTAGGACAGGATGCATTTTTGCACAGCATGTTGCAATACACTAAAGTTGAATGAAATGTAATTTGTGACATTTTTAATAAAGTTAAAAAGAAAAAGAAGAAAAGGTAAACACTGTGATGTGTTGTATCCTTGTATCACACTGCCCCTACACAACACACCCAAGTGGGCAGAGCATAACTCACTTATACTAGTGAATGGACCCCCTAAAGACCTCATATATATTTATCATGCTTACAGCTAAGTTAAAGTGTTTTATTTTGTTTCTAAAGATAAACACATCATACTTACCTGCTCTGCATTGATTTTGCACAGAGCAGCCTCGAGCCTCGAGTCCCAGCAGAGCTGCAGCTCCCAAGCACATTGCTGGATCGAGATGGGGCTCGGGTAATTATTGAGGTTGCTGTGGGGGGTGCTGCACCCTGAAGGTTTTTCACCTTCATTCATAGAATACTGTACATGAAGATAAAAAAAATTCTGCCTTTAGAACCACTTTAAAGTATATGTAAACCTTCACTTTGTAAAACAACCCATTCAGTTTAAAATATAAATGAAAGGCACAACATTTGTGTATAGATATAAAAAACATTATAAGTACCTCTTTTCCCTGTTTTATAAGTGATAACATGCCCTCTAAGCTACCTATGCAGCTGAGAACAAAGAGCTGGGGGAGGAGAAACAGCAGCACACTGATCTTACCAGTGACTAGCTGTGCGAGGGGGGGGGGGCTTGGGAGCAGAAGTCTGATCATTGGAGGAGAGCACACTGAGTTCCCAGCATAGCTAGAGAAGACTGGCAGAAACACCAGGGATTTCACACAAAGGAAAAAATACAAAGAGAACAGGATACCTTTTCATACAAGTACATTGTACAGCAGACAATTATCAGGAATATGAATTGCAGGGTTTACATACTCTGTAATTAATTTCCATTTGCATTCACCATCTCCAACAATATACACATTTGTACTTAGCAGGTTTATTGAATATGTTTTGCAATGTCACATATAAATGTATGTAAAAGAATTTACTTTTTCCTGCTCATCTGATAGAGTTCAGCCTTAGCTAAAGTATAAAACCATGCTTATTATTGAAAGCAAATCTTGGCATGAAATTTCCCCTTGTTAAATGTGATATATGTTACAGCTGTTTTCACTGCTTGCTTTTTATTGATTTTCTTTTGAATTCCCTCAGAGGTACATTAAAAGAAATTCAAATTATTATTGCCAATAAAATACCTACTAGTGTTAGGAAAGAGAAAATTGAATCAAGTGACATTTGTACCCAATCTATCTCTGGTGACAAGATAAAACTGTAGAGATACTTTTTGTTCCATTTGGCATGGACACAGATACAATACACAAGTATGCAATACATACATAAAGATTAAATCAGTACAGAAGCTCCGCCATGATCTTCAGTCGTGGAATACAGCGTCCTTTACCTGGCTAGGCTTCACCAGTATAATTAAGATGACAATCCTGCCCAGAATATTAGTCGTCCCGCAGATGGTGCCTGTTTCCCTGCCTAAATTCTTCTTTCTCAAGCTCCATTGCCTGTTTACAAAGTTTGTCTGGAATGGAAAGTGACCACCAATAGCTATGGCTATACTGAAATGACCCAAACAGATAGGGGGTCTAGGCAGACTGACCATTCGGGTACTCGAGCACTGCCGGAGGGCCCAGGGTCAGTAGGGGGCCCATGAGATGCCCCTGGTACCTTTCATAGGTTTTTTGGTTGTGGTTTGAGTGTGGGCGAGGACATAGGGGCCCCATGATCCCCTATTGCCAGGGGGCCCCATGAGTTGTCAGTCCACCCCTGGGTCTAGGTATATCTGATATATAACAATATTACAGAGCAGTTGCACTTCAGTGGATTCTAAATTGACGGTTTCAGACTTCCTCTAAATTTTTGGTCCATCTAGAAAACAACCCTGGCTAGCCACAACCTGCACCGTGAGTGAATGCGAGAGATAGAAGATTTTCTGACTGAGTATCCCATGGCCGTAACCACTTGACAGCTATAATGCGGTCGTCCAGTTCTGGGAGGGCGACATATAATGTCCTCCCAGAACGTGCCCCCGCCGCCCCCAGCAGCACCCACCTGGCGCTCTGTGTGATCACTGTGTCCCTTGGACACAATTGATCACATGACATGGTAAAGGGACAATCACAACCGCCTTTTACCACGTGATCAGCTGTGTCCAATCACAGCTGATCACCATGTAAATACACTTGCCGTTTATCGGAAACTCTTGCTCGGATCTATCAGTCTGTTTTGTTGGAGAGGTTTCGGCAAGAGAGGCATGTTCCTCCATATGCAGTGGGAATGTTCTGCAATCAGGACCTTCTGGGATGATATCTAGGATCGTATAGCTGAGATCCTGGAGATTGGTCTCCCCCTTTCACCATAACACCATAACACTGCTTGCTCCGTTTTCCCTCTCTTTCCACTTGCCCATTATAAATGTAGTGCTCTCCCTTATCTGCTTAATGCAGCCAAGCGCCTCACACTGATTCAATGGAAGAGCACTAACGTTCCAAGTTGTGGGGACTGGAACAAGAAGGTAACTGAGATTATAGAGGCCGGAGGAGTGGATTGCTACATGTAAGGGCATTGAAGACCGCCTAGACTCCAGTTGGGCAACTTGGAGACATTATGCATCTGGGTTGAACACGGTGTCCTCTAGTCTAGATAGTCTAGATAGTCTAGACATTGCTTTACTAGCCTTAGCTGATTCCTCATTCAAACAACTTGTCCAAGCTAACCACTGACCATGAACTCACTAGTCCTCTTTTTACTTATTTTCATCGGTTTCTGTTACTAGCCCCTTTTTTTAGCCTGTGAACTGGTAGTGGTGTGTAAATTCATGACCTTTAGTTAGATTTGGATCCTTTTCATTTGTCAAATTCTGTAAATGTTAATTTTCATATTAGATTTGATAAGTGACTATCTTCACCCAGGCTATAGGCTGGGTGTGTCTCAACTGCAGCCTAGTTGGCATTTGTTGACGACTTGTCGGCATGAAGAGGTACCATGTATCTCTGTTGCTCGGGTTGTAAGCTGAGCGGTGCTGATAGAACCTGACCTGATACACATTCTGTGGACCTCCTTCAAGCTGCATACTCATGCTGCAAAAACCTATTGGAGCCGACAGGCTCATGATTGCACTGATTACATTTATACTGTTGTTCTTCCCCTCCTCTCTTTTTTCTATTTTTGTTGTGTTCTTTACTTTTTATCACTCTTCTTTATATCTTCTGAATGTTATTATGTGCACTATTTGGATGTGGATTTGTAAAACTTAAATAGAGATTACATAAATAAATCAGTACAGGGGAAAAAAATAAAGATGGATGGACAAATAAACAGAATTGATAAAACTATAATGCCAAAATATCTGTCAGGGATGCGGGTATGACCAGAAATGTGTGGGAACACAGGTGTAGTAAGGGCTGGATAGGTGGAATGGTCAGGCAGGCCGTTTGGTACTGTTAAGCACCGCCTGGCGGCATCTCTAGCAGCCCACAGCACGGGGTTCCCCAGATGGTGGGGATGGACTTGGAGCAGACTGAGACCAGGTCGCGACCCCTGAGTATGTCCGGCAATGGTAGAGAGCGTTGTCAGAGGTGTGCGAGAAAAGGAGCCTGACATGAAGAGGCTGGCAGACCTGGAAAAAAGGGACAGATCCGTGCGGGATGGATGGATGGATCGTCTGGGTAGCGCAAGGCGTAGTCAGGCAGGCCAGGTCAGCAATGTGTGGGCAGCGAGGTACCGGAGGAGCAGGCAAAGAATGGTCAGGGTCACAAGTCGGGTTCAGTAACTCACGGGCTGCGCGGTACAGAGGATAAGGCAGAAGGATGGTCAGGCAAGCCAGCGGTTAAACAGGAGATGGTCAGCAGGGTCAGGAACAATGCAGAGGTCGGCAACAGAAGATTCACAGGATACCAGGAAACAAACCCCAAGGCACTGATTGCAGGCCTGGTCCTGCTTAAATAGACCTCCTGCAATCAGCCTCAGGTGATGGCTTGATTGCAGGAGTGAGACCCTGGCTGCTGAAAGCACCCTCTGGTAGGAGCTGGTACTGCAGCCCACAGAGCTAGTGAGCCACAGCACCACCAGTCGTGAGTCCATTCCTGACAATATCAGTGAATACATAATGAAAAATAAGTTAAGTTCCACTTGAAAAAGGTAGTCATTTCAAACTGACATGTAGGATTTATACTTGTGACCTAGTCACAACTATGCACTTTTTTTTGATGCACTTTTCATTTAATATAAAGTGCATTGCAACACATGTTAAAAATATGCAACAATGCACATTAATGTGCTCTGTTGTGTGATGACAAGCCTTTTGATGTATCTCTATTAATTTCAAGCTCCCATTCTTGATAAAGCGTGTCTTCCCTGCTACAGCACTTGATGTGTTAAAATGATTTTTTTATTAACCCTGCAGCATCAGGGAGACCTTTTTGAACATACGGCTATTCTGGCATTGGTCCAAACCTATGTCTTCTTGGGAAGGGCCATGAGGTTATTCTATTTCTGTGCCAGCGCGCTGGAATGTTACATATTTATAGGAGGTACAGGAACAGCATAAAGTGAAATGATGTTGGAGTATTATTACTGAAATAAATCAGGGATATGCACAGTTCCAGTCAGCTCTGGCAGCCTCCCTCTGACCGAGTGTGAGAGTACGCAGAACAAGCTAGGGTTGTGGGATACAATTGAGAACAGTGATGTATGACCTCAAATTACATGCCTCTGTGATTTGGGGGATGGCAGCAACTGAGTTAAATGATATAGAGACATATGCTGGCAAATTGTTTTTTAGTGGCAGTGGTTTTTCACACTAATTTTAGTCCCTGTAAGCCAGAGTTTATAGGAGCCTGTTCTTGTTGTATTTGGACATCTTCCAAGCAATGCTATGTAAAGGTAATTTCAGGATTTCTAATAAAACAGTCCATAGAGCAGGACACAATAACCTAAAACTCCTAATCACATCAGTTTTCATCAGTTTGAGTTTTGATAACAATGAAAGATGATATTTAATTGGTTGGTATGCTGTGAGCCAATATTTTAGACAGTGAATTGAGTCTACTAACTGAAGTTTAGGCATTATTATTATTATTATTATTATTATACAGTATTTATAAAGCGCCAATAGTTCACTCAGCGCTGTACATTACAAAGGGGGACAGAACATGTGACAGAACAATACCAATACAATGCAAAACATGAGGGGATCGAGGGCCCTGCTCTTTCGAGCTTACAATCTAGAAGGGATGGGATAGTGGTACAGGAGGAGATAGCTGTGGGGGATGGAGTGGTAGGAAGAGTGGAGGAGGTCAGCAAGTTAGCAGGGGGTGAGGTAGGCTTCCCTGAAGAGATGGGTTTTCAGGGTGCGCCTAAAGGAGAGGAGAGTAGGTGATAATCTGATGGGTTGGGGCAGGGAGTTCCAGAGGATGGGTGACACCCTGGAGAAGTCCTGGAGGCGGGCATGGGAGGAGGAGACCAGGGAACTAGAGAGAAGGAGGTCTTGTGAGGAGCGGAGTGTGCGTGTTGGGCGGTACTTGGATATTAGGTCAGTGATGTAGTTCGGGGCAGTATGGTGGACAGCTTTGTATGTCAGTGTTAGGATTTTAAATTTGATCCGTTGCGCAATCGGAAGCCAGTGGAGGGATTGGCAGAGGGGGGTGGCGGAAATGGAGCGGTTGGAAAGGTGAATGAGTCTGGCAGCCGTATTCAGGATCGACTGAAGCGGGGATAGCCAGCGGCGAGGCAGGCCAGTGAGGAGGGAGTTGCAGTAGTCGAGTCGTGATATGATGAGGGAGTGGATGAGGGAGTGGAGGAGGTCAGCAAGTTAGCAGGGGGTGAGGTAGGCTTCCCTGAAGAGATGGGTTTTCAGGGTGCGCCTAAAGGAGAGGAGAGTAGGTGATAATCTGATGGGTTGGGGCAGGGAGTTCCAGAGGATGGGTGACACCCTGGAGAAGTCCTGGAGGCGGGCATGGGAGGAGGAGACCAGGGAACTAGAGAGAAGGAGGTCTTGTGAGGAGCGGAGTGTGCGTGTTGGGCGGTACTTGGATATTAGGTCAGTGATGTAGTTCGGGGCAGTATGGTGGACAGCTTTGTATGTCAGTGTTAGGATTTTAAATTTGATCCGTTGCGCAATCGGAAGCCAGTGGAGGGATTGGCAGAGGGGGGTGGCGGAAATGGAGCGGTTGGAAAGGTGAATGAGTCTGGCAGCCGTATTCAGGATCGACTGAAGCGGGGATAGCCAGCGGCGAGGCAGGCCAGTGAGGAGGGAGTTGCAGTAGTCGAGTCGTGATATGATGAGGGAGTGGATGAGCTGTTTAGTGGTTTCTGGGGTTAGGAACGTGCGGATTTTGGCGATGTTGCGGAGGTGGAGTCTGCACGAGTTTGTTAAAGATTGGACTTGGGGCTGGAAGGATAGGTTGGAGTCCAGAATGACACCAAGTACTCTGGCCTGCAGAGCGGGTTTGATATTGGCGTTGTTGGATGTGATGTAGAAGTCAATGGGGGGTGGGGTTCGGGCTGGGGGGAAGACAAGGAGCTCGGTTTTGGAGAGATTCAGTTTAAGGAAGTGGAGCGACATCCAATCTGATATGTCGCTCAGTAGGTGTGTGATTTGGGCAGAGACCGAAGGGGTGAGGTGGGGGGTTGAGAGATAGATTTGTGTGTCGTCGGCATAGAGGTGGTGGTTGAAGCCGTGAGAGTGTATGAGTTGGCCAAGGGAGGAGGTGTAGATGGAGAAGAGAAGGGGCCCAAGGACAGAGCCTTGAGGGACCCCAACAGAGAGGGGGAGTGAGGGGGAGGTGGTAGCATTATAGGTAACGCTGAAAGAGCGTTGTGACAGGTAGGATGAGAGCCAGGAGAGAGCAGAATCTCTGAGGCCGAGGGAGTGTAGTATTTTGAGGAGGAGGGGGTGGTCAACTGTGTCGAAGGCCGCAGAGAGGTCAAGGAGTAGGAGCACTGAATAGTGGCCATTAGCTTTGGCGGTTAGAAGGTCGTTGGAGAGTTTGAGTAAGGCGGTTTCGGTGGAGTGTAGGGGGCGGAAGCCAGACTGTAGGGGATCGAGGAGGTTGTTGTCGTTGAGGTGAGAGCATAGGCGGGTGTAGACGAGACGCTCGAGGAGTTTAGATGTAAGTGGGAGCAGGGAGATGGGTCTGAGGTTGTTCGGGTCATTGGGGTCCAGGGAGGGCTTTTTAAGTATGGGGGTGATGTGTGCATGCTTCAGTGGGGAGGGGAAAGTGCCGGAGGAGAGGGAGAGATTAAAGATGTGGGTGAGGGAGCGTAGGATGGAGGGGGAGGGAGGTCGTAGGAATTGTGAGGGGATAGGGTCGAGGGGGCAGGTGGTGAGGCGGGCATCAGAGAGGATCTTGGAGACTTCCTCAATGGTAGTAAGGTCAAAGGTGTGGAGTGTTGGGGGAGCTTCAGTATGAGGAATGTAGGGTGGGGTGGGAGTGGAGGTCAGAGCAGTGGTGGGGCCGTGGGAGAGGGGTGATGAGGGGGTAGCTGAGTGAGGGGGAACGGGGTCGGAGGGAGTTTGAGCAGTGACGAAGTCCCTGCGGGTAATGTCGAGGGGGAGGGGGGATGAGGGGGTAGCTGTGTGAGAGGGGACGGGTTGAGAGGGCGTGTGAGTTGCGGCAATGTCCTTGCGAATTGTGTCAATCTTGTTTTTGAAGTGATTGGCAATCTCAAGGGCGGTGAGCGAGGTGCTGGGTGGAGGTGGGGGTGGAGAGAGTAGAGAGTTGAAGGTGGAGAAGAGTCGGCGAGGATTGGAGGAGAGGGCCTTGATGAGGGTCAGGAAGTAGGCTTGTTTGGCTGCGTGGAGGGAGGAGGTGTAGGTGCGGAAGGCAGATTTGTAGCAGGTGAAAGCTTGTTGGGATTTTGTTTTGCGCCATAGTCGCTCCAGGGCACGACATGGCAAAGGCATGGCAGTTTTTACATAGTTGCATTGGACCAGCTTGGACCAATGTAAATATGTATGTGCAATAGCTGTGGGATCCCCTTGGAAGCTGTACACCACTGTAGCAGGCACAGTTACTACAACGATTGCCACTAGCTTCCAATTCCTGTGCTGAGCAGCTTCTTTGCTGCTTATTGAACACCAAACATCACTATCTCAGCACAGGTTTTTATTTTATCAATTTAATTCAAAGTGTTCTCTTGGATGAGGTGGAGATCATGCCCACCTCTCTACTTTGTGCAATCGGAGAACACTTTGCAGTCATTAGGAAAATGCAAAGTGTTCCTGAATGGCATCCATGCTGTGCCCAGTGAGTGACCTAAGATGTTCAGAATGCAGCAAGGAAACGGCTTGGCACAGAACGGCTTGGAAGGTAGAGGAAATCACTTTAGTAGTGGTTCCTACTACAGTGATTTCCAGCTTCCACAGGGAACCCACAGGTATAGCACATGCATACTTACACTGGTTCAAGCTGGACCAATGTAACCATGTAAAAATTGCAACACTGGGAATTCATATTTAATGACCTACTGAATGAGTCTACACAACATTTGAAAAGGCAGTATAAATAACAATGATAGTGGGCAGAGTAAAATAACCTGTGTTCGGGCAAGGCTTAATCAGCATACCCAAAAAGTGGGAGAAGCCATACATTTCTTCAAACAGAAAGGTCATGTCTGTCGTCAAGGACATTTTTTAGTAATTTAATATGAGTTTACAGACCACAAAATGCCTCAGGAGCACTTCCCTTGGAGGAGGTATCCAGATTATCGGGACACCCTGTGATTCCCAAAGTCCTTGCAGTTTATCCAATTGATGGTGGAAAACCATTCTAAGAAGCTGTCAGAAGAAATACCCTGAAAAAGCAAACCTACTCTTTCCCTCCTCCTCAGTTACCTTTGACTTGCAAGTGTTGTGCAGTCCCTTTGACTTCCATGGAAGAGTTTGAAAGGTAATGCCACCTGTTAAACTGGAAATTGTGAGTTAAATTTGCTACAGCATGTGTACCAACCCCTTCAGCTTCCATGGTAAGTTTCAGGTGGGTGGTTGGGGAGCAGTAAAAACCCAGATCAACCACAGGTTTTAATCACTATGCTGCCTGTGTAAATGAGGCCTATCTGTATCTATTGACTGCTGAGGAATGTTTTTATAGATGCCTTCTCTTGTTCATGGACATTCACAAACAGGAGAAAATAGGCTCCAGTGAGTGTGCATGCTAACCAAGAAGCTAGCATGTTTAGGGCCAGTTCACACTATGCCCGCATATAAATCGCACAGGAATGCACTGTGTTTTTCTGTGCGATTAAAATGCAGTTATGTGCAGTGCAATTTCAGCCCATTCATTTTGAATGATTAAAATAACACCGCACCAAAAGTAGTGTATGCACTACTTTTTAAAATGCACTTCAACCGGATCACATGGTACAAAAGTATCATGCAATCCGGTGCAGGCAAGTGTGGGCAAACACACTGTATTTGTGACTTGCGTTTGGGGTGTCATTAGCTTTCTATTGACACCCACTGCAGATCGCAAATGGAGTGCGTTTTGCATGCGGTCTGAATCTCACAGGAATGCACAGTTCATCATAGTGCGGTTCATGTGCAGGTATGGTGTGGACTGGCTCTTGCAAAGGGTTGCTTGCTGAGAAGGGCAGAAAATAGAATTATTTAAGGCGGCGATATATTACTTCATGATGATGATGACGACAAATAAAGGCTTTAATCTGTTTAAAGAGAAAACTGTGAGTTAAAATAGCTAAACAGATAAGTCATACATTTCAGTGACGTCACCAAATACCAACTTATGGTTTGGAACAAAAATACCCCAGGTAAGTGTGGACATGCAAAGTCATAATACATTTTTTAAAAAAGAATGGTTCTACTTACCATGTGAAAGTACCATGAGATGTAGCACAAACATTTAGGCATCTTTGTTCTAATTCAGTTCAAATATCTGGTCTGTTCTGGTCTGATAATACGGAAGGTGTGCTGAAAGTAAAAACCCCTTAGTCTCAGCCTTCTCCCTCAGCGAACCAAAAATTGTAAATGTTTGCTGGGAACATTTGGTATGGGTAGCTAGAAAACAAATTAAAGTCTTCAGTTGCACCATATTTAAACTGATATATTTATTCATATCATTCAAAGTGGGTAACGTAGGATCTCCAAGCATACTTCCTATTGGTTGCTATTCCATTTAGCCCTAGGCCTGATTTACTCAAGTATAAAGTGAAGTGTGTTGAAGTTCAGTAAGTGAATTCAGGTGAACTCATATTCAGTTTATCACCCAATAATTTACAGAAAAATTTAAAAATAGATCCATCTCCCTTTAGTACGTCATTCTTCATGTGTAACTTCAGTACGTCATTCCTTCAAGGTGTAACTTGCTGGAAGTACATGTAATAATAATATTTGGTTGTTAAACAGGAACCTCACTCCTTTCCTATTTACATTTTAAATCCCATGACCTGTTTCGTTGGGTTGTCTTTCAAAAAACATATTCACATGCCCACATGCCCAGAGAATCAAGTGTTGTTCTGCAATAACCCATCTTTTACCTGCTGATCACCTGGTTCTGTGCCATCATCATACATCATCTGAGAGCCACTGTTTCTTCATGGTTCTTGTAGTCTTAAGGAAACAGAAAAAGACAGCCATCCCCATAATGAGGCAACACATACCTTTAGAATGCCCCGAAGCCTCCTGAGATGTTTTACATGAGGAACCCAGAAAGCTGTGGGCAGCTGGGGAATATCATTTTCACTCAGGCAAGACATTTAAAAGTGTGGCAATGGTTAAAAAAAGAAAAAGATATAAATAATGAAAAGGTTTAAATTGATAACTAAATGCACAGTTGTGTGCAAGGATGTGCGGAAGAAGTAAAATTATAGTATATAGTAAAAGTTGGTGAGAAGAGTGAAAATCCACTTTAAGTAAGTACACATTACTTACCTATTCCTTTAATTTCTGTGCACTAGATTATATTATTAGATGTTATATAACTCCAAAAAATCCTGCAAAGCTTTCATTTTGGAAAATTACAATACTCGTTTAATACATGAAAGGATTAATAATAAGCTAGACAATGAAACAAAAGGTCAGTGGCCCTGAAGAATTCAGTTGAGTATCTTTACACTCTTGTGATTAAAGACATTTTTTATAGTATCAGAGGAATAATTTAGAAGAATATTATAGTAATAATCCTAATAATAGTAATAAAAGTAGATTGATATTTTCTGTCCTTAATTGATTGTATTGGGCATCTTCAATAGCATATACCTCAAAAATTAAACTGAAGCCATATAGTAAGAGGCCTTTTTGAGCAAGAAGACTTTTTTTTACAACCGAGCAGATCATGAAGAGTTGACCCAAACTCAAAGGCTATTCTTGAATAAAAAGGTTAATTGGATTATTCAGCAGTGGATGGATCTCATTTTGAGATTGTGATTACTGCTGTTACATCATGGCTTATATTAGGGCAAACCAAGATATGAGAAGTTTCTATATATTTGAATATATGTATAAAAGGCAATTTTACCATTAACTGGTCATAAATCACTATTTCTGTTCATCATAACTTTGAGAGAATCATGAAGATACATGAAGGTACATCCTTATACAATGATACTTGGTAATATCTGACTCTATATATGTAACGTTTGTGCAGAGATAGTGATGCAAATCCTCAATTAAGGTTTTAGTCAGTGCTTGTCTGTGCTTTGAATGGCCTGTATGAAACGTTAGTTTTCTTTACAGGGTCTCCTTCCATTAACTGATCTCTGTTGGAAACATTCCATCCTATCAAGTGCTTCATCACTAAATCCAAACTCCAGCCAATACTTGTTATTTTATTTTGGATAAGGCAGGGGAGGATTAGAACCTCTGACAGGTTTTTATTGCTGTTTGCATCTCTGTTGAGGACATTTCTCCTCATTTCCTGTCAGGACAGGAAGTGATGAGAAATCTCTCCAATGTGAACATAGACAAAAACAAATGGAAAGAAGAAGGCTCAGAAATTCTTACAATGTTTTTATTGATGTCTGTGCCTTCCTGTCCTGGTAACAAATATACACCCTCATTTCTTGTATGCATGTTACAAGATCAGTAATTATGGGAAAACCTCACTTACTGATGTCCACGCAATGAAAAAAAAAATGGCTGGATTGAATATATTTGGATTGATTGTATATTATACTTTCAATATACTATGGGAATACCATCCAAATTTTCCACCCCACACATTTTTTGTGGTACATGTAAGAAAATATAAAATATTATAAAATATAAGTATATTAATCAGTGGCTTGATAAGTATTTATGTATTTATGTTTGATGAATGAAAATGAAATGGTACAGTGCTTATATGGTTATTAGTGATGATAATAATTTGTCTGTATTTTTACAGGTTCCTGTTACTAAGATTCTGGAATAACATGAAAGGTGTCACAGCTTCATTTTTGTCTCTATAATTTCAAACTCAGCTCCAAAAAAATACATGTTAAGTTTAGCGGACATGGAGAAAACTTACTCTCTCACAGCCCACTATGATGAATTCCAGGAAGTCAGGTATGTGAGCAAATTCAACAGCAGTAGCACGCTCTCCAATGGATTCAACATTCAGGTGAGCTCCAAAAAGCAGTCTAAAGGAATCCCACGATGGAGCCGGAGAGAGACCTGTCTGCTTTCAGGCCTGGTCTTTGCAGCCGGTCTGTGCGTCATTTTGGGGTGTATGCTGGTATTAAAATATCTGTCTATGGAACAAGATGGTCAGTGTCTAGAAGAATGCCAAGAGAGAAAAGCCTTCATGAGGGCTTCCAAATTTATCAGCAGCAACATAGATCCAACAATACCACCTTGCAATGATTTCTACTCATTTGCTTGTGGGGGTTGGCTTAGGAGGCATAGAATACCAGAGGATAAGCTCATCTATGGTACCATTGCAGCTATAGGAGAACAGAATGAAGAAAAGCTTCAACACCTTCTCCTGCAGCCTGTGCGCAGAAAGCACAGAGGATCTTCTGAAAGGAAGGTGAAAGAATTCTTCCGTTCTTGTCTCAACATCAAGGAGATTGACCGTTTGGGGATCCACCCAATGATACAGGTTTTGGAGGATTGTGGAGGATGGGACTTTCCAGATCATGCCAAAAACAAATGGGACTTTAATGAACTGCTTTATAAGACACAGGGAGTATACAGCACTGCAGTCTTCTTCTCACTCACAGTCAACTTAGATGACAAAAACTCTTCAAGATACGTCATCAGGGTAAGTTTTCATATTTTTTACCTAATATGCCTGAATATGCTGCCTTTATTTTCTTTATCTTTTTTGTAGATTTGAATGTCGTCTCACTGCAATGTAATTTTTACCTGACCCCCAGAGGTTACTGAAAATTTGAGGTGTAGTGTGATGGCTCACTGTGCTGGTAGAAATTTAGTAATCACAATATTTGAGTATTTACTTCAGGAAGCTTACTTTACTCCCAAAAATGTGACTGACTAGTACAGAATAATATATATTGGATTACTGGGCACAGGCCAGGATTGTCTCTTGTTCTGAATTCATGCCATGCTGTAGTAATAACAGCAATCACATTCAAGCCAGCATTCTGCTATGGTTCTAAATATGCATGTTTATATCCACTGTAACTAACCAAACTTAATGGCAAAGGATGTGCACTTCAAAATACACATCAAAGATACGGTGATCACAATTAACAGTGCTTTATGGCTTTGTAGTAAATAAAAACAGGACAAATGACTTTAAATTCGATTGGAAACTTTTTTATTTTTTATGTTTCACTAGAACAAATAATTTACTAAATATTTGAAAGCCGCCTGCTTACAATTTCTTTTTACCAGGATACTCTATAAACATTTATGTAAAACCTAAAAAAGTGTTTTTATGCATTTTGGAAGAACTGTGCCATTGTTGCAGCTGTGCTCCAAGCTTACAGATAATTCCAAAATATTTGGTAATTTTAATACTTTGTAGAGTGTATAATATGGCTGAATTTTCAGTTGTTGCTGAAAGTTGTTGCTCGGGGAAAGGGTCTCAGTGTACTTTCAAACAACCTTCCATATCTCATCTGCTCTTCAAAGTCTGAAATATACTGTATATCTTACATGCAGTCAAGAAGCAGTTTTGGGTAGTGTTTATGTTTTCAGGTTCTGGCATAGTCTGAGCTCTCATGCATGCAAAAGGTTGGGCCATAAAGAATAATGGTTGTACCAGTTATATGCCCCAAGCTAGAACAGTTGGGGCCAATATTCTCTATGACAGTTCCCAGTGCAAGTTCAAGTATATTGTAGTCTATTACAGTATGAACTTTGGAGTACACTGAAACCAGGGGATTTAATTATTGCCTGGCTCTGGGCACATGGGGCATTGAGATGTGCTACTTGTCTATATTTTTATTTGAAGCATCATAGGAGAAGCCTCTATTTTCTCAAGGGATTCCTCAGTTATGGATGCTTCAAAAAAGGACCAAGAATAAGATATTACAAGTTCCCAAAGAAAAACAGATGCTGCAACAGAGATTAGTCCGTCATAGACAGTGTAGATACCACAAGAAAGGGAGGAAAACTGCAAAGCGGTATGCCCAGCACAAGAAAACAACAAAGAATTAGATGCCATTGGAAGAAATGGCATCTTAAAGCAAGTAGGCTATTCATTATGCAAGGGGATACTCCCCAGAGCTTTGTGAATGTAGCTATATTTTGCTTTATAAAGAACACCCAATCAAATGCAAGGGAAATTTAAAAAAAAACTTAATTTTTGCTTGCACATGATTGGATGATGGAAGTCAGCAGAACTTAACCTTATTCTATAAGCTCTGAGTAAAATTAATTTGTAAAGTGCAACTTCCCTTGTAGTTTTATCTGCCTTTAGTAAACCAACCGTATTGTACTAAATCTTTCAGGAGTTACTTTGACCAAGGAGTTTGTTCTTGCTCACTTATGACCAGGGGCGGACTGACAACTCATGGGGCCCCCAGGCAATAGGGGATCATGGGGCCCCTTGTGTTCTTGCCCAAACTCAAAAAAGCCTATAAAAAAGGTACCAGGGGCATCTCATGGGGCCCCCTACTGACCCCGGGCCCTCGGGCAGTGCCCCAGTTTCCAAATGGTCAGTCCGCCCCTGCTTATGACTTTTAAATTTTTTCTACGTTGTTGGATTTAAACAGATATATCTGTAATGTACTATATTTTCACAAATTCCTGATAATATTGAGAATTTAAATAACATGGATACTGAGTTTAAATGTGAACAAATTGAAAGAGGGGTTGTGAAAGATCTTAAAATGTTTGTTTGTCAGGATATGCAAGTAATGTTTGTTTTGGAATAGCTTCAATGGGAGGCATCAGTAACCATTGTTCAGAATAAAAGGTAATTATAGGGCTAAATACTTTTACCCAGTAAAAGCAAGAACCGAGGCAGTTGAGAGATTTCAGAATGTGATAGAACAGGAGCGTATCCATCTGAAAAACAAGCTTAGATCTGGAAGTGGTACTAGCCTTACAAGAACAGAATTTACTGCTATAGAAACATTGAAAAGAACAGACATTCGGTAACTAGGAATGTGGATAAAGAAGGCTATGTTGAAATCCTAAATACCTAACATGAAAGAGAAGCTCCTAGAAAATTACAGAATACTATAATCTATCTCCTTTCCAACATGCTCTCTTTGTTTTGGTTTCCATGAGTGAAATTATGGGGGTTCTCATTAGAAAAATAGTGGAATATTGCAAAATACAATCACCTGTCACCCCATTTTTTTGTAATTTGCCAGGGTATATCAGAAATTATCAGAAATATTAAAACAGTACTTGAACATATTCAAAAACTTATGTTGTAAAAGGATTATACTTGGGTTAACTTGAGCATCATGTCCTATTATTCCTCACCACTTAGTCATTGTGGCACACTGATTACGCATAAGAATTTATTTTGCCAACCTGTATATGGGAGGGGTTTGGCATCTTTGTGGGTGGGAACCCCTCTGCACAGCGGATTGTGTGGTACAAGGGTACATTTATTTAATACAGGTACTTATACAGCGCTGTCAATTTAAGCAGTACTTTACATTTATATTGTACATTCACATCAGTCTCTGCCCTCAAGGAGCTAACAATCTAAGGTTCCTAACTCACATCCATACACACACATACTAGGGCCAATTTAGACAGGAGCCAATTAACCTACCTTTCTTTGAAGTGTGGAAGGAAACCAGAGTACCCAGAGGAAACACAAGCAGGCACAGGTAGAACATACAAACTCCAGGCACGTAGTGTCATGGTTGGGATTTGAATCAACAATCCTAGTGCTGCTAGGAGCAAGTATTAACCACTTAGCTACTGTGCTACCTATAAATGACCTCCTTTTGGTGTGGAAAGGTAAGACAGCCATGTTGGAAGCTCTGGTTCTACATACTTCAGTGTACTACAACACCCAATATATCCTGACTCTTCTGCTTACACTGTACTACAACACCCAACATATCCTGACTCTTCTATTTCAGTGCACTACAACACCCAGCATATCAGAACTCTTCTACTTCAGTGTACTATAACACCCAACATATCCTGACTCTTCTACTTCAGTGTACTACAACACCCAGCATATCCTGACTCTTCTACTTCAGTGTACTACAACACCCAGCATATCAGAACTCTTCGACTTCAGTGTACTATAACACCCAACATATCCTGACTCTTCTACTTACACTGTACTACAACACCCAACATATCCTGACTCTTCTACTTCACTGTACTACAACACCCAGCATATCAGAACTCTTCTACATCACCGTACTACAACACCCAGCATATCCTGCCTATTCTACTTCACTGTACTACAACACCCAGCATATGATGACTCTTCTACTACACTGTACTACAACACTCAGCATATCCTGACTCTTCTACATCACTGTACTACAACACCCAACATATCCTGCCTATTCTACTTCACTGTACTACAACACCCAGCATATGATGACTCTTCTACTACACTGTACTACAACACTCAGCATATCCTGACTCTTCTACATCACTGTACTACAACACCCATCATTTCCTGCCTATTCTACTTCACTGTACTACAACACCCAGCATATGATGACTCTTCTACATCACTGTACTACAACACCCATCATTTCCTGACTCTTCTACATCACTGTACTACAACACCCAACATATCCTGCCTCTTCTACTTCACTGTACTACAACACCCAGCATATGATGACTCTTCTACATCACTGTACTACAACATCCATCATTTCCTGACTCTTCTACATCACTGTACTACAACACCCAGCATATCCTGCCTATTCTACTTCACTGTACTACAACACCCAGCATATCCTGACTCTTCTACTTCAGTGTACTACAACACCCAGCATATCAGAACTCTTCGACTTCAGTGTACTATAACACCCAACATATCCTGACTCTTCTACTTACACTGTACTACAACACCCAACATATCCTGACTCTTCTACTTCACTGTACTACAACACCCAGCATATCAGAACTCTTCTACATCACCGTACTACAACACCCAGCATATCCTGCCTAGTCTACTTCACTGTACTACAACACCCAGCATATGATGACTCTTCTACTACACTGTACTACAACACTCAGCATATCCTGACTCTTCTACATCACTGTACTACAACACCCAACATATCCTGCCTATTCTACTTCACTGTACTACAACACCCAGCATATGATGACTCTTCTACTACACTGTACTACAACACTCAGCATATCCTGACTCTTCTACATCACTGTACTACAACACCCATCATTTCCTGACTCTTCTACTTCACTGTACTACAACACCCAGCATATCCTGACTCTTCTACATCACTGTACTACAACACCCATCATTTCCTGACTCTTCTACTTCACTGTACTACAACACCCAGCATATGATGACTCTTCTACATCACTGTACTACAACACCCATCATTTCCTGACTCTTCTACATCACTGTACTACAACACCCAACATATCCTGCCTCTTCTACTTCACTGTACTACAACACCCAGCATATGATGACTCTTCTACATCACTGTACTACAACATCCATCATTTCCTGACTCTTCTACATCACTGTACTACAACACCCAGCATATCCTGCCTATTCTACTTCACTGTACTACAACACTCAGCATATCCTGACTCTTCTACTTCAGTGCACTACAACACCCAGCATATCCTGACTCTTCTACATCACTCTACTACAACACCCAACATATCCTGACTCTTCTACTTCACTCTACTATAACACCCAGCATATCCTGACTCTTCTACATCACTGTACTACAACACCCAGCATATCAGAACTCTTCTACTTCACTGTACTACAACACCCAACATATCCTGACTCTTCTACATCACTGTACTAAGGTGATGGACCCCTTACATGGGAGACAGCTCAAATCTTCCATCCACACTGCTTAAAACTGAGACACATCCATCTGCACCCTTTTTTGAGATGGACAAGTGCCATTCAGACCTCAGCCAGAATGGACCCGCACTTGATAATATGGCAACTGGCTGCTGTAACTTGTAAACAGAACCAGCAACAGCTCATCTTCTATTCACTTCCTCTGCCAGGCTCTGACAGATGACATGATCTGTTTGACCTGTCGTAGGATAAATAATTCTGTATAGTTGGTATTATAGTTGACACATATCTACTACACTGTACAGCCAATCAGGTGACATGCTTATTTCAGTGAATCACCTCCTAAGATTTTTTATAGTGGTGTCTAGTAAAGCTGAACAAGAATTGAAAATAGGAACGTACTGCTGTGCAGTAAGACAGGTGTGTAAGTCACCAGGCTGGCCACACAGAATTACAATTTACAACAGTAAAACAATTAGCATATTTGGATTTCAACTGTGTTTTTTCCCGGTTAGTTCCAATTGAATCAACAGAAACATTGAACCACCTCAGGCACTCTTTATCTTGCATTATAAATGAACTATTTAGTCTGTTATAGATGGTCCTAGTAACTGTGTGTGTTTTGTTCATATAGCTCAAAGTTTACTTAGAGGAGTTCTGACATATTTTTAGGGATGTATCAGATTTCTTTGTGAAATGTTTTTTTTTTTTAATCTTTGGACAGAGTGGTAAAAAATGAAAGCTCTATCAAGTTTTTTGTTGTATGTGTTACCACTTAGGTCATTTCTCATTATTTCCTCTCCTGGTGACAGGGGGCAGAGGAACTTAATATACTGGGAAACAGGGGTGGACTGACCATTTGGAAACTCGGGCACTGCCCGAGGGCCCGTGCTCAGTAGGGGGCCCCATGAGATGCCCCTGGTACCTTTTTTATAGGCTTTTTTGAGTTTGGGCAAGGACACAGGGGCCCCATGATCCCCTACTGCCCAGGGGCCCCATGAGTTGTCAGTCCGCCCCTGCTGGGAAATATCACTAATCGAGGCAATAAAAACTGGATGAAGGGTTAGAAGCTCTGTGAGGTTTTTATTGTGTATTTTTTCCCTGTCCTATTACCACCCTCTCTCCTTGTTCTGGGGTCACTAGTACAGGGAGTGAAAAGGGAAATCTCCTTTTTGGAGTCACAGATGGACAGTCAAACCATTACCCCTCTTAACTAAAAGAAAGAAAAAGGTTTTGACTGCAGCTGGGTTATGATCACACTCTGTATAAACCATTAAAAATCATTATGTAACACCAGCAAATGATTGCTATGACACATGCAGCTCTGTTTTGTATCCTTCTGAGGATTTGTCAGTTTAGATCACATAATACTCTATAACATCTCATTTCCCAATATTTGTAGAGACTGAACCTATTTCCACTTTAGTTACTTTAAATCTGTTGTTTAAATGTTGAGATTAATCCTTGAGATTTACTCTAAGAACATTTGACTGAACACATAGTCTGTCATTGATAAACGAATTCAGTACATGGCGGTGTGCCGCATTCTTAGATTTAATTTCTGACCATCTCAAAGCTGGAATTATTTTTGTGCCTTGAGCAACAGAGGCTGTGAACAGTATAAAGGTTGCATGGGAAAGAAGAGAGTCTCCATCTAGTGACTATAAGTGGTACCCCATTTTGTTACTACATAAAATTTTTCCTGTTGACACAGTTACTGCACAACATTTAACACACAAAATGACAAGGAATGATTTACTAAATGATCTCTTCAAATACCACATAAAGTAAGGGAGACATTTTGCTTGGAATGAGGCAAAGGTTTGCAGCTCTGGTGAATCCTTAGCAATTCAGATGTTTTCCTTGGGCTCATTAAATGGGTCTCTTTTGTACAGTGGTTAAGTACTGAGTTATATAGGTGTTGTTTAGAGGGTAGTTTGACTTTTTGAATTTCATCAGTCTTATACAGATATTTTAAGTAATTGTCCTGGTTGCTTGATCTCTGCACCTGAAAGGCTTGTGCATTATATATATATATATATATATATATATATATATATATATATATTCCTTTATACCATTATGGGTAATATAAAAGGTGTATTACTATTATATTATTATATTAAATTATATTACATTATATCCTGCTATAGGTATACCCCTCTTTGTTTTATCAGCAGGTAACAAAAAAACTAACTGAGATGGCTTATGACACCAACAAAGAATAGGCAGTTAAAGCTGAAAAAAATATTTTTGCCCGTGCAGTGGGGCTGTTCTTCTTTTGTACTAGGGGAGAGGACACTGCAGATATACTCACCTGACCCGCCAATCCTCCCCGCACATGACTGGTCCTTTCGGCACCTAACACAGCTCCACTGCATGGTAAAAAAAAAAAACCCTAAAGATTAAAGTCAAACTCTAGCTAACATTGGTTAATATAAATATATGGAAGCTCTTTTGCTTGCTAGATATTTTTTATTTCTGTACAGCCATTCCTGGGATTTACAAAGTCCTGACAGTACACCCAGGTTAGTGACCTTACTTTCCTACACTATATTTAACCACTTGCCCTCCAGAGGATTTGCCCCCCTTCCTGACGAGGCTATTTTTTGCGTTACGGCGCTGCGTTACTTTAACTGACAATTGCGCGGTCATGCAACGCTGCACCCAAATGAAATTTATGTCCTTTTTTTCCTGCAAATTAAGCTTTCTTTCAGTGGTATTTGATTAGCTATGCATTTTTTATTTTTTGTACTATAAAAAAAAAAAGACTGACAAATGTGAGAAAAAACTATATTTTTGACTTTTTGTTATTAAAAATGTCTAGTAAAAAAATTTAATTTCATCATAAATTTATGACAAAATGTATTCTGCTACATGTCTTTGCTAAAAAAAAAATCCCAATACATGTAAATTAATTGGCGTACGTGAAAGTCATAGCATTTACAAATGGTGGTATATATATATATATATATACAGTTGTGACCAAAATTATTCAACCCCCACTGAAATTGAGTGTTTTGGCCAGTTTGACATTGCTTTTGATCATTCAGTCATCTTGCTTACATTTACATTAAAGAGGCACTTGTAGGTCAGACAAATATAACATAACAGTTATAATGAAATAACCACAAATGTCTTTTCTGTGCTCACAGCATTATCAGTTTTATTCAACCCCCAAGTGACATTCAATCTTAGTACTTAGTACAGCATCCTTTTACAGTTATAACAGCTTTTAAACGTGAAGCATAGCTTGACACAAGTGTCTTGCAGCGATCTACGGGTATCTTCGCCCATTCTTCATGGGCAAAGGCCTCCAGTTCAGTCACATTCTTAGGCTTGCGCACTGCAACTGCTTTCTTTAAGTCCCACCAGAGGTTCTCAATCGGATTTAAGTCTGGTGACTGCGATGGCCACTCCAAAATGTTCCAGCCTTTCCTCTGCAACCATGCTCTAGTGGACTTGGAGGTATGCTTGGGATCATTGTCCTGTTGAAAGGTCCAACGTCTCCCAAGCCTCAGGTGTGTGACGGACTGCATCACGTTTCCATCCAATATCTCCTGGTACTGAAGAGAATTCATGGTACCTTGCACACGCTGAAGCTTCCCTGTACCTGCAGAAGCAAAACAGCCCCAAAGCATGATTGACCCTCCACCATGCTTCACAGTAGGCAAGGTGTTCTTTTCATCATAGGCCTTGTTCTTCCTCCTCCAAACATAGCGTTGATCCATGGGCCCAAACAGTTCTAATTTTGTTTCATCAGTCCACAGAACACTATCCCACAACTTTTGTGGTTTGTCCACATGGCTTTTGGCATACTGCAGTCGACTCTTCTTATTCTTTGGAGACAGCAAGGGGGTACGCCTGGGAGTTCTGGCACGGAGGCCTTCATTACGCAGTGTGCGTCTTATTGTCTGGGCTGAAACTTCTGTACCCACATCTGACAAATCTTTTCTCAGTTCCTCAGCAGTCACACGGGGACTTCTCTCCACTCTACGCTTCAGGTAGCGCACAGCAGTCGAAGTCAGCATCTTCTTTCTGCCACGACCAGGTAGCGTTTCAACAGTGCCCTTTGCCTTGAATTTGCGAATGATGCTTCCTAAGGTGTCTCTTGGTATGTTTAACATCTTTGCAATCTTCTTATAGCCATTGCCCTTCCTGTGAAGAGAAATCACCTCTTCTCTTGTCTTCCTGGACCATTCTCTTGCCTTCACCATGTTTGTAACCACACCAGTAAATGTCTAGAAGGAGCTGAGTATCACAGTCATTTTAAAGCTGCCTAATTGGTGCTTATTATGCTTGATTGCTGCTCGGTGACATCCACAGGTGTTTTCAATACCTGATGGAAAGCACCTGTATGAACCTCTGTTCTTCAGAGTGGTAGTCTTTAAGGGGTTGAATAATTGTGGCAATGAAGAAACCACATAAGAACCATTTACTACTGTATTACATAAACAATTGATGTCATTTTAGTTGCATTTGGGTAGTTACAACGTCCTTGTAGGATTTGATTCTGAATACAATTCCAAATGTACACTATAGTCCCTAAACCCCTTTACAGCATTGGGGGTTGAATAATTTTGGTCACAACTGTATATATATATATAGGAATTTTTATTTTTTACTAGTAATGGTGGTGATCAGCAACTTATAGCAGCACTGCAGGAATGTGGCGGACATTCTGACACTGGGGGGAGCTGATTTGGTGTCACTGACATCCCCAGTGACACCAATACAGTGATCAGTGCTAAAAAAAAAAGCACTGACACTGTACTATTGGCACTGGGCAGGAAGGGGTTAACATGAGAGGCGATCAAGGGGTTAACTGTGTGGAGGGAGTGTTTTACTAGGGGGCTGTGCCAGTGTGCTTCACTGTAATCACACTGCTCTGGTTAGTAAACAAAACAGTCCTCCTCCCCGTCGGAGATCTTTGGAAGTCGCCAGGCGCCAGCAAGTAATTACTGGCCGGAACCCGGTGATTAACAGCTGTGTCCGCGAATGGTGGCATGGGTAGGGTGCATGTGCGCTTACTACACAGAAATGTAAGATCACATATATATATGTGATTTTGGGCACCTGTGCCACCCTGTGTCAGTATTTCTGCTATAGGGCGGCACGGAAGCGGTTAAAGAGTAACTTCACTTTTGTTGTGAAAAATTAATCCCCTCTGAGTGATCTATGTACATTGCAGGGGTTTTAACAAACTTTGCTACAGATTCCTACCTGTTTCTTCTCTGAGGGAAACACTTTTTGTTCTTCTATGTCTTTTGGATACTGATTCTGAATGGGAGTGACTTTTTCATTACTGATCAGCTGCTGCACTTGCTAATAAGGAAGTTGCAAGGTTTGTATCCCTTTGAGAATTAATTAACCCTTTGGGAGCATCTCATCAAAAATGAAATTTTGTTGCAGGGGATGCTTAAAATCTGAATTTTTTCTTGGTGCAGACTTTTGGGGAACATTAGTGAGTCAATCACACAAGCAGAGAATTACATTTTTGGAAGTGTTCCAGATACTGTGTACGGAATGCCTCCAGGTTGCCATATTGCATTGCATTTTACAGAAAAATTTAATTTGCTATATTTTTTTCCCATGAAAGTGGAGTTAGCCTCATGTGCTATAGCTTGGCCACCTCCTTGCCCCAAGTAGGTGGCTGGACAATGAAGGAAATGAATTATCACTTTGCTCTCCTCCTGTCAGCATGTGCACCATGAGTACATGTTCAAACAGCACCTAATTGTCCTACTAGTATTGCCCCTCCATGTTCCAGAGGTTGATTAACTCAGTGTTTCTCAAACTAATTTTAGTCAAGTATATATAAAAAAATAAATGAATAGTTTTGCAGAATGCAGCAACATTTGCACATGGGGATGTCAGTGACACCAACGTCAGAGGTGATTTATTCTTTCAAAGCAAATATTCCTTTGCACACTGGTACTGACTAGTATTCCATTGTTTCTCTTCTCCCTCACTCTGCTAATGTGACCCCAGTGCTGACGGAGAGAGGCAGGGGGGGGTAAGCAGGGATGCTGTGCATGTGCTCGATGTCCTTCTTATCAACTGATAATAATTGTTTTTATAGGTCCTTGGCAGCTAGAAGGGTGTAATGGTGCATAATGAAAACCTGTGGCTTTGTGTAACTAAAAGACAGGCTTGATCCACCTGCTGGCTTGTATACAGTTTTTGGACAATTTTCAGGCATTTTGCCATGGCACCTCTAAAGGTACCTGAAAGCACCCTGGTTGAAAAAGGCTGGATTAACTAATACGTTACATTTAGGCTAAATATTACATTTGTTGATACAATTGAATAACAACATGAATTAATTGGTGGTAGCCTGAAGCTCAGCTTTGGTACGGTTATTTTATATAGAACCTGCGGAAACTGAAAATCACTGCAGTAGATGCTGCTTCTGGGTCATGTGCTGAGAGGCTGTCCTGCTGAACACAGCACGGTTTAACATTCAGAGAACACTTTTGCAAATCAGATATCAAATATTTCTCTGAATGGATGAGAGGGACATTGTGATGTTATTTCCCTGCCTCTCTACTTTGTCCAATCAGAGAATGTGTTTCCTGAATGGCACCCATGCTGAGTGAGCGATCTTCTTTGTTCACAATGCAACAGGGCAGTGGCTTAGCACATGATCCGGAAGCTATCAGTGATCACTATCACTAGCTGTGCCTACTACAGTGATTTCCAGCTTCCAGGGATCCCACAGGTATGAGACTTATAATGGATCAACCTGGACCATTGTAACTATGTAAAAATTGTCATACTTAGAATTCACCTGCTAACAGCCAAACAACCTGCTAACCGCCAAAGCTAATGGCCACTACTCAGTACTCCTACTCCTTGACCTCTCCACGGCCTTCGACACAGTTGACCACCCCCTCCTCCTTAAAAAAACTACACTCCCTCGGCATCAGAGACTCCGCTCTCTCCTGGCTCTCTTCCTATCTATCCCAGCACTCCTTCAGTGTTACCTATAATGCTGCCACCTCCCCCTCTCTGTTGGGGTCCTCCAAGGCTCTGTTCTCGGGCCCCTTCTCTTCTCCATCTACACCTCCTCCCTTGGCCAAATGATACACTCCCACGGCTTCAACTACCACCTCTACGCCGATGACACGCAAATCTACCTCTCTACCCCTCACCTCACCCCTTCAGTGTCTGCCCGAATCACCTGCCTACTGAACAACATATCAGACTGGGTGTCACTCCACTTCCTCAAATTAAACCTTTCCAAAACCGAGCTTCTAGTTTTCCCCCCAGCCTGTGCCCCCCCCAACCTCTCCATCACGACCAATAACGCCACCATCAGTCCCACCCCGCAAGCCAAAGTTCTAGGTGTCACTCTAGACTCCAATCTATCCTTCCAGCCCCATGTCCAATCGCTGGCAAACTCATGCAGGCTCCACCTCCGCAACATCTCCAAAATACGCTCGTTCCTAACCCCAGACACTACTAAACAACTCATTCACTCCCTTATTATCTCACGACCCGACTACTGCAACTCCCTCCTCACCAGCCTACCTCAACACAGACTCTCCCCGCTTCAGTCTATCCTTAACTCAGCGGCCAGACTCATCCACCATACCAACCGCTCCGTATCCGCCACCCCCCTCTGTCATTCCCTCCACTGGCTTCCAATTGCCCAACGTATAAAATTCAAACTACTAACACTGACGTACAAAGCTATTCATAAAACTGCTCCAAACTACCTCACCGACCTGATATCCAAATACCACCCAACACGTACTCTTTGCTCCTCACAAGACCTCCTACTCTCCAGTTCCCTGGTCTCCTCCTCCCATGCCCGACTCCAGGACTTCTCCAGGTCTTCCCCTATCCTCTGGAACTCACTACCCCAATCCATCAGACTGTCATCTACCCTCCTCACATTTAGGCGCACCCTGAAAACCCATCTCTTCAGGGAAGCCTACCCCGCCCTCACCTAACAGCCGATCTCCTCCCACCACTCCATCCCCCACAGCCACTTCCTCCTGTACCACTATCCCCTCCCTCCTAGATTGTAAGCTCCAAGGAGCAGGGCCCTCGAACCCCTCGTGTATTGTATTGTATTGTTACTGTATTGTCTCATGTACCACTCCCCACTATAATGTACAGCGATGAGCAAACTTTTTGGCGCTATATAAATACTGTATAATAATAACAACATGTTTTTCTATATCCACTTGTCTTGACATTCAGAAGCACAATGGACCCAAAGACGTCTAATTCCGCAATATCTGGTTATACAGGTACCAATAGTGATTGACAAACACTGTATATTTGGATGACATTAATGCGTACCAAGTTTGGGATTCTTAAACAATTGTTATACAAAGAAGTAGCTTTCTGCATCACTAGAGAAATTGCTTTTGAGATAGAGATTACAGACAGATTTCATTATTCAGCCCAATATGTAAGTCCAAGAAGGATATAAAGGAGGTGTTCAATAGCAGGGAATACTCTTTTAATTTTTTCATCTTATCCTCGGATTTTCTACACTATCCTTTGTATTAAGAGCTGTCTTGGTATTTACTATCCTGCCGTGTTTTTCAATCATCCAGCTTCATGCTCCCCATCATTAGATGTGAATGTTCCACTGTATTTACATTTTAAGTTGAGAGGATTTCACACACTGCATGTATCAAGCAGATTTCTATGTAGTGTACAAAGCATATCCTCTCCAAAGGAAACCAGTTAATGCGTTCTTATTTAGGTTACTTTTCCTGAGTAGTTTTCTGAAATTACCGATGTATGACATAATAAACCTACATATTTTCAGCAGCTTTTATTTTGTAGCAGAATTTACATTTTTCTTTCAGAGCTAAGGACAAGTCCTCCCCTACCAACACCATCATTAGCATGTACAGCAATATTAAACGAAAAAAAAAAAACATTTATTATATTGCAGCTCACCAGTTATTAAGTGTGATGGCTGCATTAGTTATCTTTTTTAGGATTTCTTTCTTTTTTTTCCCCCTGGTGATCTAGCCAGGAGGTCTTCTGTTTTTCAAAGAAAGAAAGAAAGAAAGAAAGAAAGAAAGAAAGAAAGAAAGAGAAATCATTGACCTTTCTTTGCATGTGTATGCACACACGTGTTTGAATTCAAAGATACATTCAAAAACCAGAAATATGAATACAAGATTAATCTTTTGTAACTAGACAAGAGACAACAGGTTTTTAATGTTGGCACACATTATTCAAACAAATTGTCAAAACGTATTGTACAGAATGAGACCAACTACCTGCAGTCAGCAAAGGGTTAATTCAGAGCAGGAAAGGATTCATGGACTTAAAAAAGTTTAAAAAGGTTTCTGTCCTCATACAAATATATCAGTTCACAGGGAGGAGACAAACCATTTGCGCTGACAGGAGTGCTTACAATGATCAGCTTTTATTCATTTATGTAAAACCTTTATCCCAAAAGAAAAAAAACAACTGTTTGCTGTAACTGCAGTGTGAGCTGGAGTTTGGCTTCAATTTGTTAGTGTATCTAAATTTGCAACTCCATTTAACACTCCCTCCTACAGACTGACAATGTTGCTGTCTGCTGTGCTCCCTGTGCTCCTTCATCCAGAGTACAGGCACTCTCATACAGGAGGTGTGTTACTGGCCAGATCATCTGGGGAAAAGCCAAAGAAACAAAATTAATGCAACCACCACATCTAATGGTTTGTAAGCTGCAATATAATACATTTTTGGTTTGGGGTTTAATACTGTTTTATTACCATGTGTAGCGCTTACTCCCGTAGGAGCCCCTGGAAATTTGCCCAGGTTTTTCCCCAATGGATTGCCCCACATCCAGACACATGAAAACACAGTCACTTTCCTCAATAATCAGTCTAGGGGTGTGGTTTTTATTTTTGGAGAACTTGGATAGGGATGAGAAAACTGAATGGGATACTCCAAAAACAGAATCTATGTACAAATTGAGGAGGGTGAACAGAGAGGAAAAGCCTAAAAAAATAATGCAGTCACCACATCTAAGGATTGGCAAGCTGCAATATATTACATTTTTGGTTTTGGCTTTATTGCCGTTTTAAGGTGATTGTAGCCGTATTAGTGCATTTGCGACAGGAACAATTGAGTACTGTTCGTGATACTTTTTTTTTTTTGCACCAACATAAAATTTTGAGGACAAGCTTTCGGGGAGTGTCCCCTTCTTCAGGTCTAAGCAGTACTGCTTAGACCTGAAGAAGGGGACATTCCCCAAAAGCTTGTCCTCAAAATTGTATGTTAATGCAAATAAAATAAGTATCACGAACAGTACTCAATTGTTCTTGCCATTTTAACAATTCCACCAAACTTTCACACATCTAAAACCAGCATATCAGGCATAGATTTAAAGCTGAACTCTGGGAATTAGATCAAATCTACCCTTGTCAAGGCACCCCTACCCCTCTAAGGGTTAAATACTCATGTAGACTAGGTGTGGAGGGGTAAGGTATATTACTTATCCTATTCCTTGCTGTGAAAGGTCCAGTGCTGTTCTCTTCTACCTGAGGGCCCTGTCTGTGGGTGGTCTCTCAGCTTCATCACATACAGTGCAGGGCTATAAACCCTGCATTGTACACAAAGGAGGCGAGCATGCAACCGCGGCTGAGAGTGCCTGTAATGCCTATGAAACGTGTTGGCCTTGGACCCTTTGTTTCTTGGGTCATTTTTACAATAAAGCATTGTTGCGCAAATGCCAGGGGCATGAGAAGTGATGATGTCATTTCTTTAGCCAAAGGAACAGAGACACAAGATATTCTGCTGAGAGCAAGATAAAACCTTGTTTATGGAATGAACCGTGCTTATGACATCTAGTAACCTCACATTAGGAGATAAAAACCTGTATAAGGACATCTAAGTTAGAAATCCTTAAGTCTGGGGGAGATGAAAAGAGGTTTTAGGGTAGATAAGAAGCAAAAGTGTGACTTTTCAGATAACGAATATGGTGGTTGAACATGATTATTATCCTAGCGGAACCCTTCTGCTAACCCCTCCCGTAGTGGGTGTGCTGCCACCCACTATTGGACTGCTTCCAGAAAAAGGGTTTATAAGGCGGAGGTCCGGGCAAGACCAGTAGAAGCTCCCCTAGTGGCCAGAGGACGCTCTGACGATGGGATTTTTACCAAGGCTATTTGGGCTCATTCACTGGTCCTGCCTATGGCTTCTCCGTGACCCCCTGGGCAGTTTGGATCCAATTGGAATTGTTCCTCCCAAATTCCACATAGCTTCGGTAATGTATTAATTCTATGCTGTGACGCTGTCAAATGATGTGTTTATTTCATGCTGTAATGCTCACATTATTATTGGTGTGTGTTATTATGCAGATTGTGATGAATATAACATATATCCTCCTGTGTGTCGTGTGATAATAAAAATTGACAGTGCAAGAATATTGCAGTTGGATTCTGTTATTTCTTGGAGTGCCGGGTGAATGCTATGATGTGCCAGGGCAGGTATTCTTTGGGTAGTTGGTCTTTCACAATGCATAGAACATCTAATGGTTTAAATGCTGATTAAAAGTACCTGCACAACTACATGTTGATTGTGTGCATGCATATAACTTATTTTTAGTAATTGCACCCAGCATCACTATTACAGTGCCTTACAGAGGCAGTGGTGTTGGACCAGTCACATGGAATGGGGAAGCCTGCCGCAGCCAGGAGTGGGGTAAGTAATACGCCTTATCCCTACACCCCTAGACTGAGCATTTAGCCCTTCCAGTGCAGGGGGACCCACTGTAAGGGTAGATATTATTCCCAGAGGTCAGCTTTAAAGGAAACGTCAGCTATGATATCAGTGGCTTTCACTAGAATAGAAACAATGCATCCATTGCATAGTTCCTAATGAACTGAAATAGATTGCAATAATAATGGCCCCAATAGGCAACTGGTTCTGCTCTCCCTACTGTGCTCTCAAATTTATGTGCAATTTGTATAAAATAAATCTCCAAGTATTTAAATATTAATGAAATATGATTTTGTAGTTAGAGGTTTTCATAAGAGAGATTTGTGATAAAGAAACAGGAAGCAGTATATCAATCTTTCTCATATTTGAATGCTCTATGACTTGGCCTATAAGGTATCTCAATAAATTCAGGCCTCATTGATTGTAAATAGTCTAAATCTGCTTAACCACTTGCCTATTGGGCATTTTCACCCCTTTCCTGCCCAGGCCAATTTTCAGCTTTCCGTGCTGTTGCAATTCGAATAACAATTGCATAGTCATACAACACTGTACCCTAAAAAATGTTTTATCGTTTTTTTGAGACAGAACTTTCTTATGGTGGTAAATAATCACCACTGGGGTTTTTATTTTTTGGTAAACCAATGAAAAAAGACCGAACTTTTAAAAAAAAAAAAAAAGTTTTTTTTAGTTTCTGTTATAAAAGTTTGCAAACGGGTCATTTTTCTTCACTGATGTGATGAGGCTGCACTGATAGGTGGTACTGATGGGCACTGATAGGCTGTACTGATGGGCACTGATAGGCAGCACTGATGGGCACTGATAGGCTGCACTAACGAGGAGGCACTGATGAGGCTGCACTGATGGGCACTGATTGGTGACACTGAAGGTCACTGATAGGTGGCACTGACTGGTGGCACTAATGGGCACTGACTGGCAGCACTGATTGACACTGACCTGCAGCACTGATGGACACTGTTGGGGCTTTACTGATAATCAGGACACTGATTATCAGTGTAAATGTCTCCTTTCACAGTTGCCAGTTATCGGCTCTCCTCCCCTCATGCTGTGACAGTATGAGGAAAGTGCTGCTGATAACCGGCAACTGTGTTTACATCATGATCAGCTGTGATTGGATACATCTGATGATGTGGTAAAGGGCTGCTGTGATTGGCCGTTTACTGTGATCTGTGACACAGTGATCGCAGAGTGTACCGGGTGGGGATGTGGTTCTGGGAGGGCGTCATATGATGCCCTCTCAAAACTGGACAGCTGCACTGCAGTCATCATTCAGCTATAGCGCAGCCAGCAAGTGGTTAAAAAAACATGCTAAATCAACAAAGGAGCATGGCTCACTTCCATCTCTCTTACAGTGACCTACCTTTTTTTGCAGCTAAATCCCTTTGTACCGCCTCACTTGTCCATGTTTTTATGCAGATTGTAGTCCTTTATAAATAATTGTACTAACTAAAGTATTATGCCAAAAAAACCCTTTTATGCAACCTTTAAATGAATACATTTGTTGCTTTGAAAAGCCAATTCAAGAGAAAAGTAGTGGTGAAAAAAACACTTGTGGGTTTAAAAAGTGACTTTAGTTTATCAGTTCTTCATAGTCCATATACCGGAGTTGTGGCAGTGATGTGCCCTTTACCTACATATTTATGCTACAAGGTGTCCTTCCTTCTCTGCTAAGCGTAGTGGTGGTAACCTAATTGATAACGAGGGCCTC